>NC_141604.1:50511724-51111724 GCF_047967505.1 Dipteris shenzhenensis
TATATACCTTGCAAAATTGCAAGATTTTAAGATTTGTACATGTTTTTCATAATATGTGAGGCCCAAGGGGGGGGGATCTTTTGGATGAGGGTGGGTAAAACAAAAAATACACTAAAATATGAAAACCCATCTCCTTTCAAATCAATGTAACTTTTTCATGTGTTACCCAAATTTCAAGGTGTAAAGACATATTTGAAGCTCTTTTAGTGTAGAACACAACCATGTTAATTTGAATAATTTCTACTCATGGCATATTGTTAAATTCATATCATACACAAGATTTTGATACATTTTCTTACTAAAGGGAGTTGGCACCCCAGGTCTCTCATATTCTTTGCTCATAATCTTCTTTGAGATTGTAACTTAATCCCTTTTTGGCCTGGTGTTGAGTCAATTAACATTTATCAGTCCTGTCAAGGATGCCCTGTGAGTTTCTTAAGCAATACAAGTTTGCAGTGTTCATCTCTCTCTTGTAGTTCTTGTTTCTCTATAGAGAAAGGACATCTCATGCTAGCCTTGATAGTTGTAGGCAAGCATATGTTGAGAGTACTCTCAACGGAAGCAAGAACGGAAGAGGGAAAGAGAGAGACAGAGAGCCACACAAGTTTTGGTGGGTGCAGAACACCCTAATCTTCTTTTTCATTCATTTATATATGTGTTTGAGTATTGTACATAACCGGGGTAAAGACACAGTGACCTTTAACCCCCACAACCTCCCACTTAAAGGACAATGTGCCTTTAAGGGAGAACAACCAGTGAGCATACTATCCAATGCCCATCAATACATGACAATACTCAAACCGCTGACTAGGTAGACTCTTCGTCAGCATATCTACAAGGTTATCATCTGTATGAACCTTGACAAGCTCTATGCGCTTGTCCTCAAGTACCTCCCTGATGAAATGGTACCTGACCTCAATATGTTTGGTCTTTGCATGAAAGATCGGATTCCGTGCTAGCTGGATAGCACTCATGGAATCACTATGCAATGTCTATACACATGTATGAATCCCCAAATCTCCCACTAGCCGATCAAGCCATATAGCCTCCTTGCAATCCTCTGTGGCTACAACTACTCAGCCTCTGTGGTAGACAAAGCAACGCACTTCTGTGCGCAAGACATCCACGACACTGCACCACCTACAAAGGTGAACACATAACCAGAAGTGGATCTCCTACTATCCACATGCCCTGCATAGTCTGAATCTGTGTACCCAAGTACGCGCATGTCTCCTCTACCAAAGCAAATGCACATCTCCTTGGTACCCTTTATGTACCTCATGATGCACTTAATTGCCTCCCAATTCCTCTTTCCTAGATTAGCCATATACCGGCTAACAACTCCCACTGCAAATGCAATGTCTGGTCTAGTAGCTATCATAGCATACATAAGACTCCCAACTGCTGATGCATAAGGAACCTTGGCCATCATGGCCCTCTCCTCATCTGATTTGGGACTATCTGTATGACTTAGTTTCACATATGGAGGCAATGGAGTACTCATTGCCTTCCCCCCCTGCATATTGAAACGCTGCAATACTTTTGTAACATACTCTTTTTGTGAAAGCCAAAGGAGTTTCCGATCACGCGTGATGCGCATACCAAGAATATGACCTGCAAGTCCCAAATCCTTCATATCAAAGGCCTCATGCAACTTGGCCTTTAATGCATCTAGCTCGTAAGTATTCTTGCTAGCTAATAGCATATCATCCACATGTAGTGTCAGGATTATCAGGCTATTATCCTTAGCCCTTTTAGTGTAGAGGCAGTGATCAATTTCACTCCTTCTGAAACCTTGGGACCGAATGAAAGCATCAAGCTTTTGATACCATTCTCTAGGTGCTTGCTTAAGACCATAAAGACTCTTCTTCAGCTTGTAAACTAAATGCTCTTTGCCCTTTTCTTCAAAGCCTTCCGCCTGCACCATGTAAATTTCCTCATGCAGATCCCCATGCAAGAAAGCTGTCTTGGCATCCATTTGCATAAGCTCCATATCTTCTGCTGCCACTAGTCCAAGCATGCATCTAAGTGTGGTCATCTTTACAACTGGAGAGAATATCTCATCAAAGTCCACACCCTTCTCTTGCTTGAACCCTTTAGCGACCAAACGGGCCTTGTACCTAGGCACATCATCACGTGTGACCATCTTGTAGACCCATTTACATGGCAATGCTTTTTTTTCATGTGGTAAAGAAACCAAGTCCCAAGTCTTATTCTTCATAAGTGAACTCATCTCTGATTGCATAGCATACTCCCACTTACGTTGATCCTCGTGGATTATAGCCTCTCTATAGCAAGAAGGCTCCCCGCAATCAATAAGCATCACATAGTCTACCCCTGGAACCTATCAGGCGGTCTAGACATTCTAGGTGATCTTCTCAAGGGCATTTCAACTTGCTATCCCACCTACATATCAGCCACATTTGGCTCATCATTTCCACCAATAGATGATCCATCATCTACCCTTGATTGTATACCTGTGGGAGTACTTGGTGGTACCATTTCTTGCACATTTGGTGCATGGATAGCTTGCTGTCTATCAACATATGCAGGTGGATTCACATCCTAGAAAGTGATTCTCCTCATTTCAACATCCCTCATGGGTGCCTTATGCATCTTCTTCTCATTGAAGACTACATCATGGCTTCGTATGATCTTCTTTGCTTCTAGATCCCAGAGACGATAGACCATCTCTCCACCTACACCATAACCCAGAAAGATGCATTTCCTAGACTTAGGATCTAGCTTCTTTTGAAGCTCTTTTGGCACATGTGCATATGCCTCTCACCCAAATATATGCAAATGAGAGTAAGAGGGCTTCTTGCCACTCCATGCCTCTTCAGGAATACCACCATCCAAACTCTTACTAGGTGATCTATTGATCACATGCATTGCAATCTTCATTCCCTCAGCCCAAAAACCACCAGAAAGACTTGCATTGGAAAGCATGCATTGGAAACTTTCTTGAATGGTACAGTTCATCTTTTCTGCAAGTGGATTTTGCTCTGGAGTACGAGGGGACGTGAGCTCCCTCTTAATCCCACGTGTATCACAGAAATGCTGAAAGTCATGAGAGAGATACTCTCCACCATTGTCAGTCCGTAGGCATTTAAGCATTCTACCTGACTGATTCTCAACCAAGGCCAGCCATTTCTGAAATACCTAGAACACATCACTCTTCCGAGCTATAGCATAAGCCCACACTTTCCTAGTTGCATCATCAATGAATGTCACATAGTATTCAGCCCCGCCTAATGACCGTGTAGGCATGGGACCACATACGTCTGAATGCACCAAATCAAGCTTTTCAAACTCTTTCTTTCCCCTTCTTTTATGGGCTGATTTAGTTTGCTTCCCATAGAGACAGTGCTCACAAAATTCAAAATCAGAGAAACTCAAATGCAGTAAATAACCCAAATGGCATAAGAGTTTCATCCCATTTTGGCTCATATGGCCCAACCGGTAATGCCGTAAAGAAGTGCTTGGCTGCTCGGTTATTGCAACAACATGATCAAATACCCCTGATACATGTAAGGGATACAAAGTCCCACACTTGGCACCCCTAGGCAAAAGCATAGAGCCCTTCTGAATTTTCCAACTCTGAAAGCCAAAAGTGGTGTGAAAACCAGCATCATCTAGCTGACCCACTGAAATAAGACTCTTGGTCAACTTAGGCACGTCTCACATGTTTCAAAATAAATGCAGACCCATTTACAAAAGAAAATTTGATATCACCTACTCCCACTATGTCACATGCATAGTCATTTCCAAGATGCACACAACCTATCGTTCCACTGTCATAAGTGGAGAACCATTCCCTATCGGGAGTAACATGGAATGAAGCACCAAAATCCAAAATCCAATCCTGGGAATATGCATCATCTGAAGTGGTAAGCAACTCTGCAGATAAACTAGACATGAAGAGGACGTCATTGTCACTATCATGTGTGACTTCATTGATCTCCTCGATCTTCACTTTTCCTTTGTCCTCCCTTGGACTCTCTTCCTTCTGATTTGCACCCCAATTTGCATTCTTTTTCTTATCCTTTTTCTCTCTTTTCAGCTTGTAGCAATCCTTTTTCATATGGCCCTTCTTGCCATAGTGGTAACACTCAATGTTTCGTGCCCTGGATTTGCTACGAGACTTTCCTCTTTCTTGGGACTTCCCCTTGAACTGTGATCTACCCCTTTGCACATTTAAGGCTTCATCCTGCTTATTGCCATCCATAGACTTCTGTCTAATCTCCTCGGCCAACAAGCTACCCACAACATCATCAAATTTCAGTACTCCACTAGGTGCAGAGTTACTGATAGCTGTACGGCAGGTATCCCATGAGGATGGCAATGAACATAAGAGAAATATTGCCTTAGTCTCTGCATAAAAATTCATCTTCTGAGCCTAAAGCTGGCTGAAAATAATATTGAATTCATTCAAGTGAGAAGCAATGGAGACCCCTTCCTTTATCTGCAGCTCAAACAACCTCTTCATGAGGTAAACTTTAGTAGAGGCAGTTTCCTTCTCATAAGTGGCACATAGTTTCTTCCACAAATCTTCCGTAGTCTGCTCATTTTACTACTGTGAAATAAACTGACTCTGCAAGATGAAGTCTAATAGTAGACTTTGCTAATGCATCCAACTCATTCCAATCATCCTTAGACATATTTGCAGGCTTAGCTTCAATCCCTGCCAAGGGTTTAATCTACTTCTTTTGAATAAGCACATCCCTTATCTGTTCTTTCCACAAAGAAAAGTTTGTCCCATCAAACTTTTTAATGTTGAGAAACTCCTTTTCAGACATGGAAGAGGATGCCATGATGCAAATAAAGCAAAATCCCAAATGCTAGTGCCTATAAGAGAGAATCACACAAAATACCAGGTGCACCCAAATGTGTATGCCACAACACACTGAAATATCACCAAAACTCAAAGCTCAAAGCATCAAAAGATGCATCTGACTCATGTGCATATACTATGCATCCATATGAGCAAATCTAGCCCAAAAGAAAATGCCAACTGCAATGGCAATCCAAAATGCCAATAAGTGCCAAATGACTCAAGCATAAACACCATCCACTGGCATATGCATCAATAATATCTCATCCAAGAGAGCATAGCACTATCAGTGCATCACCTGCAATGTCTCAAAGCTGTCCCTCAGCATAAAATAGCATCCATGTGCAAAGCATCCACAAAAATAGCATCCCACAAGGCAATTTGGGCCTATCAGCGCATCCAATAAGGACCACAATGCATCCAAATGGCCTATAAATCATCCACTGCAACCCAATGCACACCACGAATGAGCACACAACCTACTCAAACTGCAACCAGAGTGATCTGCATAAGGTATGCTCAAGAAATCATGGTCCCATGGTAATGACCGCTACTAAAAAGAGAACCTGAGATGCCTCAAAACATGGGCATCATTGCATAATCGGACTTAGCAAGAAAATCTGCAAATATCTCTCTTCTGCCAGAAGTCCAAAATCCCAACCGATGAGTGAGAAATGGGAGTCAACACTTATCCACTGCCATGTGGCACAAATCTAAGGTTTCAAAACCTTAGAATGAAAAATTCATAACAGAGAGACGAAATCGAATACATAGAGATCTATAACTCTGAAAATCCTCCACTGAATCGTGCAAGAACTGATAGGTAGTGGTTTTTGAGCGTCCGGAACGCAATGGGACAGATGGTTTTGGAAACCGTGGTCTCAATCACTGGGTCCAACACACGGACTGAAAAACGTTTTTGGAAACAGAGCTATTTGTAAACTCCACCGGAGTGTGAATGATGAGCAACATAGAAGTTTTAGGACCTCCTGAGTCCACCAGAACTGACAGATCTACAAATGGTTGCTCCAAACTTGAGTTCCAACACCTGGGCAGAAAAACGCAAAAATTGACATAATGAGTCAGAAATCCAATGAAATGATCCCAGATTCAAGAATGAAGGTGTTTCCAAGCTCTTGAAGTGAAGTGGACACCAAAAGCAAGCAATAGTTGCCTCTACAAGTCAATACGGAGTCTTTGTCATCGAACAGAATAGGGAAAAGCTAAAAAACGACTTTTTCTTTGAAAACACTTAACAGGCTCTCAAAACCACTTCGCAAAGCCAAAGTGACTTTTCCAAAGGTTCCTCTAAGGTCTCTACATACTCGGATGCAAGTAAAATCACCCACAAAGCTTCCCACGGAGCTTCTCCTTCCTCCCACAGAGCTGCTGAGCTTCCAGGCATTCAGGCACGCTCAGCTAGATCACCCGGGCTCTGATACTAGTTGAGAGTGCTCTCAACGGAAGCAAGAACGGAAGAGGAAGAGAGAGAGAGACAGAGAGCCACACAAGTTTTGGTGGGTGCAGAATACCCTAATCTTCTTTTTCATTCATTTATATATGTGTTTGAGTATTGTACATAAACGAGGTAAAGGCACAGTGACTTTAACCCCCACATATGTGAAGAACATTGATGTGTATCTTGCACCCTTTGGTGGATGCGCTTCAAGCTTTGTGGCATAGCACTCACGTGTATGTGATATGGAGACAAAACCATTAGTGATGAAAGTAGGGGATTGGTTGGTGGAATGGCATGACCCTAATACACTGGGCTCCTCGACATGGCATGGAAAGTCTTTCTATTTTGTACACCCTTGCTTATTGGAAACATTCAAAAGTCATATATATTTTCAATTTAATGAACATATACAAATTGTTTTGTAAAAGCCTATGAAAGAATATGATAGGAGATAAAGATAATTGAAAGTAATGAGAGGACTTGAGGCATATGGGGATAAAGAGGAGCATGTGACCAATAGAGGTGAATGGGATAGTGAAGTTTCCAAAGCCACCATGGGTTTTTTCTCCAATGGAAGATGGGTATCTTAAAAATTTTATTGCAAGCATGAGAACCCCAATACGGTACATACATTCTTTGAAGGGTGCTTTTATTGTAGATGGAAGATTACGTGGTCTAAAGTCACACGATTGATACAAGACGTTATAGATAATCATAACGTATTTGGTGCATTTCATATTTTCTTGCCATAAGCACGTCTAAATAATATCCATTGCACATATAATAATGTATTTTCCTTACAATGGTAGTTGTTTCCAATAGCACTTTAGGGGTTACCTAATGTAGGAGGTCAAGAGTGCCATCAAAACGTGATGCTCTATTATGAGGTTTCAATCTCAAAATCATGATCCACCATTGAAGTGCATTTGTTTTCTTCCATATTCATAACTATGCATGCATTCAAAATATCTTGATGATATTTTAGGTGGATTTCATTAAAAGAGATTGCAAATTCAACAATCAACCCAATGAGAATTCAATCCATCAAAGGAGATTGCAACATCATAATTCAAACAAAGGAGAATTTAGGCCATCAAAGTAGTATGCTATATTAAGAAATAATTTCCAACAAGCACTCTCGATATTTGACTACATCTAGCTGTCCATCTAGTAGATCAACTGGCATATGCAGGAAAGTGCATAGTCAATGGATGTTCTTCTTGGAGTATTTTATTAAAGTTTGAAAGGTTGATTGCTACTAGAATAAAAATTTTATTTCACAGAGTGTCTCGTGTGATGGAATCACTTAGTACCTCAATGTTGGGATGATAGAGATGATCCAAGAATTAAAGGAAACATGGAACAAGGGATGAAGGGATGATCCAAGAGTTGAAGGTAAGGGAAGAATTTCCTTGGAGTCAAAATTGAACACATTTTGTCTCTATAATTGTGAGGGAATGGAGAAATGGATTGAAATATACAGAGAGGAGAAAAGAAAACATGAGGAAGTCTTAGATATAATAACTTCTTGAAGAAGCAATAGAGGACTAGGTATCCAAAACGTTTATGTCTATTACCAAGCAAGACCAAAACCAATGGCTTGCTCCAAGATGCCATTACACAAGCATGTCATAGCGGAGAGATTATCAGAAGTATGGAACAACAAATATCATGTAAGTAGTGTTCTCCTCCATTTATGGCTGTCATAGTTAGAAAAATCTTTGAAATTCTACTTTTCTGATTTTATGTTCATTATACTTCATTCAATGCAATGTGGTTACGCGAGTATCAAAATTTTCTTTTGAATTCTTGCTCGATGTACTTCATTCAATGCAATGTGGTCACATGGGCATCACTTTCACATAGAGAAGGTTGACCTAAATTGTAACATATTTGATCATAGAGCCATGGCAAACTTCTCCCAAGAAAGTCGAGCTAGTGATACCCACATAGTGGAAAGTCCAATAGATTACAATGGAAGCATACAAGATATCATGAAAGTGAGCCTTCGACAATACAACATGTTCATATTAGACGTGAAAGGGTTCAAGTTGTATGTAGAGGGGCTCATGCAATTATGAGAAAACATTTGACTAGTCTTTTTCAACCAAATATTGGGATGGCCTTATGAATATATTTGTGCTACCCCATCATCATGGACGGATATGTACATTTTTGTACTTATATTCTTTTTTCATATTTTGGACCATAGATATTGTGATTGTTGATGCACCTAATACTAATAATGCTTGTTGATGCATAGATATTTCTATTGTTGATGCATCTAATAAGTTATTCTCACGTTATTTTGCAACCAAATCACTTGGACACAAAATGGTGGTGTATGATTCAAGTTGCACCAAGGAAGTAACGTATCTTTGAAGATGAGGTTGGCGAGGAAGAGATGAAAAAATTCAACGTAGATGACATGGAGGCAAATTACAATTCTTCTCTTTTTCCTCATGAGAGGGTGGTTGTAAACCTCCAAAAGATACTGACAATTAAAGCCTTTTGGATCACTTGACCCCAGATGTAGGATTTGGAGAACATAGAAGACTTAGCACATGATGAACATGATGTTGTTGATGTGTCATTAAAGGAGAATGAAGAAGATTTATCTAATGATTCACATAATTGACTATAGAACAAAAATTTATTATGCTACACTCATCTTGTGTACTATTCATGGATTATATTTTTACAAATTTCCATGCAATAGACTAGAAAAATTAGAGTTTATCAAATTTTTACAAATTTCCATGCAATCGACTAGAAAAATTTTATCTTATCAAAGTGAGATGGATAATTTTGCAAGATCACAATGTATCAAGACCTATTAATTTTGTTAAAAAAGAATCAATACAAAGCATCGGAAAATTTGTGTATTGTAGTAATGGGACAAAGAAAAAAATTAAAGTGATTGAAAGAATGAATGAGCCAAAAAACTTAAAGTAGGTCAACTCATTCTTTTGGTTCCTTAAAAGCTTTTACAAAAGGTGTACACAAATTTGCACCAGTAGCAAAACCCTTGCATCGACTTTCATGGAAGGAAAAAAAAAATGTGAAAGAGAAGATAAAATTTGCTTTCATGACACTAAAAGGGTTGTAATAAAAGAAACAACATCAAGGTCCCCTAATTGGGATGCGATTTTTCATGTTCATTAGGTCTTTTAGGGGTACTTATTGGGCGATATACTGGCCTAGCCAAACAAGAACCTTGATTTTTAAATATTTTATGCAAGTAGCATGTCCAATCGATCCAAAAAGAGCTACACTTCCACACACAAAAATGAAGATTTGGACATAGTATATAGTATGCATTACTTGTGTTCAATATGGACCATTAGACCCTCTTATACCTGGTTAGCCAAACTTTGATATCCATGAGCTGCTCTAGGAATTCACCATCACTATCATTCATGTAGGAATTCACCATCACTATCATTCACCATCACTTTCCCAAAGGAGAATTAGGGGAGGAAGTGGGATTTGATGCTTATGTGGTCTTGCCAAACAAGCGTAGTACCATCAAGTATGAGGATCTTCCATTCCCCTTGCCCAACTCAAGGACCACTACCCATTTCATGTACCCAAATTAGCGAAGGAGGGCTCCCTTGATGTAGAAATTGTGAGATTTTTCCCTTTATAGTTGGAGAAGAGGGGCACATGGAGTCTCAAGAAGAAACAACTCATATGTTACATTCATAGTATTTGAGATGACCAAGCATGTGTAGGATATCACAATGTATTATGCATGGTATGTATGTCGCAATGCTTCTATCAATTAGATAATGTGAAGCAGATGCTCATCCTTTCATCATGATAATTTAAAAGGAAAAACTCACCCCTTTGTAAATAAAGAATTCACAACAAGGGCGGACATAATCACTAAAGGGGAGACATATAATCACAATTGAAATGGAATTGCAAAAAATGGGAGAAAACTCATAAAATAAATGACAGCCGGAATTCTCACCCTCACCTTTCATAAGTAAAGAATTCTCAATTGAAACGAAATCGCAAACAATGGTAAAAAATATCATAAAACAAATGCAAGCATAATAATTGAGCATGGCACAAGATATGGACCCAAATGTGGGGATGTAAGGGAACTTTATTCAATTGCTATGGAAAGGTAGTTTCAATTAGTGAAGGATGAATTGCATATTGTGATGTATAATGAATAGGACATGGGGATGTACTTTCAATAAGAGAATAATGAATTTCAAGTAATGATGTAAAATAAACATGACATGGAGAAGTACTTTCAGCAAGAGAAGGTGACAAGTGATGGCTAGCAATGATGATCATGCTCTCTCTCTCTTCTACCATTGTCAAGGCTTTTCCTAGGAATATGCATGTGTTGAGATGCATTCAAGAATTGTACACCATGAACTTGAAATTTGTGGCCATTTTGAAGCTCATGGCATGGAGAGAAATATCTTTAGGAAGATGAATTTATTATATTTGGTAAAACTATCCAATCGACATAGCTATTTCCTAGCCCCCTATTTTTAATTTTAGACTTGTGTTTCAAACTTCAAGTGGTATCTCCCTGTTATGATGTAAAATAAACATGACATGGGGAAGTACTTTCAGCAAGAGAAGGTGGCATACACGATGGGTAGAAATGATGATCATGCTCTCTCTCTTCTATCATTGTCAAGGCTTTTCCCATTACGATCAATTTTCTTCTAGCTTGTATATATCTACTAAAACAAATGGAATTTGTATTTTTTGTTGAGAGCACATTATCATGCGGCCACATCTCATCTATAAAGTAAATGGAGTTTTTTTTTTTTGCTAAGAGCAAATTCTTATGTGTTTCCTCTCATTTCCCCTTAAATCTTGCATTTAGCAAGGGAATTTGAAAACCTTGCTAGCTCTAAGAGAAGGTTTCAGACCTTGTGAACGGAATGGAGACTCGAGGATGAGCAATGTAGGAATATAGGATGGCGACCCATATTGGGAGAGAAGAGATTCACACGTTGGTTGACCAAGGTTGGGGAGTGAGAAAGAAAAGGCCCAGCAGGGCCCCATCATCGAGACATCTGCCACAGCTGCCAACAAGCATGTCAAGGCAGACATGGATCACCTCACAGAGTACTTGGAAATCGACCAGATAGAGCAGCTTTGCCAAGAGCTTACACAGGCCAACAAGAAGCTGCGGTAGGAGCAAGAGATGGCACAAATGCAACTAGAGTTCGGCAGCTGTCACAAGAGGTGGAAAGCCTCAAGCACGTGCAGCAGAGCAGGCTGAGGAGAAGCATGTTCAAATGCTAGAGAGCAGCCGCTAGCAACATGCAGACACGACAGCTCGAGCTCTCCTCTGTGATACGCAAAGGCTGCACCGCCTAGAACTGGATCGAAAGCGCAGCCCCCATGGACAATGATACACTGACGGAGTTGCAAGCACTCGTCATGGCAAAGCAGGTTCAGCAGTGGAGAGAGCACATTGAGCGCCTAAAGCTCATCGTGGCATCCGGCTATAAACAGATGGCCGTCTAAGACGAGCCCGAGCCAGATGTGGACACGGCCGCTGCTTTCACTCTCCAACCACAATGGCAAGTTGCCAGAATCGCATCCGCCATCCAATCTTCAACACAGGCCCAAGATACGGTGCCTGCGTTAGATGCTAGCAGCAGCCAGAAGCAGGCCGCCCTGTCCCTTGCAAAGGGAAAACCCCCCTTCACAATAGAGCCTCTACGAATGGGCCAATAAACAAATCAGAGTAGCCAAGCTGCATTTTGGGCTTGATTCCAAGAGCTAGGCGGTATTTGGCATTTTAGTAAATCACAGTGGTTGGAGTTTAAATGGCTGTTCTTGGGTGGGAAGAAGAAAATGCACTACATCCTGTGGGAGCTCATGAAAATTTCCAAGCCGCAAGGAGGGCTGGGCTTGCCGGATTGTCTCCTTTGAAAACATTGCCCTGATCGGGGAATGGCTTCCGCACTTGATGGAGGGGCAAGTCTCATGGACGACTAGATGGCAATTGTGAGATACTTCATCAAAAAATCAAAGAGCAAAGTTGCAAGTTCGGGCTTGGTAGGACAGGCTAAGGGCCTTAGCACATGGATGGGGCTAGCATGGGTTTAGGATGGGAATCTTTTTGTCATCATTACTCCCATCCTACACCAAGTGGTCTAGGATGGATTTAGAATGGGAATAGCCACTTTTTCTCCCATCCTAGACCATGGCCTCTACACCCTGGCACCCAGAATGGGTTCCCCTTTTTAGGAATTCAAAAACATGGAAGAATGACATGTATCCTTGTCCCCACCTCCTAGACACATGAAATGATGCCATGTGTCCTTTTCCTCCTAAACCCATCCCTAGTTCTTTTTTTGTGGCCATTGGCTAGGTACTCCTCTGCTGCATGCAGTGCAAGCCATGGGTGACTAGCCTCTTTATGGCCAATTTTTGTAAATAGGTCCTTTCTTTTTTGCCCAAGATTGACCCCCTTGTTAATATATTTGGCATCTTCCAAAAAAGAAAAATAATTCTCAATTGAAACAGAAACAATGGAACAACTGCAAACATAATAATTAAACATTGCACAAGATATGGACCCAAATGGGAGGGTCCCACGTAAGGGAACTTTATTAAATTGCCAAATGGAAAGGTTCAACTAGTGCACGATGAATTGCAAATTGTGATGTACAATGAATAGGATGGGGATGTACTTTCAATAAATGATGAATGAATTGCAAGTTATGCTATAAAATGAACACGACATGGGGAAGTACTTTCAGCAAGACAAGGTGACATAAGATGGGTAGAAATGATGATCATGCCCTCTCTCTTCTATCATTGTCAAGGATTTTCCTATAAATTCAAGAATTGTACACCTTTGGCTAGAAATTTGTGGCCATTTTGAACCTGATGTCATGGAGAGAATATCTTTAGAAATATGAATTTTTTATATTTAGTAAACATATCCAATCAAGATCTCTATTCCCTAGCCCCCTAATTTGAATTTTAGACTTGTGTTTCAAACTCCAAGTGGTTATCTCCCTTGCCTCTTTTACATTCATCTCTCTTTCTCAATCTTTGTTTCCTTATCCCCTCCACTTGGATTGTATATACTAAGGGAAAAACATACAAACTACACCTCCTTCCCTTAGTTTAATTAGCTTTGCTTCATTACCTTGAAATTACCTTGTATATACTACAATAAGATAGAAAATGATAACGTGCACATTGTTTTCTGAGTCCTTTGAAGCAAAGATAGGTCACACCCTTGATCTTTAAGATATATATATATATATATAGAGAGAGAGAGAGAGAGAGAGAGAGAGCAATAAAAGATAAGAGAGACGAATAGAGCTTGGACAAAAGTTATCTCTACGAGATTTTCATAGGTTGAACAAAAACATGAACCAAGAGGAGGGACGGTGACCAAAGAAACTTTGGAATGAAGATAGTTTGGGACAAGCTATTAGATTGTGGCGGGAATGCATTTTTTAGTGCATAGAAGAGGTGAAACGTTTTGAAAGAGGAAGAAACTACAGAGTCAATTTGGAAGTCAAATTCCTAGACCAAATGATTGGGACTCAAAGGAGAACACGAGAATAGTTCTAGTTAGAGGATAGTTTGAATGAGAGTAAAAGAAGGAGTCATGACACATTCATGCCAAGCCTGCCATGTTTAAGCCATACCTACATGGTAGTCCTACAAAAGAATCCCCTAGAATTGTCATGCCTCTTATACAGAAGTCTACATGGCATAATCTCCTTGATGGATTCCATATTCCATTATCTAGGCCTCTAAATATTTTAATAATTCTATAAAGGGCCTCTTTTTTAGTCCACTTTTTTTTGTAATGCTAGATGCATATTTCAATCTAGATCCAAGGAATGAACATGAAGACAAGAATCTTCTAAGAGATAGAGAGAATTTAGGACCACATTCCATGAGTCTACAGGAGGATCAATTAAGAGATGAGGCAAATACAATGTTATACCCAAGATCTAACACATCTTGTCCGAATAATTCTTCTCATATGGAATCTACATGCTGCCTATGCATGGTTTGACATAAGTCTCAGTTATCGCTTTTCTAGTAAGGAACCTTGTGGAGTTGTAAGGAGAGATTTGATTAAGCATAGACCCAATGTGACATTTGCATTTTTACGTAAGTTGCTTCAACTATGGCTTCCAAAGTGTGATATGGTCCTAGAGTGTAGGAAAGAGGCAAAGCAAGTTCTCACAGCATTGGGTACAAAATACAATTCCATCCATGCTTGCCCAAATGATTGTATTCTTTATAAGACTACATATGAGCATGCCACAATTCGTTTGAAATGTGGAGCACCAAGATGTAGTCAATGTTAGAGGGAAACTTTGAATGGGTAAAGTCCTTCGAACAAGTGTTGTTTATGCATGGGAGATTCATGAGCAAACTTGCATGGTCTTTGATGAATTTGGTGGGATGAGCCTTTGATAAAGATGTTTGGTTGGTTTGTCTCTGAAGATTTGGCTTGATCTACCTGGCTCCATGGGCCACATTTCTCTCTCATATTCTTTGCTCATAATCTGCTTTGAGATTGCAACTTAATCCCTTTTTGGCCTGGTGTTGAGTCACTTAATATTTATCAGTCCTGTCAAGGATGTCGTGTGACTTTCTAAAGCAATACAAGTTTGCACTATTCATCTCTCTCTTGTAGTTCTTGTTTCTCTATAGAGAAAGGACATCTCATGCTAGCCTTGTTAGTTGTAGGCAATCATATGTGAAGAACATTGATGTGTATCTTGCACCATTGGTGGATGCACTTCAAGCTTTGTGGCATAGCACTCACGTCTATGTTATACTAGGTGTAGAGCTTTGAGTCTTGTGGCTTGGCACTTAGATGAATGATATCTCACGACCCGTTGGTAAAGGATCCTTAATGTTATAGGGGATTTATTATGGACCATTCATGACTAGATATCCTGGATTACATGATTGTGTAGGTCTAATAGTGCAAGGATATTATGCTTGTCCGTTTTATGGAGATAGTTTGGAGAGTCGCCACTCCATGTACTTTGAAAAGTGGTGTATGAAAGCCATCAAAAGTATCTCCCTATGGATCACCCCTTTCACATCCATGTTCCATTTGGTGATATGGAGAAAGAACTGTTAATGATGAAAGTAGGGGATTGGTTGGTGGAATGGCATGATCCTTATACATTGGGCTCCTCGACATGGCATGGAAAGTATTTCTATTTTCTACACCCTTCCTTATTGGAAACATTTAAAAGTCATATAGTTTTCAATTTGATGAACATATACAAATTTTTTTGTAAAAGCCTATGAAAGAATATGGTAGGAGATAAAGATAATTGAAAACAATAAGAGGACTTGAGGCATAGGGGGATAAAGAGGAGCATGTGACCAATAGAGGTGTATGGGATAATGAAGTTCCAAAGCCACCATGGGTTTTAACTCCAATGCAAGATGGGTATGTTAAAAATGTTATTGCAAGCATGAGAACCCCAACAAGGTACACCTTTTATTGTTGCAGATGGAAGATTACGTGGTCTAAAGTCACATGATTGATAAAAGACGTTATAGATAATCATAATGTATTTGGTGCATTTCATATTTTCTTGCCATAAGCACGTATAAATAATATCCAGTGCACATATAATAAAGTGTTTTCCTTACAATGGTAGTTGCTTCCAATAGCACTTTGGGGATTACCTAATGTAGGAGGTCAAGAGTGCCATCAACACATGATGCTCTTTTATGAGGTTTCAATCTCAAAATCATGATCCACCATTGAAGTGCATTTGTTTTCTTCCATATTCATAACTATGCATGCATTCAAAATATCTTGAGGATATTTTAGGTGGATTTCATCAAAAGAGATTGCAAATTCAACAATCAGCCCAATGAGAATTCAATCCACCAAAGGAGATTGCAACGTCATAATTCAAACCAAGGAGAATTTAGGCCATCAAAGTAGTATGTTTGATTGAGAAAGAATTTCCAAAAAGCACTCTTGATATTTGACTACATCTAGCTGTCCATCTAGTAGATCAACTAGCATATACAGGAAAGTGCATAGTCAATGGATGTTCTTCTTGGAGTATTTTATTAAAGTTTGAAAGGTTGATGGCTACTAGAATAAAAATTTTATTTCACAGAGCGTCTCGTGTAATGGAATCACTTAGTACCTCAATGTTGGGATGATAGATATGATCCAAGAGTTAAAGGAAACGTGGAATAAGGGATGAAGGGATCATCCAAGAGTTGAAGGCAAGGGAAGAATTTCCTTGGAGTCAAAATTGAACACATTTTGTCTCTATAATTGTGAGGGAATGGAGAAATGGATTGAAATATACGAAGAGGAAAAAAGAAAACATGAGGAAGTCTTAGATACAATAGCTTCTTGAAGAAGCAATAGAGGGCTAGGTATCCAAAACATTTATGTCCATTACCAAGCAAGACCAAAACCAATGGCTCACTCTAAGATGCCATTACTCAAGTTTGTCATACGGGAGAGATTATCAGAAGTAGGGAACAAGAAATATCCAAGGGCCATGATCTTCACGTAAGTAGTGTTCTCCTCCATTTATGGTTGTCATAATTCGAAAAAATCTTTTGAATTCATTCTTTGAAATTCTACTTTTTTGATTTTATGTTCATTATACTTCATTCAATGCAATGTGGTCACATGAGTATAAATTTTACTTTTGAATTCTTGCTCGATGTACTTCATTCAATGCAATGTGGTCACATGGGCATCCCTTTCACATAGAGAAGGTTGATCTAAATTGTAACATATTTGATCATAGAGCCATGGCAAACTTTTCCCAAGAAAGTTGAGCTAGTGATACCCACAGAGTGGAAAGTCTGATAGATTACAATGGAAGCATACAAGAAATCATGAAAGTGAACTTTCAAGAATACAACATGTTCATATTAGACGTGAAATGGTTCAAGTTGTATGTAGAGGGGCCCATGCAATTATGAGAAAACATTTGATTGGTCTTTTTTCCATCAACTCAACCAAATATTGGGATGGCCTTATGAGTATATTTGTGCTACCCCATCATCATGAATGAATATGTACATTTTTGTACTAATATTCTTTTTTGATATTTTGGACCATAGATATTGTGAGCAGTGTACAAAGAAGCTAACTTGGAAGGGGTGGCAAGGCCTAAGTAAGTACCGTTGTTAGACCCCAAAGTGGGGGGACCTGGTTTGAATCCGTTAGTGATTGCTCTTGGGTAGGATTGTGGGGCTACCCAGTCGTGAAAATAGGTGGAGAGGAGCAAATGCGTTGTGTTGCACAACCAGCATTAAATGTTGGGCACATCGAGCCACATGGGTTCCCACGAATATATTTATAAGCTTCTGCCTTTCTTCTGCTCTCTCTTCTGATCTGAGATTACTTCTTAAGTAATCTGAGAGAAACCCAATTGCTAGATCAGTTGAATTGGGCTATGGCTTCTTCCAACACCCCCCAGCTCCTCCTCCTCCTCTCTTCTGCTCTCCAAATCTCAGCTTACCTCCTTGCCTCCCTCGCCTTCTGCATCGCCCTCCATCGCTGGCGCCACCGCCACCTCGCCCCCGGCCCCCCCTCTTTCCCCCTCCTCGGTGCTGCCCTCTCCCATGCCTTTAACCTCCCCCACTTCCATGATTATATCACCCATTACTGCCTCAAATTCAGAACCTTTCGTGTCGCTTACATTGGCTTCGACTACTACTACACCGCAGATCCTGCTAATGTTGAGCACATGCTCAAAACCCATTTTGACAATTACATC
The DNA here is from genome assembly GCF_047967505.1 of Dipteris shenzhenensis. Lineage (NCBI taxonomy): Eukaryota > Viridiplantae > Streptophyta > Polypodiopsida > Gleicheniales > Dipteridaceae > Dipteris > Dipteris shenzhenensis. Next base: position 50,529,774 of record NC_141604.1, read on the forward strand.
AAGGTGCGCACTTGCAAATCCTTCCTTTCTTTCTTTTCGACGACCATCAGAGGTCGTGAGTAATTCGTGGCTTTTTAGCTTCCAGGTCTGACAAAGAAATTTTTTTAAATTTTAGCTACGGTCCAATCCTCCATGGATTATGCTGCTGATTGACAATCTTGACAAAATGGCTCTCCATTAGCCATGATGTTGATTGACAAAATTCAGCTATCATCTTTGGCAAGCCTGTCAAATGATTGTCAATCAGCCATCCCAGTGATTTGATAATTTCAGATGTTATCCAATCCAACCTGGATTGGATGCTGCTGCTTGGAAGTCTTGACAAATGATTATTTAACAGCTATGAAAAAGTAGAGCTGTGACCCTTTATAGTGGATTTGAGCTATGATGCTTGACCATCTTGAAAAATGATCATCAGGGCAGTTTTGGTTACGAGAAGCAGCAAGAATTTCTTGGAGACGGGATTTTTAGCGTGGACGGCGTGCAATGGAAGCAACAGCGGAAGGTAGCCAGCTATGAATTTGCATCGAGAGCTCTTAGAGAGTTGAGCGAATTAGCATTCCGCGAACAGGCCACAAAGCTAGCGAGTCTCCTTGTTTTAGAAGCACGAGCTGGGAAATCTGTCGACATGCAGGTAATAAAACTTCATGAATTCTGAATTCGAAGCAGAGCGGATCTATGGATTTTCTTTACTCAGACACCGCCATTTTTTCTAGGATATGGCTCTGCGGCTGACCTTCGACTCCGTCTGCAAAATTGGTTTTGGGGTGGACATCGGTTCTCTGCGGCAAAGTCCTTCTCCCGCACAAGAGACTTTTGCCAAAGCTTTCGACAATTGCAATTCCATGGTGTTCCATCGCTACATCGACCCACTTTGGAAACTAAAACGCTGGCTGCAGGTTGGGAATGAAGCGATGTTTGCCAAGGATGTAGCCACGCTAGACAGCATTGTAGCAGGCCTCATTGAGCAAAGAAGGCGAGAATTGAGAGAATCGGAGCAAAAAACGGTAGCATCTAATGGCTCTTTACTGGTTGTAGTTTCTCCGTCTGCAAGTGCCAGTTTGGTGTGTTAGTGTCTGTCCAACCTTCTAGTAACGTATCTCCAAGTTTTGTACTGTCTGATTGCCAGGTGAAAGCGGATCTTCTATCCAGATTTCTAGCTCTTAGCACGAGTGACCCCCAAGAATACACAGATCGGAAGATACGGGATATCATCATCAACTTTATGATTGCAGGCCGAGACACCACAGCGATTACCCTTTGCTGGCTTTTGTACTCGCTTTGTGGAAACCATCTCGTTGAAGAGAAGCTGGTTGAAGAGATATACCAGGTAGAGTCCGAAGCTGCCGCTGCGACAGCGTGTAGGGATGATGGCGGAGATGGGGACCTCCCTTCCAACGAAGAAATTCAGCGTTTTGCTAAGCTTTTAACTTACGAGAAGATCAGCAAGATGCATTACTTGCAGGCGTGTTTACAAGAGACGCTGAGGCTCTATCCTGCGGTGCCCAATGTGAGTATTTTACCAAGCAGGAAGCTTGGGAAAGCGAACACTTAATCGATCCTTGCAGAATTGGGGAATCAGAATACTGACAAGGACTTGGGAAACAGTTCTGACTATGTGATTTGGTTGCAGGACTCCAAGACAGCAGTGGCAGCGGACACGTTCCCTGATGGGACGAAGGTGAGGAAGGGTGATTCTATCGTCGTCTCAGCTTACGCAATGGGGCGAATGCCGTGGCTATGGGGAGAAAACGCCTTGGAATTCCATCCCGAACGCTTTATCAACGATGGTGTTTGTCAGCAGGAATCTCCGTTCAAGCTCACGGCTTTTCTGGTAAAGTCGATCCAGCTCAAGCTTGCAGTAAGGATGCGATTGATAAACACTTAAGTCAAGCTCAACATCTTTCTATTAAAGACCTCATCAGTTTTGCAGTTTCCATAACCTGAGCTCTGAAGCATAATTGTAGACATATTGCACCCGAGGATCAGCATCAGAACATCCGTTCTGCTTTTGTGAACCACTGATCACATTACCTTTGTTATATTCTTTGATTATGACATTGAAAGTAGCTTAGTCATTAGATGGATGCTTCATATATCACTCGGGTGTTTATTTCTTGAGAGAAATCATGATGAGCTTTCCGATGGAGTTCCACAGCATAATTCTCTCTGTGATCCCAGTATGCTTTCTGATCTTCATCGTAAAAGTTCTTCCAAGATCTCCAATGCACACTGCGAACTGACGTTTTTTCAATGGATACCTTGAAGAGGAGGTCTACACGCAGCAACTTCAGGGTTACAAGCTGCAAGGCCAAGAATACATGGTTTGGGAATTCAGGGAGAGTTTGCAACGCCTCTAGCAAGCTCCAAGGATATATTAAGATTGATTATTATGTTGAACTTTAGGTCCACATCATAATGACGATCCTGGTTCATAATCAAAATCCAGGGCATTTCTTTCTTTTAAATTTTCCATCCAGAATGCTCCACAGCACAAACTTGTATTTTTCAGCAGTGTGTCGGGCCACATTCTCTCTGCTAAACAGTAAAAGGAGATAGGTTTGAGAGTCTCGTGTGTAAATGGGCATTCTCTCGCATCTCACCCTAAATACTTTACCTGCTATATACCTGTAGTCTTATCATCCTTGTACAAGCTCATGTTAAGATTTTTTGTGTGAGAGCCAACGCAAAGAGTCACGTTGATAAATCACCCTAAATGGAGCGGGGATGGAAAACCTACAATGTAATCTTCCGGTGGGTAAATCATCTAAAGCATTTCTTTTGTAGTTCTATTTGCACCAGTCTAAGTTTGAGTTCAGCCACATCTACTAAGGGCCTTAGCACATGGATGGGGCTATCATGGGTTTAGGATGGGAATCTTTTTGTCATCATTACTCCCATCCTAGGATGGATTTAGAATGAGAATAGCCACTTTTTCTCCCATCTTAGACCATGGCCTCTACACCCTGGCAGCCAGAATGGGTTCCCTTTTTTTAGGGATTCAAAAACATGGAAGGATGACATGTATCCTTGTCCCCACGTGGTCCCCACCTCCTAAACACATGAAATGATGCCATGTGTCCTCTTCCTCGTAAACCCATCCCTAGTTCTTTTTTTGTTAGTACATGGTGGGATGGGAATAGGATAGAAATATGCATGGGACCACCTTGAACCACCTTTTTCCATTCCCATCCTATTTCTTCCCATGTGCTAAGCCCCTAAGTTACTGCCATACGGCTTGCTTATTTCGTTTGGAACACGGTTTGTTTAGATTTCAAACTTAGCACATCTGGTTCAATTAGATCTTAGCCTATGGAAATGCTATGAGAAAGTGATAACTACGCCTCTAGTTTTGAACATACTAGTGTGAAACCGTGGCAAGCCCCAATGAAAAATAGAAACATTCTGAGTCTTTTTGCGGAGCCTTTGAGTCTACAATGATGAGCGTTGGGGCATAGTCTTGTGAGGAATCGTGTCCGAAAGGGTAATCAAACAGGCGAGAGAGAGAGAGAGAGAGCCGCTTTTGAATTTCAATGCTTTTTTTTTACACCAGTTCAGAGCCTCTGATACCTTTGTCTGCATACTGAAGGAAATATTTGCAATGGCCATTGTGGTTGCTTTCAAAAGAGGGGCACTTCTCTCTCCCATTGTCATCATTGGTGTTGAGCTTGCACTGGTTGTATCCTTGGCACCTCAATGGTCTGCTACCGGCTCATCGTAAGCAATGGTTTGGATATTGAGGCTCTCGTGTTGCACACCATCTGCCTTGTGAGGAGCCCAATCAAGGAACCATGTTTCATTGTTTAACTGTAATTCACGCTCCAATAGCCATTCCCATCGTCAGAATCCAATCATGTTCCATCATCACACATTGTACGTGGATCCTAGCTTCAAAATCAAAACACAAATCATTCTCTTGCGCAAGTCAAATGCATACAACAGTTGCTCGTGGGGCTTTGATTTTCCCAAGTCATCTGCTAACCAAGATTCGCAAACATTTGGAATGCCTCCAACATAGAGCGAGTCGCATACCCGATAGCATAATGTGTACCATTCCAAATTTCCATTAAAAGGGAGGTGAGCATCATACTTTTATCCATAGTTATCTCCTAGGTCTAGCAGCTAGCGACTCACCTTGTTCAAAGTAGTCGGCTAATTTTGCTTTGAGTCTGTAGAGTCGAGTCTGCTCTATACCCATTTAGACGTCCATGTTCATTCAGCCTCTTTTTTGCTTTCACGAAAGCTCACACAACCATGACGGTAACGTTGCTCAACAGACTTAGAGTCCTGTTACCTTGTGTCACCTGTGTCGCTGCCTTTGCTGATGGATTGGAAGACAGAGTGGAGAAGGGTCAAGAGGTGAGAGTCGGATTGGGAGAGGCCATTGTTAGGGAAAGGATCGCGTGTGTGTTAGTGATGGCCATATCCCATAACTATAGCCATGGAGGAAAGGAATTGAAAGGAGGAAAGAATGCGATAGACGAAGAAAGGGGGCGCGACGTAGGGGGAGAAGAAGAGAGAGAGAGAGAGGGAGAGAGGGGGAGAGAGAGAGAGCGTGTGCAAGCCGTTCGTAACCGTCACTCTTTGGTCCCCACTTCCCATGTGTTAGTTAGTCTATGATCGCGATGTCGTTTGGTGCAACCCGCGCAATCATGATCCAATGGTGGGTATTGAATGTCAATAATCCAACGACCAAGGATCTTCCAATCGTCCTCCCCCAAAGCTCTCCTTACTCAGAGAAAAAGATTGATGTTGTGTATTTCTAGTCGATTGTCAATAGTGCATCTTAGCTCTTGTTGATCAAGCTATGCCTTTCATTTCCTATTGTATCAAAGATTGTGGTTTTGGATGCACCTATCATAGATGCTAATATAGTATCTGTAAACGTTTAAAGGTTCACAAAGTGGGTTTCTCAAAGCGTCCCTTTTGAGAGACACTTGGTGATGGTGTCTACTTACATTTAGTGATTACCCTCGTAAATGCACTAGCTATGTCATTGGCTCTTTTAATTTGTTGTTTCAGCGTTCGCTTGTGGATGGCAACATCATTATTTAACTAGAGGTACATATCTTGATGTGTCAATGCAATTTTCAATTTTCCCACCTCAAATTTGAGAAAGAGTGTTGATGTTTTAAAACGTGTATGTTTTAAGGGATTGAGGTGGATAGAAAGTTTCTCGAAGAGTAGTGTTGCTCGAGGATCCCAATGGAAAGTAGTGGAGCATCCATCTTTCACATATTCAGCACCTACAATGTCTCAAGGTGTATTGGATCACACATTTGTCATCTAGCAAAAGCATCTCTTTCTATATTGTGCTGCTGTGTTGATCGCAACATGTATATTCCTTGTTATTCCATTTCATATCTTAGGTTCCTTTTGAATTTAATTCAAGAATTGTTCCTCTCTCTATAAATTCTAAGATCTCTTCAACAATCTATTGGAATCCTACAAGTTTCTTTGTATTTGGACTGCATCATCTCAAGTTCCCCAACAACTAGACATAGATGACTTTGGACGGTATGTGCATTCTTCTATGCACACAAAGCTTTGAAAATCTCATTCTCAAACAAAAGATGTGGTAAGAATTTTTCTATCATTATTTTTGTTTGCAAAAGAATCATTTGCATCATTTATTTCATAAAAATACAACCTCTTTGTAATACACTAGGTAATGTTTCAATTCAAGAATACTAAAATGTATAGAAGGGAGTCTTGAAAATACCACTAGATGGTTACTAGATTTGAGCGCCAATTTGAAGAACATATAATCATGAAGCATATGGATGGTGCTAGTTAACTAAGTTTGCATTCCTTGGACAAGGGAAAGAAAAAATGTGAACGGCTAGAACAACGATGTTATATCTACCAGTTGGGGAGACGAGATTATTTGAAAATGTCCAAAGAGAAGATGGATTTAGAATTTATTTAAGGTTGCCCTCACAGATTGAGGAAAAGAAACATTGACACACACAAAACTTTGAGGGGCAACAGCGACACCTAGAAAGTTGACTCAAGATTTCACTTCCAAGAAGAATGGGAGAAAAGAAAAGGAGGAACACAAAATATGATAAAGGGAAGGAAAAAGTTTTGAAGTCTAGGGTACTGATATGGTGGGAAATTGGAAACATGGGAGAAAGTAATATTTCCCACCATTTCTAGACTTTCCTATGATGTGGACATCTTTGCATGTCATAAGGACGAGGCTCTCACTCTTTTCCCACAAATATGCCAAGGTCAAATGCTTGGGGGAAACATGGGAAATTACAACCTGCCACATGGGATGAATTTCCCAGCAAATTCCCAAAAAAAACCCTTTCAGCATATGAGAAATACAATTTCCCACAAAACCCCTCCCATGTCATAAGGCCTTAAGTAGAAAGAAAGATCTTCAAAAGTGACTCATGAATCCTTTATAGGGGATAAATATGAGGTTATGGAACCATACCGTAACTCGACTTTTGTCTATGTTTAGTTGCTCTATTTGATTTGTTTGTGTTTGTCGTGTTGCATTTGCATGTGAAGTTGTGTATGCCTACAATATTTTCTTAGTACATTGCATCGTGGTCAAAAGTGTATGTTTGTGGTTGTTTATTGTTTATGTGATTGCATGGCTTTTCTTGTGGGTTGAACTCCAATACGCTACTTTGTGCTGAGGTTTGCATGAGTGAAGTACTAATTCTTGGTTATGGGTACATTTTGTGTGTTCTCTGTTTCGGTTGTGTATGCATGGGTTCTTGTGTGTTGCACACATGACTATGTGGAGCATTGCCGTGTGGTTGTGTAGTGCTTCTTTGCTTTAATGTTGTGTGCTTGATTGATTGTGCATTTGCAATGTAACCAATTGAGTTGTTTTCTTGCACACTATGTGCCAGGTTGTATTTGTTTGGTGAACTGTTTGTGTGTCACCTATTTGTCCCTGACTCCTGAGTAAAGCTATAAACGTGGTTGCTTGCTTCACCTTGGATGTCTTATTGTTGCCAACCTCTTGTATGTGGGTTGTGTGTGGTTATAGATAGAAGCAAAGATGTAAGCTTTGTTGCTTGAAGCAATGCTTGGGTTTGTGCCTATATAAGGCTTTATGCCTATGGAAGGCTTTGGGAAGATGCTTCTACATAAATGAGTTGCAAGGTTGTGCACACTCATTAAGAATCACCCTATGGCTATATTGTGGAAGTCATGACTCTCATCAATGCCTTATGAGGCTTTTGAAAATAGATACAAGCACCAATGAAGATGAAAGATTGCACTGCATGTATAGGGAGTCAAAAGTAGGCATTTTGAAGCCAAAGTGCAGCTTGTATACAACCCAAAGCCACCAGTAAGGACAGGTGCAAAATGGTGCAATGTCAACCAGGAGAGCTTAGCAAGCCTGAGGGGTTTTTTGTTGATTTCTCCTCATCCACTGGAGCATTGGTGCTCAAAATTCATCAGCATCTTCCTCAAATGGTTTCCCAACAACAAAATTTGTCTCCAATAGGGAGAATTTGACGTGAGGTTGTTGGGCAGAGAAAGTGTCGGCACGGGTAGCAAAGAGGATATTTCTCTAATTCCTCCGAGCCAGAGGTGCACCCTATCAATGGGAAACTTTACCTGAAAGGGCTTAAGAAATGGTGCAGAAATGAGGGAGAACAAGCTTAAGCAAAAGTCAGGGCAGAAGAGGGAAGAAAAGATGAAGGAGAGAGATGGGAAGAAGATGATGATGTGGCAACTAGGGGGCTAAAGGGTTTTCTAGAACCTAGAGATCCGATACCACATGTTGGGAAGTGGTGGGAGAGAAGAGATGCATCATGAAAAGAGTTGAGAACACAACAATAATCCAAAAGTGTTACAAGGTGCAACTTTACGGTTACATGGTGCAAGGCCAAGAATACATGGTTTGGGAATGTCGATTTGAAACCGGTTCCAGTACTTGAATTCAGGGAGAGTTTGCACCACCTCTAGCAAGCTCCAAGGATATATTAAGATTGATTACTATGTCGAACTTTGGATCCATATCACGATGATGATCCTCATTCATAATCAAAATCCACGACATTTCTTTCTTCCTCATCCAGAATGCTCCACAATACAAACGTGTATTTTTCAGCAGTGTGTCGGGCCACATTCTTCGCTAAAGAGTAAAAGGAGATAGGTTTGAGAGTCTCGCGTGTAAATGGTCAAAAATACGAATCCCTTTCCTCCGCTCTTCCTCATACCTCCCCATCCCCCCTCTCTCCCATCCCCCCTCCCTCCCTTCCATCCTCCCTTCTCACCCCCTCCCTCTCCCTCATCCCCCTCTTTCCCTGGGGATGGGCAAGAAGCGAGTTTTTCGAGCGAGTTTTTTTTGGCAACCACCACATTTTGTTCCACCTATTCCGCCTGTGACACCTCTGTGTGTGTGTGTGCATAACACCTCCCTCTAAGACCTCTCTCTCAAATGGAAGTTGAAGAAGTACAGTGCAAAGGACCTACAAAGGGGCCACCCACATAAAGTGCAGTTGCACCTAGCTGCTCCCGTTGCCCCCCTCTCGCCATCTCCTCCTTCCCGTAGCCCCTTCTGCCTCCTCCACCTCGCTCTCCCTTGCTGCCTCCTCCCTCGACCTCCTTCACTACCTCTCCACCTCCCCCTTTCCGTCTCCCCTCGCCTACCCTCCCTGCCTCTCTCGCCTCGTCTCCCTGCGCTGCACCCCTGGCCTCCCCTCTCTGCTTCCCTACTCCCCCTCCATCTCCCCTCCCCGCTAGTCCTCCTGCCTCCCTCGCTGCCCCTTCCCACCTCCTTCCGTCGCCTCTACCACCTCCCCCCTCCGCCTTCTCTACCTCTTGCCGCCTCCTGCTGCCCGCACCTCCTCCCCCTTGTTACAGAATTGTTTTTCTAATATTTTTTGCTATGGGACTTATTTTATTTTACTCAAGTGTGACTATGGCAAAGTATTCCATAGGAGCGCATCGGATGCGGCGGGGGTCCTAGTGGATGCTTTGTGGGGTTTAGTTGGGGATGCCTAACTACCTATGTTTTTGCCAGACTAGATGGTTAGTATTGTGGGTGATTCCATGTTAATACTAATGTTGCTAGTGTTATTGGTGTTATTGCAATTGGTCGTAAGGTTTGTATTTTGATGTCTGTATATCAAGCGTACAACTGTGTTGGGATTAGTTGGTGTGATGATTCATCGATTGATTGTAACAACTAACACAATTGGCAACTTGAGTACAGATGATGAGTCGCATAACAAGGAACAGAGATGGTGAACATGATTTGGGTTGATCGAAGTATCTAATGGCTATCAAAGGCCATGGGCCATATTGTAAAGTAATGAATTTTTAAGCCGTGGGCAAATTTATTTTATTAATTATGGATGAGGGCATATTAAGCCTTGTGATATTTTAAGCTCGTGGAGCTATGGTGAGCAATACCTCTAATTATAGACAAGGGATGCTTTTGGATGTACTATTATTGGCTCTTTGCTTTTTGTAATTACAATTATAAATACTTTGGATGGGAAGCAAGAGCCACCATCTAGGGGGGGCAGATTGGACCCCATGCAATGTTGCTCTCTCTTTCTCTTCTCTCCCCCACTTGTTTCCTGGTTCTTGGTTTCTATGGTTTTGGTAAATCTTGAATTTGTGAGCATGTTTAAGTTGAGTTTTCGTAATACCCCTCCGCCTTCTCCGCCTCCTCCTCTCCTCCCCCCTTGACCGGTTTCCTTCTCCTACCTCCTCCTCGCCTCTTGCCCTCTCCTTCTCTCCCTCCTCACCTTCTCATCCCCCCCTCCTTCTCTGCCTTCCGTCCTCCTTGCCTTCCTCTCTCCTCTTTCGTCCTTACCCCGCCTCGTCTCTGCCTCCCCCTCTAACGCTTTTCTCCCCTTTCTCTTCTTCCTCCCTGCGGCGAGAGCATTTACGCTTTGTTAGGTGAAAGAAAACCTTGGTGGTGACCCGTATGGCCAAAGGAGCTCTATGGCAGCACCCCCAAATCCCACGGCCGTTAAGGTTCTTCTTGCCCCACCTGACAAGCAACAAGTACAGCACAGGCAATTCAGTTCCTCTAGGACAAGGCGCTTGTGGGCATAATTGTCGGCCTCACACCTACACGGAGACAGGTGCGAGAGTGGATCAAGACGAGCTTGGCATTAGAAGGAGACCACATCCAGGAGGTCACCACCTATGGACGAGGCATTTTCCTCATCCAGATGAGCTCCCCCGACACTGCCTTGACACTTGTGGAGCAGATCCCCATGCTCCTCGGCCCACATCTTGTTTACCTCTTTCCCTGGTATCATTGGTTCAAAGTGGAGGACATGGATACAACACACCATGTTCCACGTTTCCCGGTTACACTTCACTTCTTAGGGTTCCCCAAGGAGTATCGAGCCATCCTCCCTTCCATTGGTCGGGCATTTGGCATAGTGCTCGAGTCCCCGCCAGAGTCGGCCGCCTCAGTTTTAGCTGATGATGGAGTCTACAGGATCAAACTGGTGGTTGAGAGCCTAGAGTCCCTCCCAGAGTTGATCCTTCTTGAGACCCTTGAAGGGGGCACACTTCACCAGAGGGTGGATATTTCTGGGTTACCAGGCCAGTGTCTTCGGTGTAGACAGATGGGTCACCTCGTCAGAAATTGCCCTCATGGCCTTTCTCGTGCGCCTCTCCCCCCCCCTTCCATAGAGTAGACAGAGTATGCAGGGTCCAAGCCCAGCGGCCTCTCAGGCAAGAGCAGCAGAAGTCTTAGACCCCTTGGATTACCCCCTCAGAAGGCGACTGGACCCAAGTTAAAAAGAAAAAGAAAAATAAGTAAGAAGGCCCACAAGCGCTGCAGGCAGAGGGCCAATCGCAAAGAGAGGGACAGGATTGATCAAAAGGCCCCGAAGGAGGAACAGCAGGAGCCACCTCCTCCAGCGACAGGGGCCACTGCCCATCTAGATGGTCCTCCAGCTTCAGAGGTTCAGCCTCCGAATCCACCCTTGCAGCAGCAGCAGTGAGCCTCAGGAGCTCCAGATGCGATGATGGCAGAAGTTGCAAACGCTAGCCCAGTGGGGGCCGCAGAGGAGATGATCTAGAGCCCCGGCGAGCCTGATCAATAGGGGGCCCTATGGTCCTTATCCCTCCTCCTCCCCCTCCCCCCCTAGACCCTTCCTCCTCTTCCTCCTCACTTCCCCCTCCCCCTCTAGGGTTCCCCCCGGCCCCTCCCCCCCTCAGCCCCCCCTCCTATAGTCACCCTCACCACTCGCCTCCCTCCCTCTCTCCCTCGCGCCCCTACCGCTCCCTCTTCTGCTACCCCCCTCTCCACTTTAGCAACAGGTTCTTCCGCTTCAACACCCCTACCAGCTGGCAAGGGAACGATGATACCCCCTTCTGCTTCCTCATCGCAGCATCAGGTCCATTCAGGGAGGGATCTTGAGGGACGAGACTCGTCTTCCCAGTCAGCGGCTCCCAACCTCCAACCTGGGCGTCCCTTACCGTGGGACTTTTGGATGTTAGGACCCTCGAACTATCTGGAGATTCTGGACTCTTATCCTCTACCATTGGAGGTAACACTCATGGTCCTTCAGCCCCGAAAGGGGGATTTGATCAATGCAGTGTTATCTTCGACACACCCCGTTTGGAGATTTGTGTTTGCCTCCACAGGGTTGGAGAAATGGTCCCTAGAGGTGTTCGATGCTATTTTGGGGAATCAGATTACACTCATGATGGATGAGTGGATGGGGCCACATGGACTAGACCTTTGGTGCGTCCATGGTGTAGAGGTGAACTTTTAGTTGAGCTTTACATGCGAGGAGATGGTGTGTGGCTTGGCGACAGGAGTTATCAGATTGCCACTGGAGGCAAAGGTGGAGCAGGCATACTTTTGGCCTCTCCAGAAGTGTGCAGAGCTATTCGGGGTGGAAGCCTCCTTCATGATGAAGTGGGCACGGAAAATCGGTCTTAAGCCAATATCCACACTAGTACAGCATCACACAGATATTGACTACTCGCCCTCTAAACCCCCGCCAAAATCACACAAAGTAGTCATTTGGGACAGGCACCCACTCACAGGAGAGCCTTGTTCCCGACTCCCCCGTCCTCATGAGCTAGACCATAGTGAGTTGGAACGTACACGGGCTCCACAACCGTGTTCATAGCCAATCGTAGTACCTAATACTCCGACAGGAGTTGGCTTGGTGACATTCTCCCTTTAGTAGGACCAACAATCTCTGTAGATTGTCCTGTTGTATCGAGCTCCAAATAGTCACATCAAACTGCCTCCCCGCCTCATGTAGGAACTCGGCCACACCAGGTCTTAACATGACCCACTGGCTCCACAGCTCTAACGCCTTGGTCGGCAAGGCACCTTGAGTCTTTAGCCTCCTATGCAAAAACACCCCGTTCAACTCTTTCCCTGCACGCATATTGTGGTTTCTGAGTGCACTACCTGTGAGCAAAAAAACATCCACTTCTAGCATCATGTTTCTTAATGCAGATGCCTATCCTCCTCGATCTTTATGAGAAGGGCCTCCTATCCTCCCAGACGCCTATCCTTCCATGCGCGTAGACATCTCACATGCAACATCAAGATGCCTCTCTCGGACCTCCTCACCCCTAGCTGTGTTCAAGAAACTCATAGTTACAAGTGCCTCAACAATGGAATATTGATTTGCATGGATCGTGTTGCTTCTCTTCTCTCGTCTGATGTAGGAAAAATGAACAATAACATTTCGGCTATTGGAATGTCTGCTACTGGCTTGGGAACCTTGGCTTGTTTCTTTTGCAAAAGGTCCCCCATTCTTTTGAAGCAATGCAAATGTGTGGCATACTATGTGATGGCGGGGCCTGAAATGACGAGACTCTTTTTCCACGTGGGCACGCATAATCACGAGGTGCAAAGAAGCACCTGTAGAGCTCACGTAAAAGACCTTAGATGCACGATTAAAGAGATGGTGTAGGGACTTTAGTGCAGCAGATCCCAGACACCTACAAATGGTAGTCGCAAAAAAAAGAGTCTCAAGTGCCCTCATCTGTGAACCGGGAGTCTCCCTTACGGATAATGCGTCGATGGCAATGCTTGAGGAGTTGGAGCCTCTTGTCCAAAGGCACAGGTAAACCATACAGGGCTAGTTTAACCCAATGGCAACTACACGCAAATGTGTTTTCTTTACATTCTTAGAAGGAACATAATGCGTAGTCGAATGGACAACCTGGCTTGAGTTCAAGCATATGGTACGTGGTGCTCGTGCTGAAAGTGATGAAGGCATGCAGTCCAGACTCTTGAAGCTGAAGCAAAGATGTGCTTATAGATTTTTCCTTGGGAGCCTCTTCCCTATTGAAGTGGTCGATGATGAAAGTAGATGCTTTATCTTCAAGATGTCGACAACAAGGCTTGCTTCGGGGGTAGATCTGGTGAACCACATGCGCCGCACACGTATTATGTGGGTGGACAACAATGGCTACTCATGTATATGATCTGAGGTAAGGCAAATGCTAGTATTCCTACATTCCCTCCAGCTCTGAAAGGATGATGCTTATGCCTAACTTTAGTTGTATGATGCAGCATCCAAGAATTGGTGACTATTGCTATGTGCAAGATGAAAGAGGAGGACATTGAGGCTCATTTCATTTTTTGGTTAAAGCTAAATGGAGAAGTGTGGGCACCCCACTACGGAATTTAAAGGCTTCATGGCAGATGAGGCGGGTCTGAACTAGAGGGCAGTACGAACAGTCTTCAATAATGGACCAAAGAATGTGATGCATGGCCAGGAAAGGTCTTGCCTTTTCCATTGGGAGCAAAGCTTACAAATACACACCTCCCAATACGTGCATAGGAGCTTCCAAGACGAGCACAAATGCCTGTGCCAATTGTGGAGGTGTGCATCAATAGAGGAGGATGCAACCACACAACAAAGGTACATTCGTGCTTAGTGGGCCATAGGGAAGGTTTCTGATTCGAGCATCCCTATGCTGGATGGTTGGCTGAGCTAGTGGCATGTTCGATATCCACGTTGGCAGAAGCACTTTGTTGGTGTGAGTATCCATTCACAAATACAAAATTTTATTTTCCCACCAAATTTTGCAAACAAACCACTCACTGTACTTCACTCTTGATAGGACGCAGAGGACATATCGCACGTGCCCACCACGACAAATCTTGCTGAGTCTGTACATGCAACTTGGCTGGCTGCCAAAGGATTCAAGGGGATGTTGAATATGTACGATGCGTGTGTCAGTGACTTGGCCAATGTGTTGTTGCAAAGCACCAAGAGACACGCATTCATTGGATGGAAGTACCATGGTGCCAATCCTAGTAAAGAGAAACTTGCAAGGCGAGCTCAACAAGGGAAAAGCCCAACCCCTGCAACAACGTCGAGGATGGTGGAGGGTGTCATAAGCGGCACTCCTATGCATGAAGAGCTTTAATTTAGGGGCGACAACATAACAATGGCTCGTAATCATAAAGGAACAAGATCGCTCAACTTTGAAAGTGCAGTGGAACAAGTGGAAACGGAGCCCATGATGGTCGATACATCTTTGGAGAAGGTGGTGAAGACTGAAGTTCACAATACCGTATGGGCAATTAGAAGGATTCCACCGCGTAGCAGAGTACAATGTCAAGGATGGCTAGGGGCATGACAGGGGAAGTGTAAGAAAAATATCAAGAACATAGTAGTAGGAATGCCAGCTCCATCCTTTTGGGGGATGATTGAGTGGTCCACCTCGCAAGGGCAACCAAGCAATCAAGCAGGTTGGCGAAGGCAATACATGTGGTTTTGCAATGACCATGTGGGCCATACCAAGAATATATGCTCCTCGATCAAAAATTCCCCGGCCAGAGTTCCGCACATATGGCCAATAGCTCGTGGAACAAATCTCACTGAGAATGAGATACAATCCCTAGAGACAAGGATTTGTTCTACACAAGGCACCAATAGAGTGTCATTCGAATGCATTTGCACCAAGATATCGACCGGGAGTCTCCAAAGCTGCACTACAAGGATCAATTCCACCCTTGCTCTAGAAGCAACAGTAAAGGACCACACAGTATTGAAAGCCTTGAAACATGAAGTTTTCATAGAGACTGAAAACTCTAGAGTGATGGGGGAAAGTTATAATGTCGACGTTGCCAAGAACCCAACATGTAGTTGTCAGGATTTCATGGATTGAGTGACGGAGGGGAAGGCACTCCTTTCATGCAAGCATTTGTATTTTGTGTACCTCCAAGTGTTTGGGATGGATGCCTAGCCAACTAATAGTGTGTGGAATCGGAGATCGTTGAATGACACCTCGAATTTTATGCCGTGGGTGTGCACGTGATAGAGGAGCAAGCCCCTTGGACAGCTAGATGGCAATTGTGAGATACTTCATCAAAAAAATCAAAGAACAAAGTTGCAGGTTCGTGGCCCGATCGGGCCTGGTAGGACAGGCTAATTTTGGATTTCTTTGTTAAAATTGTCGGGTCTGACCTGGTGGTGGGACTGGTTCATGCTTGGAAGCAGCGTACAAAGAAGCTAACTCGGAAGGGGTGGCAAGGCCTAAGTAAGTACCATTGTTAGACCCCAAATTGGGGGGACCTGGTTTGAATCCGTTAGTGATTGCTCTTGGGTAGGATTGTGGGGCTACCCAAATGATTTTCTTAAAGAGTATTGCCAAGTCTCTATTTCTACGAGGAGGGCAAATTATACAAGTCCATTCAAGGATTTTGGTGAAGTTAGTGGTGAAAATAGGTGGAGAGGAGCAAATGCGTTGTGTTGCACAACAAGCCTGAAATGTTCATGGCCAAAGCTAAGCTTGAGGAGGGGGTTCCCACGAATATATTTTTAAGCTTCGGCCTTTCTTATGCAATGGTTATGAAACTCATGAAACATTGTTATGAACGGGGGTGACCCACGAGGTGGCGGAAAATTCTATGTGTGTGGAGAAAAATCCTATATTGTTTAAGCTGTGTGAGTTATAGGTAACCTCCAAATCCTATGTTTTGTTATGCTGTGTGAGTCAAACTGTGCATAATATAAGTAATCAGAGAGACGACATGGGCTATGGCTTCTTCCAAAGCCCTCCTTCTCCTGCTCTCTGTTCTGCTCTCCATATCTGAGATTACTTCTTAAGGCATTAGTAAGTAATCTGAGAGAAACCCAATTGCTAGATCAGATGACTTGGGCTATGGCTTGTTCCAACACCCCCCCCTCCTCCTCCTCCTCCTCCTCTCTTCTGCCCTCTCTTCTGATCTGAGATTACTTCTTAAGTAATCTGAGAGAAACCCAATTGCTAGATCAGTTGAATTGGGCTATGGCTTCTTCCAACACCCCCCAGCTCCTCCTCCTCCTCTCTTCTGCTCTCCAAATCTCAGCTTACCTCCTTGCCTCCCTCGCCTTCTGCATCGCCCTCCATCGCTGGCGCCATCGCCACCTCGCCCCCGGCCCCCCCTCTTTCCCCCTCCTCGGTGCTGCCCTCTCCCATGCCTTTAACCTCCCCCACTTCCATGATTATATCACCCATTACTGCCTCAAATTCAGAACTTTCCGTGTCGCTTACATTGGCTTCGACTACTACTACACCGCAGATCCTGCTAATGTTGAGCACATGCTCAAAACCCATTTTGACAATTACATCAAGGTGCGCACTTGCAAATCCTTCCTTTCTTTCTTTTCGACGACCATCAGAGGTCGTGAGTAATTCGTGGCTTTTTAGCTTCCAGGTCTGACAAAGAAATTTTTTTAAATTTTAGCTACGGTCCAATCCTCCATGGATTATGCTGCTGATTGACAATCTTGACAAAATGGCTCTCCATTAGCCATGATGTTGATTGACAAAATTCAGCTATCATCTTTGGCAAGCCTGTCAAATGATTGTCAATCAGCCATCCCAGTGATTTGATAATTTCAGATGTTATCCAATCCAACCTGGATTGGATGCTGCTGCTTGGAAATCTTGACAAATGATTATTTAACAGCTATGAAAAAGTAGAGCTGTGACCCTTTATAGTGGATTTGAGCTATGATGCTTGACCACCTTGAAAAATGATCATCAGGGCAGTTTTAGTTACGAGAAGCAGCAAGAATTTCTTGGAGACGGGATTTTTAGCGTGGACGGCGTGCAATGGAAGCAACAGCGGAAGGTAGCCAGCTATGAATTTGCATCGAGAGCTCTTAGAGAGTTGAGCGAATTAGCATTCCGCGAACAGGCCACAAAGCTAGCGAGTCTCCTTGTTTTAGAAGCACGAGCTGGGAAATCTGTCGACATGCAGGTAATAAAACTTCATGAATTCTGACTTCGAAGCAGAGCGGATCTATGGATTTTCTTTACTCAGACACCGCCATTTTTTCTAGGATATGGCTCTGCGGCTGACCTTCGACTCCGTCTGCAAAATTGGTTTTGGGGTGGACATCGGTTCTCTGCGGCAAAGTCCTTCTCCCGCACAAGAGACTTTTGCCAAAGCTTTCGACAATTGCAATTCCATGGTGTTCCATCGCTACATCGACCCACTTTGGAAACTAAAACGCTGGCTGCAGGTTGGGAATGAAGCGATGTTTGCCAAGGACGTAGCCACGCTAGACAGCATTGTAGCAGGCCTCATTGAGCAAAGAAGGCGAGAATTGAGAGAATCGGAGCAAAAAACGGTAGCATCTAATGGCTCTTTACTGGTTGTAGTTTCTCCGTCTGCAAGTGCCAGTTTGGCGTGTTAGTGTCTGTCCAACCTTCTAGTAACGTATCTTCAAGTTCTGTACTGTCTGATTGCCAGGTGAAAGCGGATCTTCTATCTAGATTTCTAGCTCTTAGCACGAGTGACCCCCAAGAATACACAGATCGGAAGATACGGGATATCATCATCAACTTTATGATTGCAGGCCGAGACACCACAGCGATTACCCTTTGCTGGCTTTTGTACTCGCTTTGTGGAAACCATCTCGTTGAAGAGAAGCTGGTTGAAGAGATATACCAGGTAGAGTCCGAAGCTGCCGCTGCGACAGCGTGTAGGGATGATGGCGGAGATGGGGACCTCCCTTCCAACGAAGAAATTCAGCGTTTTGCTAAGCTTTTAACTTACGAGAAGATCAGCAAGATGCATTACTTGCAGGCGTGTTTACAAGAGACGCTGAGGCTCTATCCTGCGGTGCCCAATGTGAGTATTTTACCAAGCAGGAAGCTTGGGAAAGCGAACACTTAATCGATCCTTGCAGAATTGGGGAATCAGAATACTGACAAGGACTTGGGAAACAGTTCTGACTATGTGATTTGGTTGCAGGACTCCAAGACAGCAGTGGCAGCGGACACGTTCCCTGATGGGACGAAGGTGAGGAAGGGTGATTCTATCGTCGTCTCAGCTTACGCAATGGGGCGAATGCCGTGGCTATGGGGAGAAAACGCCTTGGAATTCCATCCCGAACGCTTTATCAACGATGGTGTTTGTCAGCAGGAATCTCCGTTCAAGCTCACGGCTTTTCTGGTAAAGTCGATCCAGCTCAAGCTTGCAGTAAGGATGCGATTGATAAACACTTAAGCTCAACATCTTTCTATTAAAGACCTCATCAGTTTTGCAGTTTCCATAACCTGAGCTCTGAATCATAATTGTAGACATATTGCACCCGAGGATCAGCATCAGAACATCCGTTCTGCTTTTGTGAACCACTGATCACATTACCTTTGTTATATTCTTTGATTATGACATTGAAAGTAGCTTAGTCATTAGATGGATGCTTCATATATCACTCGGGTGTTTATTTCTTGAGAGAAATCATGATGAGCTTTCCGATGGAGTTCCACAGCATAATTCTCTCTGTGATCCCACAAGTAAAACTGAACCCAGTATGCTTTCTGATCTTCATCGTTGATACCACTAAACCTAGATGTTACAACGGCATTATCATTCATCTCACTCATCATATTGTCATCCATGAAAACTTGGGTATAACTAGATTGGTTATGTTTGTGCAGGCTGGGCCGCGAATGTGCTTGGGCAAAGATTTCGCATTTTTGCAAATGAAAGTTACTGCTGCCATTTTGCTGCGATTCTTTAAGTTTCAGTTGGTACCAGGACACCAAGTCCGGTACAGGGTCATGCTCACTCTCCACATGGACAAAAGTGGACTCAAGGTAAGAGTTCTTCCAAGATCTCCAATGCACACTGCAAACTGACGTTTTTTCAATGCGTACCTTGAAGAGGAGGTCTACACGCAGCAACTTCAGGGTTACAAGCTGCAAGGCCAAGAATACATGGTTTGGGAATTCAGGGAGAGTTTGCAACGCCTCTAGCAAGCTCCAAGGATATATTAAGATTGATTATTATGTTGAACTTTAGGTCCACATCATAATGACGATCCTGGTTCATAATCAAAATCCAGGGCATTTCTTTCTTTTGAATTTTCCATCCAGAATGCTCCACAGCACAAACTTGTATTTTTCAGCAGTGTGTCGGGCCACATTCTCTCTGCTAAACAGTAAAAGGAGATAGGTTTGAGAGTCTCGTGTGTAAATGGGCATTCTCTCGCATCTCACCCTAAATACTTTACCTGCTATATACCTGTAGTCTTATCATCCTTGTACAAGCTCATGTTAAGATTTTTTGTGTGAGAGCCAACGCAAAGAGTCACGTTGATAAATCACCCTAAATGGAGCGGGGATGGAAAACCTACAATGTAATCTTCCGGTGGGTAAATCATCTAAAGCATTTCTTTTGTAGTTCTATTTGCACCAGTCTAAGTTTGAGTTCAGCCACATCTACTAAGGGCCTTAGCACATGGATGGGGCTATCATGGGTTTAGGATGGGAATCTTTTTGTCATCATTACTCCCATCCTAGGATGGATTTAGAATGAGAATAGCCACTTTTTCTCCCATCTTAGACCATGGCCTCTACACCCTGGCAGCCAGAATGGGTTCCCTTTTTTTAGGGATTCAAAAACATGGAAGGATGACATGTATCCTTGTCCCCACGTGGTCCCCACCTCCTAAACACATGAAATGATGCCATGTGTCCTCTTCCTCGTAAACCCATCCCTAGTTCTTTTTTTGTTAGTACATGGTGGGATGGGAATAGGATAGAAATATGCATGGGACCACCTTGAACCACCTTTTTCCATTCCCATCCTATTTCTTCCCATGTGCTAAGCCCCTAAGTTACTGCCATACGGCTTGCTTATTTCGTTTGGAACACGGTTTGTTTAGATTTCAAACTTAGCACATCTGGTTCAATTAGATCTTAGCCTATGGAAATGCTA
This sequence comes from Dipteris shenzhenensis, assembly GCF_047967505.1. Classification (NCBI taxonomy): domain Eukaryota; kingdom Viridiplantae; phylum Streptophyta; class Polypodiopsida; order Gleicheniales; family Dipteridaceae; genus Dipteris; species Dipteris shenzhenensis. Next base: position 50,549,929 of record NC_141604.1, read on the forward strand.
TGAGAAAGTGATAACTACGCCTCTAGTTTTGAACATACTAGTGTGAAACCGTGGCAAGCCCCAATGAAAAATAGAAACATTCTGAGTCTTTTTGCGGAGCCTTTGAGTCTACAATGATGAGCGTTGGGGCATAGTCTTGTGAGGAATCGTGTCCGAAAGGGTAATCAAACAGGCGAGAGAGAGAGAGAGAGAGCCGCTTTTGAATTTCAATGCTTTTTTTTTACACCAGTTCAGAGCCTCTGATACCTTTGTCTGCATACTGAAGGAAATATTTGCAATGGCCATTGTGGTTGCTTTCAAAAGAGGGGCACTTCTCTCTCCCATTGTCATCATTGGTGTTGAGCTTGCACTGGTTGTATCCTTGGCACCTCAATGGTCTGCTACCGGCTCATCGTAAGCAATGGTTTGGATATTGAGGCTCTCGTGTTGCACACCATCTGCCTTGTGAGGAGCCCAATCAAGGAACCATGTTTCATTGTTTAACTGTAATTCACGCTCCAATAGCCATTCCCATCGTCAGAATCCAATCATGTTCCATCATCACACATTGTACGTGGATCCTAGCTTCAAAATCAAAACACAAATCATTCTCTTGCGCAAGTCAAATGCATACAACAGTTGCTCGTGGGGCTTTGATTTTCCCAAGTCATCTGCTAACCAAGATTCGCAAACATTTGGAATGCCTCCAACATAGAGCGAGTCGCATACCCGATAGCATAATGTGTACCATTCCAAATTTCCATTAAAAGGGAGGTGAGCATCATACTTTTATCCATAGTTATCTCCTAGGTCTAGCAGCTAGCGACTCACCTTGTTCAAAGTAGTCGGCTAATTTTGCTTTGAGTCTGTAGAGTCGAGTCTGCTCTATACCCATTTAGACGTCCATGTTCATTCAGCCTCTTTTTTGCTTTCACGAAAGCTCACACAACCATGACGGTAACGTTGCTCAACAGACTTAGAGTCCTGTTACCTTGTGTCACCTGTGTCGCTGCCTTTGCTGATGGATTGGAAGACAGAGTGGAGAAGGGTCAAGAGGTGAGAGTCGGATTGGGAGAGGCCATTGTTAGGGAAAGGATCGCGTGTGTGTTAGTGATGGCCATATCCCATAACTATAGCCATGGAGGAAAGGAATTGAAAGGAGGAAAGAATGCGATAGACGAAGAAAGGGGGCGCGACGTAGGGGGAGAAGAAGAGAGAGAGAGAGAGGGAGAGAGGGGGAGAGAGAGAGAGCGTGTGCAAGCCGTTCGTAACCGTCACTCTTTGGTCCCCACTTCCCATGTGTTAGTTAGTCTATGATCGCGATGTCGTTTGGTGCAACCCGCGCAATCATGATCCAATGGTGGGTATTGAATGTCAATAATCCAACGACCAAGGATCTTCCAATCGTCCTCCCCCAAAGCTCTCCTTACTCAGAGAAAAAGATTGATGTTGTGTATTTCTAGTCGATTGTCAATAGTGCATCTTAGCTCTTGTTGATCAAGCTATGCCTTTCATTTCCTATTGTATCAAAGATTGTGGTTTTGGATGCACCTATCATAGATGCTAATATAGTATCTGTAAACGTTTAAAGGTTCACAAAGTGGGTTTCTCAAAGCGTCCCTTTTGAGAGACACTTGGTGATGGTGTCTACTTACATTTAGTGATTACCCTCGTAAATGCACTAGCTATGTCATTGGCTCTTTTAATTTGTTGTTTCAGCGTTCGCTTGTGGATGGCAACATCATTATTTAACTAGAGGTACATATCTTGATGTGTCAATGCAATTTTCAATTTTCCCACCTCAAATTTGAGAAAGAGTGTTGATGTTTTAAAACGTGTATGTTTTAAGGGATTGAGGTGGATAGAAAGTTTCTCGAAGAGTAGTGTTGCTCGAGGATCCCAATGGAAAGTAGTGGAGCATCCATCTTTCACATATTCAGCACCTACAATGTCTCAAGGTGTATTGGATCACACATTTGTCATCTAGCAAAAGCATCTCTTTCTATATTGTGCTGCTGTGTTGATCGCAACATGTATATTCCTTGTTATTCCATTTCATATCTTAGGTTCCTTTTGAATTTAATTCAAGAATTGTTCCTCTCTCTATAAATTCTAAGATCTCTTCAACAATCTATTGGAATCCTACAAGTTTCTTTGTATTTGGACTGCATCATCTCAAGTTCCCCAACAACTAGACATAGATGACTTTGGACGGTATGTGCATTCTTCTATGCACACAAAGCTTTGAAAATCTCATTCTCAAACAAAAGATGTGGTAAGAATTTTTCTATCATTATTTTTGTTTGCAAAAGAATCATTTGCATCATTTATTTCATAAAAATACAACCTCTTTGTAATACACTAGGTAATGTTTCAATTCAAGAATACTAAAATGTATAGAAGGGAGTCTTGAAAATACCACTAGATGGTTACTAGATTTGAGCGCCAATTTGAAGAACATATAATCATGAAGCATATGGATGGTGCTAGTTAACTAAGTTTGCATTCCTTGGACAAGGGAAAGAAAAAATGTGAACGGCTAGAACAACGATGTTATATCTACCAGTTGGGGAGACGAGATTATTTGAAAATGTCCAAAGAGAAGATGGATTTAGAATTTATTTAAGGTTGCCCTCACAGATTGAGGAAAAGAAACATTGACACACACAAAACTTTGAGGGGCAACAGCGACACCTAGAAAGTTGACTCAAGATTTCACTTCCAAGAAGAATGGGAGAAAAGAAAAGGAGGAACACAAAATATGATAAAGGGAAGGAAAAAGTTTTGAAGTCTAGGGTACTGATATGGTGGGAAATTGGAAACATGGGAGAAAGTAATATTTCCCACCATTTCTAGACTTTCCTATGATGTGGACATCTTTGCATGTCATAAGGACGAGGCTCTCACTCTTTTCCCACAAATATGCCAAGGTCAAATGCTTGGGGGAAACATGGGAAATTACAACCTGCCACATGGGATGAATTTCCCAGCAAATTCCCAAAAAAAACCCTTTCAGCATATGAGAAATACAATTTCCCACAAAACCCCTCCCATGTCATAAGGCCTTAAGTAGAAAGAAAGATCTTCAAAAGTGACTCATGAATCCTTTATAGGGGATAAATATGAGGTTATGGAACCATACCGTAACTCGACTTTTGTCTATGTTTAGTTGCTCTATTTGATTTGTTTGTGTTTGTCGTGTTGCATTTGCATGTGAAGTTGTGTATGCCTACAATATTTTCTTAGTACATTGCATCGTGGTCAAAAGTGTATGTTTGTGGTTGTTTATTGTTTATGTGATTGCATGGCTTTTCTTGTGGGTTGAACTCCAATACGCTACTTTGTGCTGAGGTTTGCATGAGTGAAGTACTAATTCTTGGTTATGGGTACATTTTGTGTGTTCTCTGTTTCGGTTGTGTATGCATGGGTTCTTGTGTGTTGCACACATGACTATGTGGAGCATTGCCGTGTGGTTGTGTAGTGCTTCTTTGCTTTAATGTTGTGTGCTTGATTGATTGTGCATTTGCAATGTAACCAATTGAGTTGTTTTCTTGCACACTATGTGCCAGGTTGTATTTGTTTGGTGAACTGTTTGTGTGTCACCTATTTGTCCCTGACTCCTGAGTAAAGCTATAAACGTGGTTGCTTGCTTCACCTTGGATGTCTTATTGTTGCCAACCTCTTGTATGTGGGTTGTGTGTGGTTATAGATAGAAGCAAAGATGTAAGCTTTGTTGCTTGAAGCAATGCTTGGGTTTGTGCCTATATAAGGCTTTATGCCTATGGAAGGCTTTGGGAAGATGCTTCTACATAAATGAGTTGCAAGGTTGTGCACACTCATTAAGAATCACCCTATGGCTATATTGTGGAAGTCATGACTCTCATCAATGCCTTATGAGGCTTTTGAAAATAGATACAAGCACCAATGAAGATGAAAGATTGCACTGCATGTATAGGGAGTCAAAAGTAGGCATTTTGAAGCCAAAGTGCAGCTTGTATACAACCCAAAGCCACCAGTAAGGACAGGTGCAAAATGGTGCAATGTCAACCAGGAGAGCTTAGCAAGCCTGAGGGGTTTTTTGTTGATTTCTCCTCATCCACTGGAGCATTGGTGCTCAAAATTCATCAGCATCTTCCTCAAATGGTTTCCCAACAACAAAATTTGTCTCCAATAGGGAGAATTTGACGTGAGGTTGTTGGGCAGAGAAAGTGTCGGCACGGGTAGCAAAGAGGATATTTCTCTAATTCCTCCGAGCCAGAGGTGCACCCTATCAATGGGAAACTTTACCTGAAAGGGCTTAAGAAATGGTGCAGAAATGAGGGAGAACAAGCTTAAGCAAAAGTCAGGGCAGAAGAGGGAAGAAAAGATGAAGGAGAGAGATGGGAAGAAGATGATGATGTGGCAACTAGGGGGCTAAAGGGTTTTCTAGAACCTAGAGATCCGATACCACATGTTGGGAAGTGGTGGGAGAGAAGAGATGCATCATGAAAAGAGTTGAGAACACAACAATAATCCAAAAGTGTTACAAGGTGCAACTTTACGGTTACATGGTGCAAGGCCAAGAATACATGGTTTGGGAATGTCGATTTGAAACCGGTTCCAGTACTTGAATTCAGGGAGAGTTTGCACCACCTCTAGCAAGCTCCAAGGATATATTAAGATTGATTACTATGTCGAACTTTGGATCCATATCACGATGATGATCCTCATTCATAATCAAAATCCACGACATTTCTTTCTTCCTCATCCAGAATGCTCCACAATACAAACGTGTATTTTTCAGCAGTGTGTCGGGCCACATTCTTCGCTAAAGAGTAAAAGGAGATAGGTTTGAGAGTCTCGCGTGTAAATGGTCAAAAATACGAATCCCTTTCCTCCGCTCTTCCTCATACCTCCCCATCCCCCCTCTCTCCCATCCCCCCTCCCTCCCTTCCATCCTCCCTTCTCACCCCCTCCCTCTCCCTCATCCCCCTCTTTCCCTGGGGATGGGCAAGAAGCGAGTTTTTCGAGCGAGTTTTTTTTGGCAACCACCACATTTTGTTCCACCTATTCCGCCTGTGACACCTCTGTGTGTGTGTGTGCATAACACCTCCCTCTAAGACCTCTCTCTCAAATGGAAGTTGAAGAAGTACAGTGCAAAGGACCTACAAAGGGGCCACCCACATAAAGTGCAGTTGCACCTAGCTGCTCCCGTTGCCCCCCTCTCGCCATCTCCTCCTTCCCGTAGCCCCTTCTGCCTCCTCCACCTCGCTCTCCCTTGCTGCCTCCTCCCTCGACCTCCTTCACTACCTCTCCACCTCCCCCTTTCCGTCTCCCCTCGCCTACCCTCCCTGCCTCTCTCGCCTCGTCTCCCTGCGCTGCACCCCTGGCCTCCCCTCTCTGCTTCCCTACTCCCCCTCCATCTCCCCTCCCCGCTAGTCCTCCTGCCTCCCTCGCTGCCCCTTCCCACCTCCTTCCGTCGCCTCTACCACCTCCCCCCTCCGCCTTCTCTACCTCTTGCCGCCTCCTGCTGCCCGCACCTCCTCCCCCTTGTTACAGAATTGTTTTTCTAATATTTTTTGCTATGGGACTTATTTTATTTTACTCAAGTGTGACTATGGCAAAGTATTCCATAGGAGCGCATCGGATGCGGCGGGGGTCCTAGTGGATGCTTTGTGGGGTTTAGTTGGGGATGCCTAACTACCTATGTTTTTGCCAGACTAGATGGTTAGTATTGTGGGTGATTCCATGTTAATACTAATGTTGCTAGTGTTATTGGTGTTATTGCAATTGGTCGTAAGGTTTGTATTTTGATGTCTGTATATCAAGCGTACAACTGTGTTGGGATTAGTTGGTGTGATGATTCATCGATTGATTGTAACAACTAACACAATTGGCAACTTGAGTACAGATGATGAGTCGCATAACAAGGAACAGAGATGGTGAACATGATTTGGGTTGATCGAAGTATCTAATGGCTATCAAAGGCCATGGGCCATATTGTAAAGTAATGAATTTTTAAGCCGTGGGCAAATTTATTTTATTAATTATGGATGAGGGCATATTAAGCCTTGTGATATTTTAAGCTCGTGGAGCTATGGTGAGCAATACCTCTAATTATAGACAAGGGATGCTTTTGGATGTACTATTATTGGCTCTTTGCTTTTTGTAATTACAATTATAAATACTTTGGATGGGAAGCAAGAGCCACCATCTAGGGGGGGCAGATTGGACCCCATGCAATGTTGCTCTCTCTTTCTCTTCTCTCCCCCACTTGTTTCCTGGTTCTTGGTTTCTATGGTTTTGGTAAATCTTGAATTTGTGAGCATGTTTAAGTTGAGTTTTCGTAATACCCCTCCGCCTTCTCCGCCTCCTCCTCTCCTCCCCCCTTGACCGGTTTCCTTCTCCTACCTCCTCCTCGCCTCTTGCCCTCTCCTTCTCTCCCTCCTCACCTTCTCATCCCCCCCTCCTTCTCTGCCTTCCGTCCTCCTTGCCTTCCTCTCTCCTCTTTCGTCCTTACCCCGCCTCGTCTCTGCCTCCCCCTCTAACGCTTTTCTCCCCTTTCTCTTCTTCCTCCCTGCGGCGAGAGCATTTACGCTTTGTTAGGTGAAAGAAAACCTTGGTGGTGACCCGTATGGCCAAAGGAGCTCTATGGCAGCACCCCCAAATCCCACGGCCGTTAAGGTTCTTCTTGCCCCACCTGACAAGCAACAAGTACAGCACAGGCAATTCAGTTCCTCTAGGACAAGGCGCTTGTGGGCATAATTGTCGGCCTCACACCTACACGGAGACAGGTGCGAGAGTGGATCAAGACGAGCTTGGCATTAGAAGGAGACCACATCCAGGAGGTCACCACCTATGGACGAGGCATTTTCCTCATCCAGATGAGCTCCCCCGACACTGCCTTGACACTTGTGGAGCAGATCCCCATGCTCCTCGGCCCACATCTTGTTTACCTCTTTCCCTGGTATCATTGGTTCAAAGTGGAGGACATGGATACAACACACCATGTTCCACGTTTCCCGGTTACACTTCACTTCTTAGGGTTCCCCAAGGAGTATCGAGCCATCCTCCCTTCCATTGGTCGGGCATTTGGCATAGTGCTCGAGTCCCCGCCAGAGTCGGCCGCCTCAGTTTTAGCTGATGATGGAGTCTACAGGATCAAACTGGTGGTTGAGAGCCTAGAGTCCCTCCCAGAGTTGATCCTTCTTGAGACCCTTGAAGGGGGCACACTTCACCAGAGGGTGGATATTTCTGGGTTACCAGGCCAGTGTCTTCGGTGTAGACAGATGGGTCACCTCGTCAGAAATTGCCCTCATGGCCTTTCTCGTGCGCCTCTCCCCCCCCCTTCCATAGAGTAGACAGAGTATGCAGGGTCCAAGCCCAGCGGCCTCTCAGGCAAGAGCAGCAGAAGTCTTAGACCCCTTGGATTACCCCCTCAGAAGGCGACTGGACCCAAGTTAAAAAGAAAAAGAAAAATAAGTAAGAAGGCCCACAAGCGCTGCAGGCAGAGGGCCAATCGCAAAGAGAGGGACAGGATTGATCAAAAGGCCCCGAAGGAGGAACAGCAGGAGCCACCTCCTCCAGCGACAGGGGCCACTGCCCATCTAGATGGTCCTCCAGCTTCAGAGGTTCAGCCTCCGAATCCACCCTTGCAGCAGCAGCAGTGAGCCTCAGGAGCTCCAGATGCGATGATGGCAGAAGTTGCAAACGCTAGCCCAGTGGGGGCCGCAGAGGAGATGATCTAGAGCCCCGGCGAGCCTGATCAATAGGGGGCCCTATGGTCCTTATCCCTCCTCCTCCCCCTCCCCCCCTAGACCCTTCCTCCTCTTCCTCCTCACTTCCCCCTCCCCCTCTAGGGTTCCCCCCGGCCCCTCCCCCCCTCAGCCCCCCCTCCTATAGTCACCCTCACCACTCGCCTCCCTCCCTCTCTCCCTCGCGCCCCTACCGCTCCCTCTTCTGCTACCCCCCTCTCCACTTTAGCAACAGGTTCTTCCGCTTCAACACCCCTACCAGCTGGCAAGGGAACGATGATACCCCCTTCTGCTTCCTCATCGCAGCATCAGGTCCATTCAGGGAGGGATCTTGAGGGACGAGACTCGTCTTCCCAGTCAGCGGCTCCCAACCTCCAACCTGGGCGTCCCTTACCGTGGGACTTTTGGATGTTAGGACCCTCGAACTATCTGGAGATTCTGGACTCTTATCCTCTACCATTGGAGGTAACACTCATGGTCCTTCAGCCCCGAAAGGGGGATTTGATCAATGCAGTGTTATCTTCGACACACCCCGTTTGGAGATTTGTGTTTGCCTCCACAGGGTTGGAGAAATGGTCCCTAGAGGTGTTCGATGCTATTTTGGGGAATCAGATTACACTCATGATGGATGAGTGGATGGGGCCACATGGACTAGACCTTTGGTGCGTCCATGGTGTAGAGGTGAACTTTTAGTTGAGCTTTACATGCGAGGAGATGGTGTGTGGCTTGGCGACAGGAGTTATCAGATTGCCACTGGAGGCAAAGGTGGAGCAGGCATACTTTTGGCCTCTCCAGAAGTGTGCAGAGCTATTCGGGGTGGAAGCCTCCTTCATGATGAAGTGGGCACGGAAAATCGGTCTTAAGCCAATATCCACACTAGTACAGCATCACACAGATATTGACTACTCGCCCTCTAAACCCCCGCCAAAATCACACAAAGTAGTCATTTGGGACAGGCACCCACTCACAGGAGAGCCTTGTTCCCGACTCCCCCGTCCTCATGAGCTAGACCATAGTGAGTTGGAACGTACACGGGCTCCACAACCGTGTTCATAGCCAATCGTAGTACCTAATACTCCGACAGGAGTTGGCTTGGTGACATTCTCCCTTTAGTAGGACCAACAATCTCTGTAGATTGTCCTGTTGTATCGAGCTCCAAATAGTCACATCAAACTGCCTCCCCGCCTCATGTAGGAACTCGGCCACACCAGGTCTTAACATGACCCACTGGCTCCACAGCTCTAACGCCTTGGTCGGCAAGGCACCTTGAGTCTTTAGCCTCCTATGCAAAAACACCCCGTTCAACTCTTTCCCTGCACGCATATTGTGGTTTCTGAGTGCACTACCTGTGAGCAAAAAAACATCCACTTCTAGCATCATGTTTCTTAATGCAGATGCCTATCCTCCTCGATCTTTATGAGAAGGGCCTCCTATCCTCCCAGACGCCTATCCTTCCATGCGCGTAGACATCTCACATGCAACATCAAGATGCCTCTCTCGGACCTCCTCACCCCTAGCTGTGTTCAAGAAACTCATAGTTACAAGTGCCTCAACAATGGAATATTGATTTGCATGGATCGTGTTGCTTCTCTTCTCTCGTCTGATGTAGGAAAAATGAACAATAACATTTCGGCTATTGGAATGTCTGCTACTGGCTTGGGAACCTTGGCTTGTTTCTTTTGCAAAAGGTCCCCCATTCTTTTGAAGCAATGCAAATGTGTGGCATACTATGTGATGGCGGGGCCTGAAATGACGAGACTCTTTTTCCACGTGGGCACGCATAATCACGAGGTGCAAAGAAGCACCTGTAGAGCTCACGTAAAAGACCTTAGATGCACGATTAAAGAGATGGTGTAGGGACTTTAGTGCAGCAGATCCCAGACACCTACAAATGGTAGTCGCAAAAAAAAGAGTCTCAAGTGCCCTCATCTGTGAACCGGGAGTCTCCCTTACGGATAATGCGTCGATGGCAATGCTTGAGGAGTTGGAGCCTCTTGTCCAAAGGCACAGGTAAACCATACAGGGCTAGTTTAACCCAATGGCAACTACACGCAAATGTGTTTTCTTTACATTCTTAGAAGGAACATAATGCGTAGTCGAATGGACAACCTGGCTTGAGTTCAAGCATATGGTACGTGGTGCTCGTGCTGAAAGTGATGAAGGCATGCAGTCCAGACTCTTGAAGCTGAAGCAAAGATGTGCTTATAGATTTTTCCTTGGGAGCCTCTTCCCTATTGAAGTGGTCGATGATGAAAGTAGATGCTTTATCTTCAAGATGTCGACAACAAGGCTTGCTTCGGGGGTAGATCTGGTGAACCACATGCGCCGCACACGTATTATGTGGGTGGACAACAATGGCTACTCATGTATATGATCTGAGGTAAGGCAAATGCTAGTATTCCTACATTCCCTCCAGCTCTGAAAGGATGATGCTTATGCCTAACTTTAGTTGTATGATGCAGCATCCAAGAATTGGTGACTATTGCTATGTGCAAGATGAAAGAGGAGGACATTGAGGCTCATTTCATTTTTTGGTTAAAGCTAAATGGAGAAGTGTGGGCACCCCACTACGGAATTTAAAGGCTTCATGGCAGATGAGGCGGGTCTGAACTAGAGGGCAGTACGAACAGTCTTCAATAATGGACCAAAGAATGTGATGCATGGCCAGGAAAGGTCTTGCCTTTTCCATTGGGAGCAAAGCTTACAAATACACACCTCCCAATACGTGCATAGGAGCTTCCAAGACGAGCACAAATGCCTGTGCCAATTGTGGAGGTGTGCATCAATAGAGGAGGATGCAACCACACAACAAAGGTACATTCGTGCTTAGTGGGCCATAGGGAAGGTTTCTGATTCGAGCATCCCTATGCTGGATGGTTGGCTGAGCTAGTGGCATGTTCGATATCCACGTTGGCAGAAGCACTTTGTTGGTGTGAGTATCCATTCACAAATACAAAATTTTATTTTCCCACCAAATTTTGCAAACAAACCACTCACTGTACTTCACTCTTGATAGGACGCAGAGGACATATCGCACGTGCCCACCACGACAAATCTTGCTGAGTCTGTACATGCAACTTGGCTGGCTGCCAAAGGATTCAAGGGGATGTTGAATATGTACGATGCGTGTGTCAGTGACTTGGCCAATGTGTTGTTGCAAAGCACCAAGAGACACGCATTCATTGGATGGAAGTACCATGGTGCCAATCCTAGTAAAGAGAAACTTGCAAGGCGAGCTCAACAAGGGAAAAGCCCAACCCCTGCAACAACGTCGAGGATGGTGGAGGGTGTCATAAGCGGCACTCCTATGCATGAAGAGCTTTAATTTAGGGGCGACAACATAACAATGGCTCGTAATCATAAAGGAACAAGATCGCTCAACTTTGAAAGTGCAGTGGAACAAGTGGAAACGGAGCCCATGATGGTCGATACATCTTTGGAGAAGGTGGTGAAGACTGAAGTTCACAATACCGTATGGGCAATTAGAAGGATTCCACCGCGTAGCAGAGTACAATGTCAAGGATGGCTAGGGGCATGACAGGGGAAGTGTAAGAAAAATATCAAGAACATAGTAGTAGGAATGCCAGCTCCATCCTTTTGGGGGATGATTGAGTGGTCCACCTCGCAAGGGCAACCAAGCAATCAAGCAGGTTGGCGAAGGCAATACATGTGGTTTTGCAATGACCATGTGGGCCATACCAAGAATATATGCTCCTCGATCAAAAATTCCCCGGCCAGAGTTCCGCACATATGGCCAATAGCTCGTGGAACAAATCTCACTGAGAATGAGATACAATCCCTAGAGACAAGGATTTGTTCTACACAAGGCACCAATAGAGTGTCATTCGAATGCATTTGCACCAAGATATCGACCGGGAGTCTCCAAAGCTGCACTACAAGGATCAATTCCACCCTTGCTCTAGAAGCAACAGTAAAGGACCACACAGTATTGAAAGCCTTGAAACATGAAGTTTTCATAGAGACTGAAAACTCTAGAGTGATGGGGGAAAGTTATAATGTCGACGTTGCCAAGAACCCAACATGTAGTTGTCAGGATTTCATGGATTGAGTGACGGAGGGGAAGGCACTCCTTTCATGCAAGCATTTGTATTTTGTGTACCTCCAAGTGTTTGGGATGGATGCCTAGCCAACTAATAGTGTGTGGAATCGGAGATCGTTGAATGACACCTCGAATTTTATGCCGTGGGTGTGCACGTGATAGAGGAGCAAGCCCCTTGGACAGCTAGATGGCAATTGTGAGATACTTCATCAAAAAAATCAAAGAACAAAGTTGCAGGTTCGTGGCCCGATCGGGCCTGGTAGGACAGGCTAATTTTGGATTTCTTTGTTAAAATTGTCGGGTCTGACCTGGTGGTGGGACTGGTTCATGCTTGGAAGCAGCGTACAAAGAAGCTAACTCGGAAGGGGTGGCAAGGCCTAAGTAAGTACCATTGTTAGACCCCAAATTGGGGGGACCTGGTTTGAATCCGTTAGTGATTGCTCTTGGGTAGGATTGTGGGGCTACCCAAATGATTTTCTTAAAGAGTATTGCCAAGTCTCTATTTCTACGAGGAGGGCAAATTATACAAGTCCATTCAAGGATTTTGGTGAAGTTAGTGGTGAAAATAGGTGGAGAGGAGCAAATGCGTTGTGTTGCACAACAAGCCTGAAATGTTCATGGCCAAAGCTAAGCTTGAGGAGGGGGTTCCCACGAATATATTTTTAAGCTTCGGCCTTTCTTATGCAATGGTTATGAAACTCATGAAACATTGTTATGAACGGGGGTGACCCACGAGGTGGCGGAAAATTCTATGTGTGTGGAGAAAAATCCTATATTGTTTAAGCTGTGTGAGTTATAGGTAACCTCCAAATCCTATGTTTTGTTATGCTGTGTGAGTCAAACTGTGCATAATATAAGTAATCAGAGAGACGACATGGGCTATGGCTTCTTCCAAAGCCCTCCTTCTCCTGCTCTCTGTTCTGCTCTCCATATCTGAGATTACTTCTTAAGGCATTAGTAAGTAATCTGAGAGAAACCCAATTGCTAGATCAGATGACTTGGGCTATGGCTTGTTCCAACACCCCCCCCTCCTCCTCCTCCTCCTCCTCTCTTCTGCCCTCTCTTCTGATCTGAGATTACTTCTTAAGTAATCTGAGAGAAACCCAATTGCTAGATCAGTTGAATTGGGCTATGGCTTCTTCCAACACCCCCCAGCTCCTCCTCCTCCTCTCTTCTGCTCTCCAAATCTCAGCTTACCTCCTTGCCTCCCTCGCCTTCTGCATCGCCCTCCATCGCTGGCGCCATCGCCACCTCGCCCCCGGCCCCCCCTCTTTCCCCCTCCTCGGTGCTGCCCTCTCCCATGCCTTTAACCTCCCCCACTTCCATGATTATATCACCCATTACTGCCTCAAATTCAGAACTTTCCGTGTCGCTTACATTGGCTTCGACTACTACTACACCGCAGATCCTGCTAATGTTGAGCACATGCTCAAAACCCATTTTGACAATTACATCAAGGTGCGCACTTGCAAATCCTTCCTTTCTTTCTTTTCGACGACCATCAGAGGTCGTGAGTAATTCGTGGCTTTTTAGCTTCCAGGTCTGACAAAGAAATTTTTTTAAATTTTAGCTACGGTCCAATCCTCCATGGATTATGCTGCTGATTGACAATCTTGACAAAATGGCTCTCCATTAGCCATGATGTTGATTGACAAAATTCAGCTATCATCTTTGGCAAGCCTGTCAAATGATTGTCAATCAGCCATCCCAGTGATTTGATAATTTCAGATGTTATCCAATCCAACCTGGATTGGATGCTGCTGCTTGGAAATCTTGACAAATGATTATTTAACAGCTATGAAAAAGTAGAGCTGTGACCCTTTATAGTGGATTTGAGCTATGATGCTTGACCACCTTGAAAAATGATCATCAGGGCAGTTTTAGTTACGAGAAGCAGCAAGAATTTCTTGGAGACGGGATTTTTAGCGTGGACGGCGTGCAATGGAAGCAACAGCGGAAGGTAGCCAGCTATGAATTTGCATCGAGAGCTCTTAGAGAGTTGAGCGAATTAGCATTCCGCGAACAGGCCACAAAGCTAGCGAGTCTCCTTGTTTTAGAAGCACGAGCTGGGAAATCTGTCGACATGCAGGTAATAAAACTTCATGAATTCTGACTTCGAAGCAGAGCGGATCTATGGATTTTCTTTACTCAGACACCGCCATTTTTTCTAGGATATGGCTCTGCGGCTGACCTTCGACTCCGTCTGCAAAATTGGTTTTGGGGTGGACATCGGTTCTCTGCGGCAAAGTCCTTCTCCCGCACAAGAGACTTTTGCCAAAGCTTTCGACAATTGCAATTCCATGGTGTTCCATCGCTACATCGACCCACTTTGGAAACTAAAACGCTGGCTGCAGGTTGGGAATGAAGCGATGTTTGCCAAGGACGTAGCCACGCTAGACAGCATTGTAGCAGGCCTCATTGAGCAAAGAAGGCGAGAATTGAGAGAATCGGAGCAAAAAACGGTAGCATCTAATGGCTCTTTACTGGTTGTAGTTTCTCCGTCTGCAAGTGCCAGTTTGGCGTGTTAGTGTCTGTCCAACCTTCTAGTAACGTATCTTCAAGTTCTGTACTGTCTGATTGCCAGGTGAAAGCGGATCTTCTATCTAGATTTCTAGCTCTTAGCACGAGTGACCCCCAAGAATACACAGATCGGAAGATACGGGATATCATCATCAACTTTATGATTGCAGGCCGAGACACCACAGCGATTACCCTTTGCTGGCTTTTGTACTCGCTTTGTGGAAACCATCTCGTTGAAGAGAAGCTGGTTGAAGAGATATACCAGGTAGAGTCCGAAGCTGCCGCTGCGACAGCGTGTAGGGATGATGGCGGAGATGGGGACCTCCCTTCCAACGAAGAAATTCAGCGTTTTGCTAAGCTTTTAACTTACGAGAAGATCAGCAAGATGCATTACTTGCAGGCGTGTTTACAAGAGACGCTGAGGCTCTATCCTGCGGTGCCCAATGTGAGTATTTTACCAAGCAGGAAGCTTGGGAAAGCGAACACTTAATCGATCCTTGCAGAATTGGGGAATCAGAATACTGACAAGGACTTGGGAAACAGTTCTGACTATGTGATTTGGTTGCAGGACTCCAAGACAGCAGTGGCAGCGGACACGTTCCCTGATGGGACGAAGGTGAGGAAGGGTGATTCTATCGTCGTCTCAGCTTACGCAATGGGGCGAATGCCGTGGCTATGGGGAGAAAACGCCTTGGAATTCCATCCCGAACGCTTTATCAACGATGGTGTTTGTCAGCAGGAATCTCCGTTCAAGCTCACGGCTTTTCTGGTAAAGTCGATCCAGCTCAAGCTTGCAGTAAGGATGCGATTGATAAACACTTAAGCTCAACATCTTTCTATTAAAGACCTCATCAGTTTTGCAGTTTCCATAACCTGAGCTCTGAATCATAATTGTAGACATATTGCACCCGAGGATCAGCATCAGAACATCCGTTCTGCTTTTGTGAACCACTGATCACATTACCTTTGTTATATTCTTTGATTATGACATTGAAAGTAGCTTAGTCATTAGATGGATGCTTCATATATCACTCGGGTGTTTATTTCTTGAGAGAAATCATGATGAGCTTTCCGATGGAGTTCCACAGCATAATTCTCTCTGTGATCCCACAAGTAAAACTGAACCCAGTATGCTTTCTGATCTTCATCGTTGATACCACTAAACCTAGATGTTACAACGGCATTATCATTCATCTCACTCATCATATTGTCATCCATGAAAACTTGGGTATAACTAGATTGGTTATGTTTGTGCAGGCTGGGCCGCGAATGTGCTTGGGCAAAGATTTCGCATTTTTGCAAATGAAAGTTACTGCTGCCATTTTGCTGCGATTCTTTAAGTTTCAGTTGGTACCAGGACACCAAGTCCGGTACAGGGTCATGCTCACTCTCCACATGGACAAAAGTGGACTCAAGGTAAGAGTTCTTCCAAGATCTCCAATGCACACTGCAAACTGACGTTTTTTCAATGCGTACCTTGAAGAGGAGGTCTACACGCAGCAACTTCAGGGTTACAAGCTGCAAGGCCAAGAATACATGGTTTGGGAATTCAGGGAGAGTTTGCAACGCCTCTAGCAAGCTCCAAGGATATATTAAGATTGATTATTATGTTGAACTTTAGGTCCACATCATAATGACGATCCTGGTTCATAATCAAAATCCAGGGCATTTCTTTCTTTTGAATTTTCCATCCAGAATGCTCCACAGCACAAACTTGTATTTTTCAGCAGTGTGTCGGGCCACATTCTCTCTGCTAAACAGTAAAAGGAGATAGGTTTGAGAGTCTCGTGTGTAAATGGGCATTCTCTCGCATCTCACCCTAAATACTTTACCTGCTATATACCTGTAGTCTTATCATCCTTGTACAAGCTCATGTTAAGATTTTTTGTGTGAGAGCCAACTGAAAGAGTCACGTTGATAAATCACCCTAAATGGAGCGGGGATGGAAAACCTACAATGTAATCTTCCGGTGGGTAAATCATCTAAAGCATTTCTTTTGTAGTTCTATTTGCACCAGTCCAAGTTTGAGTTCAGCCACATCTACTAAGGGCCTTAGCACATGGATGGGGCTATCATGGGTTTAGGATGGGAATCTTTTTGTCATCATTACTCCCATCCTAGGATGGATTTAGAATGAGAATAGCCACTTTTTCTCCCATCTTAGACCATGGCCTCTACACCCTGGCAGCCAGAATGGGTTCCCTTTTTTTAGGGATTCAAAAACATGGAAGGATGACATGTATCCTTGTCCCCACGTGGTCCCCACCTCCTAAACACATGAAATGATGCCATGTGTCCTCTTCCTCGTAAACCCATCCCTAGTTCTTTTTTTGTTAGTACATGGTGGAATGGGAATAGGATACAAATATGCATGGGACCACCTTGGACCACCTTTTCCCATTCCCATCCTATTTCTTCCCATGTGCTAAGCCCCTAAGTTACTACCATACGGCTTGCTTATTTCGTTTGCAACACGGTTTGTTTAGATTTCAACCTTAGCACATCTGGTTCAATTAGATCTTAGCCTATGGAAATGCTATGAGAAAGTGATAACTATGCCTCTGGTTTTGATCCTACTGGTGTGAAATCGTGGTAATATAAGAAAACAATACAACGTCTGTGCTCAACAGATAATAGGATCTCATATGCAAGAGAGAAAAGCAGATAGTATGAAGAATCAAAAATTTAATTACTGTAAAACTGATACAATAGATGGCGCTGCCTCCCAGCCATGCGCTCCTATGAGAGAAGCTTTGATGGCGTGCTGGAAACAGTAGAGGATGGAGGCTGGATGCTAAGGAATCAGGGTTGCTGTAGCCAGTGATGAAATTGGCTTCACGGGCTTGCTCTTATATAGCCACCAGTCGTAGTCGGTTAGTCTCAATTAGGAGACCGACCCAGTCCGCCCAAACGCCGACTGGAGGTCGGTTCCGAAATAGGTCACCGACCACACAATAGAACCGTGGCGTAGATTAGAGCAACTGACCTATGGTCGCCGTTCGGCCCACATCCATCCGGGATCATCTGGGGCTCCAAACGGGCCCCGCAATCCGAGAGTGGACTGCCCCGAGAAATGCTCCGTCTACCCTCAGTGCGGTCAGTCATGGGATGCCTTCCCGCACTTGCATGTAGTCTAGTTGGTAGTGTGCCAACTCTATCTAAAGCCGTCCAGCCATCAGGCCACACATGGCTCCCATCTAGTGTCCAAACCAGGTACCGGATAACC
Source organism: Dipteris shenzhenensis (assembly GCF_047967505.1). NCBI lineage: Eukaryota > Viridiplantae > Streptophyta > Polypodiopsida > Gleicheniales > Dipteridaceae > Dipteris > Dipteris shenzhenensis. The sequence goes on from NC_141604.1 coordinate 50,567,447, forward strand.
AAGCTACTCAAATGCCTTCTCCTCATATGAGGGGCTTATAAGTAGAGTTAGCTGGTTCTTGCGTAGTTACACGAGATTGGAGCATTGATATCTAACACCCCCCCTCAATGTCCACCCGCAAGTGAACTTACTTTTTCGGCCCAATGCCAAGTCGATGAAGATACCTCTCCAGCAAGTCTCTTCCAAGAGCCTTCGTGAAGATGTCCGCAGCATTCTCTGTAGTCGGACAGTACACTAAGTCAACCTCTCCATCCATGATGAGCTCGCGTACAAAGTGATATTGAATCTCAATGTGTTTTGTGCGAGCGTGGAACACAGGGTTCTTTGCAATCGCCATGCAACTCTGATTGTCACATGATAACTGCGTAGGCTTGTTCTGCACTGCACCCATGTCCCCTAAAATCCTCCTCAACCACACTGCCTCACAAGAAGCAAAACATGCTGATTTGTACTCAGCCTCGGTAGAAGAAAGAGCAACTGTGGGTTGCTTCTTGCTGACCCATGACATAGCTCCAGATCCAAGTAAGAAACAGTAACCTGCCACTGACCTCCTACTGTCCACGTCTCCTGCCCAATCCGAGTCACAGAATCCGGTCAAGATGTTGCCCTTGGTATAGATGATGCCATAATCAAGCATGCCTTTGATGTATTTTAGCACCCACATCCCTGCCCTCCAATGGTTCTCCCGGGGCTTATTGGAAAACCTGCTTAGTACACTAGTCGCAAAGCTGATGTCCGATCGCGTGTTGCACAAGTAATCTCAACTGCCCACAAGCCTTCTGTACTTCACTTTGTCTACCAGTGGTGATGAATCCTCGTTTGAGAGCTTCACGTCAACCTCCATAGGGGTGCCAACTGTCTTGCACTCAGCCATGCCAAATGCCTTCAGTATCTCTCCAGCATACTTCAGCTGTGAGATGAAGATCTGTTTTGGCTCTTGCCAAACTTCAATCCCCAAACAGAAATGCATCAGCCCGAGGTCTGTCATTTCAAACTCTCTTCCTAGCAAATGCTTTGTCTACAAGATCTTCTCTTCATGGTTCCCTGTTATGACAAGGTCGTCCACATAAAGGACCACGATCATACACCTGCCTCCTTCTCTGAAGATATACAAATTTGCATCAGATGGGCTCCTTCTAAACCCGTTTTTTACAGAAAGTAGGCATCAATCCGCTGGTACCACGCTCATGGGGCCTGTTTCAGCCCGTAAAGTGCCTTCTTTAGTTTACAGACTTTACCTTCTGAACCAAGGATCACAAAACCTGGTGGTTGTTCCACGTATACCTCCTCCTTGAGATCTCCATTCAAAAAGGCGGATTTTACATCCATCTGAAACACGGGCCAACTTCCCTGGGCTGCTAAAGCCAAAACACTGCGAATTGTGGTTAGTCGAGCTGTGGGAGCAAAGGTATCATGATAATCAAAACCATGTACCTGTGCGAATCCTTTTGCCACGAGCCGAGCCTTGTACTTATCCAACGTGCCGTCGGACTTGTACTTGGTCTTGTATGCCCACTTGGTGCCGATTACCTTGCGTTTTGGTGGTCGATCCACAATGTCCCAAGTGTTGTTCTTCATTATGGAGCCATACTCCGACTGCATAGCCTCCGTCCACCTATCATCACCCTGTGCCTCTTCAAGATACTAAGGTTCGTTAGCACGGATCACCTCTGTCATCAAAGCGTAGTTGACCAAGTGTTTGTGCGCCCTTCTTTGCTCCTCTAATCTCTTGGATAGACGGTGTTCAGATTGTTCCTTAATGGCTGGAGGTTCTCTGCCATCCAAAAGTTGCTTTACCCACTTCGGGAATGGCCGTTGCCGTTGTGGTTCTGCAAGCTCTTCTTCCTTTTCTTTATCTTGAATCCTCCCAAGCACCGTTGGGGGAGTTCGGTCTACTGTTGGTGGTTGTACTAGATGGATATCTTGGTCCTGCTTGTCTGGGAAGGAAGCATCCTCCTCCAATTGATACGGCTGTTCTAAGAAGACCACATCGCGACTTACTATTACCTTCTTGGTAACAGGGTTATAGAGACGATAACCCTTCGCCTCTTCATTGTAGCCCAAGAAAATACACTTCCGGCTCTTCGATTCCCATTTGGTCCTGTTAGCATCAAGGACATGCACAAAACAATCATTCAAAAACTCTAAAATGTGCAGCTGAAGGTTTCTTACCAGAAAAGGCCTGCAGTGGAGTCATCCCATTCACAGCCTTCGTGTAGCTAACGATTCAGAATGTAAACTGTCGTGTTACATGCTTCAGCCCAAAAAGTCTTTGGCAAATCTTTCCCTTTCATCATACTCCTACCCATTTCGCAGATGACGCGCATCTTGCGCTCTACTACTCCATTTTAATGTGATGAATGTGGCGGGGGTTTCTGCCTCTTGATCCTGTGACTTTTGCAGTAACTTTCGAACTCACTTGATGTGAACTCACCACCTCTGTCTGATCTCAACTTCTTCACCTTCCTCCCCATTTCTTTCTCGACCATTATGTGCCATTCCTTGAACTTACTAAAAGCCTCGTCTTTAGTCTTCAGGAAGTATATTTATATCCTTCTACTGTAGTCGTCGATCAGCATCATGAAGTAGTAGGAACCACCCAAAGCCCGTCTCCATCTTTCCGCAGAGGTCCGTGTGAACGAGCTCTAGAGGAGCCTTTGCCCTGTTGGCCTCTTTAGGAAAGGGTTGCCGATGTTACTTGCCCATCATGCAAGCTTCACATACATCGGCGGGCAGATCTGTAATTTCTGGTAGGTTTGCAATCATTCCACTTTTATGCATCTCCTTTAAAGAACTAAGGTTTAGATGACCAAACCTCTCATGCCACAGCTTAGTGTTCTTCACATCAGCTCGAGCATTGAAAGTTGAGAGTTCGTAGATGTTGTTGCGTCGTGTACCTTTACCAACGACCTTCCCTTGAAGATCCAAACTCTGTGTGCCATTCTTATCGAATTGAACTTTGAGGTCCCTATCCGTGATCGCAGAAACGGTCAACAAGTTCCTCTTGATATCTGGCACATAAAGAACATCGGACAACTATTTTACAACTCCATCTGACTTGAGAGCAATCATACCTTTTCCTTTTGCTGGACATTTTGCATCATTGCCGACTGCTACCAGGATGTCATTCCGTACTGGCTGTAGAGAGGTATACCAATCCTTTCAACTGGTCATGTGGCGCGATGCACCACTATCAATAATCCAAGATTCATCTGCAGGTCCATGAACTGCCTCCGTGCAAATCTCCTCAATTGCTACGAATAGCTCTACTGGTACTGCCTGCATGCTGTTGCTGGACTCTTTCTTTACTCCGTTCTTCTCATCTGCAATCTTCTTTTGGCACTCATTCTGCTTGTGCCCTGCCTTGTTGCAATAGAAGCACTTGATCTTCTTGTTTCTCTTTTTATCATAAGAAGAAGATGGGTTACCAGAGTCCTTACCCTTATCTTTCTTTGATCCAACATAGAAAGTTGAATCTTCTCCAGTCCTCGTCTTTTGACACGTCTCCTCCTCCAGAAGCATCGCGTTGAAATCCTTAAAGTTGAGGGGTAGATTTATGTTCTGCGTATTCAGCGTCGTAACAAGACCGTCGTACTTTGGTGGGAGAATTCGTATGCATCTTCGTGCTAGATTCTCGCTGGTGATGATGATGCCAATCGCAGTCATCTGATCGCGCAGATTCTTCACCCTGGTGATGAACTTCTCTGCCACTCAGACTCAGAAAATTTCTCGTTCGCGAGTTGAGTCTCCAGTTTCTGAATCCGCGTCTGATTCTGGTCTGGTACTGATTTTTCAAGACCATCCATACCTCCTCTGCTATGGTGACATGTTGAATTAATGCCATGACGGAGTCACTTACACTGCAGACAATAGAACACAATGCATCTGCATTTCTTCTTGTCCACGCGAGAATCTCATCCGCAGTTGGTACTATCTAATGTCCTGCATTGGCTGGATCCGGTCTTGCAACCGGCTTCACGTCCACCCCAGTAGCAGTATCCCAAAGCTCGTATGTGCTTAGGATGGTCTTCATCTTGAACTTTCAAAGTGGATAGTTAGTGCCGTCCAACTTTCCGCTTTCGCCGAACGGTGGGATTCGTAGTCTTGCGGGCTGGGCCATCTCTCACAATCTTCTCGCAAATAGAAACACACTACTAAATCTTCTTGCTAGAGTCCAGGCTCTGATACAATGTAAGAAAACAATACAACGTCTGTGCTCAACAGATAACAAGATCTCATACACAAGAGAGAAAAGCAGATAGTATGGAGAATCAAAAATTTGATTACTGTAAAACTGATACAATAGATGGCGCTGCCTCCCAGCCGTGCGCTCCTGTGAGAGAAGCTTCGATGGCGTGCTGGAAACAATAGAGGACAGAGGCTGGATGCTAAGGAATCAGGGTTGCTATAGCCAGTGATGAAATGGGCTTTACGGGCTTGCTCTTATATAGCCACCAGTCGTAGTCGGTTGGGCTCAATTGGGAGACCGACCCAGTCCGCCCAAATTGGTCGACTGGAGGTCAGTCCCGAAATAGGCCACCGACCACTGATAGAACCGTGGTGCAGATTAGAGCACCTGACCTACGGACACCGTTCAGCCCACAGCCATCCGGGATCATCTGGGGCTCCAAACGGGCCCCGCAACCCGAGAGTGGGCTGCCCTAGGAAATGCTCCTTCTACCCTCAGTGCGGTCAGTCATGGGATGCCTTCCCGCACTTGCATGTAGCCTAGTTGGCGGTGTGCCAACTCTATCTGAAGCCGTCCAGCCATTAGGCCACACATGGCCCCCATTTGGTGTCCAAACCAAGACCTACCAGATAACCAAGCTACTCAAATGCCTTCTCCTCATATGGGAAGCTTACAAGTAGAGTTAGCTGGTTCCCACATAGTTACACGAGGGTGGAGCATTGATATCTAACAGGTAAGCCACAATGAAAAATAGAAACATTCTGAGTCTTTTTGCAGAGCCTTTGAGTCTGCAATGATGACCGTTGGGGCATAGTCTTGTGAGGAATCGTGTCCGAAAGGGTAATCAAACAGGCGAGAGAGAGAGAGAGAGAGAGAGAGAGACGCTTTTGAATTTCAATGCTTTTTTTTTACACCAGTTCAGAGCGTATGATACCTTTGTATGCATACTGAAGGAAAAATTTGCAATGGCCATTGTGGTTGCTTTCAAAAGAGGGCACTTCTCTCTTCCATTGTCATCATTGGTGTTGAGCATGCACTGGTTGTATTCTTGGCACCTCAATGGTCTGCTACCGGCTCATAGTAAGCAATGGTTTGGATATTGAGGCTCTCGTGTTGCACACCATCTGCCTTGTGAGGAGCCCAATCAAGGAACCATGTTTCATTGTCTAACTGTAATTCACACTCCAACAGCCATTCCCATCATCAGAATCCAATCATGTTCCATCATCACACATTGTACGTGGATCCTAGCTTCAAAATCAAAACACAAATCATTCTCTTGCGCAAGTCAAATGCATACAACAGTTGCTCGTGGGGCTTTGATTTTCCCAAGTCATCTGCTAACCAAGATTTGCAAACATTTGGAATGCCTCCAACATTGAGCAAGTCGCATACCCAATAGCACAATGCGTACCATTCCAAATTTCCATTAAAAGGGAGGTGAGCAACATACTTTTATCCATAGTTATCTCCTGGGTCTAGCAGCTAGCAACTCACCTTGTTCAGAGCAGTCAGCTAATTTTGCTTTGAGTCTGTAGAGTAGAGTCTGCTCTATACCCATTTAGACGTCCGTGTTCATGTAGCCTCTTTTTTGCTTTCACAAAAGCTCACACAACCATGACGGTAACGCTGCTCAACAAACTTAGAGTGTTACCTTGTGTCACCTGTGTCACTACTTTGCTGATGGATTGGAAGATAGAGTGGAGAAGGGTCAAGAGGTGAGAGTCCGGATTGGGAGAGGCCATTGTTAGGGAAAGGATCGCGTGTGTGTAAGTGATTGCCATATCCCATCACTATAGCCATGGAGGAAAGACCCACCTCAAATTTGAGAAAGAGTGTTGATGTTTTAAAACGTGTATGTTTTAAGGGATTGAGGTGGATAGAAAGTTTCTTGAAGAGTAGTGTTGCTTGAGGATCCCAATGGAAACTAGTGGAGCATCCATCTTTCACATATTTAGCACCTACAACGTCTCAAGGTGTATTGGATCACATTTGTCATCTAGCAAAAGCATCTCTTTCTATATTGTGCTATTGTGTTGATCGCAACATGTATATTCCTTGTTATTCCATTTCATATCTTAGGCTCCTTTTGAATTTAATTCAAGAACTGTTCCTCTCTCTATAAATTCTGAGATCTCTTCAACAATCTATTGGAATCCTACAAGTTTCTTTGTATTTGGACTGCATCATCTCAAGTTCCCCAACAACTAGACATCGATGACTTTGGATGGTATGTGCATTCTTCTATGCACACAAAGCTTTGAAAATATCATTCTCAAACAAAAGACGTGGTAATAATTTTTCTATCATTATTTTTGTTTGCAAAAGAATCATTTGCATCATTTATTTCATAAAAATACAACCTCTTTGTAATACACTAGGTAATGTTTCAATTCAAGAATACTAAAATGTATAGAAGGGAATCTTGAAAATACCACTAGATGGTTACTAGATTTGAGCGCCAATTTGAAGAACATATAATCATGAAGCATATGGATGGTGCTAGTTAACTAAGCTTGCATTCCTTGGACAAGGGAAAGAAAAAATGTGAACGACCAGAACAACGATGTTATATCTATTGGTTCGGGAGACAAGGTTATTTGAAAATGTCCAAAGAGAAGATGGATTTAGAATTTATTCAAGGTTGCCCTCACAGATTGAGGAAAAGAAACATTGACATACACAAAACTTTGAGGGGCAACGGCGACACCTAGAAAGCTGACTCAAGATGTCTCTTCCAAGAAGGATGGGAGAAAAGAAAAGGAGGAACACAAAATATGATAAAGGGAAGGAAAAAGTTTTTGAAGTCTAGGGTACTGATATGGTGGGAAATTGGAAACATGGGAAAAAGTAAATTTTCCCACCATTTCTAGACTTTCCTATGATGTGGACATCTTTGCATGTCATAAGGACAAGGCTCTCACTCTTTTCCTACAAATATGCCAAGGTCAAATGCTTGGGGGAAACATGGGAAATTACAACCTGCCACATAGGTTGAATTCCCCACCAAATTCCCAAAAAAAACCCTTTCAGCATATGAGAAATACAATTTCCCATAAAACCCCTCCCATGTCATAAGGCCTTAAGTAGAAAGAAAGATCTTCAAAAGTGACTCATGAATCCTTTATAGGGGATAAATATGAGGTTGTGGAACCATACCGTAACTCGACTTTTGTCTGTGTTTAGTTGCTCTATTTGATTTGTTTGTGTTTGTCGTGTTGCATTTGCATGTGAAGTTGTGTATGCCTACAATATTTTCTTAGTACATTGCATTGTGGTCAAAAGTGTATGTTTGTGGTTGTTTATTGTTTATGTGATTGCATGGCTTTTCTTGTGGGTTGAACTCCAATACGCTACTTTGTGCTGAGGTTTGCATGAGAGTAAAGTACTAATTCTTGGTTGTGGGTACATTTTGTGTGTTCTCTGTTTCGGTTGTGTATGCATGGGTTCTTGTGTGTTGCACACATGACTATGTGGAGCATTGCCGTGTGTTGTGTAGCGCTTCTTTGCTTTAATGTTGTGTGCTTGATTGATTGTGGATTTGCAGTGTAACCAATTGAGTTGTTTTCTTGCAGTTGCTTGCTTGACCTTGGATGTCTTATTGTTGCCAACCTCTTGTATGTGGGTTGTGTGTGGTTATAGATAGAAGCAAAGATGTAAGCTTTGTTGCTTGAAGAAATGCCTGGGTTTGTGCCTATATAAGGCTTTATGCCTATGGAAGGCTTTGGGAAGACGCTTCTACATAAATGAGTTGCAAGGTTGTGCACACTCATTAAGAATCACCCTATGGCTATATTGTGGAAGTCATGACTCTCATCAATGCCTTATGAGGCTTTTGAAAATAGATACAAGCACCAATGGAGATGAAAGATTGCACTACATGTATAGGGAGTCAAAAGTAGGCATTTTGAAGCCAAAGTGCAGCTTGTATACAACCTAAAGCCACCAGCAAGGACAGGTGCAGAATGATGCAATGTCAACCAGGAGAGCTTAGGCAAGCCCGAGGAGTTTTTTGTTGATTTCTCCTCATCTGCCAGAGCATTGGTGCTCAAAATTCATCAGCATCCTCCTCAAAGGGTTTCCTAACAAAAAAATTTGTCTCCAACAGGGAGAATTTAACGTGAGGTCGTTGGGCAGAGAAAGTGTTAGCACGTGCAGCAAAGAGGATATTTCTCTAATTCCTTTGAGCCAAATGTGCACCCTATCAATGGGAAACTTTACCTGAAAGGGCTTAAGAAATGGTGCAGAAATGAGGGAGAACAAGCTTAAGCAAAAATCGGGGCAGAAGAGGGAAGAAAAGATGGAGAGAGATGGGAAGAAGATGATGATGTGGCAACTAGGGGGCTAAAGGGTTTTCTAGAACTTAGAGATCCGATACCACATGTTGGGAAGTGGTGGGAGAGAAGAGATGCATCGTGAAAAGAGTTGAGAACACAACAATAATCCAAAAGTGTTACAAGGTGCAACTTTACGGTTACATGGTGCAAGGCCAAGAATATATGGTTTGGGAATGTCGATTTGAAACCGGTTCCAGTACTTCTTGAATTCAGGGAGAGTTTGCACCGCCTCTAGCAAGCTCCAAGGATATATTAAGATTGATTACTATGTTGAACTTTGGGTCCATATCATGATGATGATCCTCGTTCATAATCAAAATCCACGGCATTTCTTTCTTCTCCATCCAGAATGCTCCACAATACAAACTTGTATTTTTCTAAAGAGTAAAAGGAGATAGGTTTGAGAGTCTTGTGTGTAAATGGGCAAAAATACGACTCCCTTCCCTCCTCTCTTCCTCATCCCTCCCCATCCCCCATCCCCCCTCTCTCCCATCCCCCCTCCCTCCCTTCCATCCTCCCTTCTCACCCCCTCCCTCTCCCTCATCCCCCTCTTTCCCTGGGGATGGGCAAGAAGCGAGTTTTTTGAGCGAGTTTTTTGGCAACCACCACATTTTGTTTCACCTATTCCGCTTGTGACACCTCTGCGTGTGTGTGTGTGCATAACCCCTCTCACAAATCACATTTTTTACTGTCATACACAACCGCTAAAAAACACACTCTGGGTGTGTTATTCAAATGTGTGCACACCTGATGGGCATAGTGGCAGAGGAGATGATCTAGAGCCTTGGCGAGCCTAATTAGTAGGGGGGCCCTATGGTCCTTGTCCCTCCTCCTCCCCCTCCCCCTTCGATCCTTCCCCGTCTTCCTCCTCACTTCCCCCTCCCCCTCTAGGGTTCCCCCCTCCCCCTTCCCCCCCTCAGCCCCCCCTCCTATAGTCGCCCTCACCATGCCTCCCTCCTATCCCCCACGCCCCTACCACTCCCTCTTCTGCTACCCCCCTCTCCACTTCAGCAGTAGGTTCTTCCACTTCGACACCCCTACCAGTTGGCAGGGGAATGATGACGTCCCCTTCTGCTTAAGTCCATTCAGGGAGGGATCCTAAGGGATGAGACTCATCTTCCCAGTCAGCGGCTCCCAACCTCCAACCTAGGCATCCCTTACTGTGGGACTTTTGGAGGTTAGGACCCTGGAACTATCTGGAGATTCTGGAAGCTTATCCTCTACCATTAGAGGTAACACTCATGGTCCTTCAGCCCCAAAAGGGGGGTTTGATCAATGCAGTGTGATCTTCGACACCTCCTACAGGACGAGGAGATACAGCAGGTCATGGCAAGGATTTGGGAGCAAGCTCATGCCCTTGGATTTGTTTGATCTCGAAAGGGGGAGATAGGTCAGACATCCGACAGTGGAGGCTAATCACTCTGCTTGATACTGCATACAAGATCCTCACCAAGGTCTTGAGTTTGCAGTTATGGCCCCATCTTACTGACATCATCCATGACACACAGACTGGGTTTGTCCAAGAGCATGTCCAAGAGCATAGCATCTTTACATTCTGGGAGGTAGTGGATTGGTCCAAGGAGGAGTCACAGCCGTTGGCCATCCTTCTCTCGGATTTTGAGAAGGCCTACGACAAGGTCGAGTGGTCTTTCTTGGAGGGCACTATGAGGAGATTGGGTTTCTCAGATAGATGGGTCAAAGGAGTTTTAGTGCTATATGCAGGGAGCTCTAGCCAGATGTTTATCGAGGGACACACAGGTGAGGCCCTTCCTCTCTCTCGCTTAGTCCACCAAGGTTGCCCACTCACTCCCTTCCTCTTCTTGTTTGTGGTAGAGGCTTTGGGCTACTATTTGAGATCACAGGTGTAAGTATATCTTTCTATGTCAATTGTGTTTATGTCTTTGTAGCATTCACTTTTTCATAAGCTAAGTGAAGTTGTTTTTTGTAGTTTTTTGAAGAGTCAGATCCACTGGAGCCTTCAACACTCTATGTATATAATTGATCTAGCTATATCTTTCAAGCTAAAAGATAATAAGACATCAACCAAAAGCATTTCCAAGTGGTTTCATTTTTGTAATTTAGATGTGGTTGATATGATTCTCCTCCCATATTGCTCAGAGTATGTTCCTTGATCTTTTCCACTACTACCACACAGTATTGAAAGCCTTAAAACATGAAGTTTTCATAGAGACTGAAAACTCTAGAGTGATGGGGGAAAGTTATAATGTCGACGTTGCCAAGAACCCAACATGCAATTGTCAGGATTTCATGGATCGAGTGACGGAGGGGAAGGCATTCCTTGCATGCAAGCATTTGTATTTTGTGTACCTCCACGTGTTTGGGATGGATGCCAATGCAATCATGTTCATACACCAACCCATGCTTTCAGATGACAATTTGCAAGTCATTTCGGCAACATGAGAACATTTTCTAGAACCCCAAATATGTAGCAGAACTATTTATTTGCTTTTTTCCTTGGAACATAATTCCAGGCATAATTATGTATCATACACCAATATCATGGAGAAATCTGGAGTATTGTGTCCTTTGTAATGTTGGGTTCGATTCACCAAAAAAATGTGTGATTAGCATGGACTTGAATGCCTTGCTTGTTCTTCTTTCGTAGAAGTATTGTTGTTCTTAATGGTTTCTTCTTCTTACACAAAACTAGAGCACAAACCCTAAGCCATCATTGTTAATTTGCCAACGATTGCAAAACCCATCATGCAAAAATACAATGCAAGGCTTCTGAGTTTACAAAGCACATGCCGTGTATAATTGCTAAAGACCAGAGAGAGAGAGAGAGAGAGAGAGAGAGAGAGAGAGAGAGAGAGAGAGAGAGAGAGAGAGAGAGAGAGAGAGGGAGGGGGGGAGTTATATGCACTTGCACAAAGAGAGAGAGAGAGAGAGAGAGAGAGAGAGAGAGAGAGAGAGGACTAACTGGAATAGGTGGAATAAGAAATAGTGGGTTGCCAAAAAAAACTCGCTTGAAAAACTTGCTCCTCGTACACACTCTCTTTCCCTCCCTTACCCCCTCATCCCCCCCTCCCTCATCCCCCCACCTCTCCTCCCCCCACAACTCCCACCCTCCCTTACCCCCACTCCCCCCCTTCACCAGCAATAACAATTTAAGTAGGACGTGGCTAGCAATACTTAGTTAATAACTACCACTTTGGATGCAAGACCAAGTCTATCTAAACTATAAAAAGGAGTTTTCTCCTAGTAGTCTCCAATGAAGGAGCATACGACTCTCTTCCCTCGTCTCTTCCTCATCCATCCCCATCCCCCCTCTCTCCCATCCCCCCTCCCTCCCTTCCATCCTCCCTTCGCACCCCTTCCCTCTCCCTCATCCCCCTCCTTCCCTCCCTTACCCCCTCATCCCCCCCCCCTCCCTCACCCCCTCATCCCCCCCTCTCTCCCTCCCTCATCCCCCTGCTATCCATCCCTTACCCCCTCATCCCCCCCTCTCTCCCTCCCTCATCCCCCCTCTATCCCTCCCTTACCCCCTCATCCCCCCCCTCTCTCCCTCCCTCATCCCCCCTCTATCCCTCCCTTACCCCCTCATCCCCCCCTCTCTCCCTCCCTCATCCCCCCACCTCTCCTCCCCCCCTCCCTTTCCCCCACTCCCCCTCCCTCACCCCCCTTATCCCCAACTGGACTCATCCCCCCCTCTCTCATCCCCCCTCTCTCCCTCACCCCCCCCTCTCCTTCTCGACCCATACCCCCCTCTCTCCCTCCCTCTCCCTCCCTAACCTCCCTTATCATCCTCTCTCTCTCCTCCCACCTCTCACTTATGCATTTCTCCCCTACCACTTCCCACCTTATCCTTCCTCGCTCACCCACCCCCGACCCCCCCTTATCCCCTTCTCTCTTCTCCCACCTTAGCCCCCTCTCCCCCCTTCCACCCTCATCCCTACCTTATCCTTTTCCCCACCCCCTCCCACACCCGTTATCCCCCTCCTCCCCTCCCACCTCTTGTGGCCACACTCGTGCCCCACCACCACCCCTAATCTCATCCCGCCCTCCCACCTCCCATGGCTGTAGCCATGCCCTCCCCCTCATCCCCTCATCTCCCCCCCAAATCTTCTCTCCCTCCCAACTACCTCCTCACCCCCCTTATTCCCCTCTCTCCCCCTGGCAACAACCCCACGCCCGATAGCCAACCTTTGGTATTCCACACAGCAAGTTTTAAAGTTTGCTATTTTTTGAAAATTTTCCTAAAGTAAGTATTTTTTTTTTTTTGGAGAGTACACAAGTCCAAAATTAGGTGCAACCCCACACACTATGAAAAGATAGGGGTACACAAATTGGCCCCTTTACCCTATGTATGAAGTTGACTTCTTGCTAACATTGTGGCTGCACCATTTGACTCAACACACAGCTTCCTCCACTTTGTCTCCTTACTTTAGTTTTGTCCCGATAACACATACATTGACAAATGAGTCACCTCATCCCACATTTTGCTTTGGTCTCAGACCTCCAGTTCATTGAATCCCTTTGTTTGTTCATTCAAGGGGTTTAACCTTACCTCCAACTATTGTTCCAATTGTGTCCTCAGAGCTTGATTATCTAATGATTCCCATGCTCTTGGATCCACAGCTATGGAAGTAATATATGATAACATTTCTTGGAAAAAAAGATATGCAAACAAGAAAGGAGAATAGCCCCAAAGTCCGTGATCAAGCTTCCAATCCACCAAAGGAAGAGTAGTAAAGAGGCAAGGGACAAGTTGACAAGGTTGCAACATGGTAGTGAGAATGCACCAAATAGACCTATGATACAAACCCAAACAAAACTATCACTTGGCATGAGGAAAAGAGAGCGTGGAACCCCAATAATCTGCCACATCGTCCACTATAAAATACCCAAAAGAATGCAAGAAATATGCCTTTCTAGTAGTTGAATATGGGCCAAAGGGGAAGCCTACACACGGCTCCAATGAATGCTCTGCAATCAAAGCACGTTCCCATCTCTCTCTCTCTCTCTCTCTCTCTCTCTCTCTCTCTCTCTCTCTCTCTCTCTCTCTCTCTCATCTAGTGGGCTCACTTGGTTCCCACATGCTGAGGGGACAAGTACAATGGAGTGCCTGATGGATCCCTTAGCGTTTGCCTCACCGACACACTCTTAGTTGTGCCTTCTCTCGCACTTGGTGTTAATCACTCATACCTGCACAGTGCACTCTTATGGTTTACCACACTTTGGCCAATATTTTTGGATCAATACTAGAGAGGCAGATTAGTGGCTACACAAAGGGTCATGGGCAACAGGCTCTAGGGTAGGCAGGATTTTAAAGATAGCACTCCATACTAGACCACATCTTCACCATAAGGGCTATCATCGAGGAGGCGAGGTCAAGACGTCAAAAAGTTTACAATTTTTTGTAGAATTTTGGAAGGCCTCCCATGATCTCGCCTGATTAGAAGGCTACATGAGATGCAAATTCTAGAGAGTATAATTTGGGTGGTGACATCACAGAATGGGGGGGGCAGGAGTTCCCCACCAAGATCCCATTCTATCACGACAATTTCTTGAGAGTATTGGAGGATGGACTCCTCATCAGACCCCAGTACTTCGAGGATAGAGTAGTCTCACATGCACTGTGGATTGCCATTGGACAGATACGGGTCTCGCATCCATTAGTTGAAGATTGAGGTAGTGAGAGCTGGAGGTATACCTAGAGAGCAGTAGATTTTTGCAATTTGGGGGAGGTCAAGACAAAGGAGCATTTTCTATGTAACTGTCGGGCCTATTGTGAGATGCGGGGACAATATTACTGCCTCTTTCAGGAGTAGCATAGATTTGTTCCACTCTCATGATTGATTTACTTCCATGACCAAGTCTGGGCTCCATATAATTGAGATGCGACATCACAAAGAGACACTATTATGACAGAGCGTAGAGTAATAGGAGGCGACAGTGCCATAGGTTATTGAGGCAAAATGAGCGCACAGAGGCATGTCATAGATTTGTATGCATTTGAGTCAACTCCAGAACACATCAAGGTGGAAGAGGAGGAGCTAGTTGATATGAGCAAAGTATGGATTAGCAAAGAGACGCGACACAATGCTATTGAGTGAGGGACATAGAGACCACACACAACATGAAGAGTGGCCAGACCACATACTGTCAAGGTTCGTAGCCTATCTCAGCTCTCATGAGAGGGGATTGCCAGAGACAAGGCATCACTCTTGACATAGCTCATTGGATCTAGAGATCCATTGCAATGAGGAGAGTAATTACTTACCACATGCTTGTTGGTATAGACATTAACTATTGAGAAGTTCATTGGGGAAGGGTTTCACTCGTGGGCTACGCAAATCAAGTACCTCTTAATGCACAAAATCTATTGAAGACTGTTAGGAAAATTAGGAAGAGAAGAATTACTGAGGGATCAACACCTTAACAAGCATTATCACTTATTGGGTTACAAGGGTACTAATCTAATCCATCACACACCACGAACAATATAGATAATGTACTTATCATTTAGACCATTTAATAAACTAACTATTTCAACTCTATATTATTTACCCATATGAAACATTATTACTACTAGGCAAGCTAGCTAATCTTCATTGCAACTCTAGATTTGAGTAGAGAGGGAACTAGGAAATTGAGAGAGTGTAAAGAGAATCTCCTTCTTGGAATAAGTTGTTGAGCAAAGGTTCCATGATCAAAGTGGAAAATGAGTATAAGAGATTCACAAATGCTTATAAATGATCACAAATCTTGAGTAAGGATTTTGGATATGCATACATGAGTGGGTATCCATGATGAAAGAGAATATGGATCTCAATGCAAGGGGTATTGTCTATTATTTAGATTTGATGACATCATTAGAATGGGATATTCTCTTCTATTGATTTTTGTACCAACCAATAATCAAAATTTTACATAGCATGTCTATGGGAGCAATGTTGGTTGGCCATTTTCTTCTAATGTAGTCATGATTAACTACTTACACCTATTAATACAACTAATCTCTTGTAGAGGGAGCCAAGAGATAGTGGTGGTCCCTCCTATCGCCCCAATGATCTACTCCCTTATTATTACTCTCATTTGGTTTAATACTAGCAAAGCTAGATCACCATTAGTGTTAAAAAATTGGCTCCCCAAACACCTCGAGTCATTCACTATTCTAGGGGTATTTAAGAAAACCCTACCTATAGAATAAATATTTAGACCCCTTATGTAAATTTTGCGATGAAATGAGTATCCCTTATGTATGGAAAATTTCACATTTTGAATTAAAAGCCTGCTTATATATTTCCATCTGTTTATTTTTAAAGTATGGACTAGATCTTTGAGAAAACAACTTGACAATCCTAGTCAAGCCATCCCATTGACCAAAAAATTTGTTAATGTTGGCCATTCAATGAATTCTACCCAAGGGGCCAAGCTCCAAGGTAGTCTTGATAATGAATCAACTATTGAGTAGATTGATTTCTTTTGCAAAGAAAAGGCTCCAAAGTCACCATGTTCTCTAACAGTTGAGATGGATTGCCATAGCATGATGTGTAATCTTTACCTTCTTGCCCCAAAGGGTCATTTTTAACACATAATTTAAATGACAATAATGAAGTATCATACACTTTGCCATAAACTATAGATGATCATTAAACATGTTTTGAGAAAATTTGTTAAAGCATCCCATTCCTTCTTCTTACCCCTCCAACTTTGGAGCTTGCCTTCAATTTGATCTTTAAGTGTAGGTTCAAAGAATGTAAATCCATTTGAGTACTCCAAAACTCTACATCACTTCCTCTCATGACCCAATTGAAGGCATACTTAGAAAGCCATGTAGGGTTGTCTTGATTACTTTGCCAAATAAAATTGCATTTTAAGTTGTTACATATTGATCTCAAAGCTCTACAAAATAAAACGAAATACTACAAAATGAATCAATCTTTTTCTTTTTCCCAAAAATCTACAAAATAAAACTAATGAGGCTTCAACATCCCATGATGGGGGTAATACCTAGCGTCAATTGTTTCCCTATGCGATTTCTCATCAGGCTACTCCAAAGAGTCCATTGGATGATGGCGAATATAGTTATTTCTATAGGCTGGAAGAGTTCCATTGGTTGATGTGGAATATAGAAAATATTTGATGTCAATGTAGCAATTGATGTTATTGATATAATGTGCGATTTTCAACAAATCCCCCACGTAAATGAGATCAATTGGAATGATACTTTGCACGGTCCCTAAAGTGGGTGAAATTAAGACTTGGGAAAAGTATCATGTAGATATGATATACACATCTTGTTGCATGTTTTTTATCACTCATGCATGACGCATGGCGAGAAAAAGGATAATGTGAGTCCAAGCATGCAAAATGAGATCCAATGGGCATGATACTTTGCACAAGCCTGAAAGTGGATGAGATTAGGGCCCA
Source organism: Dipteris shenzhenensis (assembly GCF_047967505.1). Taxonomy (NCBI): domain Eukaryota; kingdom Viridiplantae; phylum Streptophyta; class Polypodiopsida; order Gleicheniales; family Dipteridaceae; genus Dipteris; species Dipteris shenzhenensis. Next base: position 50,584,370 of record NC_141604.1, read on the forward strand.
TGCAAAGTACCATTCCAATCAAAGACATGCAAATATGATATACATGCCCCGATGCATATTTTTATTTCTCATGCGTGATGCATGGCTAGAAACAAGGAAAAATGTGTGCCCACCAACCATGCAAATGAGATTTGATGGGCATGATGATTTCAATGTTGGTGATATTAAGGCATGTGCAAAGTACCGTGCCCATTGAAGACATGCACATACAATATACACACCCCAATGCATGTTTTTTAATCACTCATGCAAGATGAGTAATGAGAAACAAGGAGAAATGTGTGCCTAAGCATATGAATGAGATTTAATGGGCATTATACTTTGCGTAGGGCTTAAAGTTGGTGAGGTTAAGTCTCATGCAAAATACCATGGTCATCAGAGACACGAACATACTATATCCAGCACCTCATGTGTAGGGAAGTGATGTTATTGACATAATGGCCAATTTTCCTCATTCCCAACACCTCGAGTGTAGGCAAGCGATGCTGTTGGAAAAAGAAAAAAAAAGGAAAAAGAAAAGAAAATCAATGTTATTGACGAGAAAAAAAAAGGAAAAAAAAGATCATGTTTTTCCACCCTTATACACTCAAACCCATACATAGAAGGAAGGGGCGGGCATAGCCCTAAACACATCCAAGCTAGAACATCCTCATGAGCAATCAAGTACCCTTAATTGCTCATGTGAGTGAATTTCCTTCATCGCCTACAACTTTTGTAAATTTAAAACAATGCTCTCTACATCATATACCACTGTATTAGCAATTGTATTAACCACTGTGTATACAGTTCTATTTTTTACAAGGTAGTGCATTAACCCATCACTCAGCCTCATCTCGACTCAATCATATATGTGAAAGAAATCGATTAGCACAAATCAAACTTCAATATTAGATGACTTCTCTAAGTTTGAGTAGTTAGACACAATGCTTCAAATCTATAGACTTTTAACAAAAGGTTGCACCTTCGATAAAGAAAAGCAAAGATTTGCCATTTTCTTTATTGCTATTGCTACAAGTGATTTCCTTCTACGAGTGATTTCCTTCTATGAGTTATTTTCTTTATTGCTATCGCTACGAGTGATTTTCTTTACAAAAAATTGGCTTCAATGCCCTTATTCCATTTTAAAGGATTTGGGGGCTATATTTTTCATAATAATCGATTATACGCAGACTAAAAGATCTTTTCCAAATCCCCTTCTAACACATTAATTTTTTATAGAGTGGATTGTAGCTCAGCTTCACTAATTCTGTAGGTGGTCTTGTTTATGTGTCCCTTGTGCAAAAAGGGAACTCTGCTAATGCAATAACTCACAAAGATTGCCATGTAAAATACAAAAGAGGGATTATTGCTTCCCAATTAGAATGCATGATTGAAAAATGATTGTCAGGTAGACAAACTTTCTTACCAGGGCATATTGAGAGAGGGCAAGGAGTACATAATTGAAGCATCTTCAACGAGATCCCAATATATCTTTGACGTTCGAATGAAGTTAGTTGCAAAAATTGGTTCTTTCAATCGGTATCACAAGCGTGTACAAAACTTGGTTCTTTGACCCAGTACAATGCCTTAGACCTAATGTCCATTTCTGTGTTGAAGGAACATGCACTTGCCATGCAAAACCAATTGGAAATCCTATCCAATGACAATGCAGTGCTCTGACTTTCCGACATTGATTTAGAGTAACAAAGCAAAGAGGACGCGATGCTCCAGCTTTCCAACATTAATATGAAGTAACAAAGCAAAGAATATAGCATTGAAGCAGACATATCAGAAGCAAGAGGAAGGAATTCACTTTGTAATGAGAAGCGAGGATTCAACAAGCTCCAAGCATAGCAATTCCTTAAAGACTGGAAAAATAAGACAAATTGGCATGGTTAGCAAGCACACATTAAGCATATGAACCCCCCTTCCTCCCCCCTGCTCCCTTCTTTCTAGTTAATAGACTTTACAAAGTTTCTAAGATGGGGGGACCTATTTCCTGCATTAGTGTGCTCATCTATACTTCCCATCGACCTATTCTCAAGGCCTTAATCTCAACAAATTATTCCCATGCATATAACTTAAGCTACAAAGAAGGATAATTGAAAAGACCATTACTTTTCAATTAAGAAATTCAATTGATTTGTGAGGTGAAAAGTTGGAGTACCCCAACGAAGCTAAGGTCAAAGAGAGAGTTTCAAAATTCATGTGAAGGGGGACTTGAAGTCAAACCCTTTAAAAGTCACTCACAAGGTCTTACCATGAGGCTAAATGAAGATTTTTATAAAATTAGAGCATAAAGATTAAAAATTTTCACCCTCATTAATAAGAGGGGAGGGCCTCCTCTCCTAACGTCCCCATTACCCTCCCCTTTCCTTTCCACCCCTCCTCTCTAACCTTTTCCACTAATTAATACATTTTTGAATTCTTTTCGAATAGGGGGACCTATTCTTTTGCTTCACTTTTGGACAGTTCCATTCTTCTTCAACCTTCCAATGCTACTACTTTTATGTGGAATAGGCTTCTTGAAGCTACCCTCATGATGAGAGCCCCTAATTGATGGGCATGTGTTTGCATCATTGCTTTTTATTGGTGGGTCTACATCTGCATCATGGCCACCAGATTAAATGGGGAAATGTACATATAGATGTGGACACCACCTCCTTAGTGTTCTTATAGCTTTCGAGCATCTTTGCACTCATGGTGACCTTACCGGAGCAAAAGTGATTGTACACTACTTGGTTTTGTTGAATTTGGTAGATTTTCTACTCACTGTAGAGGGGAGTCATGAAGAGGCTACCTAAAATAAAAGAGACCTAGGTGTTCTACTTTCACTCCTCACATACTCACAGAAGAAAAACATTGACGCTTTAAACTATAAAGAGCTTAGTAAAAAAGGAGAAAACAAGATGAATGATATGTATCGTTCAATAGGCCTTCCCAAGAGGAGGAAGAAAGAGAGAGAAAGGAAGAGAGGGAGTCCGGACTCGGAGGGAGGGGTGGAGAGAGAAAGAGAGAAGAGGAGAGGAGGGGGCTAAAAATGTGGAGAGAGAAGAGACTTTAGATTTCTACCAAGTGGCTCAAATCCCTCAAAAAAATGAGCTTCTCAATGCCATCGGCTTTACTTAGGCCTCCAAGGGCCAAAAACTCACGCACCCGCTTACCCACCCTTTTTGCCCCTATCGACGGGCAACTGCCAGTAGGCTTTGATCGCGAGTTGCAACCTCGGTAGGCAAGTGCGGCTACCGTGGAGTTTGCAATATAAAGAGCCTACTCGATTAATATATTAAGTAGTTAAACAACAGTCTAGCAGTCTAGCAGCAACAAAAGCTCCACTTGTCACCAGTGTAAGCTGCCATGTAAGCAGATCTCACTTCCATACAGGCCGGATGTGAATTGCCGGTTAGACATCAAAAGTAAGAGCAAACAATTTTTGCTTCCAATTTATCTTGCTCAATGTCCAAGTGATTACAGTTAAAGGCAGGCGAGCTTCGGTTCTCAAGCGGATCAGTGCTCATGGACGCTCTTATTCCTGGACATGCAGGGGCATCATAGGGTATGACGTCACAAGTAGTCACACGAAGAGGTAGGCCCACTGCGTTTAATAGCCGTTGTTTCATTTTCAAAGCGTGCTGGTTCAATGCTGAGTGGTTTTGAGGGACCCTCATGTGATCTTATAGGGCTGGTCTCATACCGATTTGCCTCCTCATCTCAAAGGCATCCTTGAATTAGCTTTGCAGAGATACGACACACTCCAAATTGTCCAGGTGGACCAGCTACTTTGGTGCCTGCCCATATTCAGTTGAACGGTGATTGGTTAAATCGCTTAAGACTGTAAGGGTAGGGGTTTTAGAATAGCATCTGACTCTTTTTCAACTCTCTCCCATCCTAGCCTGGGATGAAACCTTTTCCCCAAGAGTGCCAATCAACATGGACAGCTCGGCAATACAGAGGCAAAAAATGGTGACAAAGGACAACCATGTTTGACTTGTATCGTAATGCAGTCTTGTGATGGGGGCAGCAAAACTGCGGCCACCCTCATCAATATTTGGCATTATATCATCTATACTCCTTGAGCTATTTGGGATCAAGGTAAAGAAAATCGTCAAAAGGTGTGAGCGTTTTTGCAAGGCTTGGCCTATAGGCATCTTCTATTTTTTCACGTATTGGGATGTCCGCCCCCTGGAGCTTACTTTTGGGATACTGTAGGTGGTGCGCGTGATCTCTTGTTGTGAGGGGCCATGTAGCATTAGGGTGCAGAATCTCAGATCTCTAGGATGTCGTGTGGCTGCAATCTCGTGGCGTGCCTTCATTTGGAGGCTATGAGATGATGCCCTAAAAGCTGGCCGTAGTGTAGGGAACGGGTGGATTGAGTACCATGGCGTTTGATTAAATCCATCATCATCAAGATGAAGGAAATGCTCTTTGTAGAAAACCATCTTGATCCGTAGTGTAGGGAACGGGTGGATTGAGTACCATGGCGTTTGATTAAATCCATCATCATCAAGATGAAGGAAATGCTCTTTGTAGAAAACCATCTTGGTTGTGTGTGGGTATGGGGATGTCCAGCATAGGTCGGCACAAATGATCTGATGGATCTCTTGTTTTGTTAGGTGCAAGAAAGGGGCACCTAGTGAGTATTGGTACGGTGGTAGGTGGTCAATATATGAGAGAGAGAGAGAGAGGGAGAGAGAGAGAGAGAGATGTATTAACGTCTGCAAGAGGCCTTACGGGCCTATGAGACAAAGCACAAGGCAAAAAGTAACTCATACAAGCCACAGAGGGCTGAAGCAAAGGGTTCACTAAGACCCTTGCTGAAAGTTAAAGTGCTAAAATGCTAAACTAGTGAATCAAGTGTCCAAATACTACAATAGCAAAAGCAAAAGAACAGAGAAAATATCAGGTGCTCAGAGCTAGCACTCCTAGGTTCCGTATATCCACGTAACCTAGTGGTTCTCTGATGAGATGTGAGGAGCTCTTGTATGCTGTGTCTGTCGAGCTGTCTCTCGACATGGGGGAGGGCGTGGTCTCCTCGATCTCTGGATCCGGTGGGCTAAGTCAAGGTTGATACCTCGTCTCTGGCGGTCACCTTTGAGGAGGGCTAAGATAGACAGAACCTTGATCGTGCGTGCTGTGCTCCCTCTCCGTGTCGCACGTGGAGTGTCTTTCCCTCGTTTGGCAGCATCGTGGTGGACACTCCCACTGCTAATCCATGATGCTCTCATCTCATCAAGCTCCTCTCACCGGCAGCTGACTCAAATGCATAGAAGTCTGTAACAAAAGTCTGTGATCTGTCAATCTGGGTGGCGTGTGGCATTAGTCCTTGCTGCTCCTTGGTCTGTCGCATCAGTGTGTCTCTCTATCATCGCATCTCAATCAGATAGAGCCCAACACAAACCTAATCGTGAAAATGGATCAGTCATGTAAGTGGACCAAAGCCATGTCCCTCCTGAAAGAGGCAGTGATATAGTCCTCGGATCTCATAATAGGCTGGGCAGACACATAGAAAATGCTCCTCCGTGGGGCCCCAAGTCCTAGATGTATGGACCTGGAAGAGGTCCAACCGTATAATACGGTTGATCTCATCTTATGGGATCATCTCGGGTGGTGCATCTAGACTGTACTGATGAAAGGGGGGAAGTCTGTCCATTTGAATACCGTGACTACCAAACCACGTGGATATCTGTGCATACCATGCCATCTCAACACTGCTCTCTGCTAGTCGGCAGGAGGACTCTAATGCTAACCTTGGTAATCTCCACTGGGGTAAGGCCCAGACTCTGTGGAGGAACGTCATTGTCTGAAAGATGGCATCAACCTGGAGAGGGGTCATGGCGAACTTTGCCTGTATAATCTGATGGGGAACTGAGGGTTTACTCCGAATCATCCTGGATCCCATAGTTACCTGTAACCTTTCAAATCTCCGCCACACTGTTGCTGAATATCACTTCCCTTGACAGGTGCTGCATACATGGCAATCGGTCTCACCAACGTGTCAAAAAGCCAACCCTTTGTCGGAGGGTCCTGGAAGGGTGCCTGGAAGCATCGCCTCTCTAGTCGAGCCAGAGCACCTTGTCCTCGTGTGAGTCGTGCTATACCCTCATGGATCATCATGAAACCTGGTCCAGTGAACACTATCCCCAAATATGTGTAAGACCGCACTATCTCCATAGGCTCGCCATGGTATGTGAAGCTTTGGCGACAGGACACTGCTCGCGAGGTATTGAAGATCATAACCTTGGTTTTCCCAAGGTTAACTGTCAAGTCTCTCTCTCTGCAGAACATCTCTAGAGCCTCTAGATGTTTCAATAGTCCCTCTGTTGAGGATGATATGAGGACTATGTCATCGGCGTACAACAATATTTGCACCATGAGGTCAGCTAGAAGCGAACCGTCTTCACCTAGGTGATCGACAAAAGAAGTGATCTCATCGATATAGAGCCCGAAAAGAGTCGGTGATAGGGGGCAACCTTGTTTTACTCCGATAGTGCTCTCAACCCAGTTTGTAGGCCTCATGGGGCACGTACCCTCCCTCTAACGGACTCATACAGACTCATGACCCCCCAAATCATGATCTTTGGGAGTTGCAACTCCCGTAACGTCCTGATTAGGTGAGAGCGTGGGATAGTATCAAATGCCTTACGAAAGTCTACGAAGCAAGTGTAGGCTTTCTGATGCCTTGACTTCGCCTCCTCAATAATAGCCCTCAGGGTGAAAATGTGGTCCAGGGTGGAGTGCTGTTTTCGAAAACCTGCCTGCCCAAGTGCCTGCTGTCCATTGTTGCTGAGATTTCCTCCTTCATAGACTTGACCTGATTGGTAATCCTGTCTTGGACTTTGGTCACCAACTATGGTGCAGGCGCTGCTTCACTATGTATCTATAGGACTTCCTATATGATTTCTTTCTTGCCATTGTTCTCCATCTCCTTTACCTTTTCCCGAGGGCTGCAACCATGAGTCGGAGGTTCCTTTTTTCCTGTTGTAGAAAATATATATGTTCCTGTGAATCTAATCCAATCCTTCGCTTGTAATGCAAATGTATATGGGCTGGGCATTGCTGCGATATCAGAGTAGGAGGGTTTACTGCTAGGGGTTGTGGCAAAAGTCTCACCTTTGGGAGCTCCATGTTGGCCAATGAGTAAATCGGGGGCCCTTAAGATGTCTCTAACACCCTAGATTGAGCCAGGGGCTCAGCTCAGCTTGGGGCTGGGATGGGTTGTTACTGTGCCTCCCCTTGACCTGTTTTGTGCGAAAACCTGTGGGTGGCAGCTTGGGCCTGGTTAGGGTTAGTTCGAGGACGATGACCTAGGCGGCGGTGGCGGCTAGGGCTTGCGAGACCATTTGGGGCTGACGGGTTGGAGCGAGAGAGACTAGACAGGGCTGGAGCCGATGGGGTTAGATGGGCCTACAAGGTGTATGAGGAGTAGAAGTAGAAGTAGAATTTATTATCGTCCTCGGGGGGCCAAAAATGACCCATGGGACCTAATCATCAGTACAAAAATCTCCTCCGATGTGGAGGGGTCAAGAATTTTCAAGTTCTTGACTGTACGAAAAAGACGGGTGACAAAAGATCCCAACATTGCCGGAGGGGCAAAGGTGAGAACTGATGAGAGAGAGAGAGAGAGAGAGAGAGAGAGAGCTTTACCAATGTCTGCGAAAGACCAAAATGTCCTATGAGACTAAAAGCTGAAAAACACTAGATTTAGAACTTTCCATAGGGGAACTAGAGGTGTCTTGCACACCTCTATATATGTAGTGTAACAAGAGAAAAAGCTGTGGATACATTGTGGATGGAGGAAAGAGTCACCAATCTAGATGGTGCATCATGCAATTTGAAGTAGCTGGGCCCCGCATGTGATTTGTCATAAGTGATCTAAGATGCACACAACCATGGCTAGGATCCCATCTAGAGTCGCAATGCCTTTTGTAGCATTTTTGAGATGTGTCATTGTCGCTTTGCTCTGCTTCGTGGGGTGCACCCGTGGGTGCTGTGAAGCAGCTTGATTCTGTGATGAGGTGAAACAGTACCTTATGTGGGACACCTGCTTGCTGGCTTGGAGATGTTCTACTGCTGTGGTGGCTTTGAAGAGTGGGCTTGGGGTCTCTGCCCTGCAATAACTGCTCAGTGTGGGCTCTTTTCATGTAAAAAACTATGCTGTCTGGGGTCTCTGCTCTGTAATAACCGCTCAGTGTGGCCTCTGTGATCCTCTGCTGTTTGGGGTCCTAATCTGCTACTGATCCATGAGTGTCATAACTGACATGAAAGCTGTGGCACATCGTTGGTCCAGTAGTCAAAGAATCGATTCCTGGAACCCTTGCTTAAAAGAATTGGCATTTGCCATGGATCTCATGGTATCTGGGGCATCTCGAGCTCCTGCATGTCACACGAGGTTGGAAATTAAAAAAAACAGGTTTTACATATACGGTTGCCGATGTGAAGGTTACAGAAATGGATGATCTAATACTTTCAAAGCATGCCCTTATCTTAATTTAAAATATATCATGGCTGTCTAATACTTTGCTATCTAGGTACTTTTTAGTGTTTCCTTGGTCCAAAGTTCCTTTGGGTGTGTTGCAGTGATGGGAGACTGATTCGATTCATAGAGATGGGAGCAATTGTGAAGTTGCCGTAACAGGGTACACAGACAATGGACTTTGAGAAAGGATCTGAATTGATAGCTGCAAAGAAGAAAATCCAGGAATTAGAAGCATTGATTGCTTCACTTTATGGTAAAATACAGGTATGCTTTTGGACTTTTGTTTCAATCAGCAATAGTCCCCTTTGGGAGTAATGTCTAAAAGACAGGCGTGAAGAATTTAGATCTCAAACACTGTCACCCTAATGACAGCCTGACAGACAAAGAGACAACAAGATATTGAGCTTACCTTTGGGGATTCTGTTTTTCTTCATGTCAGCTGCTCGAATCACAAAATCTTGCCCTGCGGGACTCCTTGTGCAAATCTGAGAAGGTATACTACATTTTTCTTGAGGAAAGTCTGCGTCCCATTGATATGTCTTTCCTCGGGAGATGCCTTTAAGGTTGAATGTGAATGGTCCTTTCAGTAGAGGCTTTGATTCTCACTGAGGTGCTGATTGAGAACCCTGCCATGTGTTTTGAGCAAGTTTTTGAGCTTGGGTTCTCCAGATTCTTTGAGTTAGTGACTTTGATTCCAAAGAGTTAGAAGTGTAAGAGCTGCGACATGTTTGGATTGCATGAAATCTGGTGCCATATACCTGCATTTTTGCTGCAATCTGTTTTTAGTTATAATGATTCTAGTATCGTAGTATGAATTGCATAACTGGTCTTCTGCTGCCTCTGAACATGTTTCAAGGAAGTTAATACCTATGATATAAAAGCTTTGACAAGTCTTTTGTTGAAAATGATGCGTATTTGAACAAATAGTGTGGGAAATAAGTCTAGAAGACATTTACAGGGTAACCTGGATTATGAACTTTTCTAACTAGGGCTGAAAGAGAGACAAGGAACTTATTCCAGTCCTCATGTTTGGCTTGATGAACATTGTGACAAAGCCTTTGTAACTTCAGGAGGGGTCAATTGTGTGTTTGTCAATGATGTCTACAGATAGATGGTGAAAACTGGATTTCAACAGAGGACAAGAGGATGGACCTTGGTGAAATGCAAGCTGGCAATCTGTTTGAAGCTTCAGATGAGAGAACTAGCCAACAAGAAGGCAAAGCATCAGGCATTTCAAAGGATTTGCATAATGATTTACCCTTATTAGCTGTTCACACAGACCAAAGTAGAACAGCTACTCCAGAAATGATATTGTTGCCTACAACGACTATGGCGAAAATGAAAAAAGGTGCTTTGATTTGACTTTGCTGTGCCTTTATTGCATTTTGTGTCAGCACCGAATCATGTTTGTCTGACTAAAATGTATTGCGGCTGCTTTCAAGACTTTGTTGAGCCTTGGCTGTGCCTTTGGTAAGACTTCCCAGCCATGAAATCTATGCTCTATGAGCTTGGGGATACTTAATAAGACTGGTTAATGTTCAAGTACACATAAGACTAGTTGGTAGGAACTTAGTAAGATAGGAAGATTTCAGGTATCAGTTGCTTTGAGGCATACGAGTCATAAAATTTGTAAGTGTTCTTGGAGAGTAAAGGAAAAGTGTTTACTTATTTCACTTCATACTTAGGATTTTCTTTGCTCCAACAACAGGAAAGTACAAAGATTGGAATATTTGAATAAAAAACTCGCACAACTCGTTTTGGGCTTTAAATTTGAGAAAACTAGGTGCAGAATTCTAAGAGATCGGCAATTGACAAATAATTGGAGGTCACAAGGACCAATTATGCCATTTTCTTCATGACATGCTACTTTTGATTCATAGTAATTGGACAATCCTCCCTCGAATTCAGGGAGGATAACTGCTTGCCAAGCAACATGAGCTTTGGTGTCCCTTGTAACGTCAGATCCTGCCTAGAAAGTTCCAAACCATTTGTTTGAGCTGTACACTGTACCTTCTGTGGAAGTACCAATGCAATGCAATGTGGCCAACAACACCAGTTCAGCCACCAGAGCCTGTCTGAGGGGCGGGGGGGTTCCTAACACTTCTGGAAGTATTACCGGAGGCCTAGGGCCACTGGTGCAAGAAGCAAGCAGGACGTGCCATGGGTGTCACGGATGGTGCGTGGGGCGAGTGCCAGTTGATGGTGTCGACGATGTGCGAGCGGTTCAAGTGCAGGAGTGATGTGAGCAAGAAGAAGACCAAGGTGGGACAAAGTCACAAAAGCCAACCCTCAATATGAATGGAACAGAACTCCAACCACATGACATAGGGTCCGTTATACCAGGTGAAGGGAGAGGAGGGGAGGAGAACACAACGGGAAGAGATCTTAGAGGAGCTAGCAGAGATGGGAAGAAGCATAGTTCATTAGAAGGAATGAATCATACACTCATGAAAGTTACACCAGATGACTGATACACCAGGAGAAGATACACACGAGGCGAGCTCTTGACTCCAGCCTCTCTCTCTCACTCACGCCCTCCGCCTTTGCTAGAATGTCTCCCCTTGCCTCCCGTTTCCCCCTCTTCACCTTCACCTCATCTGCTCCCCTTCACTAGAAATCCCCTTCCCTTCTTCCTATTGGATGTATTCCTACATCCTTAGCCGTTCTGCCGTTTGTTGGCCACTTCGTCCTTGATGGCTTCTGCAACTCTCTAGCCTGTTTTGAGTCAGTGAATCCAGTGCTCCATGTGTACTCCTGTCTATTTCATGTGCTCTTGACACTAGTTGGTTGCGAGGGTTGGTGCACCACCTATACCTCTTGCTGGACTACTTCCCATGTGCACCAATAGGTGTACCGCCTATGCACCTGTGCACTCTGTTAACTACTACGGTCCAGTGCACCAGTACTTCACTCTGATCAACTTTGACTATGGTCGGTCGAGGTTGAGGTTTGGTACTCCTCCGTCATGTACTGCTCCCGTCATATCCAAGTCATGTCTAGGTCTTATACAAGTCATGTCCAAGTCATGTACTGTCAAGCCATGTCCAAGTCATGTCCAAGTCATGTACTGGTCGCTCCAGAGTGACCAAGATGTGAACACATGTGAACACGGTGCGACTAGGTGTGACCAAGGTCTAACAACCTTGGCATGCTGCTCAGGTGACCATTATGTGATCTAGGTGTGACTCTTGGTGGGAGTCTGTGACTGAGACCAAGAGTACAACGGAGCCTTACCTACATGGGAGAGTTTAGTGAGGCTCCAAAACAAAAGCTTATGGTGAACGATCTCAAGGGCTGGAGTCACTTGCTACTCAGTAGATATGTCAATCCTTAGTGTTACGCCATTTATAGCATGCAGCTAGACATTTAGCGATCCACTTAAAGCCAAGGGTCTCACCAGGCTAAACAAGAAGAGTAGTTTCACCATCTCTAGACTAGCAGCCGATGCCTGCATAGAAAGGGTGGCTTGTATTGTCACTGAAATCTGGTTCCAGTAATTATTTCTATTAGATTGGGAGACACATCCCAGACCTGCCTAAAGTATCCCGCAGCCTCCTTAACAAAAAGGAGCAAAAGAGGTGAGGTAATAAATAAACGATCTCCGTTGTTTGACCTATGATGAGTAATTGTCAATGAGAGCTGCCTACGTACAGGTGGAACCTCTGATCCACTGTACTAAGAAGTCCAGTCTCCTCATGCTAGAAGACCTACCCTCTCATAGGCCTTTCAAAACTAGGAGGATGAGGTTCAGACTCTTGATGACCGCCGGAGCGGTGAAGATGTTCAGGATGCGTCACTCTTAAACAAAACCTATCTAACGTGTCAAAAAAGGTATCGGAGAAATGGCACAGATGTAGACTCAAGACCTTAGCTAAGATCTTGTAGTCTACGTCCAGGGGGGGGGAGTCTCCCCTTGGAAATAAGGTATATCCACCTATGAGAGAATGGGAGGGGCATCAATCTTGACTAAATGATCTTCTGGGAAAGTCCATCCAACAGGAGGGCCTTTAACCTCAAGCATCTAGTTGTCTATGAATTGAACCTCCGGCTGATTTTTCATGGGCTGAAAAAACCACTAATGGAACTTGGGCCAAAATCTCCTTGTGTGTGGCCTCTATATACGGCATGGGGTCCTCAGCCTAGAATTAGGTATGGAAGGACATGGTCATCTCAGGGTAAATATGCTTCTAGCCCTCCTCTTCATGAAGGCGTTGGATCTATGTGCCTTGGAAATTTTCTTAATGTGAAGAAATAAACCTTTTTACGTTAATCTTTTTACATTAGGAAGTTTGAACTTTTTCAAATGACTGTGAATAAATAAACCCCTTATGTAATCGTTATGTTAAAAGTGGTGGTTAAAAACCTCTCTTGTTGCATGCATGTCTTAGGGTTACATATTTTTCAATGGACCCCTTAGGTTCCTCATTCTCTCAATAGAAGTGAGGTCTTGCTCCTTCTCTTGGAATAGATTGCCATTGAGTGAGGGCTTATTCCATTATTGCTGTAGTATTCCTTTGAATGGCTTCCGCCTTTTGCCATCCATTGTGCCGAGTAACTTTTGGGAAGGGAGGAACATGCCGAACCTCCTCTTAATAGAGGTAGTCTACGATTCTGACTATGTTTTGACTGCTCTAGGCAAAGTGCGATGTGGGAGTCGTACGACATGGTGGTACCTACCAGAATCCTTGTGGAACCTCCTCTTGACTAGCCTAAACTCCAATTTAAAGTTGTTGAGTTTGTCTAGCAGATCATCATGTTGGCTCTAGCCAAAGGAACAGCTAAGGCTCCCTTGCAACCTGGTTAACTTTTGCTCTTGGATCCTTGCCTTTGATAGAAAAGGTTAAATGCTCCCAAACCATGGCTACCTCTTAAAAGGAGGCTCTTCTTAGCCAAACTCCAATTTGTTCATATCTCCTCGAACAACCCAAGAGTCCACATTTGGCAAGCAATGTGTGAGCTATCGCTAGAAGGGTCCTCTCTACTGTCTACAAGCAAAAGCATACACATTCAACATCTTGATCTTAAGGTGATGAGTTAAAAGGAGGCTCTTCCTAGCCAAACTCCAAGTTGTTATCCTCGCTCCGTCCCAATAGGGTAACAAATCTCCGAGCATACGGTAAGAGGAGGCATCACCTATGTCAAATATATGCTATTGAGAACATGTGCTCTTGTAGCATGAGAATGTCCACCGAGCTAAACTAGGGTCACTGCATTTCTTGCTGGAGGATCATCCTCTGGGTTGTTGTCTCCCATGATCGTGAAACCTATGCACATTCGAGTTCACCATGGTCCAACTCAAGGGAAGGATAGGGCTGTCGTGATGAATAGGTACCTCTTGGAACTTGCACGCTACCCAGTGATGCATTTTTTGGCCGCTCGCCAAGACTTCCCCACTTCAAAGAATACACCCTAGCTTAGAAAGGGAAAGACCACCCTTGCCAGCCGACTACAGGAAGGACCCCCCAACCGCACATTCCCCGCCATCACCTATTCCCTCCACCTCGACTACCCCATTTCAGCAGCTTGGATAGTTATGGATGATGGAGTGCAAAAGGTTTGTCTTATAGTAGAGGACTCGGATTCCCTTCCTTCGCAAACCGTAGGAGGAGAGCTCCACTATGAGGTGGAGGTTGCAAGCAAATCGATCAATGTCTACAATGCATTTTTTGGCCATTTGGCCAAGGCTTCCCCCACTTGGCAAAAAATGCACAACTCGGAAAGGGGAAGATCGTCCTCACCAGCCAACTACAGTCCTCGTCAACCTGGTGCCTATCTGTACCACTTGAGCACCCTCTACCACTACAACAACCAAGCCACTCATTCAGACCTTTTCCACAAACTTTCCCATCTTTGCCCTTCAAAGTTGCCTACTCGACCCTCCGCTTCCTTCTCACATGAGCAGCCCCCACCAGTTGCAACTTGCCTGGGTTGCACTCCAATCTTTGTAATGGCCATCTCTCCCATTCGCAGAAACTCCAATCCGTCTTGAGTGCGGCTATGTGTTAATTTGTTTCTTTTCCTTAGGAGAAAGTGAGGATGCTACCATTTGAGTTCCCTTGGCCAAGCCAACATGGTGACCATGTGGAGTCCTGGGTCCAAATTCTAAGTTGAATTGATCCTTTAGCTGAAAATTGTTTTTTTGGAAAAGAAGGGAGAAAAGGCAACGGGGGTGGGGAAAAGGGGAAAAAGGAGAGAAGGGGCGGGGAGACGAAGAAAGCGAACGAGTACGAGAGGGGACTGTGAGAAATTAAAAAGTAAGAAAGTTTATTAAAGTCTTTGAAAGACTGAAGGGTCTATGAGATTTTAAAAACAGAGGAAGAGGAAAGGGGGGAAAGGATGGGCTGCTTCGGGTAGACCCGTTACCCAAATGGGTAGGACTGAAGCGGGGTGATTTTTCTCGTTAAATGCCTAGAAGAAGACAGGCACAAATGGAGGACAGAAGGGAGTAGGAGGAGAGTGGGAACGGGCAGAGGAAGAAAAAGCCATGAGGTAGAGAGGGGGAAAATTGGAGAGGCTCGGAGGGAAGTTGAACTTTCTGAGGTTTTACCTCCTGATAATGATGCAGGGATACAAGCATGGTCTGATTGAGGAGAGCGCGAAGGGGCAGAGGAAGAACAAGCAGGAGGAAAGAAGGGGAGGATGGAGTAGGAATGGGCAGAGGAAGAACAAGCTAGGAGGCGGCGGAGAGGGGGGAAACGGGCTTGGAGGGAGGTTGAACATTCTGAGGCTGGACCTTCTCATATTGATCTCGGGATATAAGCATAGTCTAATCAGGTGCTGGCAACAACCCATGGTTTAGACTAGAGCTAGCATTGGATTAGGTCTAGTTCCCTTAGGAGGGCTTTATTTGGAAAAGTATGGTTATGTCAGCAAAAGCATGGCTGTTCTCTGAAGAGGAGGCCATCTATAGCATAACCCTTGTATTTAGGCATATGTGCTAATTATGGCAGAGCCAGCCTTATAAAATAAGCGCTCATTGTTGATGAGTTCTTGGGTAACATACTTTGCTAAGTGTAAACTTGATGGGTGCAAGCTCTTGTGGCATGGGACACAGGGGGCTCACTGGTAGGGAAACTATCTATGGTGGGCTAACTTTAGGCCCGCATGTCTTCAAAACCTATGGCTAGGTGATGAGTGGCTAGCTCCCTTCCATATGTATTGTGTTATGACAGTGTATCCTCTGTTGGTAGATACCTTGCTCTAGGGTTTCCATATTGTGCTTCCTTCTCTTGTGCAAGTTGTGGATAGCATGATCGGATTCCTACTCAAGTGATTATTCCACCTTCCTAGGTGTTGACCAAAAGGCCTCTTGGAAACAATTTTCAGTGAGGTCGATTGGAGCAGGCAGGACTGAAACTGGACCAGGCAAACAGCAAGTCTTGGCAGCGATTTGCATGTACGAGGATAGGACTCTGCAGCAGGCATGCACAGGAGCAGCGATTTGCATGTACGAGGATAGGACTCTGCAGCAGGCATGCACAGGAGCAGCGATTTGCATGTACGAGGATAGGACTCTGCAGCATGCATGCACTGGAGCAGAGAGATCAGAATTTGGAGCTAAGATAAGGGAGTTATGAGCAAAAACGTTTTGCAAGGTCAAGAAGCGTTGGAGGTGCATGCAAGAGCATAGAGCAGGCAGAGAGCTTGAAATGGCTATTGTTACATCCCTAAATGGCTTAGCCAGGGTCTTTCTAGTTTCATATGCATATGCCATGTCTCTCCCTATTGGAATGTCTTGTGAATGGATCATTTTTTTCTCCTATTGATGCCTAGTCTTTCTAGTGAATTCTAGAGGTATTGGATCCTAGTTATGCTCAGTTTCTCACAATGGCACTAATGAGGATGCAGCAAAAGAGCTATTTTGACAGGATTTCAATGATTTTTTCGACATTATTATTTTGTTGTGCTGAGCTCTTACCTGTAGATGTTGGTAATTTTGGTCAGTGTTTCTCAGTGAAAACGAAGCTGTATAAGTGGATACAATGACTATAATTAGTCAAAAGAAACGTGCCATTTCTGATTTGCCTCATATCCATGTCTTCTTATGCAGGCTATATTTCTAATCATTCGAGGAGACATGTTGCTTTAAAGATCATGTATTCGGGTGCCAGGTATGGTTTGAAATTCTTGTAAGCTGAATAATAAATAATGTAGATAATAACCAAACGTAACTAGAATAAATAATGTAGATGCATTAGTTGCAGAAGCTAGAATATTCAATAACTGAGCATAACTGGGATTCTGATTGTATTGACTGAAAATTTTATTGAATACTTGTATGTGTATTGCCTTTGTGATGAAAAGTTATCATGAATTCCTTATTTCATGGCTTGAACTGAACCTTAGTTTCTCAGACTGGAGATTGGAGGAGTGATAGAATGAAGTGATACATATAGATGATCAAATGGAGTGCAATTCCTGTGTCTTGCTTAGGTTTCTCAGCCTCTCCACAAGTACTTTAGTGTTTAGGTTTTTCAGTCACATAAGGAAAGAGTGCTTTTGGTTATACTCCATCCACAAATATAATATGGCTTTAAATGTTTTATATATGATGCATGAGAAAGTTGACAGGTTGAAGCTGTTTAGTCTTCTCTATGCATAGAGAGGTTGATCGAGTAAGCTTTGTGAGTGGACACTCTGGAATAGGAGGCTGCACACATACTTTAAATGGGTGGAGGAGTTTATAATGTTGAGTTTGGAGTATACCCAAGCATTTATCACTAAATCTTGTACCATATTGTTGAATTTTCAGGTCTTGTTTGGGTTTTTTTTCGGGTCAAAGGTGCAGCTTGTGATTTGTGCTGATATTTTAGTTTTAGTGATGAATCCATCCAACCATTTCCTTGCTCAATGCTTGTGGTGCAAAACTATTTAAGGGCTGCATTTGCATAGCATTGCTCTCTGGTGCTAGCATTGTTATGTATGAACCTGCACATTGCCTCTAGGGAGAGAATAGAGAGATGGAGTACTCAGAAAACTTATCAATATTTAGTGGATACAAGTGTGTTGAAATGACATGCTTCCACTTGTGAATGCCAATGCAGTAGGATGATTATAGCATGTAGTACATAAAATGCATAATGAATTGACAATTAATATAATAATCAAGGACAACCGACCTTTTCAATATCGATTTAGCCGTCAAAAGACTCATCGAACCATCTAGCAGTTTACTTGAGATAAACCATCTAGCAGTTTACTTGAGATAAAATGGTATCCTCTAACCAGGTGGAGTCCCTATGGCAAACCATAGGATTAGCAAGAGAGTTTTTCGTGGAGAATTAGTGGAATGGCAGCCAGATTCTTTAGTTTAATTCTCCTTGCAAAGTGATATCACATATATGTACATATATGTGTGTGTCTACAGGTGCATGTGCGTCTTGCATGTGTGCGTGTGCTTGTGCATGTGTGAATGTATGTGTTGGGATCTCTTGATGCTATGCTTGACACTTGTTTTCACATAAACAGATTCTTTTTCCCAAAGGAGATCTTTTTTTTTTTCCCTTGAAAGAGACTTCTATTTAGAATGAAAATTACCCGCGTGAGCAAGCTCACAGAGGAAATACATCATGCTGTACACGAGGAAACTTCCCTAAAATAGGGAACAGAAAACTCAAAATGAGCTGGAAAGAAACCAAGGTTGAGGCTGAAAGTGCCACCTCAACCCTGCTGTAGTCTCTAAGAAAAAGGGGGCACCCCTCCATTCCCTAAGGAATATAACCCTCCTGACTGAGGCTGCCCGGGAAGAACCCTGCATGCTTGCCCAACTGGCCATCAGTGTGTGAACGGTGTCAGCCCAAATACTGGTCAGGTTGTGTGAGGGATGGGCCTGAGATCCGTCTAAGGCCTCTGTGCCTGGAAGGGGATTGAGACTTGAATAATTGCATGGAAAACTAGTGCTAGGTACAGCAGCATCAAGGGCCCACATTTTGGCATTATATTTTTCAGAGTGGCTGCTCAACTAAATGGCTTTTTAGAGAACGACCTCATGTACTGCTAAAGCTGTGTGCTGGAGAAACTGCAGTCTTTACTTTTTGGAACTATGCATTTTGCAGCATAAAGTGAATTCCTCATAATTAGTTAAGCAAGCAATGAGCTAACATCAGCTCTGTGTCATTAAACGTTGCAGGTACCATGGGTTTGCATCAGAAGCGAGCACTCAAAAAACAGTGGAGGTATTTCTGAGCTGATCCTATAGGTCATTGAAGAAAGATTGCTTGAAACTTTTAATTCTTTCTAGCACAAGTCTAGTCAATGTTTTGAAATTTATCGTGCTAGCAAAACATAAATCTATGAACTCTCAGTCTATGAACAATAGTTTTTGGAAGTCTATTTGCTTTACTTATGGCGTGTAGTATTCTTACTCAAAGATTGAGAGAATCAAATACAGTTGTACTTTTTAGTTTTGGAAAGGGATAAGGGTTTAATGTACAGAAGCTGTATTGTTTTTCCTACAAGCTTCAAATTAGAAATCTCTATAAACTGTAGTTATGGATGATGAAAGTTATAGTCAATAGCTGTTGACAATCAAATCCAACTGTATTTTTATTTTACTTTGGGAGACGTAAAATTTTACACTGCAAACTTGGATTGTATCTCCTACTAAGATTCAATTCGCAAGCCTGCATTTCCATGTTCCTTCTTTATGGTCTCTAACAGTCTTTAGCTTCGCCGCCTAGTTTTGAGGCTGGAAGAATTCTGATGTAGTCACTACCCAAGTCAGAATATTCTGGAATTGACAAGGCACTCTCGAGGGTTGCTTGCTATGCAAATGATGTTCTATGCCTCTTATGGTTTGCTATTCTGGTTTCATCGGGAGGGCTTGTCCCTCAGCTTACACTTGATTCCTCACCCCTCTAGGCCTATTCCTGGACTCACTTAACCTGTTGAGTTCCTATTCTAAGCCAATTCATAGATTATCCCAGAAAATAAGTATCTTAATTTAAATTTTCAAATGCTTCTTAAACACAATATAAAGGTCTATCATGCTTGCTTGAGGATAAGGATTTCGTATTAGAGTGGGGTATGCATGATGCAGGAGGGCAATGTGGAACAGCTAATAAGCCATTAGGAGAGTAGACCCAATCGTGCATGGGAGCTATCATTCTCAATTTCAAGAGTCAAGAATGGACCAATAGTTTGTTTGAGGTAATGACCTGAAACACAGCATCAAGCTGTAGTGGTGTGGATCCAAACTCCGCCTGAATGATCTGGTGAGGGACTGATGGCTTACCCCGGATCATCCGTGATAGCATAAGAACCTGTAGCCGCTCTACACGAGCCCCACTCAGCGTCCGACAAATCAGGCCCCCAACATGGCCCTCCATACATCCCTGCAGGGCGTAACAAGGAGTCAAAGAGCAAGTGTTTGGTCTAAGGGTCCTGAAAATGCAAGCGAAAGCACTGCCTCTCCAACCTCGCCAGTGACGCGTACCCTCGACTCAAAGGAGCCTGCATTGCCGGTCTCATGGTGATAATAGGTCCAAAAAAGACAACCTCCAAGTCTCTACATGAGCCCCACTCAGCGTCAGACAATCACCCCAACATGGCCCCCCATACATCCCTGCAGGGCGTAACAAGGAGTCAAAGAGCAAGCGTTTGGTGTGAGGGTCCTGAAAATGCAAGCGAAAGCACTGCCTCTCCAACCTCGCCAGTGACGCGTACCCTTGACTCAAATGAGCCTGCATCGCCGGTCTCATGGTGAAAATAGGTTCAGAAAAGACAACCTCCAAGTAAGTGTAGGAGGGGACAATCTCAACTGTGACCTGTCAAAAGTGAACTGCTCCCAATGCATCACAGCCCGAGAGGTGTTGAAGATCGTGACCTTGGTCTTGCCAAGGTTGACCTTCAAGTCATGCGACTCACAAAAAGACTGCAGAGCATCTAAGTGTCAACCCCCCCTAATGTCTGCATGACACCCTCAAGCTCATCAATGTAGAGGCCAAACAAGGTAGGCAAAAGAGGACACCCTTGTTTGACCCCAATTGTACTCAAAATCTCTGCAGTCCACTCAGATCCTGCCCGAACTCTGCCCGAGACTCTCTCATGACTGCCCAGATAATCTCCTGACCATAACCCAAGTCCTGCAGGAGGAAGAAAGGACTTCGTTTTAAATGTGGTGAGAAGTGGAGTGTGGATCACAACAAGGTATGCAAAGCTAAATCAGCCCCAGGTAAATTGAGTATGATTATAGAGGTTTTAGAATCTAAGGATGACTCTGAGGGTGCAGATGAGTTTCAGGATTGTGGGCAGGAAGTTCTCAGAGATGGTGAGGTGGAGGATGAGAATATGTGTTCAACCCGGGGGGCTTCAATCATAGTGAACTGAGAGCAATGAATGGCTCAAGGACCTGGAATCTTGAGAATACCACGCATTGCTATGAATTCTGCAGAGAAGCTGAGGGCAATGGGACTGCCAGTGATGAAGAGCTTTCTTTGCACACCCAGTCAGAAGTATACACCATATCCACTGATGCTCTAGAGGGTATAACAGTCCCACCACCTTCAGAATTAAGGGGCAGGTCATGGGCAGAGATGCCTATGTGTAAGTGGATAGTGGAAGCACTCATAGTTTTGTAAATGGTATATCTATCCACTCGTTGGAGCTGCCAGTGGATGGTCTACCACGTAGTTTGAGGGTTGAAGTAGCTGATGGCACTTTTACAACTAGTAAGAGAATCTGTCCTGAAGTTGCAGTTAATCTCTCCTCAGAGTATTCATGTACTATTGATCTCTTTGCCTTGAATCAGGGACCTATTGACATTATACTTGGCTGTGACTGGCTCAAGACTTTAGGTAAGTTTACTATGATTTTGCAGGACATGACCATGACTTTCCTAGACATGGGCAAGGAGGTTTGTCTGTCTGGAAGTCACTCTCAGAAATTACAGATGGTGACAGCTAAGCAAGTAAGGAGACTCCTCAAGAGAGGTTAGCCTATATGCTTTGAAACTAGAAGCTGGAAGCACTCAGGAACCTGGTAAGGACTTCAAAGTTAATGATGTGGACATGTTGAAATTGTTACAGCAATATAAAGATATATTCAGAGAACCCCTCCTGGTCTACCCCCTAAAAGAAAGTGGATCATGCCATCTATCTAGATGAAGGAACCAGACCTATCAAGAAGGCACCTTACAGGCTGAAGTGGCCACTCAGATGTAAGAGCTGATGAATGGACAATGGTTTCATCACCCCTAATCAGTCCCCATTTGCATCCCTTGTCTTACTAGTGAAGAAGAAAGATGGTACCTTCAGAATGTGTATTGATTACAGAGAGCTCAATAAAGTAACCATCAAAACAGGCTTCCTATTCCAAGTGTGGATGGCTTATTGTTAGAGCTTAAGGGTTCTAAATACTACTCCAAGATCGACCTAAGGTCAGGTTACCGTCAGATAAGGATTAAGGAGGATGATGAATACAAAACAGCTTTCAGGACAGAAGGAGGACACTATGAGTTCATGGTGATGCATTTTGGGCTCATAAATGCCCGAGCTACCTTCCAATACTTCATGAACTTGATTCTAGGGCCCTATCTCTCCAAGTTTGTTTTCTTTGATGACATTCTTATATATGACAGGAGCAAAGAGGAGCATCTACAGCATGTTGCCAAGGTGCTGGAGGTTCTCAAGATGCATCAACTTTATGCCAAGCCCTCCAAGTGCTCTTTCATGGCACAAAAAGCGGAGTATCTAGGCCATATTATCTCTCCTGAAGGTATTTAAGTGGACCTATCCAAGGTTGAAGTGATCAAACAGTGGTCAATCCCTTCCACACTCCCCCAGCTAAGAGGCTTTCTAGGCATGACACCATTCTACAAAAGATTCATCAAGCATTATGCTAAAATAGCATTTGCTAAAAAAGGGAGCTTTTGCACGGGACCGTGCTGCTCAATCAGCCTTTAATGACCTCAAGCAAGCACTTATGTCAGCCCGAATCTTGACATGCCCTGATTTTTCAAAGCCATTCCTAGTAGAAGCAGATGCAAGTGGAAAGGGCATTGGAGCTGTTCTCAAGCAAGGCCATGGAGTAATTGCCTATGAGAGCAGAAAACTGAGTGAAAAAGGAGTCTATCTGCCCCACCCATGATAAGGAGATGCTTGTTATCATTCATGCTATCAAGAAATGGCATCACTATTTGTATGGTAGCCATTTTAAGGTAAGGACAGACCATATGTCATTGATGTATTTTTATCTCAAAGTACTCTTACTCCTAGGCAAAGAGGATGGTTGGAGAGTTCATTCAAGGATATGACTTTGACATTGATTATAAAAAGGGGAAAGAGAATGTGTTAGCTGATGCTCTATCAAGACTATGGTCATGTTAGTGCCATGCAGTCTCTAATATCTACAAGGATTGGATTCATGACATTCAAGAGGGGTATTTTGAGTATCTTGAATCTGCAGCTATCTTTATAGCCCTTCAGGACCCACATTGCATGGACTACCCTCAGTTTGCCCTGAAGAATGGACTCCTTTGGAACTTGAACAGAGTTTACTTGGTTCCTCATTTCTCCTTTAAGAATCTGGTTTTTGCTGAGATGCATAGCTCTCCTATGGCAGGACACATGGGGCTAGGAAAGACCTATGAGAAGGTGATACACAGCTTCTATTGGAACGGGTTGTGGAAGGATGTAATGTCAGGAGCTGTGAGCACTGCCAACAAAACTAGACTGAGAACACTCTACCTGCAGGTCTTTTGCATCCCTTACCCATTCCTGAGTGTGGTGGTGGATAGGATGACCAAGACAGCCCACTTCATCCCTACCAAAACCACTTATACCTTGTCACAAGTTGCCAACCAGTTTGTGGAGAATATATTTAATTTGTATGTTCTCCCACAGGAGATAATTGACAGGGATTCCCCAAGTTCATGAGTGGTTTTTGGAAGGCGCTCTTCTCACAAATAGGGACAAAATTGACACCTAGCATAGCATATATCACCCCCAATCAGATGGTCAATCAGTAAGGGTTAATAAGTGGGTGGAAGAGTCCTTGAGGCACTTTTGTTTTTGAGACACAGAAGTCTTGGGATAGATGGTTTTGCCTGGCAGAATTTTGCTATAACTCCACAAAGCCAACCTCTATTGGCATCTCTCCATTCGAGGCTTTATATGGATGCCAACTCCAATTCCTTTCTACCATTAGAGATCAAATCCTTCTCAATCAGCATATGCAGGATGAAGTGGACAGAATGCAAGCAATCCCACAGCTGGCCAAGGATAATCTCCTCAGGGCACAATCTAGAAAGAAGGAGTATGCAGATCATAAAAGAAGACATTTGGAATTTAAGGAGGGAGAGTGGGTATATCTCAGACTGCACATACACACAGGTATGCCTCACTAAATGGGAACACCAACACCAAGTTGGCCCACAGGTTCTATGGTCCTTACAGAATCATCTGGAGGATTGGTGACCGAGCCTACAAATTGGAGCTGGCCCTTACCACCAATATTCATGATGTATTCCATGACATAAAATCCTGTTGCAACAGAGTTGCGTCCAACGGATGAATCTGGCCAAATAGAGTATATTCCAGAAAGGATATTGGATTATCGGGATAAAATCCTTAGGACCAAGGTCTTGCTGGAGTACTACATCAAGTGGAAGGGCTTACCAGAGGAGGATTCCACATGGCAGTCTGAGAGCATTTTGCAGCAGTTTCCAGATTTATTGAGCTGAGCTGAAGGGTTCCCTACTCATGGCAGGCCAGAGTACCTATGCTCTATTCTTTTCAGTCAGTTGTATCATTAGAATGCATTTTGAGGACAAAATTCTTGTAAGTAGGAGGGGATTGTAACAGCAGGAAACTCTAGGGTTAGCAGTCAGCCACTTAAATGGGCCCAGTTACCCTTAAAATGGGGTCCCATGCATTGTAAATACTCTAGTATTCTCTTGTACTTTTAATAGAGGTTCTAGGTTTAATTGTAGGCTTGCTTAAAAAAGGTCCCATTCATTGTAAATACTCTAGTATTCTCTTGTACTTTTAATAGAGGTTCTAGGTTTAATTGTAGGCTTGCCACGTGGCAGCCTGATGTACTAATCTCATAGCATATGTGTGCTGGCCCAATTTCCCAAAAATATATAAAGGGACTTAGCTGTACTCTTCACTCATTCTACACTAATGCAAAGTATACTCATTTCTTTCATTGTTCCTAAGCATTAGCCTACCAACTGCTAATGCCAAGGACACATTCAAGCTTTCAGCTTGCTAGCCACATGAGAGTTGTTGGATCTCATGTCCTCTTCCTGTAAGAGAGATCTAACCCTAACCTTTGCTACAATTTCTGATTTTACTGCTATTATTGCTAAAATGGACCCTAAAGTTAGGAGTTATAGTATAGCCTTGTTTAGGAAACCTTATAGTCTTCACAAGCAGTCGTATGCAAATGTGGACTACTTTTTGATTAGCCTTCTCCTTTAGTGCTAGACTTAGTCACGGCTGAGTTTGCTCTTCACCTGCAGAGTGCCGACCTAAATTCAATACGAAGACCTTTGTAGAAATGGATGCTTGAGTATGTGTGGATGTATTGGATTATATGTGTAAGAGCATAGGTTCATACTATGGTCTACACCAACCGTCTGGTGCTAATGATGTGGGTGGGGATGTCATAGTAGCTAGTCTCTGCTATGGCTAATGGAGTTTATGGTTTTCAACCTTATGAGTCACTATCTTGAGATAAACTGCACACTGTGTTGTATTTTTAGAGGATGAGTTTGAGCATATTGTTGGGTTCGTCTTGATATATGTTTTTGCCGTATTAGTAGACATGCAATTTTCACCTTGTGACGTTTTCGTCCATGTTGCAGCTTGCCGATATTGCAATAAATTCTTTCTATCTTAAGTGCTGCGTTGCCATATCAGCTAGATTGTCTAAGCAATTTTCGCTTAGATGCTCGTTTGGGAGAGACTGAAGTGAAATTGTACAGTCTTCACAAGTAGTTGCACCTTGAATGAGGAGAATGTGGACTACTTTTTGATTAGCCTTCTACTTTAGTGCTAGCCTTTGCCATGGCTGAGTTTGCCCTTCACACTTTGCATCCAAAGTGTGACAAAAGACTCAATACAAAGGCCTTCATATAAGTGGATGCTCAAGTATTGTTGGTGTGTGGATTTCTATGTGTAAGCATACGTTTACGCTCTAGTCTATGCCCACCGTTGCGCGTTGATGAAGTAGGTGGGGATGTCATAGTAGCTAGTGCCTACTATGTTGGATGGAGTTTATGGTTCTCAACCTTACGAATGACTATCATGAGATTGAAACTGCACTATGTGTTGTGTTTTTTAGAGGATCAATTTGGGCATGTTCTCGGATTTATCTAGATATGTTGTTTTTGTAATATTAGCAGACATGCAAATTTCACCCTTGTGCATTTTTCGTCCATTTTGCAGCTTGCTGATACTTCAATAAATTCTTTGTATCTTGAGTGGTGCAGTGCTCTATCAACTAGATTTTCTAAGCATTTTTTTTGCTTAGATGCTCATTAGGGAGAGACTAAAATGAAATCGTATAGTTTTCACAAATAGTTTTACCTTGAAAGAAGATAATATGGACTACTTTTTGATTAGCCGCCTGCTTTACTGCCTTTATCATGGCCGAGTTTGTTCTTCACCTCTTGAGTGTCGACAGAAACTCAATACAAAGACCTTTGTATAAATGGATGCTCAAGTATGTGTAGATGTGTGGATTTTTATGTGTAAGAGCATATGTTTATACTATGGTCTACACCCACCGTTGGGCGCTGATGACGTGTGTGGGGATGTCATAGTAGCTAGCCCCTACTATGCATGATGGAGTTTATGGTTTTCAATCTTATGAGTGACTATCAAGAGATTGAAACTGCACTGTGCGGTGTTTTTTTAGAGGATGAGTTTGGGCATGCCCTTTGATTCATTTAGATATATGTTTCCTCTGTATTAGCGGACATGCAAATTTCCACCATGTGAAGTCTTCATCCAAGTTGTGTCTTGTTGATATTGCGTTAATTTTTTCTATTTTAAGTGGTGCATTGCCCTATGAGCTCGATTGTCTCAGGTTTTTTTTGCTTAGATGCTTGTTTGGGAGAGACTAAAATAAATCGTATAGCCTTCAGAAGTAGCTGTCCCTTGAATGAAGAAAATGTGGACTACTTTTTTGATTAGCCTTCTCCTTGAGTGCTAGCCTTTGTCATGGTTGAGTTTGCCCTTCACCTCCGGAGTGCCGACAAAAACTAAGTACGAAGAACTTTGTATAAATGGATGCTCAAGTATTTGTGGGAGTGTATGTGTAAGAGCATATGTTCATACTACGTTCTACACCCAACGTTGGACCTTGATGACGTTGGTGGGCATCTCATAGTAGCTAGCCTCTGCTATTCGTGATGCAGCTTATGGTTTTCAATCTTATGAGTGACTATCATGAGTATGAAACTGTACTACGTGTTGTGTTTTTAAGGATGAGTTTGGGCATTCATCAGACATCTAGATATATATATCTACTCTGAGAAAGAGCAGTTTCGTCATCCTACCTTCTCCAAATGGCTGCCTAAGGTTGTTCTACTGAAAGACAACTAGTTCTACTAATTTGATATGAATTTTAACCTATTTTCTGCCCATTTTCCTGAGTTTTCTATCAATTTTGGTTCTTTTACAAATGGAGCTGCTACACTTGCCATGTCTAGCATTACATTGTGTCATTGAGATTTCTATGGGACAATGTAAAGAGTTTTCTTGAAAGCTTCTCTGCACTCAGTTTTTGGGTCGTCTTTCACCCTATCTAACGGAAAGAAGCTGGAGACCCTGTAGTATGTACTACTCTGGATTCTGCTGTCCTGAGTTCTCAGCCTCTACATGAAATTTCAAGGCAAGAATACTCTAGTTTGATTAAAGGAAGGACTTTTGGAGCTGCTGTCCTGGACCTTTACCTCTTTCCAAGTGCCTATCTTCTCTTTATTTGTGCTTAAGCCCCTACAAGCCTTATGGAGCTTTTGTTTAACTGAAGGAGAATTCATGACTGTCTTTTTTTGTATACATGGAGTGCTCCTATGGAAAACTCATCCTTTTTTGAATAAATAGCATGCTCACCTTTGTTGAGCCAGTGCCTATATTTTACTTTGCTCTGTTTGCTCGTACTCGAGTGTCGTACAAAAGCCTTTAGGCAGGGGCTCTCAATGTGAGTCATGTGATCAATTGCAATTTAATTAAAGTATCCTAAATCAATTAGAACTCTGTAAATGGTTGTTCTAAACTTCTTTGCACATAAGACCATAAGACCATTGACTTTCAATGACAAAAATTGCAAGGGGTGCTCATATGGAACATCATAGCATATCATTTGCAGATCTCAGGTTCCATTTGAACTATTAAAAATCTGCCTCGTAGGCACAATTGGCCAATACCTAGCTAAATAGCGCAACATACACCTCTCTCTCACACAGAAGTAGGAAAATTTTCCATACACATTAATAGGATGCCTTGAATGATGTTTTGAAATGGGGTATGACACTTTGTGGGGGAGCCTTTTCCATGCAACAAATGGTTTGATGAGGAGAGTACGGAAGCAACACTGAACGGGAACAATGCTGAAAGTATAGAAGACACAATAAGAATGGACAAGCAAAGCACGAAGATATGTATTCCACAATAAACCACCAACTATGGACAAAGTAAATGTATCCACTGTATTGTCATCAAATGGACAACAATGAAACCATCCTTCATATAAACTTGAATGTAGTGAGGATAATTTTTACTGCTTGTATGCAATATCCTTTACAGTTGAAGTCTAATGCAACTTTGACTGTCACAGTAATTAGGAGGGGGTGCATGATGAAGGTCAAGCATACAATATCCTTAGGAATGACTTTCTGAATTGTAATGCAAGCTTTTCTGTTATAGTAATCGGGAGGGGCCACACTTTCCTGTGAATGGGATATTCACTTTGAACATCATATCATATCATTTGCAGAGGCAAAGCGAATTTGAACTATTAAAAGGCTGCCTTGCAGGCACAACTGGTCGATGCCTACCGAAATAGTGCAGCGTACACCTCCCTCCCACTTGGATTTAGGAAATATTTCCATACATATTAATAGGTTGTCGGGCATGATGTATTGAAATTGGGGCATGAAACCTTATAGGGGAGCCTTTTCCATGCACCAAATGGTTTGATGAGGAGAACAAGGAAGCAACAGCAACAGGCTGAAAGTATGGAAGAGACAATGAGAATGGACAAGAGAGACATGAAGATATGTATTCCGCAATAATCCACCAATTATGGACAATGGTGAGGGTATCTGCAGTATTGTCATAAAAAAAACAATAGGTAAGCCTTGAGTTAAATGAAGCAGTCCTTCCTATAAACCTGAATATAACGATGATAGTTTTCGCTGTGTTACATGCAAGCATACAATATTCTTTAATTGTAATGCAACTTTGACTCTCATAGTAATTGGGAGGGGCTACTTTCCTGTAATTGGGAGGGACCACACTTTCTTGTGAATGATGATGATCATGAATCAATTTTCCTTAACTGCATGCATCCCATGTTGCCTTTATTTACTCAAGTGATCCATGAAATAACCCAGTGAGAAACTTGATCAAAAGTGGGCCAAATCTCATCAATCGCTCACCTGAGTCTGTGAACCCAGAAAGCCCTAAGTTTTTCTTATTGAGCCATGCCAACCCGATACCTACGAACATCCAGAGGTGGTCGTTGCTTAATGAGGTTCTATTTCTTGGTACAAGTGTACTGTTCAGCTTATTCTTAAAGTCAAAGAGCATGCAATAGAAGGGGCTCAAAGGAACAGTATCGCCGATTATTATTGCTGGTTGATAGGATCAAACACCATGAATGTTAATATCTATTTGCAGGTGTTTATCCACACATAATAAGGGAAATCGGAAGCTAGAAAGTGAGGTTGATCATTTGCACCATGAATTAGAATAATCCTTTCCTTGCCTTTGTACATTTGTTCTTTGCAGGTTTCCAATCATTTTATCATTTTTACTGTGCTGATTTATCGTTTTGTTTATGATAATTTTTCAGTCAGAACTGTTTGGTGCTCTAGAGAAGACAAAGCTTTTAATGAGGGGGAGAGTGGAAGAAAGGTATTCAAGGTGTGGTCGGACAGACAAAGGTGTGTCGGCTAATGGCCAGGTATGTCTCTGTTCTCGAGCAGGATATTGTTAGCAACTTTGATCAGATTTTTGCATGTAGAACTAATATTGGGAGACATGGGATCTCAGTCAACGTTACTACTAACTCTCTAACAATATCTCCTCTCAAGGCACAATCTTTGTAATGGAGAACCATTAAGAAAGTTGTCCTTGATTGACTATTCAATCACAGTTGAGTATTTTGTGGCTGACTTCTTAGCCATGATTATTTCACATGCAGGTGATTGCTCTCCTGCTGCGTTCTTGTCAGAAGGATCCAGATTCACTTGGCTGTCTTGTTCCCGGACAAAATGGTGATGGCTACACATCCAATACTGCTGGAGAGGATAGGGTTGCAGCCGCAAAAGCAAGCCGCTCTCAAGAGGCACACTTTGCAACAGCACAAGGTATTATTCCCAATAGTTATGTTAAATAAGCTTTGGCACACAGACATGGAATTTCTGATAATCATTGCAGATAGCTAGATTCTTCTTCTAAGTCACATGAGTTCTTTCTCTAGAAAAGCACAAGAATAAGTTTGCTAGATCCTGAGAAACCTATGCTCCTCACATACAGAGGCACTAGAGTTACCCTCACATCTAGCTCTTCTAATTCTCACTCCAGTGCCATACAGTATGGAAGGCTTTAGGATCTGGAAATTCGAGGTAGACAATCTTATTGGTGGGCTTGTGCAAGATTGGCCCATAACTCTCAAAAGGTTGTTTTGTACCCTTCGGTGGACACAACCTCAGTTATACGCAGAGGGCGTGTTGGAGACGATCCCCCACTACTTGTGGGGCTGTGCAGCAGTGCAGAGGATCTGGCTTGCGGCCTTTCGGATAGTTGCTAGTACTCAATAGATGCAGAGGGACTTCACTTGGGGGATGGTAGCATGCTCACAGCAGGAGGGCATGCTTTTTCCATCGACCTTGTATCGCCAGCTTATAGGATCCATGGCCAGCAGGTCTCCTGGATAGAGGACTATGATGCTGTACGACCTTCTCGCTCCCGCCCCTCTTCACGCTGCGTGCTACCTGGGTGAGCAGTACTCTAGGATCGAGAGGGACCGCCGAAAGGTGGGACCGTTTCTGCAAGGCTTGGCCTGCAGGGATTTTTTACACTTTCTCCGTGGGTGATATCCGTTGGATGTATAGACCACCTCCATGGCTGTTAGCCCCTGTTCTTGAGGCAACCTAGGAAGTGAGCCGGTGCCTTGGGAATAGGCTGTGTTTTTCTAACACCCTTCTCATTGTATTTACCGTCTTCAGCTCCTTTATGGAGGCTAGAAGTTTATTTTCACTGGAAAAAAAAAACCTCGTGATTGTGTTGGATGGAGTGGGAAAGATCAAGTGAGGAATGTATAGTGGGGCCAGGCAACAGAAACCTTATATAGCCCCCAAGTGGGCTGGAAATAGTTAACTTGGAAGAAGGGGCTGACTGCATGTCAGCTGACCTGCCTGCCACACGGCCCTGGTTGCAGGTCAGCCAACTGCCACATACCATTGTTACATTAAATCTTAGTTCATGCAAATTGGTGTTTTAGTGTGGGACGTTGTAACCCCTCTTTGCCATGGAGTCTAGAGGAACATGGAAGACCTCTTAAGCTTCAGGATACAGTTAAGATCTGGAAGATTGGAGGTTTTTGGGAGGAGTGATGTAATTAAAAGTGTGTTGGGGTGGTCATATTTTTGTCGGCGTGGAGTGGTTAGGAGATAAAAATAGATCTAATGTAAATAAGGGTGAAAAAAGGAAAGATCTAGCGGGATGAGGCATCGAGGAAAATTCTAGAGAGAGAGGCAACGAATGGGAGATGAGGGGGATGCTGAAGGAGTTGGCGAGGAGGAAAAAATTACAGGGAGGACAGGTTTCAATGAAAAGGGGTGTACAGTTTTGGACGGCACCCTTGCTTTCCATGGACAGTGAACATGTTTCTGCACTGAATTGAAAAGACCTTCCAATATCTGGTGCGGTGAGCGTGAAACATTTGAGTTCATGGAAGAAGGGGAATTTTTTTGGTTGTGTAGAGAATTGTGGGTAGTGGGCAGGGAAGATGATATGAAGAGTGTAGTTATGGCCATGTAGGGATAAAGGGAGTCATACGTGGGAGTAGGTACGCTGGAGTTGTGTGCACCAGATAGCTATTTTATTTGCTTGTGGGTTGGAGGAATCAAAGGGTTGAACAGACGATGGGTGATAGAGTTGATTAATTGCAGGCATCTACATTGACTCGGGGTGCTGTTGGTGCCGAGCACAGACCACCAAGAATGTCATTGAAGTGTGGGGTTTTGTGCTAAGTTGATTGCAGGTTATGTGTTGGCTTGGTATTCTGGCCACAAGGTCGGCGACGAAGGCATCGCATCAATGCAGGCTAGAAATGGGCGGGGTGTAAATGGAAGTGGTTATCCCCCACTCCCTTTTGGAGTATGCACGTCAATGCCCAATTGAATTTCATAGTGCAAGGACCGGCGACGATTGAAATGGGAAGGCTACTGTAAGTCTCCCCAAAAAAGGGTCAAGCGAAGTCAACACATTGAGCAGCTGGACATCGGGAAAGCATAGAAGGGGCTTTTGGCGCAGGTCTTTCCCTTGATTATGGGCAATTGTATGGGCAGTCTTCGCATGCAGTCAATTGAGCTAAATGGAGTTTTGTGTGTTTTGTTGAAGCATTACGGAGTTATTTGGTTGGGTTGTTTGCAAGGGTGTTTGAGACTTGAGGGTTCTTTTTTTGGTGAGGCAGCCTTGGTTGACGAGTCTTTGCTTACTTGGAGTTGAGACTGTAAAGATATTTGGTTGGTGTTTTTGAGGGGGCTTTCTTTCGGTTTGCAGGATTGCTATTGTAAAGAGTAAGATGTTGGAGGTGCCGATTCTTCGAGGACACGAGGGTGAGGATGTGGAAGCTTACTTGAGGTCGTTCATGTGTGCGAGCTACATGTTCAGGGGTCTGAGGCTTCCTGGGCATAGTTTCTTTCGGACTTTTTAGAGGGATGGAATTATTCTAGCACAAGACTTTGCCAGAGGTAGTGAAGAATGATAAGGGGGGCTATGAATGATAAGGAATCTTTGGGACAATAGAATCACCAAATGCAGTACTGGTGCAAGTGCTTAGTGGATTATCTAATTCAGTTTGAGGGGGAGTATATCAAAAGCTTTGAGGCTCTCTTTGAGTCTTGTGTGGGGGAGGTATGAAGCGCAATTGCACAGGTGGTGATTGTTGAGGGCCATCAAGGCCACCAGTGTTACCTCAAGATGAATCGTTTCCTTGCAAGTTTGGAGTCTTGTTTGAGGCAAAAGGTTGCAGGAAAAGATCCCCAGACTTATACATCGTCTTTGCAGGCACCACTTGGCCAAAGAGAGGAAGATATAATTGGAGGCAGAGCATGCGGTGCCCATGCCTATGACATTGGTTGTCGCAGGTGCTGCCTTGGCAATGGTTGATGCAGCCACCATGCCACCCCTGACTGGGAGCCAGATAGAAAAGAACCTAGAGAAAATGATGGCCTAAACTGCATTTGGTCAGTCAGGATGCCCAGGATGGAACCAATGGTTTCACAAGATCACACAATATAATGGAAGGGGGCATGTGAAGTATGATTGCCCATAGTTGACCGGCAAGAAAGAGGATGATGAGTTTGTATCTTCGGGGATGCTGAGCAAGAAGCCACTATGAAGAAGTCCAGGAATTGGAAGTATATGCTCAGAAGCATGGGCTGAGGATAGGATGAGCACTGGACCCGATGATGCTCATGGGGGGAAGGTCTATGAACAAAGAAAGAAGACGATGAAGCCATCTAGATGGAAGCTTGGTTTGGTAGACTTCATCTTGGGTCAGGGTGTGAGAGATCATGATCTTATAGCTGATCCGCATGATGTGAAGGAAAATATATCTATACCTTAGTAAATTATAGGCAGCTGCAATCAATGTCATTAGTGAGCAAACTATGCATGAAGTGGGTCTGAGAAGTGATGCTCCTTCTATGTGGAAGACAAAAATGGCAGAGTTGTCCATGGCTATTTATAATTCATGTAGACAACTCCATGGCTATTTTATGATTTACGCACAACTCAATGCCTATTATATAATTCATGGCAGACGACTTTGCACTTTGTTTGCAAGCAATCATAGAAAGATTGCTGCAGAGAGCGCCTAAAGAAAGTAAAAATTGAAAACATGGGATCACCAAAGACTCTATGATTTCTATCCTTCCACAGAGTCTAGAGCACCCAGTAATGAACCCAAACGAAAAAGAAATCAAACTCTTTTGTGGCTGGGTGTATCCCAAAGATTCAGAAAAACTTTCAAAGACAGCATTTGATAATTTGTTCATTTCTGCATATTAGGAACATTAGAGAGTGCTTATGAAAGCCTAAGCCTTATAGGTTGTTAGGTGATACGCTGTACAAAATGGGAAAAGACTTGGTGCTGCGGATAGTAATTGGGAAGGCAGAAGACAAAGGGTGATGGAAGCCTGTTGAAGATGAAATAGGATACTAAAGTTAGAGAGTGGCCACGTTTAAGGGCACATTTATGCCGTTGGGAATATGAAGGGTTGTGGACCTAATTGGAGTTTTCCACTCCCAAGACTAACGGTTGGTCTTCCATCTTGGAGTTTTATATTACATATATTTTGGGAGGAAAGAAACACAACACAAGCAAGAAATGATACTTGGCATTTTTTGATCTCTCAGACTTTCTCGTGTCTTCCTTTTGCTCAAGAAATGTCTCTTTATATCTCTTCATCTTAGAGGGTCTTCATTACGCTTTAACACTGGCGATCCTGCAGCAGTTCATACCTTCATATTTCTGATGTAGTTCTTAGTTTTGGATGAGATATGAGCAGCCAAACAATGCAGGGACTTCTATATCTCAACGAGGGGGTTTTCTCCAAGTTTGCCGCTCTCAAAAAATGGCTGCACTTTCTTCTCACAAAGCTTACCGCCTATTTTCACGGGCTGGAAATTGCTTGCAGTTGCTTCTCTCCTTGAATGAGTTGGTTTGGACAATAGGAATCTTCTTGATCTCTTACACTCACCAAAGGAGTCGCCTACCTCTAGGAATGCTCCTACACCGCCTCAACTCCCCTCACCATCACCTCTCCAAGTCACAAATTGGTGGAGCAACAGTTACTACAATACAGTTTGTGTTCCTGCTGGTGGAATTCTTTGCCTCTCTCCTTCCTTTCCTGTAATATACTACATCCCTGGCGTAGAAAACCTTTTGTGCTGTCGTCTGGTGGATTTCTGCTGCATGATGCTCCAGTGACAATTATCTCTGCTCTCCTGTGCGTGGATTGAGTTTCTTCCATTTCCAAGTAGTATACCTTCATAAGCCAGAGAAAAAAGAAGCTTCACTAAATTTCAAATGAGGTGAGAACAATGGCAGGGAATTGAGAACAGCTGTAATATCATTCCCTGTTATGATTTCATCTAGTGTTCTATTTTCAAATCTGGGATTCCTTTTAAGGATTTGTGCATTGGTTCAGGCAATTTTCACAAGTGCAGCTCATGATGCAGAGGAAGAGCTGAAGCATAAAGCTACAGCAGGGTAAAACCAGACTGTTGTATGGGTAGAAATAGAATGAGCTGCACTTGTAGATTGCTCAATTCCTCTGAAGAAAATGATTGCTCAATTGCCCAGAAGAAAATGATCGCCCACCTTCTGCCTGGCTGATCTCTCCCCCTCTTGCATTCCTATGACTGCTCTTTCCCCACACCGGATACGTTCTTCATCATGGCTGGCAAAAAGAGTTGCTCTCCAAGAGATGGCGTTTCACTCTCTGATTCATTGCTTTCAAAACAGCCCATTACGTTGACAATGTCCGTGTCTATGAGGCCACATTATCTAGCGTGGTTGTATTATATGATATCTGCAATAAGGTATCATGTGTAGAGGTCTTGCTGCAAACTCTGCAAGTATGATATCATGTGGAGTGAAAATAGATTATTGGATCCCCCTAAGCTTTCTCCGAGGGTCCACCCAGGTGGGGAAATTGGATAGCTCCAAACTCTGCCTCAACCAAGTGGATATGAGGATAGCCATTGGCTTGCTGAGGATTCGACTTGGACAAGTTTATGTTGTTGATCCATGTCACTTACAAGAGAGAACGAGAGTAATATCCCACATGATCTTGTGTGCCACCTGAGTTTACCTCAGCATTTGGGAAAGATTCAAAAGATGTAAAACAGTATGGATCATGTTACACCACCATGACTATGAAGCTAGCCCTTTTTTCACACTAATCGTGTTGATTTTATTTCTTTGTGAAATCTAAGATCTACTAATGAATTGTAGGCTTAACATTGAGATGAAT
Source organism: Dipteris shenzhenensis (assembly GCF_047967505.1). Classification (NCBI taxonomy): domain Eukaryota; kingdom Viridiplantae; phylum Streptophyta; class Polypodiopsida; order Gleicheniales; family Dipteridaceae; genus Dipteris; species Dipteris shenzhenensis. The sequence continues at coordinate 50,620,267 of NC_141604.1, forward strand.
GCATGTTCAACCTTGTAGAATTGTATTGAAGCAACAACAGGGTTCTTGAAAGATGTAGGATTTTGATGGATCTCAAATGTAGAGATTTGAGCAAGAGTTCAATTAGCGTCGTGATAACTGAAATTTTGCACTTGACTAACTATCCTTTTTAAACACTCCAATTGTAGATGGAAAAGAAATAGATTATGTTGGAGTATTGAATCGAGCTTTGCCTTTGGATATTCGCGTGCTTGGGTGGTGTAATGTTCCCTACAACTTTCATGCTAGGTAAACAATACATTTTTCTCAGTTTCTTGGTTTTTCCTAGTTTTATGTTGTGCCTAAATGATGATTTATTACTTTTCAAATTAGTAAAGATTAATGTGTTTTCTAGGAACACTTGAAATCTTAGAGCATTTGGAAAGCTACACCCATATGTATGAAAGACCCAAGGCTTTATAACATGGATTTACATAAATTTAATTTAAAAACATTAGAGTGCGTTTTTAACAATCAAGAAGTACTGCTAAAATATTGAAAAGCCGTATCAAAATTGCTAGGTATAAGAAAAAAATCACGGTGAATGAAACTTTCAAAAAAAAAAAAACACTTGTTGCTAGGAGATATTCCAAAACTGCACATGTACACAGTTGCATTAAAGAGTATGTCTCTATAGGAAGGGAAAAATCCGTATCAAAGTTACTAGATAACGGAAAAGTAGCAGGCGGAAGGAGAGTTTCTATAAAGGAAATACCATTCGATGCTAGAGAGAGATTCCGAAATGACACATGCACATAGTTGTGGTAAAAAGTTAAAAAGTATCTCTCGATAGGAACGACAATACAAACACTAAATTGCTAAGTATTGGCATCTATTAAAATCTGTGTGGATTCTCTGTTACATTTGCAGGTAGGTGTTCCCGCATAGAAAATGAAGGGGGAGGATAGGGGAGCTCCTTTGCCATTCAATCAACCACTGTGTTAGTCTAATGAAGGCCAGTAACATGTGAAGGATACAATTCATTTGATTCATTTTAGTCCGCCTACGGAATTGTACTTAAATCAATATTTGAGGCAATCCATCCTTTGTGAATTAGCTATATCATCATCCACATAAATCCAAGTTTTGGTCATAACAAGAGTGGTTTTGGTCATAACAAGGAGGGGTATTTTCATTTCTTTCCTTTGCTCACATTGTATGTACCTTAGAGATTCACAGTATGGGTTAAATACATTGAGAATGTTGTGTCATTATTGAGCCCATCTCTAAGGACAAAGCAACACATTTGGATTAGCCGATGGGAATTGTGGAAAAGGTAAGCCAATGCTCGAAACTTGAAACTATAGGGGGCTTTGAGACAACTCAAGAACACATGCGGTGGCAGTTTGTTGAAGGAAATGATTTAGTATTCTAGACTGTTATAACCATGCTTAGATTTTCTTTCATGTATGGATTGGGACTAAGGAGTCATTTTCTTAGCGGTGGAGCATTCTTTGGGGTATCATTAGGATGAATGGTGGCTTGAAGTCTAGGAGTAGCCCTTGGGGATGGTCCCATCTAATGTGGGGTCTCATGCATAGCTACCAGGGAACGCCGTTCCCTCACCCGGAACGCGGGGAACCCCGTTCTAGCAAAGAGGGAACCTTGGAAGCCCCCGGAACTTGTCTAGAACGTTCCATCCGGGGTGTTGTTGGGGAACCCCATTCCGGGGTACTCGGAACCCGTTCTGGACCTAAACCCGACATTCCGATGATAAGGAAAAAAAAAGGAAAAACAACCAGGAATTATGTACTTCACAACGTCAGATAGTTGAGACTTCATAGGGATCAGCTGCAATGTGGGCTCGTAGATGATGAGCTTATGAACCAGGTTCCAGAGCAGATACCCAGAGCACACAAATAACAAGTCAATCTCCCACACAATCTGACTAGAATACACAGACTCTTTGAAAGAGGGGAAAGAAGGCTTTGACTTCTTGTAGCTCTGTGTCAACCAAGAGTTGTTCATACACACAGTCGTTCTTTGTACGACAGATCAACCACACATGATGTATCTACAACACCTCCTTTCAGCAGTTTGTATATGATAAACAGCTCATACTTATGCTCCTCGTACAGAATCCTCATGCACAAAGGACCCCCAAGAATGCTTATCCATTGAGTCATCCCCTCCACCTATAGATTCATGGAACCTCAACGATCAAAGTCCCTATCATGACTTCCGTTCAGTCACTATTGCATCTGCACACAAGCTGGACGTCATACTCAGAATTGTAAGCAGCCATATCACGAGTGCTTCCAGCAGCGACAACTCCCAACCTGCCCACGCAGCCTGCACACTTGTGCATGATTAAAGGTAACAAACCCACAGCCCAAAAAAAATAAGTGACTCGCACTTCATATCAATCAGCCCATTAGCTCTCCGCTCAGCTAATCGTCCATCAGCCCTGTGCTTTTTTTCAGATCATCACACCCCGTTCATCGTCACCTTCACGTGTTCAAACACTGCAGCTACATTCTGTGCTAATATATGCTCCTGCACTACACAAAATTATCTACTCTCGCAGAGAATCTAGAGCCCATCTACTCCAAGATTCTGCAATCATGATCCCACCACCCAAGACCAGGAAGTCCTCCACATCGGCCACTTCATAGCTTCACCTCGTCGTGAATCCTTCACACCATCAGCAGTACCTCTGACCAGCAGCCTCCTCCACGACTCTCCAGCTTCCTTGTAGAGATCCCCCAACCAGGTCCTGAAGCTCCCAGTCCGTGAGCTTCATGCCATCTCTCTCCACGCAGCCGCCCCCACCATCCCGAGCTCACGTCTTCCCTGCGAGCTCAGTGTTGCGGCCCCCTTCACCAAGCTCCTTTGAGAATTACCACACTGTCGCGTACCCCCAGCCAAAGGCCTCTCCTTCTCTTTCATATGCCACGTTACCTTTCTCCCATTAAAAAAATGCAAATATCCCCCCAAGGCACATTAAATGCACATTTTGGACCTTTAGTCACACAATTCCCACACACATTAGCATGCACATTAAAGCTTGCATGCACCCCCGTACACACACATGAAAAGCCCCTTGACGTGGGCACCAAAACATATCAAATTCCCATAGCATGCAAGACCACATTGACTCAGGAAAATTAAAAAAAAAACCCTTCATGACTTGATTTTACATGACCCCAAAAACATTTTCACTTGACCAGACACTGGATTTAGAGCGTGAGAGCTGACAGAGAAGTCGAAATCAACAAAATCACGTAAAAGCTCATTCTCCTTTCTCACACTAACTCCAACAAGCCCCATCTCCCTAGATGGATCTAGATGCGACATGTCATCATCATAGGGCCTTTCCTAATGCATCTTTTCACCCCTCTCTTGGGATACTTTAATTCCAATTTCCCCTAGGCACATTTCTTGCATTAGGCCCTTAGCCTTAGATCCACCTAGTCTGGTGCTATCAACCCTCACCTAGGACCTTGACATTAATTCCCTCTCGATCATTTACATGAAGCGCAAACAAATATATTACAAACATAGATCCTTTAAGGGAAATGTCGACTGATTCTTCCGAGGTCATGCTACCTCGGCTAGAGTGTAACATTCCTTCCCTCTTCAGACATCAGCGTCCTCGATGATAAAGTCTGGGAACACTCTCCGCAACTGGTATATGGATTCCCAGGTAGCTTCTGATAGAGGCAGACCATGCCATGCAACCAACACCGTGGGTATCTTCCGATTTCGTATTTGCATTGTTCCTCGGTCCAGGATTCTTGTTGGTTTGCGCCTTGCATTATCCTCTATCTCCTAAAACAAAACCACACCTTCGATTAGTGAGTCACGTGTATGCAAAAATTTCTTTAAACGAGAAACATGAAAAACTGGGTGTACCTTGCAACCCTGTGGCAATTCTAATTTATAGGCTACCTTGGGTATTCTCTTTAGAATTAACCACGGCCCACAGTATCGAGGTGATAACTTAGCACACTCTCCTGAAGTTAACGACTTCGAGTGCGAAGGAACTCTGAGAAAAACTTTTTCTCCTTCCTTAAATTCTCTTATAGACCGGTTTTCATCCGCATACGCCTTGGCTCTATCCATAGCCTGGCGGATATTAGCTCTCGCAAGTGCTAGCATCTCCCACATCTGAACCACAAAGTTCGCGGCACTAGGCACTCTCTGAGGTATTCCTACTGTAGTTGGATTTGTTGGTCTATAACCATAATTCAATTCAAACAGACTAAACTCCGTAGAAGAATGTTTTCTATCATTGTAGGCAAACTCTAACAATGGCAACCACTTGTCCCACGTATGTTGCCTCAATGATACATATGTCCTCAGCATATTCTCTAAAGTCTGGTTGACTCTCTCTGTCTGACCATCCGTTTCAGGATGATCCCCACTACTCATTCCCAACTCAGTCCTTAGTGTCTCAAATACCGCTGTCCAAAAATGACCGGTAAATCTGACATCTCTGTTTGACACTATGGATCTAGGCAATCCATGCAGACGAAATATATGTCTAATGAACAAATCCGCCACTTGCGAGGCACTAACAGACTCTCTAGTTGGAATGAAGTGAGCCATCTTGGTTAGACGATCAACCACCACAAGGATAGAATCATACCCTCCTTGTGTCGTAGGCAGCCCTACAATAAACAGTGGTATCGGCCTCGAATGGCATAATAGATAGGACATCTGAAAGCAAAGTGCTCCTCCGACTCGATCTCCTGCAAGTCGCAAAGTGGGCAAAGGCGGTCCTCTCTTGGGATACCCTCTGTGCGTCCGCTCTCGATCCGTAATCGGTGTGACGAGACCCTAAACTGACCGAGGGAGATCCGGAGCGCATGTGGTAGATGAAGCTGTGTGTAACCCGGAGGTGTGATGAAGCCCTCCTGTGAGATCTGGAGGCAGTGTCGGCGGTAGAAGTCGAGCTTTACAGGAGCTCGGAGTGAAGAAACCATGTCCGCCAGGTGTGGAGCTGGAGCAGATCCGCTCGAATGAGCCAGTTGACCTCCTGATCAGTGGGGGAGAGGGGAGATGGTGGAGCGTCGAGGTTGTACTGAAAAGGAGGCAACCGGTCTAAGTCGAGGCCCAGTCGGGTGAACCAACTGGAAAGACGACTATACCAGCATCGCTGGTCCCCATCAGCGGATAAGGCCATAGAGGAGGATAGGGCTAACCAAGATAGGCGGAGGCGACCGTCAGTGGAGGAGCTGAAATCCCTGACTCTGTGGAGATAGGTGATAGTCTGAAAAGCCGCATCAAGCTGTAGGGGTGAGGCGCCGAACTCTGCTAGAATAATCTGGTGTGGTACCGATGGTTTGCTACGGATCATCCGAGCAAACATCAGTATCTGTAGGCACTCAACTCGAGCCCACTCTGTGTCTGAAAGGTCGACTCCCCACCAAGGGCTACCGTACATGCCTGCTAGGCGGACCAAAGAATAAAAAAAGGAGAGACTTGGTCCGCGGGTCCTGGAAGTGGGAGTGGTAGCACTGTCACTCCAGCCTGGCAAGAGCGGCGTATCCCCGGCTGATCCTGGCCTGCATGGCCGGGCGCATCGTGAAGATCGGGCCTGAGAAGACAACGCCCAAGTATGTGTAAGAGTCAATTATCTCAACAAGGTCGCCAGCGAAGAGGAACTGCTCTCGGTGCATAGCGGGTCTGGAAGTGTTGAAGATCATCACCTTGGTTTTCCCAAGGTTGACCTTCAAGTCATGTGTATCACAGAAGACCTGAAGTCCATCCAGGTGTCACTGAAGACCAGTAGTAGAAGAGGATAGTAGTACTACATCGTCTGCGTATAGGAGAATCTGGATGACAGCCTCCGCAAGAGAGCAGCCTGCACCTCCGAGTGTCCTGATGGTGGTCTTGAGCTCGTCGATGTAGAGGCCAAATAGAGTCGGTGACAAGGGACATCCTTGTTTGACTCCGATAGTGCTCGTGATCTCTGGGGTCCAGCCGGTGCCAATCCTGACCTGCCCCGTCACCCGCTCATAGATCTACTACTGCCCAGATAATCACCGAGTCGTAGCCTAACTCCTGCAGACGTCTGATGAGTCGGGCGTGGGAAACGGTGTCGAATGCCTTGCGAAAATCCACAAAGCAACAATATACTCTCTGTCTCCTGTGTCTGGCCTCCTCAATGATCCCTCTAAGTGTAAAAATGTGATCGTAAGTCGAGTGATCCGCCCTGAAGCCGGCCTGTCCGGATGCCTTGAGCCCCTGTACCTCTACGCGAGCACTGACCTTGCCATCTAACACTGATGCATAGATCTTGGACATAACATGTCCAACCATGATGGTCCTGTAATTCCCTGGATCCATGGGATCTCTTGCTTTGTGGATGGGTGTGATAGTGTTCAGGGTCCAGGCTCTGGGGAACCCGTGGCAGACAGCTTCATTGAACAGTGTTGCCAGGATGGGGGCTAGAGTTTTGATGCCATAGGCAACAAACTCTGTGCATAGGCCCTCATGATCCTTAGCTCGACCGTTATGAAGCTTATGCGCTGCGTGGGTGACTCCCTGGGTTGTGAAGAGGAAACAAGAATTGGGGCGGGGGGTGGCTGAGAGGTCGGGAGGAGGTTGATCAGGGATATCATATAGTGTGTGTGCGTAGGTGTGCCAGAGGGAAGTGTCCGTGAGGGGGGAGGGGGATCGGCGTTCTAGGAATTTCCTCCAGAAATCCTTGGAGTTGCTACTAAACAGAATGTTCAGTAGCGTATCCTCATTCTGGCGCAGGAAGGCTAGCTTCTTGCGACGGACTAGTCGACGATAATCCCTGGTGAGACGTGGGTTGGCCCTAGCGTTTCGCTGGGTCGTGAGTGTGAGTGTGCGGCATAATGCTTTGCACTCGTCATCATACCAGCTGTTGCAAGGGGTGGAGCCAGGGGGTGGAGGGCGGGTGGACCGAGTAGTGGAAGGAAAGATGTGGCGGGCTGCATTGTGAAGGGAGTGGGTGATAAGGGTGGCTCGGTGATCTAGAGAGAGTATGGTATCTATGTGTCTGAGGAGGGAGGCTAGGTGGGCTGAGTAATCAGGTGAGAGGTTATGATCGAAGTGTATATCATGATAGGTAGTGTAGTGCGGGGTATGGCTGGGAGGGGCTCGGGACGCAAGTATATGAAAGAACAGGTAAGTGTGATCGGCTCCTGGAGGTAAGGGTGCAGTGCGGAAGTCAGTGATCTGTGGGGCTAAAGCAGGAGATCCCAGAATGTAGTCGACGACACTCGCTCCTCCGCCATGTGGGAAACATGTGAAACCAGAGGAGGCAGGCCACCGGTCTAGTCCATTGTAGATGACCAGATCATGTATACGTCCAAGGTCCAAAAGAGCCTGCCCATACCCAGTAACGGGAGTGCGACTGTCAGCCGAGGAGCGGGGGAAGCCCGAGTCCTCTGTGTCCATCTCAGGTAATAGGACCGGATCTGAGTGGAAGTCCAGGAGTGATGTCTGACGTGCACCTGTCCTTGCGTTGAAATCCCCAACTAGGAGGACCTCTCCGCGTCTGGAGAACTCCACAATGTCTGAGTAGAGATCTAGATAGGGGGATACCCTCGTATCCTCACGAAGCGTGCGAAATGTGACGTCTCAGAAGGAAAGTAGCAGACTGCAATAAAGAGGTCGCGTGTGGAGGGGCGTCGGAATCGGAGCCATAGGTAACGGGCATGGACATCCCGTCTAACCACGGATGTCAAGCTCGTGAGCGCTGAACGAAGGAGTACTGCAACTCCGCTTGACCCTCGGACCCCCCCAGTATATCTGGTCTCCTCACGGAATACTGACTCCCAGGTATAGCCACTGACCGAGGGGAGAGGGCGCTCGGGGCTCTCATGTGTCTTTGTATAGAAAACGATGTCGCGTCCAGTGTATGACTCTGAGAAGTTCCCAGGGTCAGACCATAGGGTACCATTACAGTTCCATATGGTGCATGCCAAGGGTACTGTGTGCTGAGTTTGAATCTCATAGACCATGTCTCCCTATTTGGGGGGGGAGTCTGCTACCGTGTCTGGAGTACCTGGTGGGGCTCGGCGGCGGGGGCCAACTAATAGGCGGCCATCTCGGACGACAGCCCACTTCCCCTCCTGACGGGCTACATCTCGCTGCTGAAGCAGGGTGCGTCGCTCTTCCACCTACATAGGTGTGAGATCCTCATCCATGAAGATAGTAGGGTGGTCTCGTAGTGTAGCACGCTGCCTGAGTGCTGCAAGTCAAGCCTGAACATCCCTGAATCGGATGATGAGTGGCTGTGGGCGCGTGGGGTCCCGTCCTGTGCGCCATGCATGCTCGATCCCATGCTCGACGAGGCCGAGGGTAGAGGTCACAAAAGCAGTCGCGTCCGCTAAGGGGGTGAGTTAATCTGCGCGGGGGATACCTCGTACTCGGATGTTGAGAGCCTTACTGGCCCTCTGTTCCTGCTCGGCGATGGTGGCTGAGACTGCTGCTTTGGGTGCCCGTCTCGCAACGTCCACCCATCTGGTAGTCTCTGCAATAGTAGTCTGGATGGTAGCGATCCGCTCCTCCACACCTCTGGTGTAGTGCGCGAGGCCGCTGTGACTGTAGCAGTGAGAGAGACAACCTCCTGACGGAGGTGAGTGATCTCCTGGCGCATGCTCTAAATAAGCTGATCTTGTGCTACGGTATGATCCCATAGTCGATGTAGCTCCGTAAAGATGTAATCTATCGTCTCAGGTGGGATCGGGGAGGGTGCGAACTGGGACATGGCGTATGGCTGTGGGGGCGTGGGCGATAGGCTGGCTGTATATGGCAGAGGAGTGGAGAAAGGCTGCTGGGTGAGGGGAAGGGGGGACATAAGAGTGGTGGAGACAGAAGGGAGCTGTGTGGGGGGTGAGGGACTGTGACCCTCTCCTGTGGGGGGCAGGCTGAGTGGTACAGTGGTGGGGGAGGCAGTGGTTGGAGTAGAAATGATGGCTGCGGGAGAAAGAACTGCATTGGTGTCCATTGCACCCGATGTTTTCAGGGCTGGTTGGCTGTCAATTGCTAATCCACTCCTGGAGATACGCATTGTGATCTCTCCCACAATTGGCTTCGGAGACTGTTTGGGTTTGTGGGCCATTGTAGGACTTGTTCAAGTGCACGATTTCCAGGGGAGGCAGATCTTGTTCAACATTGCTGTAGGGGTGCGCAGGCCTGCGCAAGGCCAGTGGCAAGCCAAGGCTTGCAGCAGACAAGGGCCCTCAGACCACGGGGCAGCAGGCCCAGAGGTTACCGGAGGGGGTGGGGCTGTGCTACGGGAGGGAGAAGTGGCTACGGGAGGGAGAGGTGGCGCAGAGGCTACGGGAGGGGGAGAGAGAGTGCAGGTACAAGACGAGCGGATTGTTGAGTAGTCACGTCAAAACTTAGATAAAATGAAAATACACAAGTACAAAGTACTTGTACCTAGACCTAGGACTAAGTGTCCTAGGTGTCACATAGGACTAAGTGTCCTATGTGGCCTAAAAGGCACTAACACTATAAGTGCCTACACTTATGCCTACAAGGCACATACCATGGCCTATAGGGCATCACTAGAACCACCAGCCTACAAGTGAGGCAAGAGAAATCAACAACATGAGAAATAAGATGATTCCGGGCTGGGTGGATAGTTTGCCATGAAATCATACTTCTCTAAAGAAAGAAAGAGAAATATTTTTATCATTGATTCCAGTCAAAGAAAGTTGACTAGAACAAGTTTACTTTTCTTTTTTTTACATTGGTTAGTAAGCACTGTGGGATGACCACAAGGAACTAGAATTAGTCCAAACATTAGAATGCATGCATTAGCTAGACTTTAATGGGCTAACGTGCGTTGGATATTGTGGCAGGACCTTGGAGAGTGCAAAAAGACCCTTGTTTTAAGGTAAAAGCACAAAAAGTAGGTCCCACAAGAGAAGCGAGTGCCCAATTTTGGGGAGAAACCACACGGCAAATGGGCGAGCAGCCTAAAAGACAGCCCACAAGGGTAAAAGCAAGGAAATCACCAATTTGTATGAGTAAGCTATTGCTTTCTAGGAAAAAATGGCCTATTTTGGCTAAAAGCAAGCCCCAGCTTCTTTGGGGAAACCCAAGCTTTTTGACTGCGTGCCAAGTTTATGAATTAGAGAGCAATCTTGATGAGAATCCAAGTTGTATTAGAATCAAGCTCCCTTGTGAGCAAGCTTTGTAAACCTTTATTGTGATTCAAGTTCCAGCTTCATCTTTAAGTTTTCCTTGTTGAACAAAGTTTCCTACTAGTATTCAAAATGGTTTTTGCAAACTGAATATTGAAGTTGTGTTTCCGCTTGAGAAAGGTTTCAGTGGTATCAGAGCATGGCTTCATCATCTTCTATCTTGGTGGTGATCCGAGCTTGATGGGTTGATTCCAAGTGCATATCAAACAACTGAGATCAGTGAAAGAATTGGCGATCAATTGGGAGTATCTTTCTTGATTTTGAAGCAACAACCAGCCTGTGTTTGTCAGTGAAACAATCCAGTTGAGGACTTGCTAACAGAATGAGAGCCTTGACTCTTTCCCAGCCCAAATAGTCCGATCAGATCTCGAAAGCAATTTAGAGAAAAGGCACCCTTGATGAACAAGCAAGGAAGCAACAAATTCAGTTCCAAACTCTTGGCAGATTCCGTGCCCCAAGAAGCATTCAGTCCAAATTCCCTATCGAATTTCTAGAGATATCATCGATTTGAGGGCAAGATTTTTCTTTCATCTTGCCCGAATTCTGATTATTTCCTGTTCAGCTTGATAGATCCACCATCTATAGTTAACGATTAATGTTTTTTGGCTCTTCAACTTGGAGCTTACAGTTCTTTTGGGATGTGTTGTCTCTGTGCCAACATGGACTTAGGTAGAACAGAATGTGTGTGTAGAGTAGCGGCAAAGCTCCGCTTGTACTTGCATAAGGCTAGAAATAATCCCTCTTAGAAATCCAACTTGCATGTTCTACATGCAAGTTCTACATACGAGTTCTACATGCTAGAACATGCAAGTTCTACATTCGAGTTCTACATGCAACTCCTAAATGGTGTGTTGCCCTATCAGCTAGATTTAGATTTAGATGCTCGTTGGGAAGAGACTAAAATGAAAATGTTTAGACTTTACAAGCAGTTGTAGCTTGAATGAAGAGATTTTGGACTACCTTTTGATTAGCCTTCTCCTTTAGTGCTAGCCTTCATCATGGCTGAGTCTGCCTTCACCTCCGGAGTGCCGACAGAAACTCAGTACGAAGACTTTGTATAAATGGATGCTCAAGTATGTGTGGGTGTGTGGATTTGTATGTGTGAGAGCATATTTTTATACTATGGTCTACACCCACTGTTGGGCGCTGATGACGTCAGTGGGGATGTCATAGTAGCTAGTCCCTGCTATGCATGATGGAGTTTATGGTCTTCAACCTTGTGAGTGACTATCATGAGATTGAAACTGCACTATGTTGTGTTTTTAGAGGATGAGTTTGGGAATGTTCCTGGATTCATCTAGGTATATGCAACTCCTACATGCGAGTTCTACGTGCAACTCCTACATGCAAGTTCTACATACGACTCCTACATGCGAGTTTTACATGTAGGTACATGCGAGTTCTACGTGCAACTCCTACATGCAACTCCCACATGTAAGTTCTACATACGACTCCTACATGCGAGTTCTACATGCGAGTTCTATATAGTCCTACATGCGAGTTCTATAAGCGAGTCCTACATGCGAGTTCTACATGCAAGTTCTACATGCAACTCCTACATGCGAGTTCTACATGTAGAGAGAGAATGTCTTACAATTCCTACATGCAGAGAGAGAAGCTCTCCAACTTGTATAAATACCCCATAATGGAATGAAGCCCACACTCTTTGGGGCATTGTGTTGAGTTTCACTTTGGTATTCCAAGCAATTGTCTTAAGTGTCCATACTTCCTTCACTCCACGTCCCAAAAGCATGTCCTAACCTTGCAACTCCTCCTCCCCTCTCCTCCAACCTTGCAACCCATCCTCTCCCTCTCCTCCTCCCTCCTCCTCCTCCCTTCTCCTCCCTCCTCCTCCTCCTCTCTCCTCCTCCCTCCTCCTCCTCCTTCTCCTCCTCCTCCTCCCTCCTCTCTCTTCTTTCCCCCATGCTCTTACACCTTCTTTCTCTCCCACTCCTATGCTCCCCCTAAACCCTTAGTTCCTCAATCCTTAATCTCCATGATCTACAAGGGAGACGAGTTCTCCACCATGTACTCTACTCTAAACCTTGGAACCTCTTCTAAACTCTGGAACCTCCTTCTAAACCTTGGAACTCCTTTTAACCCTGGAACCTCTTCTAAACCTTGGAACCTCCTTCTAACCCTTAAACTCCTTTTAAACCCTGCAACCCCCAATGAAGACAAAAGCCTTCATTACCTCAACCATGATGATACACGTTCCTTTTACACATGCATACACTATGTTTGCTTACCACACTTAAGCCTACGTCTCTCACCGGAACACGACTCGAGGTCCTAAGCTACACGTATACTACAAATGACAACCCCAATATATTTATAAGTGACAAAAAGCCTCTGAACCCTGCAATGAAGACGAAAGTCTTCATTACCTCAACCATGATGATACACGTTTCTTTTACACATGCATACACTATGTTTGCTTACCATACTTAAGCCTATGTCTCTCACCGAAACATGACTCAAGGTCCTAAGCTACACGTATACTACAAATGACAACCCCAATATATCTGTAGGTGACAAAAAGCCTCGGAACCCTGCATTCTGAGAACTTTGCTTTTCCTACGAAAGCGATAGGAAAGAGCCAACAGGATGACTAAACAACAGCTTACAATTTTCTCCGTGCCAAGTAGAGATTCGTGTGCAAAATCGGCTCAATCTTTTGAGAGTTGTACGCAAGCAGCAAACATCGATTAGGGACAAGCTCATCCAGCAATCCTTTCCAAGAATATCTTTGTTAGAACTACTCTTGGACCAGCAACTAGACCGAGATTCTTCGGCCCAAATATGGTTGATTCTATAGATCTTGAAAGCTCAACCAATAGAAGACTCGCCAAGAAGTGAACTGAAATCCTAGATGATGATCTCAATGACAAGTCACCGAGTACGTGATGATCTAGATGAAGACACGGTTTGTAATGATTGAGTTTGGCACACGAGGTATCCCATGAAGTTCATAGCTCTTAGAATGCTTTGGGGATGTGTTATTTTTCAAGAACCAGTTACTCAATAGAAAGACAAGCACATAAAAAACTAGGGCATCCTCATGTACATCTTGAACTGCAATAACCTGAAGTGGATTGCCCGTGCTAGAGAATGCGGCTATCCAAATGGAGCAAGTGATAGGCATGCCATCTATCTCCATCCAATCCATTGGCAAGGCTGCATTGATCTGCTGAATTCTGCTTCCACCCCCTCTAAGATGACTAATCATCTGAGCTTTCCTATCCTCTGGAAGCTTTTTGAAAGATTTCCAAGCACCCACAGTGGAGGCAGGTCCCCTCTCCCAACTAGACCAATACATGTAATGAGAGGCACCCAATGGTCTACCATACTTATCCAAAATGCTATCGTTTCACATGAGTGGTTGCCTATTAATCTCTTCATGAGAGGAAGAGGGGATTTGAAGAGTACTCGTGAAGCTGGCCCCTTTCAGGATAGCTGCCATGAGAGGAGAGGAAGGAGATCTAAGACGGGTTGGAGTGAAGATCCATCTAGTCTCCTTCCGAAGTCGGTGTGCATGACTGCATGCTGCGAATAAAAATGTCCTTCCACGGCTCCTATCCAGGCATAAGTCCCCTCACAATCATCTTGCAGAGCAAGGCACCTACACTGTAAATCTGGATCAATTATATTGAGACCCCTTCCGAAGTGGGGAGAATGAGAGTCTCCCAAGCAACTCTGGCTGTAACATCCTCTGTGCCATCAAGTCCACTCCATATAAAATGTCTTATTGGTCTCTTAAGATAAGTGATGTAATTCCTTGAAGGACACCAGCAAGAAAACACTAACCATGCCGTGGCCAAAAGGACCTGGTTTGACCATGACATTGCTGGAGGCAAGGTCAAGCTTTGCAGAGCCCTAAAAAAGGAGCTTTCTCCTTATACTCTCCAACACCGGAGCAAACTGTTATGTCGGAGAGATGCCCAAGCCAACCTGGCATCCCAAGTATCTGACAGAGACACCCCTCTCAATCCAAGTGAATCCTATAATCCTATATCACTTTCCCAAACCGGAGTGTCCTCTGACTGATTCAAAAGCCATTGGATTATGGCAATTAATATGCGCCCCCACAGTATTGCATAATAAATTCAATACTATCCTGAATAAGTGAGCGTGGGATTCAAAAAAACAGCAATGTCATCTGCCAGCTCACTATCCAGAAGCTCAACTTCCTGTCTCAAAGGAAGTCTTAGTCCAAAAATATCAGCTCGAGATCTAATATAGATACAGCTCTAGCAAGAGAAAGGAAGCAAGATGACATCCCTGGTGGACTGATCTGGAGATCTCAAAACTCTGTCCCCTTATACCACCAATAAGCATCTGGCTGTGGGCTGATCTGTATAAAGAGGAAAGCCCTATGATCCATGCATTTGTAAAGCCAAGAAGAAGGTTTCCCTCCAGAAATCCCCAATCTGGTCATAAGCTTTCTCAAAGTCTAGGAGTAGAATGGCAAGCCTTTGGCCACTGTGCATGGCTACACTATGAAGCCTCCCACAATGAGAAAATATTATCAAAGATGCTTTTGCCATACACAAAACCAGTTTGTGTGTCATGAATAAGGTTGGGAAGCAAGGGCTGCAATCGCAGGCTTATTGCTTTGACCAAAATCTTGTAACACGTGTCCAAGAGTGTGATAGGCCTCCATTGGGACACTAAATTTATGCAACCTCCCTTTGGGATAAGATGAATGAGACCCTCCGTAAGTGAGCCAGGCATCTCAAATGCCCTACAAGGATGAGGTAATGTGATCCCCAATCATATCCCAAAAAGCAATAAAGAACGAGGGAGATAGTCCATCTGAACCTAGGTTATTGCCCTTGTGAAGGGCCAAGAGGACCGTCCTGAACTCTATGTTGGTGAAGGTTGCATCTAGCGAGACTCGCATATTCGGTGTCACCAAGACGGGAATAGTTTGCAATAACATGTCTAGTATCATTTGCAGTCTGAGTATTAGGATTTGCTGTGACAAGGGAGGCATAATAATCTGAAGCTATGTGTAATATGACATCTAGATCTATCTGCAAAATCCCGTCTAAGTCAATAAGCTACGAAACACGGGAATAGTCTACCAAATAATGTCTAGCATCATTTGTAGTATGAGTATCAAGATCTCCTATGAGAAGGGAGGCATAATAATATGAAGCTATGCACAATATCCCGTCTGAGTTAATAAGCTGCGAAACACTCTCTATTATGTCTAGGGCCAAGAGTAGAGAAGAAGTGTTTATTGACTCTACCTTCCATCTGAGTCTAGAATGATTCCTGGGCATGAAAGGCATACTCTGCTTTCTGATCAAGCAATATCTGCAATTGAGCCCTTGATGCAGAGCAGCTAGGCGCTCCTGAATCCAAGCATTTGTGGGCTTTTTCTGCTCTTCCCTCTGCAGGGCTGCCAACTGTTGGCGAATACCAATCTCTCGTCTAAGAATCTCTCGTCCTGGCGATAAAAGTTGTTAACACCAGTTAGGGCTTCAACCATAAGTGAAGAAGACTCCACCTTGCATATGTGACATCCATATCTGCAAAGCTGCCTGTGTGAGATCCTCCTCGACATAAAAGGCATCTCGAATCCTAATGCTAGCAAAGCGTGCCGGCTCAGAAATCATGAGGACTACTGGAAAGTGGTATGAAGTAGAAACATTAGTGGCAATGCATACTGACCCACCTCTGTCTAGAGCCCAATCATCAACATAGAATCTATCAATGAGTGCGTGTATAGGCATCCGCTGTCTTCTATTCGACCACGGAAACAAGAGAGACTGAGTCTGATTGTGAAAGGCATCATCAATCCAAGCATCTCTGCCACTGAAACAAAACAAGAAGGCATCCCAGGCTGCTCTCTCCAGAGAATGAATGCCACCCTCTCTACCCCCTTTTCAATCAGAAGGCAACTCAACCATAACTTCATCTATGATTGCTTGCTTGTCGGGCCCTTTGAAAAACTGGAGTTTAGCTATCACAGCTGCTGCCAATTCCATCTTTAAGTCACGAACCTCTTGCTGTAAGTAAAAGATCTGCTCATGGTGACCAATGATAGGCTGATTTAATCCTCCTTCGTAGTATGTATGTGCATATGGAGAAGGCATCTTAGCTGCAACTGTAGAGTACTGTACTTCATTAGGTGGAGTTGTTGGTGTAGAGAGGGGGGGATTTGGATTTCAAGGAGAGGCTAGGCCACTCCATTCTGGCCATCTTTGCAGGACCCCAAGCTAACCTAACCCCCGAGCCACGGGTCTCAGCCTAGTTCAAGGTTAGTTCATTGGTAAATGAGAGGTAGGCAGGCAGAGAGATTAGACAAGAGCTGAGAGGTAGGTAGGCGGAGAGGCTAGACGGCTAGTGGGTGAGGGCTGAGCGGTGCGGGTGAGGGTTGAGGGGCTGAGTGGAGCGGATGAGCTGTGAGCTGAGCGGAGAGGCTAGGCGGCTAGGAAAGTGAGGGCTGAGCGACGACGGACGGGATGAGAGAGACGGACGGGCTGAGGGGGGAATGACGACGGGCTGAGGGAGTTTACGACGGATGGAGCAGGGAGGCTATGATGGACGGGCTGAGAGAGAGATAGATGATATGATATGATTGTATTAAAGTCCACTTGAGACCCTTCAAGATCTATGGGACTCGTGAGTACTGTTAACTAATAGTGGTCTTTTACATCTAGTACAAGGAAACTTTTACACAACTTGCTATGTTGTGAGTACTTGTTGAAATAGCTAGTCTGACTACTTTGGTGTGGTGTTCCAAGAGTTCCTTTAGGTAACCTCCTCTCTTTTTGGCTGGCTGTTATTTTGTCTCTGCTATCATCAAAATTTTCTCTGATGTGTGCATAGGCGAGAGAGAGAGAGAGAGAGATTGTTTGCCCAAACATTCTACCCCTTAACATGCTTGCTGGAAAATGTTATGTGATAAGGTTGGATAATAAATATATAAATAAGATTTATGTACAGCTACTTATGTATGCAATTGGGTGTTCAGATTTAGTTGTGTGTCAAGAGAATACAAGTATTTCTTCATAAATGATGGCCTTGACATTGAGGTACGCTAATCATGCAATTTTAGTCCTCCTTCTGCTTGATATGACTGCGTTGAAGAAAAAACCACCATTCTGGAAGGTTGAATCAGAATGCATGTTGTGTGCAGGCTATGAGAGTTGCTGCATGCATGTTTGAGGGGGAGCACGACTTCAGAAATTTTTGCAAAATGGATGCTGAGAATGTCCACAACTTCAAGCGTAAAATCATAGCGTTTGACATAGTACCCTGCAAGGATAGGTAGCCTTCTCAATTTCATCGGCTTTCAGATTCATTGGGAATGTCGTAATTGGGTATCACTACTACACATGAAGTTGTCTAAGCTTGCGTGACTATGCTATTGTTACTACTAAACCTCTATTTTGTTTCTTTTTATTTAACTTTTTAGCATCTTCCTTGATTGCCGTATGTAGGTATCTATAAGCATGCATGTATGCATACATCCATGCATACATACATACATACTTCTTGGAAATATTATTGTATGGTGAGTATTAGATTGAAAGGCTATGGGCACTTTTTCCCTTGTAGAAGGTTTTAAACCCCTAACCATAGTTAGTAGTTGAGTCAATGTGTTACGTAACCACAGTTTGGGTTACACTTTAGGTTGAGTGCCTCACACAGAAAAAGCCGGATGTCCCACGTTTTGTTTTCGGATAAATCACTTTTTAAATTAAGTCTGTGCGCAATCATGTTCGTCTGTAGGCAACAGTTGTAGATTAGAGTCTAAAGATTCAGGCTCTCATCTTGATTTTCCCCTCATGAGTCATGATCCCATCGGAATTCTCGTGCTTAAGCTCGATCGAATTATCAAAGTATATAACTTAAGATTCAAGAATATGCATGCTGCTTTATTTTTGCATGCACAACACAGTTCTAGAGCATGAAACATGTCATGCATCGTATGTTGTTGAGCCTGCAGCAAGCCTAGGATGGATAACACACGATCCTCTTCTACAAAGTACTCCGTGCTGGGGATTTTCTTAAGAACATCCTTGTAGCCCGCGTATACCTCCCGTAGCTGCTCTAGATCTGTGCATAATAACCAGACTAGTATTTGATCTCCACAAAAAGGCTTGACACCAAATCGAAATTATTCACAGGCCCAAAAACACTACAGATAGATGTCCTTCTCAGACTTGTTGCCTGCAGGTTAATCCCCTTTAAACTCTTCAATTACATTATACTCAGCGCTACCTTGCTTTGAAGAAGGCTTCAAACCTTCAGACAAGGCAACTTTGCTTTCAGTCGGCTTCAAACCTTTGGAAGAGGCAAGCTATTAATTCCTTCCATAGAACTAGAGGACCCTGTACGATAAGAAGATACCATCACATTGCAGCAAAAAATCTACAATTTTAGCAGGTATGCAACACTCCTTGCGAAATAGTGCAACCTACTCGACTTCCACCGTTATAAAGTCGAGAAGCATGGTTACTACAAATTTATCAGCTTCAAGGAATTGTTCAGCAAGCTGCAAATCAGGAGAGTACAGGAGCTTCCTCAGCTCTTGCACGAGCTCTGGCTCATGCGCAGCAAGCACTCCCTTCTCCTCTTCCAGCGCCTTCTCGGGAAACCCGGACCAAGTCCTGTTGGACTCATCCTTGTACAGCTCAAATGTAGAGGCTTATTTGCAAAGGATAAACTCAGATTAGAGCAACTCATGCAAAATCTTCATGCAAAGGGCTCATGCGTAAGCTTTGTCATTTCATGCAATCATTGGATAGATGAAACTGTGCTTTGCTGCACATATCATTGGATCAAGTCGGATGGATGGAAATCTTGGATCAGATGGTTGAACATCACATGCAACTGATTTTCTTTGCAAGTTAAACCACAATGCTCCCGCTTCCCAATCCTTGCTTTCCTTCTACCATGGAATAGAGGCTGCCCTTTGTGACTCCGATAGTGCAAGTGGGCTGTACTTTAATTGAGTTGCACGGCAAACTGAAATACAAGGAGTCTTTCCACAAAGCTATGTCCCTTTTTAGATGTTGAGTTGTCCGATGGGTAGACAAAGTTTCCTAGCTTGCTTAGAATTCTCCTCCAACACCAATTGCTTTTAGCTCTGTAATGGCAATCAGCTTCCCATCTAGAACTAGAGCAGTGTTGATGCTTCTCACCATTCTCCAGTTCTTGTGCCATTCTCCTGTTGATGCTTCTCACCATTCTCCAGTTCTTGTGCGACTTGAAATGGCTTGGGCATTGTAAAGTGGATTGACGTACATTACTCGTACATGGGTTGGCAAGTACCTTTCTTGGTAATTTGCCAAAATTTATTTGTTGGCTACGTGCCAAAAGAGAAGCTTAGATTTTTTAATGGTGTGGAGTGTGTGCCGATCCTAGGCTTCCAGAACTGAAATTGCTACTTAGTGGTAATAGAGCTCGGCTCTGAGGAAGCCTTTATGTAACATGAAGTAAACATCTTTTTGCTATGCTCTTTAATAAGAAAGAACCTCTTTTTGCTATGCTCTTTTTAAAAGCAAAAGATATACTATTATAGAATGTCTTTTGAGCGCAAAAAATCACTCATTCAGTAATATATACTTTATTCTAACTTGTAATAGTTAGATATGATCTATTCAATTAGCATTTAATCTTACATTCTTAATGTTGTTGCAAATATAGAAAGATGAATGGATGTGGGGTCTTGCCTGGTAATTCGAATGTTGTTATAAGCGATGAAGCAGATTCTATTGAATGGCCTGTTACTAGAGACCCATTGACTTGGGATGACTTAAAAGGAGGTGTCTGTGATTTATCTAAGCTTTTTCGTAGAGCCGAGGGAATTTGTGAAGGCCTTGGTGGATGTTTCCTTGGATTAACGCATATTATTGGTAAGAAGTTGGTTGAAGGCTTCCCTTGTTTAAAATACGATCGAGCCAAGGAGATTCTTTACTTCCAATGCGGTGCATTTGAATGGGATACTAGTATAGGTAAGCGACACTTGAATGTAATGGCCGCTGTGTGCCGTCTTGGAGTTGTTGCATCAATAGATGTTAGTGACAGCTATGCAGGATGGGGAGCACAAATTTTCTTAGGGTGCAAAATGAACTTGTGCCATATTTGCCTAAGGAAAAACTTAGGTTTCTTTGCGGTAATAGGTATGTCCCGGTACTAGGTTTTTCAACGATAATATATTGTGTCCTATTCAACCAACTTCTCAGCAATAATAGGTGTTAATTTGGGGAAACATCCACCAAGGCCTTTACAAATTCCCCCAGCTCCAGGCAAAAGCTTACATAAATCACAGACGCCTCCTTTTAAGTCATCCCAAGTCAATGCGTATCTAGTAACAAGCCATTCAATAGAATCTACGTCATTGCTTATAACAACTTTCGAATTTGCAGGCACCGTTCATCTTTTAGTATTTGCAACAACATTATGAACGTAAGATTCAAATGCTAATTAAATAGATCATATCTAACTACCAGTAAAGTAAATGTTACAAGTTAGAATAATAAAGTATTTCGGTGAACTCTATTAACACTAAGTAGCAATTTCAGTTTTGGAAGCCTAGGATCTCGGCACGCGCTCCACACCATAAAAAATTCTAAGCTTCTCTTTTGGCACATAGCCAACAAATAAACTTTGGCAATGTACCAAGAAAGGTACTTGCCAATCCATGTACGAAGTAATGTACATCAATCCACTTTATGATGCCCATGGAACACAAATAATAGCCATAGCATTTAAGTATGGCACCGTCTCCTCACCCCAAGTAGCCTCATCACCATGAAAATAGAATCTCTCTTTTTTGGGCAAGTATCTAAGATGAGGCAAATCTTCGATAAAATAAGTGCAAAAACAATTTGCAGCGCTCCGGCACGGCTTACCGAATGGGTTTGGGGCTTCCACTCGAACCATGTTTGTTTGCTGACAGAACAAACAACAAGTCAAAGCAAAACACTAATAAATGGGCACTCCAACTATTGTAGCATTCAACTAGACTTTCCCAAAAATAACTCAAAGGACGCTTACATATTCCTAGCAACCCTTGTTATATGAATTATACGTGTCACTTGCAATCAAACCGCACAAACTTTAACCCACACCAGTTGCTATTACCACTTGCAGTTCATTGCCAATTACATGGAATATACATGAAACACATTGCTATTCTGCATTTACCTCATTGCTAATCACATGGAATATACATGGAACGCATAGCATGCATATACAAACTCTACAAATATATGGAGAATCTACATCAAATTATCACACAGTTGGATTTATGTACGTAGTCTATAAGTAAATCCTTGGGTATGAAGTTCTTGAAATTTATTGCAATTTGTGATTTCTATGGTTTCATCAATTGCAAGATCGAACTTGTCTCGAGATGAATTTGGCATTTCTTTGTTGTGGCCATTGTTGTTGAAGTAGTCCTTGCATCCTAGCTGTATTGTTCTCATGTCAAATTGCCTTATCTTTGGTCAAAGCTTCTTGAAAATAGATGCTGCCCCGATTGGGAGATATACAGCTTTGTATCTCTTTTTGTTGTGCGAGTCTTCTGTTTGTCTTGGATTTTTCCTATTAAGGAAGCCTTGCCTCAACACTTTGGAGACCGGAAGGCTTTGAAACGAATCATTCCTTTCTGTGAAGAAGACCAATGCTCCTTCCATGAGAACTCTTGCAAGATAGTCTACTTTAACCATGCGACAACTTTGAGGGAAGAGCTTTTGTACAGAGTCTGCCTACATATATGCTTCAAGTCATCCACCACGTCGTGTGGTCAAAGCTTTTGCAGGGGTTGTCTACAATGGATGCTTCACATATGCAATCCTATCCTGGGCGAGATAGAATGCAGGAAGGAGCGCATCAGCCACAGCAATGGCGGAGGCAAAAGAGATTCGAGTGTCCATTATATGACGATGTAGCTGTGGAAGTCATCTTCTTTCATCTCGATGGCCACAAATTAGCATTGGCCTACTGCTACAACAAACTATGGCCATGATTTAGCATTGGCCTCCTGCTGTAGCAAACTATGGCATGGCATCGAAAGCCGCAATCATTTGTGGAAGTCTCTTGTCAGGAGGCATGGCTTGGCTGCAAGAAATTAGATTCGCAAATAGGAGATCCAAGCTATAGGAGTCTTTTGAGTCTTCTTCATGTGCAGGGCTTCAGTGATAGGCCACCAAGGTCATGGTTGCGCTTGCATCACTTCATATTCTTCGTATGTAGCAAGCCTACTATGATTAAGGATGCGGTGCTTCCCAAGCAGGCCCTCACATTGTTGCAAGGCCAGCTCTACTATGAGAAGCCAATTCAAGTCGCACATGAACTGGAGAATGGCGAGAAGCATCAACAGGAGAATGGTGTGCCTCTTACACCCTACTCCAGTTCTAGATGGGAAGGTGATTGCGGTTGCTCTTCCAGACAGAGCTAAAAGAAATTGGTGTTGGAGGAGAATTCTAAGCAAGCTAGGAAACTTTGTCTGCCCTTCAGACAACTCAGCATCTAAGAAGGGACATAGCTTTGTGGAAAGACTCCTCGTACTTCAGTTTGCCATGCAACTCAAAGAAACACAAAGAAAAGCAACTTAAAGTACAGCCCACTTGCACTATCGGAGTCACGAAGGGCAGCCTCTATTCCACGGTAGAAGGAAAGCAAGGACTCGGAAGCGGGAGCACTGTGGTTTAAGTTCCAAAGAAAATGGAGGAGCAATTGGATGTGATGCTTGTGGGAGCTTTTGAATTTATAGGCAAGCATGTGCTTCATGAGTTTCTCAAGTCTTCCACCCACCCTAAATGGCAGCCATGACGCATTGCCATGGCTGCACGAAGTAGATCCAATTTGTAGTAGCTTTGGATGGGCTGCAGCTCCTAATCCACCACCACACGTGCTCACACGTTTTGGGAGGCTGTCGATGGGGCTGGAGATGAGGCGTGTCCTCTTGCTATCCTTCTCTTGGACTTTGAGAAGCCGTATGATCGGGTGGATTGGTCTTTCGTAGAGGGCATTGTGCAGCATATGGGCTCTACTAGGGAGATGGATCATAGGGGTCTCATCTCTATACGCAGAGAGTTCTAGCCAGGTGGTCATTGGAGGGCATGCGGGATAGGCTTTTTCTCTTTCGGTGCGGTTGGATAGGGTTGTCCCCCGGCCCCCTTCCTCTTCCTCTTCGTTGTTGAGGCACTGCGCTACTTTCTCCGTTCCCAGGCCACTGGCCTTATAAGGATGCGACTTTCGATTAGCTGGAGGAGCTTATGGACTCAGAGTTTGCAAATGACACAACTTTGTATGTAAAGGGTTTTGTGGCGAGCCTATAGGTGGTCAAGAAATCCTTGGCCATGTACGGTGGCCTCTGGGACGAGGATCATTCAGACCAAATCTGTTGGCTTTTTCACATGCACGAAGGAGGTTCAGGAGGTCTGACATTGGGGGACAGCCTTCTGTAGCGAGCCTAGAGGCAATGAGGGAAGCCTTGGCCACGTACTATGAGGCCTCTTGGGCGAAGATCAACTGGACCAAGTCTGTTGGCTATTTCACAGGCATGGAGGAGGTTCAGGAGGTCTCACATTGGGGGGCGGCCTTCGGCTTCCGGTTGATTCCGTGCAGGCAGACAACGAATACCTAGGATGTCAGGTGAGATTGACATCTCCGTAGAGCACTAGATAGCCCCAATGCTAAAGAGTGTCCGATGTAAGCTTTTATATTGAAGCTTCGCCAAACTCTCCTTAGCAGGCAGAGCGCTGATCATCAACCAGATCCTTGCTGCTGGCTGGTTTATAGCCTCCTATTGGTGCTGTCATAGAGGATGCATGGGGTAGCTCTCAGATGATTGGTTTGTAACTTTCTTTGGGCGGGATCAGACGGCACACAGAATACCTCAGAGCCAGAGTTGCGTGGCAGGCAATTATTCTACGATAGGCACGAGGAGGGTTGGGTATCATTGATCCGGAGATGCAAAGCGGAGCCCTTTTGGGAAAGCTAGTGATCCATGGGCTCACCCTAGGCATAGAACCCTGGAAGCTACTTCTCCAAAGAGGTATCATCAGGAACACCCCCTCACAGGCGGATAGTGGCAACAGTCCCATAGATGGATCTTCTCGGAGGCCCCTCTCACAGGAAAACGCTCCCCGCTAATGTGGAGTCTTTAGGGTGTGGTGGAGATTGTCTGCGGGTCTTATTCACGCTAGCCCCTCATGCAGGGAAGAGTTTGAGAGACAGCCCCTCATTTGGCACCCAGAGATGAGAGATGTAGAGGGTCGCATGCTAGGGTGAGCACAATGGGATAGTGTGCCCTGTGAGGTTCTTCGGAGCCTGGAGATAGCTACCGCGAGCTCTAGAGGGCAGGACACAGGCATTGGCTGACCTAAGAGGGGCGGCCACCAGGATGACAGAGATTGATGCAGCGATTCCAAACTCATGGTGGGAGTCACTACGTAGTCCTTGGACCCCCGATTGTTGATCTGGCCAGTTCTCGCTGATAGGTGTCCCCCTCAGAGTGTTCTTTTTTCGGGAGTCTCTTGGGGCCCCCTGCCACATGTTCTACAGAGTAGGGCCAAGAGGCCGCCTACAGCCCGAGACGGACATACACCAGAAGGATGAGCTCCTGGCAGAGGATCAGGGTAGTGGGCTGTTTTGGTAGGGAGTGGCACATTGATCCGGTTGCAATCCTTTCAGGGCCAGAGGGAGCAGTTTGGCGTCTCAGGATCTGGGAGGGGCGACCCCTCTATGGCCTTCAGTGGGACCCGGGAGAGTGGTTTTGGCCGGCGCGTGTAGGGCTTTCAGACATGGTGGAGGAGGTATCCTTCTTTTCCTACATGACCCACATAGGACGCAGTATGCAGCTGGAGGCAGCGGCCTGGACTTCCTCGAGAGCGCACCACTGGTTAGAGCATGGTGTCCCACGGGAGGTCATCTCCCGCTTCTGGCCACGTCTGTGGTCCAGCCTCAGACCACAGAAGATCTCGTACTTATTATGGATGGCGGCACACGGAGGCCATCCCATCAGCCCTTGGCTGGAGCAGATGCCAGTGGATGGCCGCCGTCACTGCTGTACAGAGGGAGTGCTTGAGACTATATATACCACTCTGTCTTTGGGGCTGTGCAGTGGCATAGAGGATTTGGGCACAGATTGTTGCTAGTACACAGAGGAGGCAGTGGGACGGGTGGCCTGGCTCACAGAGGGGGGCCATGCTTTCTCCATTGAGCCAGTTTCACCTGCATACAGGATTAGAGGCCAGGTGGTCTCTTGGATTGAGATCGAGGACGCAGTCCCCCCTTCACGAGCCCGCGCAATTGTTGCTGCAGAGGACAGCATTTGGGAGACTGTGGCTAGCACTACTGCATGGCACATTTGGGTCCCAGGCAGTGAGCTGGTCCCTACGGAACCCTGCTTGGCTAATAGCGGGTTTCCTCTTTTGTATTCACCTTCAGCAGCTCTATTGGAAGCTTACTTGCAGGGTGTTTTTTCAAAGCATTAATAGAAGCTCCTTTTTCTGCCCAAAAAAAAAAAACTCTTTCTCACAGTTCCAGTTGTGATGGCAGATAGTAAAATTGAAGGGAAAGTTAACACTTCCTCACAGTTTCTGTTTATATGTTTATCATTCCTTTTCTCTGGAGTCAAGTCTGTTAGTAATTGTAGTTTGGAGACAACTGCCTATGTTAAGCTGTGAAATTTTTCTTTCAGGCTTTGTGTCATGCAACTAACTCCATGCTCTTTCTTTGATTCTAATAACACCGATTAGGAACTTAGAAATGGAATTTTGTTTATCGTATATGCTGTTAAAAGAATTGAACAAATGTGAATTTGTCCTTCGATAATGTCTTGCAAGTGATTACTCATACTGGTAATATTTGACTTCTCTGTGGTTTACTTCCTGTCTTCCACTTCTTGCAAATCCTCTGAATCATCCTAATGGGTTAAAACATTTTGCAGCGTATTTTGGAGATCCTGAAAACCATCCCAATAAATTTTGACAAAGACAACTGCTTTTTACAAGTATTTTTGAATCTGAAACCAATGTTTGTTTTTGCAAACATAAAAAATAATGACAAGAGAGGTTTTGGTATGATGTTGACTCATGACGTGGCATAGTTTTGAAACATTACAGATGGGCTGGATATGAGGTTTGGATGTTTCAAGTGAAGGGGACTGCATTTTTATGGCATCAAGTGCGCTGTATGGTAGCAGTTTTGTTAATGATTGGCGAGCGAAATGAGACTCCATTGGTACGTTTCTGTTATATGCTGGATGCAAACCTGGTTGATGTCACACATGTGCCGATGATTGGTATACTTGTTGAAAAGCTATTGAGCTCTGTGTCTTATTTTTCTTCTGTTTTTGGGCCAAGAGACTTTAAGCTTACATGTCATAATGCTATACACAAAGAGGTGAGCTCTGTACTGTCAAAACGATTTTCCTTCATGCTCAGTAAGCTCAAAATCATTCATACTATAAAAAGGGAGGCCAGTGATACTGGTATGTCCTCTTTCTGAGACATCATGTGCTTGGGACAGGACCACTCGCCTGGATTTCAAAATTTCCATTCATTGAGTAGGTCTAAGGTTTTATACATACATAATTTGTCAAGGTTGGATGAAATGTCATCCGCTTCTCTGACATTTATATAAAGGCAAAGGATGGACAAAATGCTCTATGCTCTAAACATTTGCTAGTGTAAGGGAATATTTCTCTTTATCTATGAGATCTTATTCAACCTAGGGAATGGAATCAAACAGTGGCCTGAAAGTCATCATCAGGGAATCAAACAGTGATCTGGGCAGGAGGTCTGGAGGGGAGCCTTGAGATTGGTCTTTGCTGGCATACAGGGAGAGATGGTGGTGACCTGGGGCACAGCTGCCTGGGTGATGGACAGAGGACCACCTTGTGGCTATGAGAATTTTCAGGGGAGCATTGCTATAGGCCTCACAAGACAGGAGATCACACCTATGCACATCCCAGACTACACGGCGACAGAGTGGATTCCTGGTCATTGCCACAGATGGGAGTTCATTACCAGCATCATTGTGTGGTATATATAGACAGCCAGATGCAGCCGCGCCATTGATCAGCAGAGGACTTCTGTCGTGGAGACAGTCACTTGTATCTGGCTTGACATTGTGCATACACTCCAAGGTAGATATGACAGATTATAGGGAGTTCTGTCAGGTGCAAGAAAGGAGTAGCTAAGGAGTACTGAGGTGATCAATAGACATAACATCTAGTGACCTGTGTGCACATCTCTAGCTCTATCAGGTGCAAGAAAGCAGCATCTGTGGACTACTGCTATGGAGTTAAATGACTGATAGGTATACCATGTGAATGAAAACATTTGATGACATGTGCTAGCAACACTGCTCATCTCCCTTGATTGGGAGTTGCATGACTAATGAGAGAGTCCTCCATGGTAGCATCTTTCTTTTGCCATCCATACCAACACAACTCATCTCCCTTGGCTGTGAGTTGCATGGATGATGAGAGAGCTGTCCATGGTAAGTCTTTGTCAGTCCTCAGCCATATTGTCAGGCTCAATCAAGGTATGTAATAATATGAAGCAAGGACTCGGTGTGTCGAGCTATGATCTATGCACCTTAATATCCTGTGGAGTGCAACTCTCGCCCCAGATCAAGAGAGAGAGAGCATCATGACGTCAAACCTCTCGAAGCTTGCCCATTCAGGTGTACCACCCAAAAAGCTCTTGCATATAGAGATGCTTGAAACCGGACTAGAAACCCTAAAATGAATTTGTATTCGCTTTGAAACCCTAAAACGAATTGGTGATCAGCCTTGAAACCCTAAAACGAGTTGATCAGCCTTGAAACCCTAAAACAAATTGGTGATCAGCCTTGTATATAATCACAATACTTGAGCATAATATGCTCCAAATATATGTTTCTTTTGTTTCCCTAAATAACAAAAGGGGGAATCTGTTGTCTAATATCCGGGTCAGTCCCATCTTAAAAAATAGTAATGTATAGCTTTGGCATATATATTTCTGGATCAAACCATATATCAACAACACTGGAACCCGACTCTACAGGCACTATGATTGAAATCAAAACTTGCATCACTCAGTTGCCTTGCGATTGGAAAGGATCCAAAGTCACAACTCTCGAGCTTTCTAGGGTCGGCCATGATGTACTCAAGAGACGAAATAGATCAAGGCTGGACTGCAGAATCAACAACTTAATCTATCTGTGCAGATTAGTCACTCTTCCACAAAGTTCTCCTGTTCTTGGATTGTCACCACCAAGGAAAGTGGTGAACCTTCGCTCTGATACCACTGACACCGAACAAAATATCCTAAAACGAATCTGTATTCAGCTTTGAAACCGTAAAACGAATTGCTGATCAGCCTTGAAACCCTAAAACGAATTGATGATCATAATATGCTCTTGTTTCCCTAAATAACAAAAGGGGGAAACCAATGTCCAATGTGTCTGGTTCCATGCTTGTTAGACTAGCGAGTCAAAAAGGAGGATTCATATTTATGTGCTGAAGGTGTGCTTGAAAATATTTGCTCCAGTCTTTCTAGTGGTGCATGCTCTCTAGTCAAGCATGCTTGGGCTGCCGGTTTCATAGTGATCTTTGAGCATGTGAGAATGCATCCCCGAGTACACGTAGGTTTTTATTATCCCACCGGTGTAGGTATCTGATTGGTATGCGGACAACAATGTGTACCTTTGTATAGAGGGTAACCCCCTCTTTGGGCTTTGATGCGTCTTGATATATACTATGAGACCTATCCCCCAAAAATTTTCTTGGTGATGATCACAAGATTTCGTTTGTGTTCAAAGAGCAAACAACAAAGCAGAGAGAGAGAGAGAGAGAGAGAGAGAGAGAGAGAGAGAGAGAGAGATGTATTAACGTGTGCGGGAGGCCGTGCGAGCCTATGAGACAAATGCAAAGACAAAAGTTAATGCATACAAGCCACTAAGGGCTGAAGCAAAGGGCTCACTAAGGCCCTTGCTGACAGCTAAAGTGCTAAGCTATTGAACAAAATAGTAGAAGTAGCAAAATATCAGGAGAGTGTCAGGTGCTCAGAGCTAACTCTCCTAGTACATGCCCAATTTCCATATATCCAGGTAACCTAGTGGCTCTCTGATCAGATGTGAGAAGCTCTCATATCTGTGTCTGTCGAGCTGTCTCTCGATGTGGTGGAGGGCGTGGTCTCCTCGATCTCTGTATCTGGAGGGCTCCATCAAGGGTGACTCCTCGTCTCTGGCAGTCACCTTTGAGGAGGGCTAAGATCGAAAGGACCTCGATCGTGCGTAGCTCTCTCTGTGTCGCATGTGGAGCGCATGTCTCTCGTCTGGTAGCATCATGGTGGAGACTCCCACTGCTAGTCCATGATGCTCTCATCTCATCAAGCTCCTCTCCCTCAGCCTTGCCGGCAGCTGACTTAGATGCATAGAAATTTGTAACAAGTGTTTGTGCTCTGTCGATCTCAGTGACCTGTGGCCTCAATCCCTATTGCTCTCTGGTCTATCGCATCAGTATATCTCTCTGTCGTCGCATCTCAATCAGATAGAGCCCAACACAGACCTGATCAGGAAAATGGATCAACCGTGTAAGTGAACCAAAGCCATGCCTCTCCTGGAAGAGGCAGTGATATTATCCTCATATCTCATAATAGACTGGGCAGACACACAGAAAGTGCTTCTCTGTCTCGATCTTCTCCATCTGGCATAGTGTACAAGTCCTCTTCTCTCTGGGTATGAATGCCCGCATCTCTCCTTGCCTCAATCCTAAACTGATGTGACGAGACTCGCAACTGACCGATGGCGATTCTCAATGTATGTGGGATTTTCCTGTCCTTGAGGTACTGAGGTCTGATGACAAGACCATGCTCCGAGACCCTCAGGAAGTGGTCATGGTAGAATTGGATCTTGGTGGGGAGCTCCTCTCCCCCCCAAGCCCTCGATGTATGGAGCTGGAGAAGGTCCAACTGTATGATATGGTTCTCATCTCGTGGGATCATCTCGGGTGGTGCATCGAAGCTGTACTGAAAGGGGAAGTCTGTCCATCTGGATGTGACTACCAAACCATGTGGATACCCGTGCATACCATGCTGTATCAACACTGCTCTCTGCTAGTCGCCTTGAGGACTCTAATGCTAACCTCGGTAGTCTCCACTAGGGTAAAGCCCAGACTCTGTGGAGGAACGTTACTGTCTGAAAGATGGCATCAATTTGGAGAGGGCTCATGGCGAACTCTGCCTATATAATCTGATGGGGGATTGAGGGTTACATCGAATCATCCTGGATCCCATAATCACCTGTAGCCTCTCAAATCTCCTCTACTCTGTCGCTAAAATATCTGCCTATATCATTTGATGGGGGACTGAGGGCTTACTTTGAATCATCCTGCATCCCATAATCACTTGTAGCCTCTCAAATCTCCTCCACTCAGTCGCTGAAATATCACTCCCCCAGGAAGGTGCTGCATACATGGCAGTCGGTCTCACAAGCGTGTCGAAAAGCCAACCCTTCGTCGGACGGTCTAGGAAGTGTGCCTAGAAGCATCGCCTCTGTAGGCAGGCCAGAGCACCCCGTCCTTGTGTGAGTCGTGCCGTACTTGTATGGGTCAGTGAAGCTATGGCGACAAGACACTGCTTGCGAGGTGTTGAAGATCATAACCTTGGTTTTCCCAAGGTTAACTACCAAGTTTCTCTCTATGCAGAACATCTCTAGAGCCTCTAGATGTTTTTGTAGTCCCTTTGCTGAGGATGATATGAGGACTATGTCATCTACGTACAACAATATCTGCACCATCAAGTGAGCTAGAAGCGAACCCTCTCCACCTAGGCGGTCGACAAAAGAAGCGATCTCGTCGATATAAAGCCCGAAAAGAGTTGGTGAGATGGGGCAGCCTTGTTTCACTCCGAAGTGCCACCTCAACCCTGTAGTAGTCTTAGAGAAGAAAGGAGAATCCTTCCATTCCCTGAAGAAAGAAGCCCTCCTGACTTCCCTTGCGACAAGAGCCTCCATCCCGTAGTAGGATCTTCTTTGTGAAAGGATCTGATCACCTCATCCATCTTGTGTGTGAGGAAAGCCCGCTTCTTATGCCGTGTCATTTGGCGTGAGTTCCGTTGTGCCTCCGATGAAGTCAAGTGTCCCAGTGCTCGCTCACGTGTAAGGTGGGCTCTCATTTCTCTACACTCATTGTCGATCCATGGTTTTTGGGGCATCTTCCCATTTGGGACACGTGAAGATCGTGTTGTGGGGAAGGACACGGTGGCAACATCTTGTATCGTTGAGACAAGGGTATCTGATGCATGTGCAAGGTCCATACCCTCTCCAAGTAATACTGGAAGATCAGAGGCCAGGTGGCTCACACACACTGAGTCAAGAGCACGGTCAAAATGGATCTAAATGTGAGTGAGTGGCAGGGGGCCTTCCTCATGGTTGGCATGGCGACCGATATACAGAAGGCAAGGTATGAGTGGTCGGCCCCAAGTGGAGGAGGAGGCACAGTAAAATCATGTATCCGTGGGGCAAAGGCTAGTGGGCCAAGTAGGTAGTCCATAGCACTTCTCCCCCCGCCATGTGGGAAACAAGTGAGCCCACCAGATGATGGCCAGCTCCATAGACCGTTATATATGATCAAGTCATGGATAGCCCCCAACTCGAGTAGATACCTCCCATATGCTGTAACTGGTGCATCTGCATCTGCCGACTGCCTTAGGATCCCTAGCTCTGCTGCATCCATCTCCGGTACTATGAGGGAATTCTCATCGAAATCTAACAGGCCAACCTGTCTATTCCCAGTATGTGCATCGAAGTCACCAAGGAGGAGAGTGTCCCCCTGTCTAGAGAGCTTTGTGATGTCATCATGAATAGTCTCATATGGGCTGTGCCCTTTAGTGGTGACCCCTCGTGCATAAGGTATGTGTCTGGGGGAAAGTAACACATTGCAATGAAGATCGGGCTTGTATCTGCTAGCTGAACTCGCACCCACATGTGTCGTGCATGGTTCTCTTTACAGACCACCGATACAAGTGGTCTCAGATGTGCTTTGAAAAGGACAGCTGCACCTCCTGACCCTCGTATTCCACTATCTCCTCTCATCTCCCTCCTGTGGTGAGTCAGAACCTCCGAAGTATTCGTGGGTGGTGAACCTGCCATTTAGGCTATCATTGCACTTTCGAGGGCCTTTACATAGCTCCGTGTCGTCATGAGATTGTTCATTGTTCACAGATTAAACTGAGAGAGAAGAAGAAGAAGAAGAAGAATGTATTACCGTCCTTTGGGGGCCGAAATACCGACCCATGGGACCCATAAAAGTCACGATACAAGTGTCTCCTTCCTTTTATGGAAGGGGGGGAGAACAATTATTTTGAAATACATTGAGTAATACAACATTCACGATATTTAAGAACCTTGGCAATATACTTACCCAGAGTGGCTATATGGCTATGTGAGAGCAAGCTTGCTAGGGTGTCGTGTTCCTCTGTAATATTATTAAAGTCCCTCCTTATGCAGGCATACCGTGTGCATGTAAGGAGGACATGTGCTTCTGTCTCTACTTGTTCTTGGTCACACAGCTTGCAAAATCTTTGTTCCCTTGAGACATCTCCCCAAGCACCTTTCTCTATCTCCAGAGTGTGATTGGGTGCGGATGAGTGCAGTGCTTCTCCTTGCATTTGCAGGTATGGGCATAGTTATGTATTTTTGTGCATTTTCTTCCTCGGAGTAGGTGTCCCAATAAATGGGATTGACATGCATACAATAGTACTCATACTTAGCCCTTTTTTCAGCTGATTGCCATTTTTGCTGCAATATTCCCAACAAAGGAGAGGGTAGGCCAGTCCATAATTGGCGATCTGTAGAACCCCTTGTTTATCTGGTGGCAAATCGACAACTTCCCATGTCTGATTTTTCTGAATGGACTGCAACTCATCGTGCATGGCATTCATCCAATGCACATTATCCTGTGCCTCTTCAAATGTCTCAGGTTCCTCCTCATCAAGAAGAGTACCTGCATAAGCTGATTCAACTGAAAGAGCACCTCCCCCATGCCTTACTGCACTCCGAGTTCTGCCAGGTAATGGAGCATCAATTTTACTCTCCCTGAGAGTTTGTAACAGCCAATTTGGGACTATTTTTGCTCCATGTATATCTGCAATTTCTTGTTGAACAACCTCTTCCACTGCTTGTGGAGGTGGTAAGACATCCTGTGGCTGAATTGGAGCATGTTGAGGTATCTGCAAATTCTGATTTGCATCAGATATATCAGCAGGAGAACCCAAGGCAATGGGTAGTAACCCCTCAAAGACATCATCGGAAGAAGAAGGCAAATCAAATTCAGCTTGAGTGTGAGCTGAATTTTCTGAAAATATAACATCTCTACTGACAATAATCTTGCGTGTGACAGGATTGTAGAGACGGTAGCCCTTGCTCTCTGCACTGTACCCAACAAAAATGCATTTGATTGCCTTATCAGACAACTTATGCCGAAACTCAACGGGCACATGAGCATATGCAAGGCATCCAAAGACACGGAAATGATCCACAGAAGGTTTTCTCCCTTGCCAAACTTCATAGGGAGTCTTGGTCTTCAAAGCTTTTGTGGGTGTCCGATTCAAAACATAATTGGCACACATGAGACCTCCAAGCCAAAATTTGTGAGGCAATTTTTTGCTTTTTAGCATACATCTGTCCATCTCCATAAGAGTACGATTTTTCCTCTCAGCTTTGCCATTTTGCTGAGGAGTTAGCCTCACTGTAAGCTGATGTACAATGCCCTTGTCTTTCAAAAAAGCATCAAAATCTGCAGACAAGTACTCCCCTCCTCTATCTGTGCGTAATGTCTGTATCTTGAGTCCGGATTCATTCTCAACCATGGCTGCAAAGTGTTTGAAAACCATAAACACTTCTGATTTGCGTTTCAGCCCATAAACCCAAGTGTAGTTGGAGTAGTCATCTATAAAAGTGACAAAGTAAAGATGACCACCCAATGATGGAGTCCTCATGGGACCACAGACATCACTATGGATAAGTTGTAATTTTCGAATAGCTTTTACTGATCCATCCTTCTTAAAAGGAGATCTGTGCATTTTACCAAGAATGCACCCTTCACAGGCATGTGGAGGAGGTGTTTCAAGAGGAGGCAATGCATCAACCATGGCATGTTTTTGAAGCATCATCAAGCTGCCATAATGCATGTGTCCATATCTGGCATGCCATAACTCCGCATTCTGCATAGCAGCAGTAGGAGTGGAAACTGCAAGAGCATGTGCTGGTCTTTTCTCATACATGTCAAGCTGAAAAAGACCACGTAACAAAGTGCCAAACAATCTCAAGGCATAGTCATGCTCTCTGTCATGGACTGCACACTTGTCATCTTCAAAAATGACCTGAAATCCAGCTCTGTTAAGAGTGGACACTGAAAGTAGATTTTTTGTGATACCAAGCACATACAAGACATCAGAAATTCTGAATGTTGAGCCATCTGTAGGCCATCTTCTGGTGGTTCTAGTGATGCCCTATAGGCCATGGTATGTGCCTTGTAGGCATAAGTGTAGGCACTTATAGTGTTAGTGCCTTCTAGGCCACATAGGACACTTAGTCCTATGTGACACCTAGGACACTTAGTCCTAGGTCTAGGTACAAGTACTTTGTACTTGTGTGTTTTCAAGTTATCTAAGATTTGACGTGACTACTCAACAATCGACTCGTCTTGTACTTGCACTCTCTCTCTCTCTCTCTCTTCGTTCCGTACCTTCAGTGGTATCAGAGCAGAGCTTCGCTTCTTGTGCCTCTGGTCCGTACTGCCCGTACAACAGTACGGACGTCCGTACAACCAACGGATATTGTACCGTGTACAATATCCGTTGATTGTACGTGTACAACTTGCGTTGTACACGCGATCCGTACTTGCGTTGCCCGTACAGACCCGTACCTGCAGTACAAGTTCTACGCAGATCCCCGTACCTTACCTGCAGTACAAGTCCTACGCAGATCTCCGTACCTTACCTGCAGTACAAGTCCTACGCAGATCTCCATACCTTCAGTGGTACACCGTACGTCCGTACAGCCGTACAACAGTACTTAAGCTGATAGTACAGCCGTACGTTGTACTTGAGCTGTCCATATAGCTTGATTGCAGTGCATTGAGTCACATTTGCAAGACATTGAGTCTTTTTTTGCAGGATATTGAGTCAGATTTGTAAGACATTGGGTCAGATTATCATACATTGGGTCACATTTGCAAAATTTGGGGCTTTTCCACATTTGCCCTCTTTTTGGCCTATTTGCCCTCAATAAATTTGGGGCTTTTGCCAAATTTGCTGTTTTTTTGCAGTGAACATTGCCTGTCACAGTCACATTTGGGTCAGATCTGCATTTGCCCTTTGATTTGGGTCAGAAATTTGCTGTCATTTTTGGGACAGCCAGCTTTTTGCAGTGATAGCCTTGAGGCTTTTGGGTTTTCAGGTCTTTTTCAGGGTATCACACTTACTATGGCTGGGAACAATGAAGATTTATTTGGAGTTCTTTGTGAAGATGATAAGTTGGATGGTACCAACTATCCGATGTGGTCTTATCTCATGAAACATATTCTTGTTGCAAAGCATTTGTGGAATATTGTTTCTGGGGCTGATATGAGGCCAGCCAATGCTACAGTGGTTGTTTCTACTGCTGGTTCTTCTGCAGGGGATACTCCTCCTGATGTCTCTTCCTCTAGCACTCCTGCTGCTGCTCTTCCAACTCAAGAATAGTCAAGATGGGATGCAAGAGATGCAAATGCACATTCATGCATTGCTTTATCATGCAAGAGAATCATTATTCCACACATCCGGTCTTGCAGGACAGCAAAGGATGCTTGGGATAAATTGGCTTCTCTCTATCAGATACGCAATGAAGCTCGTGTTGCATATTTGAGAAGGCAATTACAGGAAGTGAATATGAATGAAGGTGAGTCAATGGATGCATATTTGACAAAGGGCAAGGACCTCATGGAACAGCTTGCCAACATTGATGAGGTGGTGCCAAATTCATAGCTTGTCAGTACCACATTGAATGGACTGCCAGATACATATCAAGGGTTTGCTACAACCCTTCGATTAGTGGCCATGGGTAATCCAGACCACTATTCTTTTGACCAGCTAGTTACTTTGCTTTTTTAGGAAGAGCAAAGTAGAGCTAACAGACAAGCCATTATTCCTGATCATGCATTTGCTTCACAACAGACAGGAAGAGGCAAGGCTTCCAAGCCTATGGGCAAGCCAAAATCTGCTCATAGCAGCTGCAATTCCTCTACGCATAGCAGCTGCAATTCCTCCCATGCATCTAAAAATACAGCAGATAAGGGAAAGAAGAAAAGATGCAACTATTGTCGCAAGCCTGGACATGACATTTCAGAATGCACGAAGCGCATTGCTTCGGAGAAAAAGAAAGCAGGATTGACAGTTAATGCCTCACATGCTATTGAATCCCATGAGCCAGCAGAGGCTTCACATGCACATGCTCTTCAGTATGATTGGGCATGGGCTGTCCATTGCTCATTTGATCCCTCCAAAGTTGATGCAGTCTTTACTGCTAATGATGCTCAGTCCTGGTACTTTGATAGTGGTGCTTCCAAGCATGTCACATCTTGCAGACAATTGTTTCATTCTCTAGCTGA
Organism: Dipteris shenzhenensis; assembly: GCF_047967505.1. Taxonomy (NCBI): domain Eukaryota; kingdom Viridiplantae; phylum Streptophyta; class Polypodiopsida; order Gleicheniales; family Dipteridaceae; genus Dipteris; species Dipteris shenzhenensis. The sequence goes on from NC_141604.1 coordinate 50,657,032, forward strand.
TGCACCTCAAGGGGGGACTGTTACATGCTTCATATTCTGTAAAAGGAATTGGAGATGTGCAGCTCACATCCATTTCCAGCCATCCTATCACTCTGACAAATGTTCTTTCTGTACCTGGCATCGAAGTCAACTTGATTTCAATTTCAGCAATCGCTACTTCAGGTTTCAGAGTAATTTTTGATGGCTACAGATGCCTAGTATATGATCTTCGTGATGACAATGCCATAGTTCTCACCGGCACTTTGCAAAAAGGGCTTTATCACCTTGATCATCATCCAGCTGCACTTTCTATTGAAGCATTGGCTATTTCAGATTCACAGCTTGCTGAAACTCATCTTTGGCATGAGAGAATGGGCCATCTCAATTATAGAGCTCTTGCAAAGCTACATTCATAGCAGATGGCAAATGGTGTACCTCAGACTCACACAGTTTCCAAACATGTGTGTGAGGGTTGTCTTTTGGGTAAGATGCATCGACTTCCTTTTCAAAAGAATTGTCCAAAACTCTCACAAAGGAAATTGGAGCTAGTACACAGTGATGACTGTGGCCCAATGAGGACAAATGCCATCGGAGGATACAAGTATTTCATGACTCTCATTGATGATTTCACAAGGTATTGCTGGGTATATCCTTAAAAGGACACCACTGGCCCAATGAGGACAAATGCCATTGGAGGATACAAGTATTTCATGACTCTCATTGATGATTTCACAAGGTATTGCTGGGTATATCCTTTGAAGGCCAAATCTGAAGTTTTCTTATGCTTTCAGAGATGGCTGAATATGGTTGAGAATGAATCAAGAAACAAGCTTGTCACCCTCAACACAGATAGGGGGGGTGAGTATATGTCAAAGGAGTTTGATGCATTTCTATCGTCACGGGGCATTATTCACTCACGCACTACTCCTTACACTCCTCAGCAGAATCCTGTTTCTGAAAGGAAAAACAGGTCCACAATGGAGATGGCCAGATGCATGCTTAAGGCCAAGTCTTTGCCCAATAAATTTTGGCTTGATGCAGTAATGTGTGCCAACTATGTGCTGAATTGATCACCTACACGGGCATTAAAGACTATTACACCTTATGAAGCATGGAAAGGCAAGAAGCCTTCACTTTCACACATGAAAGTTTTTGGGTCTCTTGCATATGTTCATGTACCATCTCAGCTGAGACATAAGCTTGATGAAAAGGCAATCAAATGCATATTCATTGGTTACAGCGAACAGAGCAGAGGGTATCGGTTATATCAACCAAATATTGGGAAGATTATTGTCAGTAGAGATGTGATCTTTGCTGAATATTCAGCTTCTCCTCTTGTGGACTGCAAAGCAAAGCCAGATGTTGACATGTTTGATGCCTTTGAATCTTGGTTACCTCTGCCATCATCAGAGGAGGATTTTGAGCAGCAACATGAGCCTCCTGCAGGCCCTCCACTAAGCAGTAATCAGCCCCAACCTCATGCTGATTTGCAGGTTTCTCTTCCAGCACAAAATGATCCCATTACTCATGATGCAGTCATTGAAGAAAGAGCTGTCAATAGACAGCAAAGGCAAGTTCCCAGATGGCTTCTTGATACATTGAGGGACAGCAAACAAGATCAGCCTTTTGCTGCCTGGACAAGATCATGGAATAGACAGCATGGTCACTTTCTTAAGTTTGCACTCCTTGCTACAGCTTGCAATGAAGAGCCTTTGTGCCATAAAGATGCTTTTGACAGCAAAGAGTGGATGGATGCAATGAAAGCTGAGTTACAATCTATTGCCAAAAATGACACATGGGAATTAGTAGATCTCCCACCTGGCAAGCATGCCGTTGGAACGCGGTGGGTCTACAAATTAAAAAGGAAATCTGATGGCAGCACAGATCGATACAAAGCCAGTCTTGTTGCAAAAGGGTATGCCCAACAACAAGGCATTGACTTTGAGGAGACATTTGCTCCCACATCCAGGATTACTACCATTCGATGTGTCATTGCCATTGCAGCCCATCATCATTGGCAAGTGCACCAACTTGACATCAAGACCGCTTTTCTTCATGGGGATCTGCAGGAAGAAGTCTATGTCACACAACCTCCTGGCTTTGAGGTTGTTAATTCTGAAAATAAGGTATGCCGGCTTAGAAAAGCCCTTTATGGTTTGAAGCAGGCACCCAGGGCATGGTATGCCAAAATTCATGCACACTTACTATCCCTTGGTTTTCAGAATAGTCCCATAGAACCCACTCTTTATTTCCATGGGAGTGGATCTGATTTTTTAGTGCTGATTTTATATGTGGATGATATGCTTATCACGGGCCCAGATACTCAGCAAATTGCAGCTTTCAAGGCTGATTTGCAGCAGATTTTTGACATGTCAGACATGGGACGGCTCCATTATTATTTGGGCATTCAGTTTGCTCATGTTGAGGGGGGTATCATGATGTCTCAGTCCAAGTATATTGGACAGCTCCTTGATCGTTTTCAGTTTGAGGATTGCAAGGCAATCTCTACTCTAGTGGACCTTGGCTTCAAATTCTCAGCTCATGATGGGAGCCCACCATGTGATATCACTCTTTATCAGCAGGCTGTCGGATGCCTTATTTATTTATGTCACACCAGACCTGACTTGCAGTATGCAGTATCTCAGCTCAGCAGATTCATGCACATGCCCAGTTCACAGCATTGGCAGGCAGTGAAGAGAGTCTTCAGATATCTCAGAGGCACTTAGGATTTAGCCCTCTTCTACGGTGATTAGGGTTCACTTACCATGGATGCTTACACGGATAGTGACTGGGCAGGATGTTCCGACACCAGAGTGTCACATACTGGCAATTGTTTTTTGCTTGGCAATTCATGTATTTCTTGGCTCAACAAGAGCAACCAACGATTGCCACATCTAGCTGTGAGGCTGAGTACAGGGCAGCTTTCACCGCTACAGTAGAGTGTGTTTGGCTTCGACAGTTACTTAAAGATCTTGGTATTTGCCAGACATCCTCCACTATTGTCTACTCTGACAGCCAGAGTGTTTTGGCCATTGCGCGTAACCCAGTGTTTCATGCGCGTACCAAGCATATTGAAGTTCACTATCATTATGTTCGGGAGCGGTTGTTAGCAGGAGACAGAGTTGTTCTATCTTCCCACAGAGGACAACATCGCAGATATGTTTACAAAGGCACTTCCTCGTCCCAAGTTCGAAGTCTTCCGACAGGCTTGACACTTGGTTCCCTTTGTTAGATGATCTGACATTCCTTGTACATTCATAGGTGGCTATATCCTTTTGGATGAACATGTGCCACCATGACCAGAAACTACCAGGTATTCTGAGACGTTTCCAGAGTACTTCAGCCCATCCCATGGAGGGGGGTTTGTAGGCCATCTTCTGGTGGTTCTAGTGATGCCCTATAGGCCATGGTATGTGCCTTGTAGGGATAAGTGTAGGCACTTATAGTGTTAGTGCCTTCTAGGCCACATAGGACACTTAGTCCTAGGTCTAGGTACAAGTACTTTGTACTTGTGTGTTTTCAAGTTATGTAAGATTTGACGTGACTACTCAACAATTGACTCGTCTTGTACCTGCACTCTCTCTCTCTCTCTCTTCGTTCCGTACCTTCACCATCAATGGCTGTAAGTTCAACTTCTCCTGTACCACGAACTGAATAGGAGGAGTTGTTGGCACATGTGACCTTTTTACCAACGGGTGGTGGATGCAGAGATGTGAAGAGACACTTCCTGGAAGTGATGTGCTTTGAGGCACCGCTGTCAAAATACCATGTATTTTGTGTCTAATTGACACTGAAAGCTGATGCATCGTTGGAAGAATCATAACTGCATGTTAGAAAAGCAAAAGTGTCATCCATCATTACAAGTGGCTGTACTATCCCGAGCAGCCAACTGAGAGTCTGAAATGCAAGACAAGAAGGCATAGTCGTGCTCCACAAAGTTGGCTGTAGCTTGCTCATTGTCAGATGCATGAGGAGCTGAATTTGAGACAGCCATACCGGAGTTGTTTTTCTTTTCTTTTGGAAGCCTTTTCTTGCATTCTCCAATGTAGTGACCTGGCTTTTTGCAGTAATGACATATTTTCTTCTTCTTGGGCTTACCTGCATCACCCTTAGCCTTTTGAGAAGGCTGTCCTGAACCACTGGAAGGCTGATTTGCTGAAGTCTTTGCCTGTCCCTTTACTTTAGGCTTGAATTTTGAAAGCATGGCATGTTCACCTGCTCGTGAAGCCATGTTTTTCCTGGTCTGCTCTTCCTGCAGCAGAAGTCCTATCAACTCCTGAAAATTGAGAGGATTTGCACCCCCCCTCAACGACAAATTCAGCGAGGTATGAAAGCTAAGATAAGACTCAGGAAGAGAATTCAGAGTAGTGGTAATCATCCCTTAATCATGAATGATCTCATCAATATTCAGCAACTGCTCTCGTAAATCCTGTAGCTTTGTGAGGTGCACAGACATGGAGTCACCCTCTTCCATATGTGTATGAGACAATTCTCTTTTAAAAAAAGACACCGTGGCATCATTCCGAGCTGCATACATGCTCTCCAAAATATTACATGCTGCCTTTGAGGTCTTACACGACCGGATATGCGGAATGATGAATCCTTTCATTGAAAGAGAAATACACGACAAAGCTAAAGCATCACGTGAATCCCATCTCTTCTGCTTTGGAGTGGTAGGTATAACTGCACCAATAACTTGTGCTGCAGCTGTACCCTGTGCATGACCTCTGCCTCCTCCTTGTCGGGGAGGGGTATTAGGTGCCACATTTGCTGGCTGGAACTCATCCCCATTTACATAGTCCCATAAATTATGAGAAATCAGAATATTGCGTACCATAAAACTCCAGAGGGAGTAGTTGGTACCATCCAGCTTATCCTCTTGTGAGAGACCACTGAAACCGAAATCATTCTGATTTTGCTGGGCCATGTCTGAGAAAGAAAATACAGCAAATGCAAATCTGAATTCCCTTGCTGGGAATGGAGTGCACAAATCCCAAAACAAAACAGCCAAACACTGGCTAAAAATGCAACTCAAATCTCTGTAATGTCTCTGTCAGAAATCTACTAGAGCATCCAATCTCTCCCAAAACCTACCACAAGTGCTTCAAAACACTCACAGAAAGGCAGTGTGAACTGAAACCTGTCAAATTGCTCTCCCAACACAAAAGCCCCAATTTCTGGCTTGAAATTGCAACCAGAAAGGGGCAAATTTACTAAAAGCCCCAAATCTGCAATTTCCGAGCAAAAGCCCCAAATTTCAGACCAAATCTGCAGATCTGTCTGCAATGCTTGCTTCAAGTGCAGCTCCGAATTTCTTCAACACCTGCAAAGTGTTTGCAATGTCTGCCCGCGAATACAAAATGCCCCAAATTTTCTACAAGAACTACGCCAAACAATGGCTATCTGTAAAGAAATATCTGCCAGACGACCAACTTCAAGAATGCCTGCAGGAATGAAACCTGCTCAGAAGGCCAAATGCAAATGTACGAAACTTTTAGTACGAAACTAATAGTACATTTGACATATGGATGTATGGCCTCTACGGTGACTGTACGACAAAGGTATGGATGGCCGTACTGTACAGACAAGCTGTGTGTTGCAGGTTGTACGGCAAAACAGTACGGAATGTACGGCCAAGCTGTACGTTGAATGTACGGAAGGTACGAAGACTGTACGGAACAGTCCGTACGTCTTGTACGGAAGGCAACCAAGGACAGTAGTACGGACAAAGAGCTGGTACAGACAGGTACGGTGTAGGTATAGTACGGGCTGGTATGGAATCAGTCAACGCAGGTTGTACGACGGTTGTATGGCGATGCAGAAAGTACAGTACAGGCGGGAGCTGAGACTCTGTCCGGCGTACGGCGCTACTGTCAGTTGTACGGCGTACGGCAGAACGGCGCGTGCAGTACGGACGGGAGCTGAGGAAGTAGCTGTACGGAGCAGGCGCAGAAATGTACGGACTCCTGACGAAGGTTGCACGGAAGCAATCCGTACAATGTACGGACTGTACGGACAAGGAGCGGGCTGAAGCTTTCGGGCAAGGAGCAGGGAGCAGGGTCAACCTGCTCTGATACCAAATGTGGGAATATGGAGAGAGCAAAGTGTGAGAGTAGGAGCAGGAGAGTGAGAGAGCTGAAAATGATAGTTGCAATAAGATGAGTGTATTACAACTGAATAGATTGATAGGTTTTGTCTAAGTGACAAAACCTTATCCTTCACTAACCGTAGTTAGTGAACTAATTGTGGTGAGGGGGAAAAACCTCTAAGTGAGGGAAAAGTGTCCCTAACCTACTTATTACATTACATTGGTCACTGCTAAATTATAACAATAATTCTAACAAAGGCGAGGTAGGCGTCGGCTAAGGCAACGGTGATGGGTGACGATGGGACAAACGATTGGCTGAGCAACGAGTGGGAGAGCTGAGCGACGAACGGGGGAGAGAGAGAGAGAGAGAGAGAGAGAGAGAGAGAGTCTATTATCGTCCGCTGGAGACCAAAAGGTCTATGGGACAGCAAGAAACCCTCTAGTACATCTACTTTAGGGAGGGCACATGGCAGGTCCCAAGGAGTGCAAAAGCAACCCACATTATTTTAGAGTACCTACATAATAGTATGAAAGAGTAAACAGCCGTAGATCAGTTTAAGACTGAGAGTCTTTTGGTTTTGATTTGAACTCTCTGATTAGAGCTACGCCTTCATGGTAAACTGCCCATTTCCCATCCTTTCTAGCAGCCCTGACTAATTCAGTTGCCTTAGTCTTGAGTTGAGCTTGTCTGCTATCCATACTTTGGTACCCTTTTGCTTGTAAGATTGTCGAAGGAGCTTGATCCGCATATCTTTTGACTTCAGTGTAAGAATTGCATGACCTTTATAGTGCATAATAGAAGTTGGCGTGGAGTCGTCATCATCCTACTCATCATCATCCACCCGTTCAATGTTGGGCAAGCTTGCTTTGATCTTTGTCAATATTTCACTACTATATGTGTCCTCCTCTTTGTACTAATCTTCTGGGAGTCCCCCTATTCTAATCTCCAGCGCATTATCACTTCTAGCTTCGTGTTCTTTAATCTCTGCTTGAATATGAGACTTACTGGCTTTGTGTCCACTTCCACAATCACTTCCTTCTTAGCAGTTTGTACTTCAATATGAACAAGATCTTTGACTGTAGAGAGGATAGGGGGGGAATCCTTATAAGATTTTACAGCCTCATCAATTGCTGCTTGCTTACCAGGCCCTTCTAGAATGTGAAGTCGAGCCTTTACTCCTGCCAGTTCAAATCGTAGCTCTCTCATTGCTTGCTACAGATAAAAAATCTGATCCTATTGCTCAAGGATGGGTCGCATTTGAGCCTTCTTGTTGGTAATGCCGTGCATAAGGAGAGGGTGTCATGGGTGCAACTGTAGAGTACCGAGTCTTGATGGAGGTTGAAGGAGTTGAGGGGGACTTGGAGGAGAGGGTAGGCCAGTCCATAATTTGCTGTCTGTTGAATCCCCTAACTGAACCTTACCCCCGGATTGGGTTGGGAGTTTAGCCCAACTCGGGGTTAGGGTTTGTGTGTTTGCTGTTGGCTGAGGCAAAGGGCTGACGGGCTATACGGACGGAAAGGTGCAGATGGGACGGTACGGACCGCGGGGGGGGGGGGAGAGAGAGAGAGAGAGAGAGAGAGAGAGAGAGAGAGTTTATTAAAGTCTTCGCAAGACCGATGGGTCTATGAGACTGTGAAAAACCTGATACAAACGAGCTGTGGTAGTGGAGCTACTAAACGAGCATCCATACCAATGCAAAATGCAAAAAATGCAGAATGGCAATACTAAGTTCTAAGTACAACATAGTCATGTCGATGGTCGACTATATATCAATCTCAGCATCATCATCATCATCATCATCATCAGCAGCAGCAGCAAGACATCGGGATGGATGAGGCAATGGAGGCATGAAGTCAGCAATAGAGTGCTGTCGGCCACTCAAAGGTGCAGTCCTGGCACGTCTCCTGGTCGTAGCTCTGCGTCTAACCAGGGCTGTGACCCCCATCGGTCGGGCTTCGACTCTAAACAAGGAGGGGATGTCCCCAAGTGTGATTTGTGTGTTAACCCTCTGTTTGAGCTGTCGGGTCACAGGCTCCGGGTCATGGTCATGTCGAGGCCTCGTCTCATGGGAGTCCATGTGATCTGGCTGGAAGAACTCCGTGATAGAGCTCTGAGAGGGATCAACCAAGGAAGAAGTCTGCTCTTGTCTCCGTGCTCGGAGTATCCTCTCGCGGTGTCTAAGTTCCTCATGAATGAAACCTACAAAACACCGCTGGTCTGGGTAGGAGAGGAAACGGGCCAAAATCCCATAGCTGAGTTTGAAGAGGCATTAGAAACGCCCTCGGATCTCATAGTAAACGGGACACCTGAAGATGAAATGCTCCTTTGTCTCAACCTCCTGCATGTCACACAATGTGCATATACGCCTCTCCCTAGGTAGTCGCTCTGCTCTCCCGCTCTCGATACGAAGTTTGTGTGTAAGAGACTCGGAACTGCCCAAGAGAGATCCTCAGCGAGTGGGGTAGATGATTCTGCGTGTATCCTGGTGGGTCAATGAAACCCTCCGCTGTGATATGTAAGAAGTGATCTCTGTAGAAGCTAAGCTTCACTGGGAGCTCACTCGGTCCCAACCAGGTCCTGAATGTGTGTAGCTGTAATAGATCCTCACGGATAACTTAGTTGACCTTGTGTGATAGGAGGGGAGAAAATGGAGTATCCATGCTGTATTGGAAGGGAGGTAGTCTATCCATGTGGAGCCCTAGTCGCTTAAACCATCTCTTTGTGCGTGCATACCAGCACCTCTGGTCCCCACTTGCTACAAGTGCCATAGAAGAGGATAGAGCTATCCATGGTAGCCTGCTACGCCCAGAGGTGTAATCCCCATACTCCTTGACTCGGTATAGATACGTGATGACCTGAAATGCAGCATCTAGCTGTAAAGGGGGTGACCCAAACTCATCCTGAATGATCTGGTGAGGAACGGATGGCTTACCACAAATCATCCTTGATGATATGAGAACCTGTAGCTGCTCCACACGGGCCCACTCTATATCTGACAAGTCTGGCTCCCAACATGGGCTGCCATACATCCCCACTGGGCGAACCAAGGAGTCAAAAAGCAACTCCTTGGTACGTGGATCCTGAAAGTGCGAGCGGAAGCACTGCCTCTCTAGTCTGGCCAATGAAGCATACCCTCTGCTCAAGCGTGCCTGCATTGCGGGTCTCATAGTGAAGATGGGTCCGGAAAAGATAACCCCAAGATATGTGTATGATGAAACTATCTCAACAGGTGAGCCATCAAATGTGAATTGCTCCTGGTGCATGATGTCTCGAGATGTATTGAAGATCATGACCTTGGTTTTACCCAGGTTGACCTTCAAATCATGAGACTCACAAAAGATCTATAGTGCGTCAAGGTGTCTCTGGAGCCCCTTTGCTGAGGAAGGCAAGAGAGCCACACCATCTACGTAGAGTAATATCCGGATCAACGTGCCCGCAAGAGAGCAACCTACCCCCCCCCCCCCCGTGTTTGCATCACTGTCTCAAGCTCGTCAATGTAGAGGCCAAACAAGGTAGGCGATAAAGGACACCCTTGTTTGACCTTGATAGTGCTCATGATCTCGTCTGTCCACCCAGATCTTGCCCGGGGACTCTGGCTAAAACTCTCTTGTAAAGTGCCATGACAGCCCAAATGATCTCCTGGTCATAACTCAAGTCTCTCCTCACCCTTAGCCTCTCCATGAGCTGATCTACATCGACATTGGAGCTGCCACTGAAGACTTTGGAGCTGATCTACTTTGGAGAGGAAGAGGCGACTGTTGGGCGACTTGTCTTCCTCAATTTTCGAACTGTTTTCCTCCCGTTTTTTGTCATGAAGACTGTGTTTTGGGCTGGATGACCACTCTTCTTCAAGTGTTCAGGATCCTAGCTGCTGTTGGGGCAGGCGCCACCTCATTTCGACGCTTCTCCAAGGTCATTTTGACTTCAAAGAACTGTTAGAACCAACCGCCACACTGTTTTTCATGATTTCTGGTTTGGTTGAGGTTGTTTTTCAGATTCCGCCTTCATATTTACAGTCGGCCACCCCTATTGCTGCTGGAAGACACTCTGAAGAGCAACTCCAGTGTGTAGGCGCCGTATGAGGCGAGCTCTCGGAACCGTGTCAAATGCCTTGCAAAAATCCACAAAGCAACAATAAACCCTCTACTTCCGTGCCCTCGCCTCCTCGATGATACATCTGAGGATGAGAATGTGGTCCATGGTACCATGATCACGCCGGAATCCGGCTTGTCCTGCTGCTCTAAGTCCTCGACACTCTGCAAATCTGCTAACCTCGGAATCAAGTACTGATGCATAAACCTTAGACATGACATGTCCAATCATAATGGTCTTGTAATTCTCCGGGCTCATGGGATCCCCTGCCTATTAGATAGTGTTAATGGTCCAGGTGCGTGGAAACCCCAAACAAACAGCTTCATTAAAGAGCTTTGCTAAGATCGGGGCTAGGAGGTTAATCCCATATGCAATGAACTCGGTGCATAGCCCCTCATGATCCTTCGCTCGGCCATTATGAAGTTTCATTACGGCATCCTTTACCCCTCCTCTAGTGAAGAGGGTGCAGGATGTGGGGTGTGGCATGTGTGAGAGGTTAGGGACTGATTGATTTGGGATGTCATAAAGTGTGCGTGCATAATCAAACCAGATCTGAGTGTCAGTGAGTGGTGAGGGGGACCGTCCTAGAAATCTCCGCCAGAAGTCCTTAGAGTTGTTACTAAATAAATAAAATGTTCAGTGGCTCCTTCTCGTTTCGACGAACGAAGTCTAGTTTCTTCCTCCGTACCAGTCTATAGTACTCGCGTAGCGTATTTGGTGCGCTCGGAAGACTGTTTTTTGTTTTGAATCTAAGATGATGGCGTAAAGCCTTACATTCATCATCGTACCAACTATTACATGATACGGTCCCAGGGGGTGGTGGGCGGGTGGAGCTGGTGGTGTGGGGGAAAGCGTGAAGGGCAGCCTCTTGTAGTGAGTGGGTGACCAGGGCAGCACGATTCTCTAAAAGGGGTATGAAGTCAATATAAGCGAGAAGTATGTACAGATGGCCAGAGTAAGTAGGTGAGTGATCACGGTCAAAGTGTATATCGTGGTGGTAGGTGGAGTAAGAACTCAGTGGGGAGTGGAGATGCTAAAGAAAAGATAGGTATGATTAGCCCCTGGAGGGAGAGGTGCTACAGTGAAGTCAGTGATGCGAGATGTGAATGCAGGGGATCCCATGATGTAATCAACAACGCTGGAGCCTCCCCCATGTGAAAAGCACGTGAAACCACCTGAGGCGGGCCATCTGTCAAGACCATTATAGATAATGAGATCATGCATTGTGCTGAGGTCTAATAGGGCCTGCCCATAAGATGTGAATGAACCTCGTCTGTCAGCCAAAACCTGTAGCATACCTGCCTCCTCAAGGTCAATGTCTGGAAGTAGAGTAGAATCATCCTTGAAGTTGACGAATGGTACTTGACGGGCGCCTATCCTTGCGTTGAAGTCCCCCACTAGGAGGACTTCTCCACGACTAGAGAAGTCAACGATGGACTGATAAAGAGCAGCAAATGGGTATGTCTCATCCTCACCTCGGATATCTCTGGCAAAGTGGGAGGTCTCGGGGGGGAGTAGCAAAGTGCAACAAATAGATCTCGTCTGTCCATGTGCCGAATCCGGATCCACCCCCGAATCCGGATCCAAAGAAACTTGGAATGGACATCTCTCTGCTCTACTGAAATGGTCCCCAAAAGTGTGGATCTGAAAAGGACTACAACTCCACCTGAACCTCGAACTCCCCTTGTATCCCTCGTCTCATCTCTGTAGGCAAACTCCCATGTATATCCGCTGACTACTGGAAGTGGGCGCTCCTGGACTCTGATGTGTCTCTGTTTAAAAGACTATGTGGTGACCTGTATAGGACTCCGAGAAGTTCCTTGGTTCTGACCATAAGGTAGCATTACAGCTACAAATGGTGTAGGATAGGGTCTTGGATATGTGAGTCTCATAGACCCCGCTTCCCTATGTAGGGGAGGGGACAGGTGTCCTACGGGGGCCTATAAGAAGTCGTCCCTCTTGTACCACTGCCCACTTCCCCTCCTTCCGGACCCGATCCCGTTGTTGCAGCAAAGAGCGTCTCTTCTCAACCTATAGAGGGATGAGGTCCTCATTCCTGCCGGAGCTACAGGATATCCTATCTGAGTCCCTGAATGAGATCAGTCTGCTCCCAGATGGCCCGAGCCTGCTCCTATATGATGCGGTTTTGCTCCTGGTTGAAGTGGACCTACTCCTGTGCGAAGCGGGTCAGCTCCATCTCGCACTCATGGAAACTATGTATCTCCATGAGCAAGGTCTCCTAGGACTCTAGTGTATCGGCCCACCCGTGTCCTAGCTGAAATTGTGATGGCTGTGGCATGAAAGTGTGGGGCTGAGTCCAGAAGCTAGACGGTGACTAGGTGAACTGGGTGAGGAACGGAGACGACAGTGGAATGGATGAGGCAGTTCCAATGGGATGTGGGAGCGTGGGCTGACTGAGAGGGAGAGGGGAGAGTGAAGCGTGATGCGGAGCAGTGTGTGACACCTCTGAAGTAGGTGTCATAAGTGGTGCAAGAGCTGTAACAAGAGAGGAAGGGAAGGAAGCAACCGGCGCCACGGGCATTAGTATGTCACTGATAGTGGATGAAGCTGTAGCTGGGGATGTGGGGGCTGTAGCTGAAACTAATGCTGAAGTGTAAGCTGAAGTCGAAAGTGAGGATGCAAAGGGAGCCGAGACTGGAACTGGAGCTGAGACTGAAGCGGGGGCTGAAGTCGAAGTAGAGAAAGAGGGGGCTGAGGCTAGAACTGAAACTGAAACTGTAGCGGGGGCTGAAGTCGAAGTAGAGATAGAGGCTGAAGTTGAGGCTGAGGTGGGTCCCGCCTTTGCTTTGCTGTCTACCCCGAGTCCACTTCGGTTGTAACGTGTGTTCACATTCTCAAGTTTCAGTTGTGTCGTTTGCTTTTTGTTGTTGTTGTCGTCTTTCTTGGCTTTGTTCCCCATTTCTCTTGGACTGATTTGTGTCTTCTTTGGTGCAAGTCTTAGTGCCCGGAGTGGGAGCACCAGCTCCCCCCCCCCCATGGCGGGAGGCATGCCCAGGACGAGGGGGTGTAGTTGGAGGTGGCAGTTAGAGGTGGAGAGGTTGAGGCGGCGTAAGAGGGAGGGGCGAGCCTAGGTGGAGAGACCTAGGCGGGAGGGGTAGAGCAAGGAGCAAGGAGGCTGAGGCGGAGAGGGACGGAGGTCCTAGGCCTAGGCAAGGAGCCTAGGTGGAGGGAGGCTGCTAGCGGGAGGGGCAACGCGCAGCATCAATGGGAGGCGCAGCAGTAGCAGCAGCGGGAGCAGCAGTAGCGCCAGCGGGCGGAGGAGCGAGTGGAGAGAGAGAGAGAGAGAGAGAGAGAGAGAGAGAGAGAGAGAGAGAGAGAGGCTTCAGAAGTGTGAAGCGTGTAGAGCCTCAGGAAGTGAAGCGTGAAGCTATATAGCCTCAGGATGTGAAGCATGAAGACTACCAAGCTCGAAGGTGGCCTGAACGTGAAGCTTGTACTCAGCTTTGGAGCTTTGTCATACTGCTGGAAACGAACAACTATATTTCTTGAGCTGGATGCTAGCTAAAGGCTGAGTGGGTGAGGGGGGGCTGAGGCGGAGAGGCTGAGCGGAGGGGAGGCAGAGCAGGTGAGGGTTGGCTGAGGCGGAGAGGCTTAGCGGAGGGGCTAGCTGAAGAGGCTAGTGGAGAGGCTGAGCAGAGGAGGCTAGTAGAGGGGTAGAGACTGAGCGGAGGGGCTAGCGGGAGAGGTTAGCGGGTTTATCAGACAAAGTACAAAATATATGTAACTCATACAAGCCACTGTGGGCTGAAGCAAAGGGCTCACTAAGGCCCTTGCTGAGCGCTAAAAATACCAAAACTAGTACAAATTAGTAATAAAAGAGCAATCAGGTGCTGCTTAGAGCCAGAGCTCCAAGTACATGTGCAAGTTCTATATAACCAGGCTCCTTGATGGCACTCTGATGTGATGTAAAGAGCTCACGTATCTGCGCCTGCTGGGCTGTCTCCCGCGGTGGCAAGGGGTGCGGTCTCATGGATCTCTGTATTCGATGGGCTACATCGAGAGTAATGCCTCCTCTCTGGTGGTCCCCTCTGAGGAGGGCTGAGATAGGCCGGACCTCAATCGTGCATGCTCTAGTCGCCCCACGTGCTGTGTGGTCTCCGCATCTCTCGCCCAGCCACATCTTGGTGACGGGTCTCACTGCTGATCGATAGTGCTCTCGTCTCCTTGAGCTCCTCCCCCTCGGTCTCATTTGGTGCTGGCTTGGATGCATTAAAATCAGTGATGCGTCTACGCTCGGTTTGGCTCGAGGTCTTGAGGCATAATCTGTAGCTGCTCTCTAGCCTACCAAAAGGAAATCTCTGTGTCTCCGCATCTCAATCAGGTAGAGCTCAATGCAACCTGGTCGAGGAAATGTATCAGCCATGTGAGTGGTCCGAAGCCAAGCCCCTCTTGAAAGAGACACTGGTATCGCCCTTGGATCTCATAGCAGGCTGGACAGATGCATAGAAAATGCTCCTTTGTCTTGACCTCCCCCATTGTGCATAGTCTATAGACTACCAGCTCTCTAGGTATGCCGGCAGCTCTCCCTACCTCAATCCTCAATTGGTGGGACGAGACTTTTATGTGTCCGATAACAATCCGCAATGCGTGTGAGACTCTCCTATCCTCCAGGTACTAGGGCCTAGTGATGAGACCATGCTTCGATAGCCTTAGAAGGTGGTCATGATAGAACTGGGTCTTAGTGGGGAACTCCTGGTCTTCCCCCCATGCTCGAGATGTATGGAGCTGAAGAAGGTCTAACCGTATGATACGGTTAATCTCATCATGTGGAATGAGCTCAAGTGGTGCATCCATGCTGTACTGAAAGGGGGGGAGCCTATCCATCTGGATGCTGTGCCTGTCAAACCATGTGGACACCCGCGCATACCATGCTGTATCAAAGCCTCTCTCTGCTAGTCGTCGGGATGACTCCAGTGCTAGTCTCGGAAGTCTCCACTGGGATAGGGTCCAAACTCTGTGTAAGAAAGTCATGGTTTGGAAGAGGGCGTCCACCTAGAGAGGTGTCATGGTGATCGCCCTCTGATGGACTCATATAGACTCATGACTCCCCAAATCATGACCTCTGGGAGATATAGCTCCTGTAGTCGCCTGATCAAGTGAGAGCATGGGATTGTGTCAAAGGCCTTCTAAAATTCCACGAAGCAAGTGTAGATCTTCTGGCACCTTGACTTTGCCTCCTCAATGATGGCTCTCAGGGTAAAATATGTGGTCCAGTGTGGAGTGCTGTCTCTAGAAGCCTGCTTGTCCAAGAGCCTGTTGTCCATGGCCCTCTGTATGGCTACTGATCGCCCTCCCTAGTACCGATCCATAAATCTTAGCCAGAGTGTGGCCAATCATGAGAGTGCGGTAGTTCTCGATATCCATGGGGTCTCCCGCCTTATGCATCGGTACAATGGTGGTAGTGCTCCAAGTAGGTGGGAAACCGTGGCATACTGCATGGTTGAACAATTGCGCTAGAACTGGGGCTAAGACCTCCTATCCATGTGCGAAGTGCTTTGTACGTAGCCCCTCGTGGTCTGGTGTTCTCCGGTTCTACAGACGGAGGAGGGCATCCCTCACCTTCCTATGTAGTGAACAAGTGACAAGTTGTGGGTCTGGGCAAAGAGGACATATCTGGTGGCATCTTACCTGGGATGTCGTATAAGGAGCATGTATATCTGTGCCAAATCTCCGGGTTTATGACGGGGATGGGCCACTTCCTCTCTAATAGGAGTCCCCAGCCGATAGTTGGGTCTCCCCCCTCGAAACGATCCGACCAGCTCATGCATCCTGCGGGTGAGAAAGGTCCGCTTCTTATGTTGTGTCATTCGACATGAGATACGGTGCGCCTTAGATGAGGTCAGGTTTCCTAGGGCTTGCTCGTGTGTGAGGTGAGCTCTCATCTCTTTACATTCATCATCATACCAAGGGTTCTGAGGCATCTTCCCAACAGGGGCATGTGTGGGTCGAGTTGTGGGGAACGATACGATGGCAGCCTCGTGGACTGCTGAAGTCAAGGTGGCTGAAACCTAAGCAAGGTCTACCTCAGCTCCATGTAGGGTCGGAAGCTGTCGAGCTAAGAGACTCACGTAAACCGGATTGAGAGCCCAATCAAAGTGAACGTGGATCCGAGTGGGTGCCTAGAGTACTCTCTCTGTGGCTAGCTTGGTAGTGGAGATACAGAATGACAAGTATGAGTGGTCAGCACCGGGGGGGGGGGGGCGGTTGGTTGTAACAATTAAGTCGTGGATCTGAGGTACGAAGGCAAGGGAGCCTATCAGGTAGTCCACTATGCTTGTCTCCCCTCCACGTGGGAAACAAGTGAGCCCACCGGATGATGGCCATCTCTACATACCATTATATATGATCAAATCATGAACTGCTTCCATCTCAAGTAGGTATCTCCCATATCCTGTCACATGTGGTGCATCTGCTGAGTGTCTCACTATCCCAAGCTCGGCTGCATCTAACTCTGGTACTATGAGGGAGTCAGATGCAATGTCAAGTAGCCCCACCTGGCTGTCCCTTGTGCATGCATTGAAGTCACCAAGGAGGAGAGTGTCACCCTGTCTAGAGAACTCTGTGATATCATCGTGTGTATACTCTCATATGGGCTGTTCCCCTCTGTAGTAATCTCACATGCATAGGATGATGTATCCGGGAGGAAGTAGCACACTACAATGAAGATGGGACGTGCCTCTCATAGCTGAATCCTAATCCACATGTGCCGTGCATGCTCCTCCTTCCTTACCACTGAGAGGAGTGGCCCGAGGGCTGATTTGAAGAGGACAGCCGCGCCCCTAGAGCCTCGCACTCCACTATCCCGCCTCAGTTCCCTCCTATGGTGTCACCGTGGGCAGCCCTCTCTCTGGGCTCTCATGTGTGTCCCTGTCAGTGTATGTCTCCAAGAAACCTCCTGGGTTAGACCAGAGGGTGCCATTACAATTCAAGACTGCCATTTTCTGACCACTATGTGCACTCATCCTATTAACATCCGCAGAAGACTCAAAAGACCTGTGGGACCGATGAGCAGCTTTTACACTTGATCCCCAAATGAGAGTGCATGAAGCATCTCCATGGGCATCTCCACTATTAGTGTAAAGCATAGCTATTTTCTAATGCTAACAGAATATGGCTTTCATTTACATCATTGTAAGACTGAGAGTAGATTTCAATTCCCTGAGAAGTGCTTCCCCTTCTCTGTAAACAACCCATTTGCCCTTCTCCCTAGCTTCCTTTACTTTGGTGAGTTCCAAGTATCTTTGTTCAAGTTGATTCTAAGTGAGCTCTTTTGAGATCCAAATCTGAGTGCCTTTTAATTTGTGAGTTAACCTTAGAAACTTCATCTTTTTTTACAAACAATTTGAGCATGTAAGACCTCTTCTGATTGACCTCACATATTCATCAAAGTCCCATTCAACACTAGGTATTTTCTCTACGAGGCTGTTGATTTTTTTTTTTGTATAGCCTTCTTCATTTTACCATCCATTTCGCAGTCCCCCAATAAGCAAGATCAAAGCAATGTTAGATCGTGACTTACGTTTTGTGATCTCCTCATAAGGGTCGACTTTGATAACCACGTTGTCCAAATCTTCTATCATCTCTTCTTTCATTGACTTCGTTTCAGTGTTGATCATTTCTTGAACAGTAGAAACAAATTGTGGTACAGGAGGAGATGGCAATGTTAGATCTTGCCTTACGTTTTGTGATCTCCTCATAAAGGTCGACTTTGTTAACCACGATATCCAATTCTGCTATCATCTCTTCTTTCATTGACTTCATTTCAGTGTTGATCATTTCTTGAACAGTATAAACAAGTTGTGGTACTTTCCATATTATGGAATTTCTTCTCCATTACTGCCTCAAGTCAAAGCTTGACCTCTCTAGTTTGTTGTTGTAGCTGAAAGATCTGCTCCTACAATCTTGAAATGCTTATAGGCCTGTTGTAATGTCTTTGGTGTCTATTCTCAAAGGGGATTGCTGTAGGAGGGGAGGTAATGGCAGAGTATGAATATTTGCCTGTTGGGTCAAAGCAGCAAAGACCTTCATTTGGGGAAATTCCATCTGCTCCATGTTTGCCCTTCTGAGGTACCCCCAGGTGGGACTAACCTTTGAGTTGGGCCAAGGGCTCAGCCCAACTCAAGTTGAATGAAGAAAATAGGCATTGCCCCCCCGTGCCCCCCCCTCCAACCCCTGCTCTCTCCGTGTCTTGTTTAAGAGGGTGTACAGTTGGAGCAGAGGGGTGTATGAGCTGTATGAAATATTTTACGGCAGCGCTACGGGCCTGAGAGGAGGAACAAGTACCAATCTATCTCAGAGATAGATCTGCCCTCCAAAAGGGAATGCCATACATCACAACTGCACGAATGAGAGAGTTGAATACGACAGACTTGGTTCTGGGTCTTTAAAATGGTGATCAAAAGCATTGACACTTAAGTTTCGCAAGTGCAGCTCAAATCGGCCTGCATAGCTAGTCTCATTGTGAAGATTGGGCCAGAAAAGAGGACTTCTAGGTATGTATAAGATGCAACAATCTCAACCGTTACCCTGTTGAAGGTGAACTGCTCTCGATGTGTGGCTGCTCAAGATGTGTTGAAAATCATGAGCTTGGTTTTACCAAGGGTGACCGTAGATCCTGTGTCTCTCAAGAAGTATGAATTGCATCCAAGGTTGCTGGAGGCCCTCTACTGATGAGGAGAGTAGAACCAAATAGTAGAATTGGGATCAGAGATCCAGCTAAAGGAGAGCCTGCTCTGCCTAGTGTCATGATGAAGGACTTGAGCTCTTGAGCTCATCAATGTATAGGCCAAAAAAGGTTGGTAATAAAGTGCGCATGATCTCCTCTGTCCACCTAGTCATCATCTTGACCATACATGATACTGCTCCGGACTGCATAGATGACGTCCATCCTATTGTGTGCTGATGTCGCTATGGCATTCATGTGTATTTTGTTTACTAAAAGAGGATCCTTTGTCTAGACAAGGGCCTAAACAGTTCTCATTTGACGACTTGAAGAGAAGAATGCTGAAAGCATACACCCAATGCCAACCTAGCAAGGATATCATTGTTTGTATACATAGTAATATTATGCTCTCTATATATTGTTCCAATGGATAACTAAATCCCAGTAGTATGCAAAGTAGCATAACCTAACTGATATTGTAGTCTACTGATGTTTGAAGTGCTTGTCTGAACTAGTGATAGTGGAAAATGCGTCCAAGGACATGATATGCTCCATGTCAAAGATGAAAGCACCAGTGATGGATTTTGAAATGATGTATGCAATTGTCTTTTATCCAATCGAGAGAGCAATTCGCCAAGTGTATCACTGATGTGATGAACTGGCTGTTGCCAAAGTACTGAGCTGATATGGCACACTTGCTGGGAGATCATAGCAAGCATTGATCGTGGCTTATCTAGAGATCCAGCACTTTGTGGTTCCCAAGTCCATTCTTCTCACACCATGGCCGGTATTTGAACAGACACTCTACACACTTTGATGTCATCTTGTCAACCGTTGAGTCTTGAAGGGTCATCCGGGGCTGCTTTTGCAGGAGGACCTTTTTCTCAGGGAGTCAAGAGGATGTCCTTTTCTCAGAGGTCACTACAGGTTTGAGGTGGCACTTTCAGCGTAAACCCCGGGTGTTTGTTGACCAGGGCTTGACCCTGTGTGGTTTTTTTGCGTGCTACGCATGGTGTATTCTTGCCTTGAAAACCCTGCTCTTGGGGCTTTTTTCATACTCAATGGAAGTCGTTTTCTTGGGAAAAAAAAACTGACTGGGCAATTGCATGAGCTGAGGACGATTCATGGTATGTGTACATTATGCTTCCGCCTCAGGATGTGCATGCTGGTGTGAGCGGCATACATCTAGCTTCTACGAAACCCCTAGAATAATCAAGAACTGGCCCAAGATTTTTTAAGATTGCTACTCCTACATCAGAAAATATGATGCATGTCAGTGGGGAGGACTCAAGCCCACAAGATGAGAAATCTTGCCTCTGTTATCTTTCATCCCGGCACACTAAAATGCAGTGTGTGTGCGCGCACACACACACACACACGATAAAAATTCAAAAACCACTTACACATACAAAAAGTAGTGCATATACATAGACTATGTACACAGTGCACACACATTGCACATACAGACAGAGTATAGTGCATTGTGCGCACACATACATATGATTAAACAAACCAAAAACATATATACATACAAGAAATAGGGCACATGCATAGACTATAGTACTCAGTGCACACACATACACATACATAAACAAAGAATCAACCCCCCAATAAAACTATACCAATTTCTTTTTTAAAAAAGTCAAAAGGGAGAAAATTGTTTCCTCTGGAAGTGCCACGTTTTGCATGTTTCATAGAGATGTTTCTGCCAGAAACTTCTCGTCGCTGTTGACTTGACAAAATGCATTTTTTGGTCCCTATGTGTGAGACTACATCTGGGAATTGCTTTGCACTCTGATATTGTCACATTCATTCACAGTATGGATTGATGCATGTATTGGATCTTGAGAAACCTTCTCGTTTTCTGATGAGTTTCATTCTCAAAACCATTTGGGACAACACAGTGGATGCATTGTGTTTGAAGCGCTTGATGCAGCTTGATTTTGAATTGCCACTGTTTGTTATGAGTGGGATCTTTTGCAGTTGTACAGCTGAATGAGTTTTGTTCTTATTTCTTCCATTGAACTTTTTATCTCTAATAAAAGGATCTGGAAGAGGTTATATATAGAGTGCACTGACATTATTTAGGGTTGTTTTGTTGATGTTATCATATGATAGTGACCAGTGTGCACAGTTGATTGGCTACTTTGCTTGTTATTTGAGCTTATGACAGTGAATATTTTCAATATCATGCAGGCAGTGGAGGAATTACTCAATGTACAGAAAACAGTGAGAAAGCCACAATATGTTATGGCTCCACATACAAGTCTTGTTTTGCAATCCTGCGAGTTCGAGGGTCTATCATTTTCTTGCTCTCCAAGTAAACTCCTGTCTTCCGATGTTTTTTCTCTGCTTCCGCAGGTCAATTAGCATCACAAATTGTAAGAGAATAAATATTGGCATTAGGCCCCCCACTTGGATCCCTCCCTTTTCAATAGCCCTTCGATCAAACAAAATCATCGACTTTATGCAACCTTGCATTTTGGGGTTCACTTATGTCATTGTCACGACACAGTCCATGCAGGATGCCTGCCATGATTAACTCCTCACTGCAGCCACCAGTAATAAACCGTATATATTTATTTCTCATCTCATGCTTCATGTTTCTTGGCTCGCTTCTGCCTCTTGCTAGCCACATGTACATGCTCTAGCACCCTGCATCTGTAGGAGCATATGCAATGGTATGGTTATGTGGTCTAGTGTTAGTATAATTAGCTAAAGTTTATTATTTTTCTTGTTTATGGGTTCAATATATAGCCCATCCTTTTTACTTTCATTCTACCTCAGTTGAGTTGTTGTGAAATACACTTTTAGTGCTATGGAGTTCTCCACCTACAATTGGTATCAGAGCTTTGGATTTCTTTTAGCCTGGAGAGAGTAAGCTAATATATTTTGGTTGGGAAAGTTTTGCTGGATATAGTTTCGGGGATGATGAAAGAACTCTTGCTCTTACTATTGCCAGCAAGGCAAGCAATCATGTCTCTTCTTCCAGTTCATCCCCTTCTTCCATGGAGGATTTGATCAGAGGAATGTCCGGAGAGGCATATTATTAAAAATATCCAGTTGTGCACACATGCAAAGGATGCTAGGGATATATTGACATGCATGTATCATGTTAAGAATCAGGCAAGGGTCATTGCTTTGGCCAATCAACTTAAAGAGCTCAAAATGCAAGATGGTCAATCCATGATGGAGGGTGTGCTAAATATTGCAGATTTGAGGGATTACTTTGATATATTGGCGAGCCCATTGAAGAGACAAAATTGGTCTCAATGTCTCAACAGCATGGCCCCTTCATATGAGCGTTTGTTACTTCATGGAGTATCCCCCTGAGGTGGCTCGCCGCTCCAGTCTCATTTGATGCGCTGGTGGGTTTGTTATTGTAAGAGGAAGGGTTTCCAAAATTTCCCATGCTTGCAAGTATGGTGAGCAAGCATTAGTTTCCCATAGCAAGGATGGAAATGTAAAAATGGTATATGCAATTATTGCAAGCAGCCGCCTGGTCACTTTATTGCAGAATGTCAACAGAGAATTGAAAATTAAAGAAAGAGACAGGGCAATTCTAGCAGTAATTTTGTTGCACCTAACCAATGAGAACACCAATTCGCAACTGTGGGCTCATTGTGTGCAAGACGATAAGGATTTTGTCTTTGCCACAATTGATGAGATTCTTGCAGGAGGGACACCCATGTAGGTTGGACATAAAAGTCCTTTACTTGATGCCTCATTTTCAGTCAACGATATTTGGTTTTTAGGTAGTGGCGCTTCCAACCACATGACTCCTCGCATGGAGTGGTGAAGCATCAAAGATGTTCTTAGAAGGCAGGTTACATGTGCCAACAAGTTTCCTAAGACATCACAGAGGTTGGTGATATTCCCATTGTATTGGCCAATGGCAAGGCAAAAATACATACGTGATGCGTGGTATATTCTAGATTTGAGAAAGAATCTTAATTCTATTCCAGCCATTGCTCATGACCAACATATGTTGGTGGAGTTCTCAAGATGTTCAATGCAGAATAAAAAATCCAAAAAAGGGTTATGAGGTGGTTGCGACCGGCACACATGAAAGGGGTCTTTACAAGCTTAATGCAGAACCTTTATCCCTGCATGCTTTGGCTATCTCAGAGTCTTCAATAATTGCACTTTGGCATGCTCGGTTTGGTCATGTCCGTCATAGAAGTTTGGCATATTCGTTCAATCATAACATGGTTGAGGGGATGCTTAAATTACAGCAGCCTGTTTTAGATTTTATGAAGGATGTGTGCTTGGAAAGTTGCTTTGGCTGCCTTTTCCCAAAGATTGCTCGGTGAGAGCTACACAAAGGTTGCAACTTGGCACAATGATGTTTGTGGTCCTATAAGCATTTTCACCCATAGCGGTATTTTGTTTCAGTTCACATGTATCTTTCTCATGAAAGAAAAATCTAAGGTGTTTCACCGGTTTCTTGAATTCAAGGCTTGGGTTGAGAATCAAACTAGTTCCCATATCAAAGCACTGAAAAGTGATAAAGGGGCGGAGTATATGTCTACTGCTATAATATTTGAAGAAACATGGGATCAAGCATCAAATGTTAGTGCATGACACTCCACAACAAAATGGGGTTGCAGAGAGAAGGATAGTTTACTTATGGAGATAAGAATTTGTTATAAACAAGGCTGTAATTACAGCCACATACACTTTTAAAAAAGATGCCGGTATTGGTCAACATCACTCCATTTCAGGCATTTTATGGGTACAAGGCTAACATTCTTCAGACTTTTTTGATCAGTGGCATATGCTTCAGTTTTATAAAAGCAAAGCTCAAAGCTTGATGAGGTAGAGTCTCCCATCTCAAATGTTTCAGACGAGCATAAAATTATTGCGATGAACAGCAACCATTGGCTTCTGAGCCCATCATGTACAAACTTCGTGAAACACAAAGTGAAGGTGGGACAGCCAGCAAACCACCACCGGGCAAGATTGACCCTTCAGGACATTCCAGGTCAACTTTCTATGGGAAGGACAAGGGCATCCACAAGGCAAAGCCAATCAAGAGGTCAACTATGCATTAATGAGCACTGTTATGGATGCGGAAATTGAACTTCAATCCCTCATGGAAAAAGGATCATCCTCATTGCAAAAGGCCATGAAATATGAGATTTATTTCTTTTTGCAAAAAAGAGACTTCTATTAAGTATTAAAGAAAACCGTTAGAGCAAGCTCCATACGGGAATACGGTGTGTGAAGAATTTTGAAAACCCCAAACTTGTCTTGTACATATGTACATGTGTGATGTTCAACTTGTGTGTGTGCTTGCTGGCGTTCAATCAGATTTTGTGTAAGCAGCTTTCGAGCACTTCATGGTATCGAGGGTCGGGATTGTGCTCATCATATGTGAATGGTCGGTGGGCAATTAAATGCTAAATGACTGGTGGCATGTATTTGTGTGCACATAGTCAATGAATATGTGCTTAAGTGCCTTGGTGTATGAATTTAAGGGAATATCTTTGAGAGTGGTAAAATACCATTGTTGAGGTGGTTAAATTGATTTGGAAAGGAGCATGCATGCACGTGGCTACGTGATGAAGGGGAGATCTGGTCTAGAAGCTTCACGTGAAGGGAGGCTCTTCTTGATGAAGGTGACGGCGAACGAAGCGCAGAGGGGGGAAGGAGGAGTATCCGACGGTCTAGCTGGGGGAGCGGAACTGTGAGTTCATGAAGGGATCGTGGGCACTCGAAGGATCTCAGACGACAGAGAGGGAGGCTTGCTGGAAGTCACATACGCAGAGAGGCCTTGGGCTGGCAGAGAGCGTCGCTACTGCAGGTCGTATTCCACCATATGGGCGTGGGCTGAGGCTTTTGGAGAGAGGGATGGAGTGCTGGAGTTAGTGAGCGATGGAGCAGGTGATCTTGTAGCAACAAGTTGTAGGAGCTTGAGTTATTGGAGGCGACTCGATTGCAGGAACTCCATGATTGTTTAGAGGTGGTCGTAGGTTCTGGGAGCTGGAGGGCTACAAGATGTTCGAGAGGCTGTGAGCGACAGGGAGTAGACGGGGAAGGATACGTATGTGACGGAGGGGTAAATCTCCGATTGCATGCCCTGGCGCAGATGCTCTCTGGGTGCTCCGTGAGGACGAATGAAGCCACGGTGTTGGCTAGCTTCGTGAGGACCAAAGGAAGGAGGCTACAGCAATGCCTATCGGGTTTGGGGGTCGCTAAGAGGGCACCATCAGAGGAGAAGGAGGGAGTTACGTGGAGCGACTGCAGGAGGAAGACGTGAGCTTGGAGGAGGATGCGAAAGGAAGGGGGCCTGCATGGTTCTGTGGGGATCTCGATAGTTGAAGAGCTCCACTATGGCGAGCTGTGTTTCGGTTGGAAGGACGTCCATTGCATGGCTGGGAGCTTTTTGGATTGAAGGAGCTAGGTCTAGAGGTTCATGGAGGATAGCGGAGGTCATGTATGAGCAGGAGGACTACGGAAAAGAGAGCTACTTGGAAGGCCAACGCGACTGTGAGGAGGGTGTGTACATCAGGTCCAAGAGAGAAGACTGATCGGGCTGGAGGCTTTTTGATAGAGGAGGTGGTCACATGGAAAAAGACAGATTTGTATGCAAGGAAGGCGGCAGTGGTGACTGTGTTCACGTGATGGGTTATGGCTGTTGCTCTTGCTGGAGTCTTGTAGAGACCTTTGCTGTTGCTCTTGCTGGAGTCTTGTAGAGACCTTGGCTGTTAAGAGCTCGAGGATGGCAAGCTGTGATGCTTGAACTTAGCTCACCTCAGCTTTAAGGATACCGATGGGAACTATGGGTAGTAAAAGGCTTGTAGTTGCAGTCCAAAGGTGCAGTGCTTATGTGTCTATTGGTGTGGGTTCTCTTAGAGGGTGGTAGTTTGAGCATACAAGGCAGTTAGCTATTTGAAGTCAAAGAGATCCGGGGTTGTTCTTCATGGACTTTGTCAGGGGAAATGTGAGCATGGTTGTTATGCAATCCTGAAGTTGTCATTTTCTGGAGTTTTATGTTTCATGGGTCCTCTATGTATTTTCTGAGCTTGATCTCAGTCAGTAGGAGAGCTTGTGTTGATGCTATGTGGTCCACTGGGTTTTTTTTGAGGTTGTCTGGCTTCTGGGAAAATGGAGCCAGTGTATGAATTGGATGAGTAGAGACATTGATGTTGAATGAATGCCTTTTGCCTTGTGATTGTGTTTTAAACGTGGATGAGGGTGGCTATGAAGGCGGATTAGGCTCTACTGCTTTTGTCCATCCAACGGGATACACCATGCAATGCATGAAAAGCTCAAGAGCCAAAAAGAAAGGATTGGGGCTGATAGTGCCATCTCAATCCGGTAGCAACCTCCGAGAAAAAGGGAGAACCCCTCCAAACTCGAAGAAATACAGTCCTCCTAGAAGAGGCTGCCCGTGAAGGGCCCTGCATGCTAGCCCATACGGCTATCAAAGTGTGAACCGTGTCACTCCAAATACCCGTGAACACCTGTGATGGGTGTATCTGGGTGTCATCCAAGGCCTGTGTGCATCTGGCTCTCCAAATGTGCCAAGAGGAAATGCTAGCCAAAATCTCCCAAGAGGTGTCCACTGAAACATGTGAAGCTCTGAAAGGAATATGTGGTACATCTTGAAGAGAGTAGGGCTCTATCACCTGTCAGTAGATCAAGAGTGCCCAAGAAGAAGGCTCACCCTCATAAAACACTTGGGGCCCAGTAAGTGAAATATGAGATTTGAAAAGAATGCCACATGGGACTTGGTGGATTCTCGCATTGGGAAGAACATTTTGGGTACAAATGAATCTTTAGACGGCACGTTGGAAAATTACAAAGCTCATCTTATTTTCAAGGGTATTCATAGGAAGAGGAAATTGACCATAAGCAAACCTTTGGTCTGGTAGCCAAAACACCTACCAGTGTATTTTCCTTAGCTTCACTTTATGGGTGGCTAGTTCACCAGATGGATGCTAAATTTGGTTTTGAATGGGGATCTCAAAGAGGAGTTCTATATGCAGCAGCCCCAAGGATTTGAAGTTTGGGAACACGAGCACAAAGTGTGCAGGCTTAAGAAGCACATTATGGGGGTGCAAACAAGCACCAGATGCATGGTATCAAAATTACATCAGTTTCTCTTGTCCAAAGGATTTTTGAACACTCCAATCTTTATGTTTTGCAAGTAGGGTCTGATTTGATCATCCTTGTACTGTATGTTGATGACATTCTAATCCCAAGCAACAATAATGAGAAAATTGTGGAGTGCAAGCTATGCTGTCTATCACATTTGATATGATAGATTTGGGTTTATGTATTCACTTTTGGCAAACCAAGGAAGGGATATGCATGGGGTCCTTGCAGAAATTTAAGACGGAAAAGAGCAACTCAATAGCTAACTCGACTTGTGAACGGCCTCAAGCTCACAATATTCATAGACAGCTGGTAGGCAGCCTCATTTATTTGTGTCCTATGAAGCCATACATTGCCTATGCTACAAGGTTGCGGAGTCAGTTTATGCATTGTCCAACAGTCACACATTGGCATGGAGCTAAAAGGGTTCTATGTATGTGGTACACCCACCTTTGGTTTGCATTATGCTCATGACTATGACTTTGTCCTTCATGGATACACAAATTCTGGGACATTGATGATAGATGGTCCACATCTAGCTATTGTTTCTCATTGGGATCAGCTTGCAAGCAAGCGAGAGTCTTTCTTTTATCCAGTGAAGCAGAGTTTAAGGCAGCAAGTACAACCACTATGGAATGCATGTGGTTAACGAAGTTAATGCACGATCTGTATCACTCATAGTATGATGCGGCCATAGTATTGTGACAGTTAGAGTTGCATTGCCATTTTGCAAATAATCTTGTCATTCATGCTTGCATGAAGTACATTGAAAATCATCATTACATTTGGGGTTGTATTGAGGATGGCTTCATTGAGCTCATCTATTGTCGCTAGCTATCTTCACAAAAAGCCTCTTATTCAATGCCTGAGCTTGTATTGGGCATCACAAGTATGATTCTTCATAACCCATAGAGTTTCTCGCTGACGATTTGTAGATTTGTGGCCTAAGAAATTTCCCATGCTAACGACTTGCTCCTAAACTCTTCCGAATAATCTGCGATTTGGCCTAGCACATCTTTTCATAGATTAGATTTAACTGTGGACTATGTGGGGTGTTATCTGCTTGCACTTTTTCTTGTAGAGTTAGCTTGGTTCTTCTATCTTCATATGTGGCACGTGAGATTGGGTGATTGGTTCCATGGTGGTAATTAATATGATTTCTATTGGATTTTTATGATCTTGGCCATAGAGTAGAGCTTGCGTGGTGGTTGGTACTGATTACATGATGATTTCCAACTCAGGTCATGGTATTTGATAAGTTTTTCTCTCTAAAAATAAATTTTATGGAGATCTTCTATCTTGGCCTGCTTAGGCTTTTGCTAAGGGATTCTAGAGTGATGTTATTTGGACTCCTATTGAAGGAGAATTTACTGTAATTCAGCACGGTTGGCATACCCAGAGACAATGCGAGACTGTCTCCAAATCTTTGTCCATGCAGTGGTGGCATCTACATCTATGTGCATCTGGTCCACAACCATGGACCAATAGGCAAACCTCCATGAGCCACCATCAAGAAGTACAAAATCTTATGTGGCCTGCAGCAGCTGGTCCATAATCCAGTGATGCTTTCTTGAGGGGCTCCAGGCGACACCCTCCAATTGCAGTCACCAACCAAACGGAGTCGTATACGAGAAGAAGGGCACCTCCTCCACCTTGTCTGAGTGCTCTACTCGTGCTGGCCAAAACCACTCTCTTAAACTGCGTATTGGAACAGGCCAGCTCTCTCATAATGAAAGATGCCATCATGCCTTGCGTATTGGAACAGGCCAGCCCTCTAAGGCTTCCCGCTCCCTTCCTCTTTCTCTTTGTGGCAGTCTCTCTAGGCTATTTTCTAGGCCCACACTTCTAGATAAATAAAACCTATCCAATCGGGCTTTTCTATGATTACTCCCCACTTAATGGTTGCTCCACGTGAAAGGTATCTAATCTAACAAATCCACACACTTCAGTGGTCCAAAGAGTTCACTACCACTAATCATTGTCCCCTTGTTCTCCCATCCATGTTCTCAGGCAGCAACCTCACAGGACTGTGGCTTTTAATCTGCCAAGAGGAGGACCTATTGCACTTTAAGAGTTTGCAAATGAGATGACACTCTCTATGGAGGGCACAGCAAAGAGTCTAGAGGGAGTCAAGGGAGCCGTGAGAAATATTGCTTGGCCTATGGGCCAAGATCAATTGGACCAAATCAATTGTTCCTAACAGCGGCTGAGGAGATTTAGGAGGTCTTGGATTGGGGAGCCCCAGCAGCTTCTGCCCCGCTGGATTCCGTAGGGGCAGACATCGAGATACTTAGGCTGCTAGATGGGCATGATGTTTCAATAGAGCAACAACTCGCACCTGTGCTCGAGGGTGTGTGACGACAACTCTTGTACTGGAGCTCGGCCAAACTCTCTCTTACATAGAGAGCTCTTGTCCTCTTGGCTACGCCATTGTATATAGCCTCGTACTGGTGTTTTCACATGGGTTGCACGGGTCAGCTCAGGCACTTAGTGTGCAAATGTCTATGAGCATGTTTATTCGTACTAGTGTTTTCACAGGGATTGCATGGGTCAGCTCAGGTGCTGCGAATTTCTATGGGCATGTTTGGTGAAACAAGAAACATTATAGCCTGGGTCGCTTGGCAAACGATGATTCTACCACAAGTGGAGGGAGGACTTGGCATCACAGATCCAAAGATGCTGAGTAGAGCCTTCTTGGGAAAGTTGGTGGCATGTGTCCTTACCCTAGGCATGGAGCCCTAGAAGCTCCTACTTCAGTGAGGGCTTTTCATGAACACACCTCACACTGGCAGCTCCGTGGCAGCAGCCCCATAGATGGATCTTTTCAAAGGCTCTCCTCATGGGGAAGGACTCCCCCTTGATGAGGAGTCTTCATAGAGTCTGATAGCATTTGTCCGTAGGTCTTATTTGGGCCAGCCCGCAATGCCGCAGGAGTTTGAGCGTCAGCCCATCCTATGGCATTCGGAGCTTCGAGATCAGGAGGGTCTCATGCTATTTGGGCACGAATGCATAAGTTATATTAAATGCTTGGTGAATTATAAACTACTTTGGATCTACGTTCTTGAGATGGATAATAAGCGGAACGAATATCGATCGAAATTTCGAGACATGTATTAGTGTGATATCTTAGAAACAACAATAAGTGGGGTGGGCAGTCCGGGGTGGTGTACGATATGCTTTCTTCCTTGATGTTCGAAATTGATGTATCCATTGGGGAATCGATGGAATAATAGTAGATTGTTCCAGTGGACGGCGAGCCATGATGAATTGAAGGGTTTCATAGAAAGGCTAAAATTACAGGCGTTGGCAAATCTAGGCAGAGGATGCACCTTGATAGTGGCCTAGCTAGTTCTTTCGGGGCACAGTCGCAGAGGCATGAGTTTGAGCCCTCTCTCCTTAAGGGGGGTAGGCATTGGATGTTGGAGATCGACTCTACAATTCCAAAAGAATGGGAGAAGGAGTTGCACAAAGCCTTGCAACCCCCCCAACACGATGGTATGGGTAGTTCTCTAGGATTGGATTGCCCCTTAGGATCCAGTTTTTGCATAGACCCCTCAGTTCGTATTGCTCCAAACACTACAAAGTGGGTCTTGGAGCCTTCTTCAGCTCGAGATGGTGGGAGATCCAGAGAGACTGATGAGGCCTTAGCTACGCTCGTATTGATTTGGAAAGTGCAAAGGTCTCCCTCATATGACCTCCAATAAGCATCTGACTGGCACTCCCTGCCGACATGGCCAAGACAAGAACTTCTCGAATTCTAGATTGTCAAAGTCACCTCCAACACTCTGTAAGCCGTCTCCAGAAGGGAGGGTGATGCTGACTGCAAGTAGGGGCGTAAATGTTTGGGATCTCTATCGTGGAGTCACCCATCCGTAAGACAATCCATACTACTCGCCCTGTAATAAGCCCACCCAAGTCAACATATTCGAGGCCAATGTCTAGGATGCTGAAATGCAAAATCCCCCACTGCAGGGGACCAAACCTCAGGGCCTCTCATAGGGAGGACATGGCACCAGCATCTAAGCTCCACTAGCCAACAAGAATTGTCACGAATTAGCACGAGATTTAGAAAAGGCAATGGAGAGGTGATGAACCGAGGGGGAAGGGGGGGGAGGTGAAAGGGAAAAGGGGGAAGGCCACAAAAGGTGTAGAGAGGAGGGGGAAAGAAGTGGAAGGAGGGGCAAAGAAAAAGGTAGAGGGAGATGGGAAAGCAGACAAAGGGGGAGGTTGAATGGTGAGGGAGGCTGAGGGTGGGGGCAATGGAGCTTGTAAATCATCGCGAGTAGAACGAGCCTCCGCCTTTTCCATAAGATTCATCTTACATCACATGGTTCTTCTCATATCTGCCACTCCTAATCTAACAAGTCAACATCTAGAGGGCCCCAAATATTGAGCCCGTGGCTCATAGGTCTAGCATTGGCTATCTTTACCAATTAGCGCTAACTTTAGGCTTGATGCATAAAGTAGCTTTATTTTACTAAAATCCACGCAAATAGCCATGCATTTCTTAGACTAGCCCAATCCACTGGGTCTAAACCTCATCCATGCTAGCTCTAGTGTCCACCCTAGGTTAATCCAAATCCTATGTTAGATTGCGTCTTGATTCTAGATCCAATCCAAGATCATAGGTTAGCATGGCCTTGACCCTAGATAGTTCAATCTTGGTTTGGCCCTAGTTAGTCTAGTTATGGACATGACACTTATGCCATTTACATTGTGTGAGAAATGCAGTGAGGTGCTTTGACTCACCGTATCATGGTTAGATGGGGAGGGCGGGAAGACGCAAGTAGGTGGACATGAGAGTGGGCATGAGAATATGACGGGAGTCCAAATACTCAAACATGTCAATGGCACATGAAGGCACATGGTAGAGAAGGAAGGAAGAAAGAAAGATATATTAACGTCCACGGGAGGCCTCACGGGACTATGGGACAAAGTACACAAAAAGTGAATGCATACAAGCCTCAGTGGACTGAAGCAAAGGGTACGCTAGGATAATCTATGCTAACAAAATCATAATCATAGAAAAAGTCAACTACAACTGCATAGTGGGCCAGATCAATCAATCTATCCAGGCGCTAGGACAAAACCGAAGCTTGGTATAGTGATGGCTCTCTGGTGGGCTGCGAAGATGTCTCGTATCTGTGTCTATCGAGCTATCTCACGCTGTGGTGGGGGACGTGGTCTCCTCGCTCTCTGGACTCTTTGGGCTATGTCTAGAGTGACCCCCCCGTCTTTGTCGGTCTCCCTTGAGGAAAGCTGTGATAGGTCAGACCTCAATAGAGTGTACTTTGGGGGCTCTCTATCGCGCATGTGGTCTTTGCGCCCCTCTCTCGGTGGTACTGTGTCGGCTGCTCATCCAGATTGCTCTCATATCGGCTAGCTGCTGCTCCTCCACTCCAGTGTGTCCGAGGGCTGACTCAAATGTATAGAAGTCTGTGACGTGTCGCTGTGCCCGGTCACCCTCTATTTCCTACAGTGGTCTGACCATCCCCTACTGCTCTTTGATTTGTCGTAGAAGCGTCTCCCTGCGTCACTGCATCTCCATCAGATAAAGCCCGATACAGACATGGTCATGGAAATGGATCAGTCGTGACAAAGGACCGAAGCCATTCCCCTCTAGGTAGAGACGGTGGTAGCGTCCCCGAATCTCGTAGTAGGTTGGGCAATCACAAAGAAAATGCTCCTCTGTCTAAATCGCCCCCAACATACATAGCGAGTATACCCGCTGCTCTCTGGGTATACCCGTTGCTCTCCTTGCCTCGATCCTGAGCTGATGGGACGAAACCCGCATCTGACCAATGGCCCTCAGTGCATGGGAGACTCGTCTATCCTTGAGATAATGGGGTCTGATGATGAATCCCTCCTCTGATACTCTCAGGAAGTGGTCGCGATAAAACAAGTTCTTGGTGGGGAGCTCATGGTCCTGCCCCCAAGTCTGGGATGTGTGAAGCTGACCGTATGATACAGTTAATCTCATCTCGCGAAAAAAGACTCAGGAGGTGATCCATGCTATACTGGAAGGGGGGAAGCATGTCCATCTGGATACCGTGCCTGGCAAGCCATGTAGATATGCGTGCATACCATGTCTCTGCCCCATTCTCTGCGAGTCGTCTGGATGACTCTAGGGCCAACCTCGAAAGTCTCCAGTGGGGTAAGTCCTAGACTTTGTGGATGAAAGTCACTGTTTGAAAGATGGCATCAACTTGGAGAGGTGTCATGGCGAACTCTACCTGTACTATCTCATGTGGAACTGAGGGCCTACATTGGATCATCTTGGATCCCATTGTCACCTGTAGCCACTCGAAGCTCCTCTAGTCTGTTCTCAGAAGATCGCACCCCCAGAAAGGTGCTGCATACATGATAGTTGGTCGCACCAGTGTGTCAAAAAGCCAGCCCTTCGTCGGTGGATCTTGGAAGTGCACCTGGAAACACTATCGCTCTAGTCTAGCCAAAGCACTGCGCCCTTGTGTGAGCCGTGCCTGGGCTGCATGTTTCATCGTGAAGATGGGTCCTTTGAAGATTGATCCCAAATATGTGTACGACTGCACTATCTCCACTGGCTCACCACGATAGGTGAAACTAAGTCGGTGAGTCACTACTCGTGAGGTGTTGAAGATCATAACCTTAGTTCTCCCAAGGTTGACCATCAGATCTCTCTCTGTCTGCAAAAAACCTCTAATGCCTCAGATCTCTTTGCAGCTCCTCTGCCGAAGAGGATATAAGGACTATATCATCAACATAACAATATTTGTATGAGGAGGTCACCTAGTAATGAACCCTCGCTACCTAGGCGATCTATGAAAGATGTGATGTCATCAATGTAGAGTCCAATGAGAGTCGATGAGAGAGGGCAGCCCTACTTCACCCCAATGGTGCTCTCGACCCAATCTGATAGACCGCCTGCAGACCCTACCTTTGACTGACTCATATAAGCTCATCACACCCCAATAAAGAAAGAGGGCGTAAGCCCATTTGAACGAGGGCACTTGCCCTTGTGAAGGGCAGAGAGAGCAGTCCTGAACTCTATGTTGGTGAATGGTGCATCAAGTGAGACTATCATATCTCCAGTCACCAACATAGGTAAGTGCTACCAAATAACAACTCGACCATCATCTTTGTCATGTGTGTCAGGATCTGCTGTAAGAAAGGAGGCATAGAAACCTGTGGCTACTTGCAAGACGGTATCTGATCGTGTCTATAAAACCCCGTCTGAGTCAACAAGATGTGAAACGCTCTCCTTACTATGTTTGGGGCCAAGAGTAGAGAAGAACTGCTTGTTGACCCTACCTCTCGTCTGAGTCCAAAATGACTCTCTGGCATG
Organism: Dipteris shenzhenensis; assembly: GCF_047967505.1. Classification (NCBI taxonomy): domain Eukaryota; kingdom Viridiplantae; phylum Streptophyta; class Polypodiopsida; order Gleicheniales; family Dipteridaceae; genus Dipteris; species Dipteris shenzhenensis. The sequence continues at coordinate 50,691,302 of NC_141604.1, forward strand.
AAAGGCATGCTCTGCTCTCTGATCCAACAATGACCGTTGCTGAGCTGTTGCTGCAGCAGCAAGGCGCTCCTGCTGTGAATGGGGGATTGGGGGATGAGAGTGATCAATCACTGGCGTAATAAGAGTAACAGATAGAGTTTTATGGGAATTAGGATAAAAGAAAGTTGCTTTAGAGATGACCAAATATGAAGGCATAAGAGGGAAGTGGTTAAGAAAAGATGGGGTAGGGGGTGGTCATGCAGCAAGGATGTGATCATTGCACTAAGATTGGGAGAGAGTTTTTTTTTTTAAACTCTGATTTTATGGGAGAAAGGCATCTACCCATATCCAAGAGCCAATGGAATTTTAAATCATATGCAATAGGGACAATAAACCACAATCAACCAGGCATGAGATCACACTAGATGAATAGGAAAGGAGATAGGTGGCTTGCAAGATGTTCGGTGTATGCATGTAGGGAGTCCCTATTGAAAGAGTAGGGAGTGTGTCGGTGAAGCATCTGGATTTTGAGGCTAGGTGAGGGACATGACTGACTTCTATGGCGTATAGCTTCCTTGGAAGGATGTTTAGGATTGTCTCTTCTCATTTATGCCTTAGGTCATTTGTCATTGTCCATCCTCTTATGAGCTTGACAAAAGCATGCTTCTCTACTTTTAGTGTACTTGCACTATCACTGCTACAACGTTAACATGCGAGATTCAACTCTTTTTTTTTGGAGGGGAGAGAAAATAGGAAAGATTCAACATCTTTTGCTCTCTTTTTAGTCACTTTTACGTCCTTGCAAAGATGCTTGGCATATTTTTAATGAAAGGACTTGCAGAATTTCAGGGAATTGTGCTTGTACAGTTGGGTTTTTCACATTCTGTGTGTCTATGTTTGCATGGATATCTGAATAGAGCACTTCTTTTTGTTAAGAACATAAGCATGTATGCAATACAATTCTGGGAGAAATTTGTTTTTCTTTGAAATTAAAAGATTTGCATTCTTTTGTACTATAGGTTCAGCAAGGCTTCTCTACATGCACCTTGAAAAACAATTGAAGGAACATCTCCTTGCTGCTGCCATGCTCAAGGAGGCACATGACCAACTTCCCATTTGCAGTGAGTTACGTTGGACACATCTAATACATCTATTTAAGGTGTGAGTTAGACATCCTTCTCCATAAAAACATATGCATTGCATGTATTATTGCAGGTGTTTCGGATCTTCCCAAGAAAGGCCTTCAAAAGAAGATCCTTCACATTCCACTTTCTTGTCGTCCCACAGAACGTAAGTAATAGTCTAAGTTTGTATTCCATATTATATGCTGTATTAACTCATCAAGGATTTTATTATATTAATAATAATTTCTGGTTCTGAGACTTTGCACAAATGATTACACCCTACCAAACTTGGTACTTCAAATATTAGTTAATATGTGGGACTCTGTGACTAATTCAAACCAAGCACTATACCAAGTACTTATCAATTCCATATATTTGAGAATGGCATTTATGCAAATCAGTAATATAAACCTTCCTTGGAGTATATCAATTGAAGTTACGCAGTTAAGTAAGAAAGGGAAGATTCAGTTGAAGAGGTCACCTTGGGCTGCCCCAATTCTTTCTATAAACAAGAAAGATAGGTCTGTGCATTTGTGAATAGACTATCCAGCCCTAATTCAAGGTACTTAATTTTGTTATTATTAGATACTCAATTAATTGCCTTTCCATTTTCTGCCCTTCCATTTCACTTAAACTGTAAGAAACTTTGGTGTAAGGACAGCTCTTGGAACTAATTGTATCCTACGGTTTACAGCACTCTTTGGATGTAAATCATGACGAAGATCCTCTAAGCTAACCCATGTGACAAAAATTGAGCCTTTTCTTACTTTATTTCAACTTGATGCAATAAACAAAATGACAAAGAAGTGCACGTACATTGTTGTCTCAATTAAGCGCTCCAACTCCGTACAACTGATGGGAGAGGTAAATTAGGTATGTTATGCTCACCTTAAAGTTGGATCAATTATTTATCCTTTTTCAGCAGTAATGGTTATTCAAATAAAATCTCTCTAGGGTATGTCCTAACCCACGTAGGCACTTCCTACGCAGGACTACATCAATGCATGATTTGGAAAGCAAGAGTATCCGGGGACCCTCTAAATCATGTGCAGAAAATAGAGGTATTGAATAGCAAAAGATGGTGCAACAAAGGAGGGTAGAAGCCTAGACACTTTTTAATTCAGCATTTTTGTCCTCATTTTTACAAGTGCGTAAGAGCTAATATAGGAAGGTACCCGGCTAAATCATAGGCAAGTGCAGCTCCTCCCCCTCCCTCCCCCTCCCTCTTTGCTACCCCTGTCACGAGGACGTGAAAAGTGATGTAAAGTTTATTGTAACTCAACCCGGGGTTAACTATGGTTAACTCTAGTAATGGTTTGGCTGTGAGGGGCTGGCTAGAGGAAGTGCAAACTTCCTAGAAGTCCCTAGGGGCGATTCCTATGTGCACCCACCAGGTCCTAGGGACAAGGCATAGGCATCTTATAGGGGTTTTAAAGTTGGGTCCAAGGACAACCAACGTTGTCCTTGGTATGGTGGTTAGGACTTTAATGAAGGGCCAAGTGGCATGCATGCAAATGCATGTGCTTCCCCTAACCTACCATCTCTCTCCCTCACCGTTTTGGAGCATCCTCAGTTTGCAGAGGCTCTTGGAGTTGAATTCGTTGCTTGTTCTTGCTCTCCCTGCCTGTTTCTGCTACCTCTTGCACCTGCTTTCTGCTGCTCTGACTCTTGCTCTAGCTCTTGCATGCAACCCAAGGCTGTACGGCCATAGGCACACCTCCCTAGGCAGTTGTACGGGCAGTCCGTATAGCTGTACGGGCTGTTGGCACGACTTTCGAGGCGATTGTACGGCACTCGTGCAACAAATTGATGCCCCCTATTCAGGTGGACAACTTTACGGAGTCTTCCAGAGTTCAAAAGGCAGCCACCTTCTTGAAGGGCAATGCACTCCAATGGTGGACCAATTTACTTTTGCGGGGCAGAGCACCTACCACATGGGTTGAATTCAAACAGGTGTTCTCAGCCGCATGGTTAACCACTACTTGCGAAGTGGATATCATGACCGCTTGGTATAAGCTAGATGCGGTGAATTGCAGAAATTTGGAAGACTACAATAAGAAGTTTTGGGAAGCCTTGTTGCCAGTGAATTCTTACAGGCATGTACCGTTGTCTGAGCAAATTGAAAGGTATTGCTGTGGGTTGCCAAAGGAGATTCGAATTACTGCACAAAGACAAAGGTCTCCAACATGTCCCAGTTGATTGAGAATGTTGCTACAGCTTATGCACTCATGCAAGGGAAGGTTTCTGAGGGCATCAAAGTCAAAGGGCAGCAAGCTGGAATCTCCTAATAAGTTCAGAAAATCCTCGCAGCCTATGAAAGCAAAGTTTGTTGCAGGACACAGGCAAGTATCGTCTCGTACTCGTATGTCAGATGAAGAAAAACAGATTCTTTATGATGCTAACAAGTGCTAGATTTGCAAGGAGGAGGGCCACAGGGCTTTCGAATGCCCACACAAGAAGAGGAAGTTCCCTGCTACTGAGCAGGGTGAGCATAATGAAGAGAAGAGGAATGATCAGAAGAATAAGAAGCCTAAACCCATTGCTGGTCTTTTGCCAGACTTGATTGTAAGCTACAGAGTTATGTCAGGCATAGGGCAAGATAAGAGACCAAACGGCTTTGATGCCAGAATACGGATGCTACAGAGTTATGTCGGACATGAGGCAAGATAAGAGACCAAATGGCTTTGATTTTTTTCGATCTGGGAGCCAAAGCCAACTTCATTTCTCCCGAGCTGGCTGGAAAGTTGGGAAAAAGGGCAGAAGAGATGGGTCCCTCGTGTGATGCAGACATGGCTTGGCTCAGCCAATCAGTTACTCCAGTGATAGGCAAGCTGAGAATGGACATTCAGAGCTATGTGGACATGGAAGAGTTCTACATTATGCTGTTGAATGGTTGTGATGTTACTGGGAATACCCTGGCACTTTCGAGTTGGAGCTGTTTTGGATACGAAGAATAAAACTATCACAATCACTCACCGTGGCAAAACACATGTTCTAGATGGTATGCTGAAGGGAGAATCTATTCCTGTTGTATCTACTTCCGCCATTGGCAATGTAATGAAAAAACACCTTTCAGCGTACTTAGAATTTGCATCTGAAAAGCAGTTAGTAGAAGAAAAGTCTCATTTCTCTAAGGTCGGGGGTTTAGAGGCTTATTCCATCGTGGATGGATACTTATTTCTGGGACGTGCCATATGTGTACCCAAAACATTTCGGTATCTAGTCATGAGTGAGTTACATGCGAGTCCATATTATGGACATAGAGGCATTAGAGGGACCATTGACAATATTGAGAGGTACTTCCATTGGGCCCTACCATCTGGGTACACTTCCTCTATGACTACATCAGTAGTGACTTCTCCATTGTGGTCCTCCACAGGAGGGGTTGTCGGGGTGGTCTCCTCCTCGGGAGCACCAACACTCATTACAGCCCCATCGGGACTCCCTCCAACTCTTGCATCCTCTCCAACCTCTCGGGTGGGGATGGCCCCCTCTCCAACCTCTCGGGTGGGGACGGCCGTTCTCAGTCCTCCAGACAGAGCGAGACTTCTCGAGCTACTCAATAAGGTCCACGTGAAGACTCAAAAGTTCAAAGGCCACCTCCATGAAGATGCGGAAGCTCATGTGAGGAAGTTCCTCACAGCATGTAGAGCTAAAGGTGTGGAGAATGAGCATGCGTTCCTTCACATCTTTCCCTCGTCATTGGAGGATGCTACGGATGTATGGTACAATCAATTTCCTCCGGACCACTTCCAGACGTGGACAGACCTAAGGGAGGAATTCTTACGCACTTTCAAGTTGGAAAAATTCGAACACATGATTGTCCAAGAGTTATCCACTGACACCATGAAGCCTGGAGAGACATCTCTGAGATGTACACAAGGATGAGGGTCTTGGCGGCAAAGATGTCGGTGCCACCCAATGACGCCGTCATGAAGGGGTGGTTTTTGAAGGCCTTACCCTCCACCATTGCTATAAGGTTGGTTGACAAACTTCCTGAGCATGCCTCACTACAAGAATTTCTGAGGGAAGCGGTGAAGATGGAACGGTCCCAGTTAAGTTTCGCCTCAACACCCGCTCAGACCGCCCAACTTCCGAGAGAAGAGGGCTCACAGGCATGGCAGCAACTCAAGAAGGAATTAGAAGAAATCAAAGAAGGTCTGAAAGACAGAACAAAAGTGGATGGACCGTCACCCTTTGAAGCTCAAATAAGAAGTGGTCTCTGGTGCACGGACTGCAAGGGTTCTGGCCATGGCTACTGGGAATGTCCATCGAAGCGTAAGGTACCCACCCCAACCTCCTTTTGCACATTTTGTGAAATTCATGGACATGATGCCTCCGAGTGTAGGTATCTTAAGGGGTTGAGGAAGCTTCTGCCGGAGTATCCAATTGGGGAGCCACTGGTGGCTACAATCAACAAAGCTGCACCGACCACTTCAGGGCCAGTACCCCTAGCTTCAGCCCCTGTGAAGGCACCTGAACCACCCACCCACCCTATCATTCCACCTCCACTACTTCCTAATCCTCCTAATCCTCCTTTGCTCCAAGCTCCTACTCCTAGTGAATTTGGGGCTCCATACTTCTACCCTCCGCCCTACTATGCACAGTATCAACCACCTATGTCAGGGGGTGGATATGGACCCCCTTATGTTCGCGGTCGACGGGGTGGGTTCCGAGGTGGACGTGGAGGCAGAGGTACCAACTTTCGCAGGCCCATCATGTGCTATAGATGTGGCGAGTATGGCCACTACCAAGATATTGTACACAACCATTTGGGGGACCCTCTTGTACACAGTGCAACACAAATGACCACTACACCAGAGATTGTCCCAATGGCAGAAGGGAATTAACATCGCAAGTCAACATGGTTGATGTAGTAGTGGCGGGGGAGGGTGACAAACCCCATTTGATTGGTGCAGTGTTGGGAGCTGTGACTAGGTCACAAATGAAGGGTGACAGTAGTAAGGATGATTCAACATCAATATCGGAGGCCTCATCACCAACTAACACCAGCTCAGTCACTAGAAGAGCATCCCCACCTCCTTCCTCCAAGGTGGACAGTGGGCACAAGACTACATCGCCCTTGTCCTCTCCTGTAACTGGATTCTGTAACTGGATTAGAAAGGACCCGAGGGGCCCCACAGCCATCAAGACCTATCAATAGCTCTAAAACTACCTCAGCTCCAAGTGAGCAATCTATGCCTTCAAGGTATGAGGAGGTGATCAGGAGTGTCACCAAAGATCTTCAATCTAGTTCTGAAGATGAAGGAGTCACACCTCAGTTTCCTTCCCGCAAGTCCAAAATAGCGAGGTTTGCAACAGAAGTGACAACTTCAGGGCAAAAACGTGAAGAGTCGCAGGCAGGCCCATCCACCTTCCACTCGGGAAGCACAATGAAGCAAGAGAAGGAAAAAGGGGTGAAGCCTAGTAGTGCCAAAGAAAAGGGGAAATGGGTGATGGGAGAGTCACCACAGGAAATATTGACTGAGAATCCAGAGGCACCTCCTCTCCCTCGTGTAAGCTTCGACCCTCGGCCAGAAGCTCGGCGGATGAAGGCACAAAAGATTGCTGCTACTGTCCAGCCCTATTCTTTGATGGATGACTTGATGGATTTTAGGACCAATATCACCTTACGACAACTCTGTCAATTGTCTCCACATATCAAGCATCAGACTATTGCATTTGTGAATCGCATGCCAGGAGGGCGCCAAAGGGGATCTGTTCAGGGCGGACCCACACCAGAGACAGTAACAGTTCAAGATGGAGTAACACTAGACAATTGCTCAGCCTATGCTGCCCTCACATGTGAACAAAGTCCCAAGCTCGCAGTGGAGATCAATGGGGTGGAGCTGAAAGATGTTTTCTTGGATGGTGGGGCAGCAGTAAACATCATGCCGAGAGGTACTCTTCAACAACTGGGTTTGAAATTGACAACTGACGTACATTTCCAAGTACGCATGGCGGATCAACGCAAGGTGAAGCCTATGGGGGCTGTAAAAGGTGTTCACATGAAGATTGGGGGAGTTACATTCCTGTCCGATTTTGTTGTACTTAATATGACAGAGGGTGAGCAGACTTATCCTCTACTTCTTGGTAGACCATGGTTACGCTCAGCAAAGGCCATTCAAGATTGGTCAAGTGATGAAGTTCGACTACCTTTGGGATCCACATCCTTAGAAATAGACATGGTTACTAGAAGGGCCCGCCACCGACCTGGAACTTGGGGAAGAGGATTTTGAAGAAGAAGAAGGGGTGGAAGAGGAGTGATGGGCACTTGGGGATTGGCCCCTACAGGAAGAAGAGTTGGCCTATGTGGAGGACTCACCCTTCCAAGGTGAAACCGATGTAACAGCGGCACGAGATGTTGGTGAGAGCTTGACGTACTTGTTGGAACATGCTAGACCAGATGAGGAAGAAGCTGTCATCTTGGATTGGATGGGGGCCCTGGGATCCTTAGCCATCAACATGGTGGAGTTGTGTCCAGAAGAGGATCCTGAAGCCCATTTTGGTACTTCACGGAATGCGCAAGAGGTGAGCCAGGAAGCCTCTTCCCCACCTGGTTTGGCTGATCTCATGTATGAACGGATGCCTTTTGGCCTTCTTAATAATCCCCACATGTATCAGCGAATGATGTCCGCAAGTACCAGACCAAGTGGTGGGGAGGCCACCAGGGTGACTCAAAGACAAGACCATGAAGCAGCAATGGAAGCAATGGATGCACACGACATGGATGCCTCACACCAAGAAAATGACCATGGGGTCACAACAGAGGAGGAAGAGGATCCTATGCAAGAAGATGATGAGCGAGCGGAGCATAATGATGGACCTGAAGAGAACACTTATGAATCTATGGAAGAAGAAGAGGACCACATAGATCATAGGCTGGCTGAGCACAATGATGGTATTGGAGAATACACTCATGGATCTGCAGAAGAAGAGGATGATCACCTACTTACTGATGTCACTCAAAGGCAGGAGGTACCGGAAATGACTCTTGGAAGGGTTATTGAATCCATTATGCAATCTGACCAACCTAGGAGGGGTCAAGAGGCTAGACAATTTGAAGGAGCCGTCCACATTCACACTGGAGTCTGGAACTTCAAACCTTCAAGGCAAGCCCACAGCATACAGGGAGAAGAAGATGTCGCGGACCTTGTTCTACTCGACTTATATATGTCAGAAGCTGACTCCCCAACGACACAGGAGGTTCATGACACTACATACGAGGTGGTTGGACTACCATATAGAGGAATGCTCAAGCAAGCACAAAAAGGAAAGAAGAGAATGGGCCCAACTGTTGCCTCTACATTTCAACCATTTCCAGAACACACCCAACCGTCCTATCCGAGCTCTTGGATGGAAGTAGTGGGGAATTTTTCTCTAGATGATTCTCCTGCGCACTCGGCAGTGGGAGTAGAAGAACCGAACAACTCCGCATCAGGAAGCATACCTCAGGTTGACCATGCCAGGGATTGGAGGTATCTGAACATAGGGACAGAAGACCAACCGCGACATCTTAAGGTAGCCAGTTGGGTCTGGGAACATGACTATCTCCTTGCTGCATTGTCTGATTTTTTTCAAGAGTATGTTGATGTCTTTGCCTGGTCATATAAGGATTTAAAGGGAGTACCCACTGAGTTCATGGAACATCGCATCGATCTATATCCGGAAGCAGAGCCGGTGATCAGGGGACCATATCGCATGAATCCTAACTATGGCAAGGCTGTCCATGCTGATATTCAAAAGATGGAGCAAGCAGGGTTGATCTACCCTGTTGACTACTCCGAATGGCTTAGTGGCATCGTAGTGGTACCCAAAAGAGAGACTGGAAAACTCCGAGTTTGTGTCGACTATAGGAGTTTGAATACCGCCACACGTCGGGACAGGTTTCCTCTCCCCTTCACTGACAGGGTGCTAGAAACCGTAGCTGGTCATGCTCTCTACTCCTTCATGGATGGATACAGTGGGCATAAGCAGGTTCGGGTGCGAGAGCAAGATCAGTTAAAGACTACCTTCGTCACCCAATGGGGAACTTATGCTTACCGGATGATGCCTTTTGGTCTATGCAATGCACCGGCCACGTTTCAACGTCTTGTCACCAAACTCTTCCAAGAGAACATCGGAAAGTTCCTTGAGGTATTCTTGGATGACTTCTCTGTGTTCAATGGTAAGAATGCTTCTCACCTCGAACCTGCTATTCAGACTGATCACATGAGTAAGTTGAGGTGGGTTTTTGATAAGTGCAGAGAAGCTAGGTTGTGCTTGAATCCGGACAAATGCTTCTTCCTCGCCTTGCGAGGGGTCCTCCTTGGCCACATCGTCTCAGCTAAGGGAATGACCACGGACCCAGCAAAGGTGGAAGTGATATTGACCTTGCCTATTCCTCGCACACCCAGAGAAGTCAAGTCTTTTTTGGGACATGTGGGTTATTATAGAAGATTCATCAGGTCCTATGCCGACATAGCGGTGGCGTTGACGGAACTCCTTCGGCAGGAGCAGTCCTTCAACTGGTCGGCACCTCAACAACTGGCGTTTGACAACCTCAAGGATCGTCTAGTAAAGGCACCCATCTTGCGGCAACCTCAATGGGATGTCATTTTTCATGTGCATGTAGATGCAAGTGGGCTGGCCATTGGGGCGATATTGGCCCAACCAGATGAAGAGCACAAACTCGACCTACCTGTGTACTTTGCAAGCAGACAACTCAATGGAGCAGAAAGAAACTATAGCACCACTGAACGCGAAGGCTTGGGCATGGTCTATGCCATGACAAAGTATCGGCACTATCTCTTGGGCAGTAAGTTTATCATCATTACTGATCATCAAGCTCTCAAGTACTTACTGAACAAACCAACGCTTGGGGGGAGAGTGAGTAGGTGGATTCTTCTATTTCAAGAGTTTGACTTTGACATCCTAGTGAGAGCAGGCCGATTACATCAACCAGCAGACCACTTGTCAAGGATCTCTTCAGGTGAAGCAGCCATAGGAGTTGATGATGACCTTCCAGATGCGGGCCTCTTCCGTGTCGATGCCACAGTACCAAAAGATGACTGCCTGTTTGCTGTGGATAGCTTTCCCCCATGGTATGCAAACATTGTACAATTGTTGTCTACAGGGGAGTTCTCCAAAGGGTTAACTCCAGCACAAAAGCGGAGGCAGATTCTTCAGGCTGCTCCTTTCAAACTGATCGCGGGTCAGCTGTACAAGTTGGGGAAGGACCACATTTTGAGGAGGTGTGTGCTCCCACATGAAACACAAGACATCCTTCAGGAGGCTCACTCAGGAATGGGGGGAGGTCATATGGCACCAGAGGCCACTGCTAGAAAGATAATGCGCTCTGGGTTGTGGTGGCCAAAGCTATTCCAAGACTGCTATGCTTATGTGCGCCGCTGTGACTCATGTCAAAGAGGGGGGCCGAAGCCTACCCGACGGGAGTACCTTCCCCTTCAGCCATCCAGCCCTGTACCCCCCTTCTATAGATGGGGATTGGATTTTGTTGGACCCATCTCTCCTGCAACTCGAAGAGGGAACAAGTATGCTCTGATTGCTACTGATTATGGCACTAAATGGGTGGAGGCTAAGGCCGCGAAGACCTGCACTGCTCAAGTTGTGGCCTCATTCTTGTATGATCAAATCATTTCTAGGTTTGGATGTCCTGTGGAATTGATGAGTGACAGAGGTACCCACTTTCTCAATGATGTCATCGCTGACCTCATCACCCAACTGCAAATTGTTCACAAGACCTCTAGTTCATACTACCCTCGAGCCAATGGTTTGGCCGAGAGCTCCAATCGGACCATGTCTCATATTGTGGCTCGGTTATGCCTTCCCTTGGCAGATTGGGATATTCTACTACCAGCTGCTCTTTTTGCTTACAGAACCGCATACAAGGCTAGCACTGGATATTCACCCTTCCAGCTAGTTTACGGCTTGGAGGCGGTTATGCCCTATGAGTTCCACATGAAGACCACTAGGGTCATGGCAGAGATGGATGATGACTTGGAGGCATGCACACTTGAGAGATTATGGGATCTTGAAGCCTTGGATGAACATCGTCGTGAAGCGATCCTAGCTCAGGAAGTCTGGCAAAGAAGGTAGAAGGCATGGCATGACAGAAATCTCAGGAAGAGGGAATTCCAAGTTGGCAGCTTAGTCTTGTTATATTCCAGTAAGTTCCTGAAGCATAAACCCAAATTTGTCAGTGGTTGGACAGGGCCCTTCTTTATCACAAGGATTATTCCCAGTGGAGGGGTTTATTTGGCCACCTTGGAGGGCAAGAAGTTACCAGCACCTGTAAATGGCTCACGGGTAAAGAAGTATCATCCACATTGACTCTCTCTTTGGATAAGGATTTCCATTCCTATTAGTTGAATTTTTATTTATTCAAACCACAACAATGTATTCCCTTTCCTAACCCTGTCAAGCTTCTACTCTCAACCCCGTTGCACTCTTTGGTGAGAGACCAATTAAAAAAAAACTGAGTTTTCCTTCTCTGGCAAGGCGGAGATAGCCCTTGCCTTCTCTGACACACCCTCCTCCTTAATCCTTCTTCACCTCTCTGTCACTCAGGTTCACCTCTCTGTCACCCATGTTCACCTCCAAGTCACCCCTGTTCACTCCTATGTCAACTCTCCATGTTCACCTCTCTGTCACCCATGTTCACTCCTAGGTCACCCCTGTTCACCTCCAGGTCACCCCTGTTCACTCCTATGTCAACTCCCCATGTTCACCTCTCTGTCACCCATGTTCACTCCCAGGTCACCCCTGTTCACTCCTATGTCAACCCCTGTTCACTCCTATGTCAACTCCCCATGTTCACCTCTCTGTCATCCATGTTCACTCCTAGGTCACCTCCAGGTCACCCCTGTTCACTCCTATGTCAACTCCCATGTTCACCTCTCTGTCACCCATGTTCACTCCCAGGTCACCCCTGTTCACTCCTATGTTAACTCCTGTTCACTCCTATGTCAACTCCCCATGTTGACCTCTCTGTCACCCATGTTCACTCCTAGGTCACCCCTGTTCACCTCTAGGTCACCCCTGTTCACTCCTATGTCAACTCCCCATGTTCACCTCTCTGTCACCCATGTTCACTCCTCGGTCACCTATGTTCACTCCTAGGTCACCTCTGTGCACTCCTAGTTCACCCTTGTTCATTCCTATGTCACCCCCCAAGCTCACTCTCTGTCACCTATGCTCCTCCTTATGTCACCCCTTGTTCCTCCCCTGTTCACCCTAGGTCACCTCTTGCCGCTTTCACCCTCAGTCACCTATAGGCACACCAAGGTCACCCCTTGTTCATCCTTGGTTCACCCTTGGTTCATCCCTCCTTCAGCCTCATTCAGCCTCATTCACCTCTATAACACCCTGATCCAATATCCTATACAAGAGAGAGAGTAAAATTCAAACTCCAATTTTCCCACCGTGTTCATTCAAATATTTCCTCTTGCCCACACCGCTTTTTCTCTCACCTACCCCCTCCCACCAAGGCTATATTTAGCCACCAAATTCAGCGTCTGTCCTTTATCTCCCAATTCCAACCAGTGCTATATTTAGCATCTGGCTAAACTCTCCCAATTCCAACCAGTGCTATATTTAGCATCTGGCTAAACTCTCCTAATTCCAACCACTGCTATATTTAGCATCTGGCTAAACTCAGCGTGGATCCTTGGGATCAGCTCATCCACCTCCTCCACCGCATCTTGCAGCCCACTCATGCTATTTTTGGCTTACTTTTCTAAAGTTGGATCTCTTGGTTATGTATTTATGGCTGTCCCCCCCTCCAGACAACGAAATCATACGCAGCCTCCCCTCCAACGCCTTCTCCTGCAGCCTCCCTCCTTCTCCTGCAGCCTCCCTCCAACGCCTTCTCCTGCAGCCTTCTTCCTTTCCCTCCATCGCATATCTCCTGCAGACTTGCATCGCAACCCTCCTGCTTGCAGCCTGCAGCCTCCCCTCCAACGCCTTCTCCTGCATCCCTCCTTCTCCTGCAGCCTCCCCTCCAACGCCTTCTCCTGCAGCCTCCCTCCTCCTCCTGCAGCCTCCCTCCAGCGCTTTCTCCTGCAGCCTCCCTCCTTCTCCCTCCATCGCATATCTCCTGCAGACTGTCATCGCAACAGCCTCCCTCCTTCTCCTGCAGCCTCCCTCCAGCGCTTTCTCCTGCAGCCTCCCTCCTTCTCCCTCCATCGCATATTTCCTGCAGCCTCCCTCCTTCTCCCTCCATCGCATATTTCCTGCAGACTGTCATCGCAACCCTCCTGCTGCAGCCTGCAGCCTCCCCTCCAACGCCTTCTCCTGCATCCCTCCTTCTCCTGCAGCCTCCCTCCAGCGCTTTCTCCTGCAGCCTCTCTCCTTCTCCCTCCATCGCATATCTCCTACAGCATCGCAACCCTCCTGCTGCAGCCTCTTGCAGCCTCCTCCTCCTGCAGCCTCCCTCCATCGCAATCCTCCTACAGCCTTCTCCTGCAGGCTCTCCCTCCATCGCCACCCTACGGCTCTCCCTCCATCGCCACCCTACAGCTCTCCCTCCATCGCCACCCTACAGCTCTCCCTCCATCGCCACCTTACAGCTCTCCCTCCATCGCCATCCTGCAACAGCCCTGCAGCCTTCCCTCCAACGCCTTCTCTGCAGCCCTCCCTTCATCGCAATTCTCCTTCCCCCTTCTTGTTATCACCTGGCCAGCTCCCCTCCTCACTAGCACCTCGCCAGCTTCCTCTCTGGACCTCGTCATCGGATCCCCTTCTCGTTATCACCTGGCCAGCTCCCCTCCTCACTAGCACCTCGCCAGCTTCCTCTCTGGACCTCGTCATCGACTCCCCTTCTCGTTATCACCTGGCCAGCTCCCCTCCTCACTAGCACCTCGCCAGCTTCCTCTCTAGACCTCCTCATCGACTCCCCTTCTCGATTATCATCTGGCCAACTTCCTTCTTGCCTCGTCATTAACGCCCCTTCCTTTCCTGCTTCCTTTCTAGCTTTCGTGCTTCTCCATCAGCTTCCCTTCTCATCACCATCAGCTCCCCCTCTTGTCACCACCTACCCCACTCTCTCGTTCTATCTCAGCGGGCTTGCCAACGCCTCGACAATAGCCCCCCTACCTCGTCACCAGCTCCCCTTCCCTTCCTGCTTCAAGCCCTCGACAGCAGCTCCCCTACCTCGTCACCAGCTCCCCTTCCCTTCCTGCTTCCTTTCTTGCCTTGTCATCACTCACCTTCCTGCTTCGTCATCAGCTTCCTTTCCTGCTTCGTCATTAGCTTACACTTTACCTCTTGTTCTTCTTCATGCTCGAGAAGAAGTCTAAGTATAAGCCAAGGTTGCTCAGAGATAAGCTCTTCATTCCTTTCTATACCGCCATGACGTCTCAGGCAGCCTCTGCAGTGCACATGACCTCACCCCTGCCTACAGCCTCAGCAGGGCTGACTACATCAGCTAGGCCGACTTCATCAGCAGAGCTACTTTCATCAGCAAGGCCAACTTCATCGGTAGGGCCGACTTCATTAGCAGGACCGACTTCATCAGTGATACATTCCCATCTTGGTCCGGAGATCACTATCATCTCGGATGGTGAGCCACCGCAATCAAGACAGCAGCGGGGGGTTCTTTTCCACTCCCAGAGCTCCAGTGCCTCCTCTTCTGACCATGGGGGCTCAGATTACACCCCCTCTGCACGGAGACCACATTCAGAAGGGTCGGGTGGGCCAACGGAGATACAGAGCCCTTCGGTAACCACCCCTCCCCTCTCCCACGTTCGGGTTATGTTTAAACCTCTTCTGGATCCGAACCTCAAACTATCCTCCGTATTGTCATCTTCCGAGATCCAGACCCTCAGTCTAACTGAGTTCGACAAGGTCATCTTCCCTCCGGTGGATGTGGAACTGTGTACAGGATTCATCAGATCTTACGACTATGTCACAGACACTTTTGAGTTCATGGGCTCCAGGCAGCTTCTCACACCCAATTTGGTCTCACAGTACATGGGGCTCCCTGCTCTCCCTATTCAGCCTCCTTCCGACGATTCACCACATCTCCTGTCATTCCTTTCACAGTGCAAACCCAACAGGAGGGGATATGATTGCAAAAAGGTTTTGGAAGGTGGAAGCAGAGAAGCAGTGATCACACGCTACTTCTTCACTCGCTTCTATTCAGTACCCGGGCATTACTACATCACGAAAGGTATCCGTCCTGCTCTTAATGCTCTCTTCACCATCACTCAGTATGATTTTGCATCCCTCTTTTATTCAACATTCCGGGCCACTGTTCGAAATCGCACACGCCGAAGCACACACACATGTACTTGTGGACCTCACCTCACCTACCTCTTGCACCAGTGGCGGGCTGCAACGCCTGCACTTTTTCCTCCACCTTCACATACTTCATCCTCTCCTCACCGCCCACCCTCCGCTCCTATGATCCCCCACTTGAGATCATCTCCACTGGCCCTTCGTGCGGCCCCAGCATCCTCGGCCTCTGCTGCACCAGTCTCTGTACTCTCTTCCTCTCCAGTCCCCATTCCCACTCTTGCTCCCCCCACATCTGCATCTCCAGTCCCCATTCCCACTCTTGCTCCCTCCACATCTGCATCTCCAGTCCCCATTCCCACTCTTGCTCCCTCCACATCTGCATCTCCAGTCTCCATTCCCACTCTTGCTCCACCCACATCTGTAGCACAGGTTTCTGAGCCATTCCCTCTTGGGCCAGCCTCTGGAGCTTTGCCATCAGTTGCTCATGCAGGAGTCGCCTCTCCATCCATCCCCTTCGAGGCAGATTGTGATTTCCCTGATGATGTTCTTCCGGTCACTCCCCTGCCCTCCTCAGGTCTCACCCACCATGGCAGGACATTACCACTTACCTCACCCGCAGTCATGACCATTTCCCCTCCGATCATCTCATCAGGGTCAGTAGGGTGCAAAGATATGCACATTAAGCCCCCAACTCAGGGGGATCCCTCGACAGAAGGTACGGCAGCAGGCACCGTTACGGCAGCAGGCACCTCTGCCCTGGAATCTCTTGATGGAGAGGCATCAGAACGACACAGGTTATTGAACTTGAATCTTACTTTGGGAGCCACTGGTGATGCGAAGACCCCACCCCGGGTGTCTCGACGACTGACCCCTGAACCAAGTATGGAGGCTGCTGGACAGGACTTACTGGAAACTCGACCTGGCGAGGTTATTTTTGCTGGGGGTAAGATACCTTTTCCAGCGGATTGTCCTCCACTTCCTCAAAATGATATGTTGGATACCTACTTCGCAACCTCCTCGGGAGATCTATTCACCCATGAGGCCCAGATAGAGGAACAGAGCCAGGAACACAAACGGGCTGCTGTATGCATTAAAGCGGAAGCGGTCTCCTGTTTGCATGGAGGAGGAGGACTTGGACCAAATTTTCACACTTCCCTTGCAAGAGACAATCGCTTCCAACAAGAAGGTATCCCAAGCTCCAAGCTGTTACCTAGACATCGACACACTGGCTCCAGTGGCAGCTCTCGAGGACCTAGAGCAAGAGGGGATGAAAGCGGCCTTCGAGGAATATGGCGAACTTATTGACATGGCTGACCGAATGACCTATCGGGACAGGTATGCATGGGTTAAAAGGTCCCTTCATATGGCTCAACGCATTATAGATGACAGCTTCATTCAGATGGGTGCCTCCCTCTTTAATACTACGGGTCAGGTTTGCAAGCTTCTGTCACAGAAGCAACACCTCCGCTTGGAACATGAGAAGCAGGTAGCCAGCATGCATAAAGAATGGGATACAACATTGCAAATGAAAAAAACGGAGTGGGGAGCAATTCTACAGGCAAGGGAAGCTGGGTGGAAAACTCAGCACGACGAGTTTCAGCAAAGTCTTGTAGCAAAGGAGGCAGAGTGGACAGCCACCAAGAAAGTTTTGGAGGACCACCATTCAGCCCAACAGGCTCAAATTCAGCGGGAGCTTGCCGCCCTACAGGACAGATACACCTCACTGGCTGCCGATAAGCATATTGTGGATCAACAGGTGGACGTGGTGCGGAGTCAAATGAAGCAGATTCGCGAGGCAAAAGACCATCTCCAAGTTTCACATTCCAAGTTGCAGGACAACTTCCATGGGCTGCAAGATGAAAATGCTGCTCTCAAATCTCGATGTGAACATTACAGGTCTGGCTACCACAGGTATAAATCCAAATATGAGGACATCCGCAACCTCATGGACACAGTCGAGGAAGAGGCAAGGACCAGCCCCGGAACCTCAGCACACCCACCACACCCACCCCCTCCCCCTCCCTGACTTTCATCCAGCAAGCAGTAGCTCCTGGATCTTTTAGTTCGGCATATCTTTTTGCAACTCTGTACATTTGGATTCTCATGTAAATAAGGAGTTTGGAGTTGTATGGCCATGAGCCAGTTTCTTTTTTTTAGTTTTACAGTTGTATGGCCATGAGCCAGTTTCTTTTTTTCAGTTTTACAGTTGTAAGGCCATGAGCCCTTTCTTTTCAGTTTTGGGATGTCAACCCCAAGGTCACTTTCTTATTTGTAATTTACACCTAACTTTCTCTCACAAGATCCTAGGTCATTCACCGGGACGGTGAATGATAGTGGCGGGGGATCTGTTGTACTCAAAGTTTATGGCGACCCACCAAGAGTCACACTTGGGTCACGTCATGGTCACCTCAGCAACATGCCAAGTTGTTAGACCTTGGTCATACCTAGTCGCAGCGTGTTCACATGTGTTCACATCTTGGACTTGACATGGACATGACTTGACATGGACATGACTTGGACATGACATGACTTGACATGGACATGACTTGGACATGACTTGGACATGACATGGACTTGACATGGACATGACGGAAGCAATACATGACTGAAGAGTGCCAAACCTCAACCTCGACTCACCAGGTGAAGGGAGAGGAGGGGAGGAGAACACAACGAAAAGAGATTTTAGAGTAGCGAGCAGAGATGGGAAGTAGCATAACTCATTAGAAAGCAAGATGACTGATACATTCCCCGAAGATACACACGAGGCGAGCTCTTGACTCTAGCCTCTCACTCCTTCACTCCCGCCTCTCGTCCCTGCCAGAATGTCCCTCTCCTTTCCCCTTTCCCCCTCTTCACCTTCTCCTCCTCTGCTCCACCCCCCGCTACCAATCTCCACACCTTCTTCCTATTGGTTGCCTTCTTGCACCCTTGGCCATCCTTAGCCATTCCACCGTTTGTGGGCCCTCTGTCCTTGATGGCTTCCGCAACACTCCAGCCTGTCCTGGGTCAGTGAATCCCGTGCTCCATGTGTTCTCCTGCGCTCCTGACACTAGTTGGTTGAGAGGGTTGGTGCACCACCTATGCCTCTTAACTGTTGGACTGCTTCCCATGTGCACCAACAGGTGTATCCCGCGTACCATTGTGCCAATACTTCCCTCTGATTGACTTTGACCATGGTACAACGGACCTGTGTCATGTGGTTGAAGTTCCTTGCTGTTCATGTCGAGGGATGGCTTTCATGATGTTGTTCCGCTTTGGTCTTCTTCTTGGTCACATCACTTCAGCACTGGTACCGCTTGCACATAGTTGACACCATCTACCGCTTGCACATAGTTGACACCATCGACAAGCACTCACCTACGTACCATCAGTGACACTTATGGCACGTCTTACTCGCTTCTCGCACCAGTGGCCCTAGGCCTCCGGTAATACTTCCGGAAGTGTTAGGAAACCCCCCCCCTCAGACAGGCATCTAAGCTACACAGTGGCCTTGGTCCGACGGATGTTGGCCTCAGAAATTGTTCTCTCCTGTGTAAATGATTATCACGGGTATTGGAATGCCATGCTCCATGGGTTGAGGTAGTCACTTGGTTTGTGGAAAGAGGTGGTGGTAAAGGTGTGGGTAGATGGGTGGGCCTTACAAATTGCTGTCCTGGTTTCCGCTTAAGATCAAACATTCGAGTTTCAGGTTTGGTTGAGTCTTGGAAGCAATTGGGTGATATTGTGGTTTGGAAGGGTCGGCCGGGATTGCGGGGGGATGTGAGTCTGTTACAGAATATATGGTGGGGATGGGCTCGGTTGGTTGGGGATAAACCGGTGGCTGTTCATGACTTGAATAGGGTGAGAGCCCTACAAAGGCAGGGGGTACGCTGTTGGCTTGATCTTTGGGATGTCAGGGGGGGTTTCTGGAAGCTCTTGCTGAGGTTAAAGAGTTTTTCAAGCTAACTAGTAATGAGGCCAACCTCCTTGCCAGGTTGGTGGGGGATGTTCCTCAGGAATGGCCTTCCAACCCTTTCCCTTCCCCTGCTTGGATTCATAATCAATGGGCTGTGGGAGGGGTTAATCTTTGAAAGATCTCAGCTAAAGCTATTTACTGTCAATTGGTGTCTCATGAGCTTTTGGGTACTTTGAATGGCAAATGGAATTTAAAAAGAAGCCCGAAGTGGTGGGAGAGGAGGTGTAGGGAAATCTGGAGGGTTAGGATGCCGGGAAAAATCAGTTTCCTTCTTTGGAAGATTCTGCATATGTGCCCGTTGGATGAGCATTTCTCCGGTTTGTGCTCTGTGTGATCATGCAGTTGAGCAAGTGCGAGCCCTCTTTTGGGAATGCCAGGTTGTTAGAGAGGTGTGGTCGAGATTGCAAATGGCAGTAAGGAATGTGGGTTTGCAGTCTAAATTTCGGGTGAATTGGAAATCCGTTTTGCTAGGGGATTTGGAGCGGATGCCTTCTACTCTAATGAGCTGTTTGCTGTACTTGAGGGCGGCTGTTTTTCTGTCAACATGGCCTGCTAGAAATCAGAAAGTGTTTCACAATAATCTGGGCGCTGGAGTGAGGGTGCAGACGATCCTTGTGGGGGCTAATGTTGTCATGTTTGACTTGGCCTCGATTGTACAGAAAAGGGACCCCTTGGTGGGATCTTGTCTAGTCGGTGTGCATTCCATGATATAAATCTTACTGGGTTCTAGTGTAGGCTGCGGTCAGTTTGCCCTAACAGTCGGCCAATTTTGTATCTGGATTTTTGGGTTTAGCCACCTCTTTAATACAAGTCTGCATGTTTAATTTTCTTTATTTTAAAGGTATCTTGCTATAACTATCAACATGTGATAATTGAGGAGGAATGAATGATTTGATGAGTGTCCAAACTATCTAGGGTGATCTCCAAAAATTGTGGAGAAACCTAAAGAGGCTAGAGTTTTTGGCATCAACATGGACGGGCATCACATTTTGATTGTTTATTGTGTGTGAATCAAGGAATATTTGTCGGTGTGTTATTATTGTTTATGGTTGCACTGCACTTGTGGTTGCAGGTCACTTCCGATGACACAATCTAATATGGGTAATTGTGGCTATATTGTGCCTCCAAGACTATTGTGGATAGCCTTAATGTATTGTGATGTCATAATGCAAGAATGGAGCTGTATATTAGGGAATGCGAGTCAAGGGGGAGGAAAGAGGAGAAAAGAACTGCATGCCGAGGGAAGGTAAAGGTACAAAAGGATAGCTCAATGATGGGAAAGAGGAGACGTAAACATAGGAAAGGTGGAGGTACAAAGTCCAAATCAACCTTTGACACCATTAAAGGAGGGAGGGCACATACTTTGAGAAGGAAGAAGAGAGTACCAAGGTGAACTAGGAAAGTTATGAGCAATATTCTCATGGGTTGAGGTATCTGCTAGTTGTATAGCCCTCTCCCTGTTTGTGCCCACTTATGGGATACTCTAAAGGTTTAATAAGGCGGTTCTTTTCTTGGCGAGGGGAGAAAATTTTGAGGGCAAGAAGGCAACATCCATATAATTGAAGGAGAATCAAGAGGGAGTGAAGTGTTGAATCTCACATTCCTTGAGAGGTTTTCCTTTCCATATAATTGAAGGAGTATCAAGAGGGAGTGAAGTGTTGAATCTCACATTCCTTGAGAGGTTTTCCTTTATCCTTTTTTTGTATTGGCCAATATTGCCACTACCATTCTTTCCTTTTCTCCTTTAGCAAGATGCTGAGTTGTTTTGCCCATGACAAGTTTGAGGTAGAAACATGTAGGGAAAGTACTTAAGTAAAGGTAAGGTCATGTTTATCTAGTGCTCATGAATTCATTTGTCCATGTCTTTACATTTAGAGAGACATCTTTTTGAGCTAAAAAGAGATTTATAGAGGTGTTGGGAAATTAAGTTTGGGATTTCAAGATAGGTGCAAATAACACGATGAAATTCTGGTTGTAGCAAATTTCAGTTTGAAATTTCCATTTAATTTTATCATGGGCCATAACAACACTCATAGTCAGAGAATTACTATATGACACCTTGAAGAATGAGATAGATTAGTGATGAGGGTAAAAATTGGTATGAAGGGGCCTCTTCTTTTTGCCTTCATTTAGTACCTCTCAAAGGTAATGCATCCATGAAGGGGGACTTTCTCACAATTCACAGGCGTTAAGGCTTCCTTGCGCAAAGGTTAACATTATTGATAAGGGGGAATTACCTTGGGCACCCACACCTCAACTCTCAATGCGATCAAATGTCCTTTATCATAGGCCAAAGTTTAATAATATTAAGGAATTAAAATTTTGATTCTTTTACTAAAAGTTTTGGTTTTGAAATTTTATTTTGCTTGACTATTTAAAATAAAGAAAGTTTGTAATAAAGGATATTTTCTCAAGAAAATCCAAAAGAAATATTTCCTTAACAAGAAAAGTGAATTTCTTGTAGCATGTGGACAATGTGCCTACAAAATTAATTGTGGTTTTTTACTTTGTTTCTTTCCACTTTAAGCTTATTAGTTCCTTAAATTTATTCAAATTCTAATATAGACTTAAATTCTTCTATCTTGTTTACATAGCAAGCTACGAGGAACGATGCTCTAAACTACAGAATCAAAATCTCAAAGTTTCACGGTCATGAAGGACATGAAGATTTGTGGTAATTTTAAAATCTTAAGATCTTGGAAGTGAGCAACCTACTCTCTTAGTTTTTATTCGCTAACATATTACTCAATTCATGATTGAATAATGCATTAGGGGTTCTAATTGTAGTGAAGTCAATGTATCATATGAAGAATATGGATGTGCTTGGTATAGTGATTTGAGAATCCCAATGAGTTGATAGAGCAAATCCATGTATTTCTTTTGATTGCAGATAACTAAATCAGAATGTGGTGCAATGCAAGGAAAAGATGTCTCCAGCTATCATGGCAAAGTGAGCAACCTACTCTCTTAGTTTTTATTTGCTAAGACATTGCTCAATTGCATACATGATTGAATAATGCATTAGTGATTCTAATTGTAGTGAAGTCAGTGTATTATATGAAGAATATGGAGGTGCTTTGTACAGTGACTCCAACAACCCTAATGAGTTGATAGATCAAATCCATGTATCTCGTTATCATGTTTTGGTTGAACATATAATGACTACTTGAATAATTTGAACTAAGTCACACTGTGGTGCAATGCAACAAAAAGATGTATCCAACATTTCAAACTGTTGAATTAATCCATACCCCTTCGAATGGGAGTGATTCAATCTCATTTATAAGTTTACCCTTTGAGATACAATTCCTCCTCACTTACAATAGATTACTCAAAGGACAATAGTTATACAATTAAGGAACTCATGATTTCTAAGCTTTCTTATTTCTTGTGAAATAATTTAAAGGAACATGAAAAAGCTCAAGAATATTTAAAATAATTCAAGAACTAAGCCACTGTGAGACATTTGAATAGAAGCAATTAAAGTGAAATTTTCATCTTAAGCAAAATATCTTAATACTAACAAGTTTATTAAATTGGATATCCTCAAATGTTCTTATTCGAACAGTTCATCTAGCAAAGCCCATTTATTATATAAGTAACTACTTAAAAAGGAAAAAATCTTATGTTTAAGGATTGGAAATATTTAAAATAATTCGAGAACTAAACCACTATGAGACATTTGAATAGAAGCAGTTAAAGTGACATTTTCATCTTAAGCAAAATACCTTAATACTAACCAATTTTTAAAATTGGAATATCCTCAAATGTTCTTATTCAAATGGTTCATCGAGCAAAGCCCATTTAGTTATATAAATAACTACTTAAAAAGCAAAAAATCTTATGTTTAAGGATTGGAAATAAATTTTATTTCAAAATATGATCCTATTTGTTAAAAGAAAGCACTTATGCATTCTATATCAATTTCAAAGCATGCTGAAATATTGGGAATTTGGTTAATTTGAATCCATTTACCACAAGTTCTTATAGCTTCTTATAGAGCACGCAATTAGGGAAACTTAATGATTGATGTGTTTCAATGTGTGGGTTTGTAATCGATTTAAAGTATATAGAACTATCATATAATAAGCTAAAGAAATTTGATTCAAGAAATGTAATTTCTTCTCTAAATTTCAAAATCCTAGTCTTATTCATTCCTAGTGAAAGTTTAAAGAGATTTGGACATTTTAACTTTAGGTCATAAAGCTTTTTCTTACAATTTTTTATGTTTAATATAGTTTGTGAAAATAGTTTTCATAAGAATGTTGACCATTTAATGTTAAAAGTATAACCTTTATTATGTTGAACATCTCTGTGGATTTTCATTTAAAGTTGAAAAATAATGGTTTTCGTTATTTAGATCTAATATGATTCATTAGTGTTTCATCAATGAGAACCTTTACTTTTCCAACGTTGTGAGCATGAGGTGCATTATTGGACTTGATAGCTTGATCCTTGTAAAGTCTCTATGTGTGTGTGTGCGTGCGTGCGTGCGTGTGTGCGTCGACCACATGCTTGCACACACATGTCTTCTCTTGCTAACGATGTGTCATGACGTTTCTTGGCATGATAGGATGTTAGCAAAACAAATCTCTCTCTCTCTCTCTCTCTCTCTCTCTCTCTCTCTCTCATCATACATGTACTTGAGCATTCTCTTCATTGGCTCAATTTTTATGATGTGATTGGTGATGTAGGCCTGATTGAGCAGGGGATATGCCGCACTTGCTCAACTAGAGGGGCAATGCTTCCACTCGTACCTCTAGGATCCTAGAACCAAGTCTCTTCTTTTTTATTCCTTGGTTCACCTAGCAGGTATGTAGAATATTATGGATGGCTCTATCTTTGTGCATGACTTTAGCAGATAAGGGTATTTAGAGATGTTGCTATGCTCACACATGTAGGTGGTTTGAGAGCTTGGGGCTCCACATAGATAGACTACTCCCATTCTGGTATAGATGGAGGTTCCTTCAGCGCTACTAACATATCACAAGGTCAATCGGATCATTCGAGAGGACCTCTTACTGCTACACATATCCAGGACTTAGTTGGCACCTAGCGAGCTTCCAAATGAAGCTCAATTTCTACAGGCACAGCTCTATGGATTTGCGAGAGGCCCACTAGGATACACTCAGATCTACCTTCCATATTCGTGGAGGATATCGATCGGACAGTTCTATGTCTCATCATATCAACTCCATATTGAATAGCCATGAGATCGAGTTAGAGAAGCATTTCACCTTTAGGTGTCTTGTATATTATGAGTTTCGAGGATGTTATCACTGTCTATTCAGAGATGGTTTTGGATCCCTCTCCATCTTCCTCTCTTACCTCGATCAGAGATACATCGCTTCCTTCAATAGTGAGATTGTCAGACATAGAGAACACTCGCTTAGGATACAGAGACGGGGTCAAGGCACACAGCTAGACTCTACCTAGAGCATGATTACAGAGTTTTTCTAGCTATTTCGTATAGACTAGTAGGTCACGGTAATTGGTGAGGCCGAGATCTAGAGTCAGTGACATAATGGAATTGACAGCAGGTTGATGCAGAGATCATGATTAGGGATATTTCCTATATGTTCACTCGATGGGGGGCACGACCAACGGGGGTTCCACTAGCACTTACCAGACGTAGGGTAGTTGCCAGGAGACCATAGCGGGTCATGTGCACAGACCACTATGAGCACTCCATCACAGGCTTCTTGTCATCATGGCCTCATTCCCCCCTTGAGCTTCCACCTTAGATTAGGCTTGATATGATTCAATTGGATTATGATGTATTCATCATTGTGGGTGATGATGTCCGATTAGAGGCTCCATCCTTTCAGTAAACTCTCTCTCTCTCTCTCTCTCTCTCTCTCTCTCTCTCTCTCTCTCTCTCATGTGCACATCCACCACCACGCTTGCATACACACATGCACTCTCACTAATGATGTATCATGACGTGTCTTGGATTGATAGGATATCAGCAAAACAAATCTCTCTCTCTCTCTCTCTCTCTCTCTCTCTCTCTCTCTCTCTCTCTCTCTCTCTCTCTCCCATGGATTCATTAGATGTAATAAGGAGTGGAAATTCAACTTGAAAAGTGTGAAAGAGTTATAAACTAGCTAGGCATGTTACAAATGAATTAAATAAAATGGAGGCTAAGATATAAGCCAATATCAAAGCACATTAAAAAAACCAAGTTCGGGTCATGGGTATGTAAGTGGACACAAATCTTGACAAAACTAGTCAATAGAATGAAGATCAAGAAGCTTTGGCCAAAAGAACAATTTGTTATAGTGGAGGGACCTGCAAAAAGCAACCTAATAGATTCAATTTGTTGTCGTTTTACCTCAGACTAGGGCTAATGGCACATGAGCATAATCATGGATTGCCCCACTAATGTTTTTTTTTTTTTTTGTAATTACAAAAAAAAGTTTTTTATTATAAAATTTCCCTTGCGAAAAGGGTGATACAAAATCGCTCAAATGAAATGATCGAGCAACAAAAGCATATACATGTCGAACGTATACAACATTGTTTGTTACAAAATTACCCTTTCTAAAAGGGTCGCTCAAACGAGCGGATATACAAAATGACATACTAAAACTCCTTACATTGATCAGAAGATTGAATATGACATCATCATTCACCTTTGCTAAGAAGACAGAATGCAATCATGATGAAGAAAACACTGGAAGGGGCAAAGGATAACCCAAGCTCTTCACTATTTAAGCTCTTCACTATTTAAGCTCTCACAATTGCTCTTACTTTTGCTTTACGCTCCTTCCTAGCCTCCCAAAATCCACGTCTACTTGTAATTGCTCTATCTTTGTGTAGAATTTTCAAATTCATAGTAGTTAATGTTTTAGAAAGAAAGTGAAGGCCTAGACTTGTTGGATATCAATGCTTCACTCTCGTGTAACTATGAAAGAACCAGCTAACTCTACTTGTAAGCCCCCATATGAGGAGAAGGCATTTGAGTAGCTCGGTTATCCGATAGGTCCTGGTTTGGACACCAGATGGGGGCCATGTGTGGCCTGATGGCTGGACGGAGTTGGCACATTGCCAACTAGGCTACATACAAGTGCGGGAAGGCATCCCATGACTGACCGCACTGAGGGTAGACAGAGCATTTCCCGGGGCAGCCCACTCTCGGGTTACGGGGCCCGTTTGGAGCCTCAGATGATCCCGGATGGCTCTGGGCCGAACCGGTTCTATCGTGTGGTCGATGGCCTATTTCGGGACCGCCAACCCCCAGTCGACCATTTTGGGTGGATTGGGTCGGTCACCCAATCGGGTCTAACCGACTACGACTGGTGGCTATATAAGAGCAAGCCCGTGAAGTCCATTTCATCACTGGCTACAGCAACCTTGATTCCTTAGCATCCAGCCTCCGTCCTCTACTGTTTCCAGCACGCCATCGAAGCTTCTCTCACAGGAGCGCACGACTGGGAGGGGGGGTTTCCATTTTCTGAGCAAAAACCCCCGAGCAACGAGCGGACAAAAGGTAGGAGGGGTCAAAATATATAGGCTCAAGTCATTTTTTGGGAGCAAAAAAATCCAAATTATTTCAAGGAATATGTAAGTAAATATAAACTACTAATAAATAGATATAGATATAAATATACCTTTGTATAATATACATATATAATGTCCAAGTGGTGACTTATTTTATCACTTTCAAAAATCCTTTCTTTTCCTTTCACCATTGGTTGGATCATGAAAATTTGAGCAAATATCCTCTTTATAGTTCCTCAAAATAACCTAAGAAAATAATATAATACTTTTTTAATAGACCCTCTATGTGTATTTTTCCAGAGAAATATGGTTTGAAGAGCTTGCCCCCCAACCCTATTCCGTTGGCAGAATACCCTTGGAGAGCCTACGCAGAAGGAGTTATAACTTTTGCTCCTTATCTCAGATTGAGGAGCTGTAAAAAGAACGTTCAAAATTTCATGATCTATGCAATGGTAGGCTTAAAATTATACTTTTCATAGTTATAAAAGATAAAAAGTAAAAATTTCAAGATGTATATGAGAGTTACAACTTCTCCCTAATTCATATTTTGGTAGGAAGGAGTTTAATAGAGACCACATTTCCTTAAAAGTACTTAGGTTTGGAGAATTGGGAATATTTTAAAAATTCATTCCTTGCCTTCCCATATTTGATAATGTATTAGATATTAATTTATGATCGATTATAATGGCCTCAAGTATGAGTTTCCAATATCTTTTTCCTACTCATCCAAGGAATATGGTATACATTGTTATATGGGAGCTTCAAATATGGGATTGCTAAAGATTAGGGAAACTCTTTTAAATTGATTTAATTACCATAATCATCAAAACAGAGTATGGTAGGGAGGTATTTATAGGAGTTTCTGAAGTGTTCACTATTTGTTTATATATAGATGATGTTCTCTAAAATAAGTGTTATAATGAAAAGTAAGTAAGTATATGGTTCCATAAATGAGAAATTAAGAGGAATTGTATATTCCTTTGAGAAATATACAAGCATGGTTGGTGTCAAAAATTATCGCTCGGACTTTTCTGCTCATAGGTTTTTGCTCGGAAAGTGTGTACATCCGCTGGGAGGCAACGCCATCTATTGTATCAGTTTTATAGTAATCAAATTTTTGATTCTCCATACTATCTGTTTTTCTCTCTTGCGTACAAGATCCTGTTATCTGTTGAGCACAGACGTTGTATTATTTTCTTACATGGTATCAAAGCTTGGGCTCTAGCAAGAAGATTTGGTAGTGTGTTTCTGTTTGCAAGCAGATTGTGAGAGATGGCCCAGCCCGTAAGACTGCGAATCCCACCGTTCAGCGAAAGCGGAAAGTTGGACGGCACTAACTATCCACTCTGGAAGTTCAAAATGAAGACCATCCTAAGCGCATACGAGCTTTGGGATACTGCTACTGGGGTGGACTTGAAGCCGGTTCTGAGACTGAATCCAGCCAATGCAGCACAACAGATAGTACCAACTGCGGATGAGATTCTCACGTGGACAAGAAGAAATGCAGATGCACTGTGTTCTATTGTCTGCAGTGTAAGTGATTCTGTCATGGCATTAATTCAACATGTCACCACAGCGGAGGAGGCATTGATGGTCTTGAAAAATCAGTACGAGATCACGAATCAGACACGGATTCAGAATTTGGAAACTCAACTTGCGAACGAGAAACTGTCTGAGTCTGAAACGGCAGAGAAGTTCATCACCAAGGTGAAGAATCTGCACGATCAGATGACTGCGATTGGCATCACCATCACCAGCGAGAATCTAGCACGAAGCTGCATACGGATTCTCCCACCAAAGTACGACAGTCTTGTTACAGCGTTGAATACGCAGAACAGAAATCCGCCCCTCAACTTTGAGGATTTCAGCACAATGCTTCTGGAGGAGGAGATGCGTCAAAAGACAAGACTGGAGAAGATTCAGCTTTCTATGCTGAATCAAAGAAAGGTAAGGGTAAGGACTCTGGTAACCCATCTTCTTGTGATGATAAAAAGAGAAAGAAGAAGATCAAGTGCTTCTATTGCAACAAGGCAGGGCACAAGCTGAATGAGTGTTGAAAGAAGATTGCAGATGAGAAGAACGGAGCAAAGAAAGAGTCCAGCAACAGCGTGCAGGCAGTACCAGTAGAGCTGTTCGTAGCAATTGAGGAGATTTGCACGGAGGCAATTCATGTACCTGCGGATGAACCTTGGATTATTGACAGTGGTGCATCGCGCCACATGACCAGTCAGAAGGATTAGTATACCTCTCTACAACCGGTAGGGAATGACATCCTGGTAGCAGTCGGCAATGTTGCAAAATGTCCAGCAAAAGGAAAAGGTACGATTGCTCTCAAGTCAAAAGTTGTCCAATGTTCTTTATGTGCCAGATATCAAGTCAGATGGAGCCCATCTGATGCAAATTTGTATATCTTCAGAGAAGGAGGCAGGTGTATGATCGTGGTCCTTTATGTGGACGACTTTGTCATAACAGGGAACCATGAAGAGAAGATCTCGCAGACAAAGCATTTGCTAGGAAGAGAGTTTGAAATGACAGACCTCCGACTGATGCATTTTTGTTTGGGGATTGAAGATTGGCAAGAGCCAAAGCAAATCTTCATTTCACAGCTGAAGTATGCTGGAGAGATACTGAAGGCATTTGGCATGGCTGAGTGCAAGACAGTTAGTACCCCTATGGAGGTTGATGTGAAGCTCTCAAACGAGGACTCATCACCACTGGTGGACGAAGCAAAGTATAGAAGGCTTGTGGGCAGTTTGATTTACTTGTGCAACACGCGACCGGACATCAGTTTTGCGACTGGTGTACTAAGTAGGTTTTCCACTAAGCCCCGGGAGAACCATTGGAGGGCAAGGATGCGGGTGCTGAAATACGTCAAAGGCACACTTGATTATGGCATCACCTATACCAAGGACAACATCTTGACCAGATTCTGTGACTCG
Source organism: Dipteris shenzhenensis (assembly GCF_047967505.1). NCBI lineage: Eukaryota > Viridiplantae > Streptophyta > Polypodiopsida > Gleicheniales > Dipteridaceae > Dipteris > Dipteris shenzhenensis. Next base: position 50,721,040 of record NC_141604.1, read on the forward strand.
GATTGGGCAGGAGACGTGGACAGCAGGAGATTAGTGACAGGTTATTGTTTCTCACTTGGATATGGAGCTGTGTCATGGGTCAGCAAGAAGCAACCCACAGTTGCTCTTTCTTCTATGGAGGCTGAGTACAAATCAGCATGCTTTGCTTCTTGCGAGGCAGTGTGGTTGAGGAGGATTTTAGGGGACATGGATGTAGTGCATAACAAGCCTACGCAGTTATCATGTGACAATAAAAGTTGCATGGCAATTGCAAAGAACCCTGTGTTCCACGCTCGCACAGAACACATTGAGATTCAATATCACTTTGTACGCGAGCTCATCATGGATGGAGAGGTCAACTTGGTGTACTGTTCGACTACACAGAATGCTGCGGACATGTTCACGAAGGCTCTTGGAAGAGACTTGCTGGAGAGGCATCTTCATCGACTTGGCATTGGGCCGAAAAAGTAAGTTCTTGTGGGTGGACTTTAAGGGGGGGTGTTAGATATCAATGCTCCACTCTCGTGTAACTACGCGAGAACCAGCTAACTCTACTTGTAAGCCTCCCATATGAGGAGAAGGCATTTGAGTAGCTCAGTTATCCGGTAGGTCCTGGTTTGGACACCAAATGGGGGCCATGTGTGGCCTGATGGCTGGACGGAGTTGGCACACTCCCAACTAGGCTACATGCAAGTGCGGGAAGGCATCCCATGACTGACCGCACTGAGGGTAGACTGAGCATTTCCCAGGGCAGCCCACTCTTGGGTTGCGGGGCCCGTTTGGAGCCTCAGATGATCCCGGATGGCTTTGGGCCGAACGTGTGGTCGGTGGCCTATTTCAGGCCGACCCCCAGTTGACCGTTTTGGGCGGACTGGGTCGGTCACTCAATTGGGTCTAACCAACTACGACTGGTGGCTATATAAGAGCAAGCCTCTGAAGCCCATTTCATTACTGCCTACAACAACCCTGATTCCTTAGCATCCAGCCTCCATCCTCTACTGTTTCCAGCACGCCATCGAAGCTTCTCTCACAGAAGCACACGGCTGGGAGGCAGAGCCATCTATTGTATCAGTTTTGCAGTAATCAATTTTTTTATTCTCCATACTATTTGCTTTTCTCTCTTGCATACGAGATCCTATTATCTATTGAGCACAAACATATTATTTTCTTACAAGACTAACTACTTTGTGGGTGTCCCTTTCATGATGAAGGCATTGGCAACAAAGATTGACAAATCACTGGCACCAAAGAAAAAAAATGATGGAGAAGAGCAAGACAATCGACATTTAGCTCCCACCAAAGGAACTGTCCCCAACATCTATAAATTGGCTGGACAAAATGGACACCTATGAGTTCTAGGAACTTCCTTTAAAACAAGTCATGGGCTACACCATGGAAAAGGATGTGATTGATATATATATGAATAATCAATAAAGTCCTTATGAGTTGTAGGAAAGCGAATTTCAATTAGCAAAGTAGAGGTGACATTTGCATTCAGACCTCCCAATGAAGACAAGGATCTAGAAAACCTAGCGAATGCCAGATACGATGAGCTTTTCTTGGATGGAGCTTTGCTTCAAGGCCAAAGATTCCCAAGTAAAGTGAAGCAATTGAAATCTAACAACAACTACTTTTGATCCTTGTCAAAGTTGTTGGAGGTGGTGACCACCCCTTGTTTGGGTGTGGAGCATGGTTAATTAAAAGGAGGTCTTGCAAATATGACACGTGGATTTGGGGGTATTATTCCCATAAGCATAATCACCACTGTGGGTTCCTTGCATATGAAGGACCCTTGGACCCTCATCAGTTATCCCACCGGCCTTTTTGGGAGACTAGGGAGGCATGCATGGCTAGGAGGTGAGGGGATTGGGACCCCCTCGTACTCAATGCTCCTGTGGACACTTGCTTGGTAGTCTCTAATTGGCTGTCAATAGGAGCACATCCAACTAGAGACATTCGATGTGTGTTCCAAGGTAGTTGGTACATGATGCGGCGCTGAAGCGGCTACAGCAACAATGTTTTTTTGGGCAATGCTACCAAGTGGAGAAGCTCAAGCTAGGTAAGAAAAGGCATGTCAAAGCTATGCCTACTCACAGATGCATTGTAAAGGCATTCCATGAAAGGAACTAAACAAATTAAACAATGTCCTAGACCCTCTGTTCAATGAATCGGACCTAAAGCTAGGAGAGCTAACCAACCCAAAGAAAGATAAAGTGCCACCCCATCAAAGAGAGGAAAAGTCAAAAGAGAGATTGATAAGGGAAGACAACCAATCATGGAAGAGAGGTCTTCCACACAAAAATAAGTGGAACCCCACTCAACAATATACATCCCAAGTTGTGGGTACCCTATGACGATCCACCACCAATGATACCTTGAATGGACCTCACTTTTTCCACCAAGGGGGAACTAAAAACATATCACCATTCATATGGAACACTCTTGCAGCAAGCCATCAATGTGATGGCATAGGAAAAAGAGAATTTTCAATCTCTTGGCATGATGTAATTTATATTGTACCAGGAATAAGCAAAAATTAAAAGGCTTAGCATAGCCTTACATGATGCAATGGAAGGGGATGTGGCAAAAGTGAAAGAATGCCTTTCGCAAGAAATCTGTTTTGTGGTAAGAGGAGGGATCAAAGAAAAAATTGGTTCCAAGGCCAAGCAAGTGATCCAAAGGAGAAAACACAAAGCCAAGGTGATAATCAAGCACCCGAACCATATCATGAAAGAAAATGTGGACCTCAAGGGCTGAGTTGTAGTGCTTCAAGCAAAGATGGATCTCTAATCATCCAAATTCAAAACATTGTGGGGCAAAAACCACCAAAACAGCCCTAGGAGCTTGGACATCAAAAGCCCGAATCGAACAAACATGTGGCCAACTCAAGAGGCAAGAGTCCCAAAATGCGGGAGCACCTAAGCTTTTTACAATAATGAATCGCCAAAGTCTGAGCACAAAAAGGTAGCCAAGTAATCAACCTAACCAAAGAGAACCAAAAATGGACCTAAGGTTGAAATAAATAATGATTATGAAGCTAAGACAATTTCCATTGGGTGCCCCTCGTGTGCCCCTCGTATAAGGCAATAAACATTGCTTGTAGCCTAGTGGATGGGGTACTTGAAAGTGTTGACAAGGGAGGTGGTGCCTAAAAGTCCCAATGAGATATCTGACTTTAAATAGGAAAATCTTGAACGATAAGGGATGTGGGGCAACCAACAACAAAAAGACTCTGCTAGATACCGATTACTAATATTTTGAATCCATAGGCTGAGAGAGAATGGATCCTATGCTATAGATTGGTCAAGGACCAATACTATAAAATGCATTGCATCTTCAAAGTTTAGGCATTGTAGACATGGGATTTTCTTGATGAATGTAGGAATCCACCCATTTTGAGGTGGAACAAGAACACCAAGAGGCACATCAATTTGCAATTTCGCAGACGAGGGAGTCAGTCTTGCATCTAGGTTCTACTTTGAACCTACCCTAATAGTTGTTGTGATTTTCTTCCCAGACGGGGGGCTTATCTTCATGCTTGTTTTCCCACGATTTCTATAGGTAGGAAGTTTTGGTTGTTTGAAATAGATGCCTCTACACCAGATATGTTCAATTCTTTTACTAGTGTTGCTATTGGGCTTTGTGGTCATTATATCATGCTCATAACCTTTGACTGTATGGGCACTTTTTGGTGAATTTTTATCATTCCTTTGTTCCTCCCTCCACAGTTCTACAAGATGCGCATTCTATTGGATATCTTTCTCTAGCTTAGTTGGAAGTGTTTATCACTATTTTTAGTTTTTAGTAGTAGCTGCTCCACTTTGGGGCACGCATGAATGTACATTTCTTTTTCAAATGAGATACTACTTTTCACAAAAAATGTGTTTGTGTGTGTGCGTGAGCACGTGCGCGCACGCGCGTGTGTGTGCGGGAGAGAGAAAGAGAGAGAGAGAGAGAGAGAGAGAGAGAGAGAGAGAGATGCAGATGCTTTTGATGTCCCATAGTTTTTTTTGGGATGTCCTTTATTTTTTCAAAATTTTTGGGTTTCAAATTACTTTTATCTTTTGGGTTTATAATCTTTTGACCATTATCCATTTCCTCATTCCATACTTCAACTCTTCAATCCAATCCTTCCTCAACTATCCTTGCTTGCAAGATATCTATTATTTTTACCTTCCAACCATACTACATTCCCCTCCCAAAGTCATGGCTTCCCCTAGAGAAGAATTTGGAGGATGGCTGTCTTGAATCTCTAATTGGTCAAATTTTCCTCTATTCTACAAGTCAGTCAATACAGAAAGACTTAGTATGCTAAATATGAAGGCACACATAGAGACCTCAACCGCAACGGACTTCCCCTCACAATCCCTAAAGAGTTCCTTTGAATCCCCAAAAGGGACAATTAACAAACACCACAAAACACACGTTCCAAAATTCATGACAAAAGTCATTAGCTTCCCCACCTTTAATATCCTATAGTGGTGAGGCAATATCATGGCTTGCAGTTCTCCACAATTTATTCGTCATAGCCCCAAATCTTCTACTAGAGCGTGTGACAACAATATGGGCTTCAATTCTCCTAATCTCCCAAATCGCATCATGGATGGCTATTTCTCTACAGACAACATGGCTCAATGGAATTATAAAATAGCTACCTTCTCATACCCATCGTTCTGCTTGTTGGGACTTTTATGTACCCTAGCTGATGACTACCTTGCTGATGGACCATTTTGGACTTATTCAGTTCCTTTTTCTTTTCATAGTAATTAGTCTTGTTAGACCTAGCATTGGAGGCCTTCTGAGATTTACCTTCCATTCTATGTCATTGAATGCACCTATTTGCTCTAGATACGACTAGTCAACATTATAACATCTTAGGTAGCTTGAACATCTACTCATCATGACAACTACACTAAAAAATTCATGTGTACAAGTTGAGTACTTTGTCCAAGCATGCCCATCCACATTTTGGTCCATTCTAGCCATTGAAGAACCCTTGGGCATCAGAGGGAACTCAAAGACAACATAGCCATTATAGCTATGAGGGAGTTCACTAACTCTCTCCACCCACGGGGTGTAGAACATGGAGAGAATTATTCTAAGGCATCTTCTCAAGAAGTGAAGTAACAGCAATCTCTCCTACACTTTGCAAGCTAGTATGAGTACCTCTCCTTGCCGCTATTTTAACTTTGAAAGACAAGTGTTGTTTGCCATCCATTTTGAAGCCCACCAGTAGATCTCAAATAGCAGTTTCATCCACTCCTATCTCTTAGTAAAGATTGATATTCCCATCCACCACGAGATGAAAGTGCTACTTTAGGTTATTGATAGATACTTCCAATAGAGGGATGTCATAGCAAATATCTCCTGGCCAGATCGACACTCCCATTCATGAGATGAAAGTGCTCCTTCAAATCCTTAGTATATACTTTCAATGGAGGGACAGCATAGCGATTACATAATGTTTGCTCTTTTGCATATCACATTAACATAGTTGTAGGCATGTTTTCATGGACAACAAACAAAGAAAGAACAAGAGCTTGAGTAACTGTGGAAAATAACAAATTGTAGATTTAGGAACAAGATACACAATAAGTGCTGGATCATTTTCACTTTGCAAATCACAAATCGAAGATATCATGTGGTGGACCCAACCGTCTACATAAAATGTTCTCTTGGTTTTATGTAATAGGATTTATTTAGATGCATGATTCACCTTTATTGAAGAATGGTAGTAAGATTTGGTTCTTTATACGAAGCAACTTCACAGCCATACATGGCTCTTCATAGTATCCATAATAGCAACTACTCATATCTCATGATATGGACAATTGCCCACTCATTAATATCACATCATGTTGTTGTGACACCTTTTCACACCATTAATTGGCAACACCCCTACCTATCAACAAGATAGTCATACACAGTAACTATGTACATATGTTACAAATGATATCAACCTATACCATTTGTGTAAATTGCATTACATATGATATTTGCTCGTGGTGGTGGTTATATACATGAACATCTTTAAAGAAAATGAGGGTACCTAAAAGCAACCTTTAAAGCAATTAAATGATAGCACAAGAAAAGCAAAGACATCAAACAATTTCAATTAATCATACAAATGAGATGGGAGTCAACTCAACGTTATGAGCAATTTTGTGTGGATGATATTGATCTACACTTGCAAGTGTTGGACGATGGTGATGGCGACTTACACATGCAAGTGTTGGACGATGGTGATTTACACATGCAAGAAATGGGTGATGGTGAAGGTGATTCACACATGCAAGTGTTGGATGATGGAGAATGGAAATTCTTCATGCTAATTACGAAGTACCAACTCAAATATCTCTCCATAATAGCTACAGATTGCACGCTCGTACAATATTGAATTGAACTTTGACCCCATCACATTTCCTAACAACTACACATTTGTCCAACCTCTGTCGCAATCCTTACCTCTCTTTTCAGTCTTCCATCCTCCCCTTCTCCTCAAACCTTACCTCACTCACACTCTCTTTGTCTTATCCACTTCACCAACATAGCATCGACCTTAAAAGAGTGGAGTGCATAAGAGATGACTAACTATACACCATTTTGAATTGAACATGATGATGAATGTATACATATTTAGCCTTAGGGAAAGGGTTAGGATTATGAATTATCCCTATACTCTTATAGTCATTTTAGAAGAGTGCAATTTACACTATCCTTAATAATTAATTAACAATTAACCTCATGTGGCTTTCTACTATGTGATAAGATACATGCTTATGCAAGCATGCGAATTTGTAGGATTGTTCTTTTGGCATCAATAACTAACCCATATTGGGGATGCACCTAGAGCCTTTGTATGATGAGAATTTGTTCTTAATTAGAAGCAATGTGACACTCCAATGATTCTCAAGATTGGGACTTAATGGTTTTTTGGGGCTAGAGCTTTAGAAAGGAGTTGGCTTCCAAGAGACTAGTAGGCAAAAGTAGTCTCCAACAAGAGATTGGTTGCCTACCAAGAGACTAGTAGGCAAATTTTTTAAGAAGTGCACATGTGTTAGACATTTGCACTTGTTAGGCTATTGATGTGTTAGTTGATTATAATGTTGTTTGTAAGATTGTTCTCAAACCTCTCTCATTTCGTGAAAGAGAAAAGGATCTTCGATACGCCCAAATAATGCAAGGGGTAGACAAAAATTGTAAATCATACATTTTGCATGTATCCATTAATCATGCATCAAAGCTCGCCAACTGCCCATGGTGGATAGACTTCACCATTAAACAAGTGTTGACTAGAGAGAGAGAGAATTTTATGCAACTTGTCTCTAAGGAAAAGATTGAGGCTACATAGAAGCTCTAAAGCATGGAAGATCTCAATGGCAACCAAAGGCATTGGGCGGAAAAGCAAGTAGAATGTGTTTTTGTTTGCATGGAAGTCGTTATCAAAGTTAGTTATTTTCCTTGGACATGTTAATATCTGCTTCCCAACAATTGTAGCAATTGTTTTGGATAGTCCTACACAAGAGAAGATCAAGGACATCTTATAAGATGTTGGTATGCATGCTTTGGCACTATCTTTTATCGTTTCTCCATAGTATATTTGATAATATTATCATGAATTATGCTGTCCCTTTTATTTTAAAAAAACAAAGTACCAAAGTTCATCACCCATTATATGTATAGTTCTCTACCAATCCAAGACATCAGAGTGGGTCCTAGGTTCAATGCTATGTATGGATGTTTAATTGGAGATTGTATGTATCTCCATGGAATTGACTTTGCATTTGGCACAAAGAATTCAATGTACTAAAAAATACATGATGACTTCTTGTCAATGGCTTCCAATGGTCATGGTCTCATGAGGATGGGTAAGAAATTCAAGTGGGATTCAAATTTCATGCTTTCGAATTTTCCTACAGGATTGATATTAGAGAATGATGATAAGGTCCCTACATTGAAAGCAATGAGTAATTTTGTTAGCACATGGAGGGATGGGAATAGGATAGAAACATGCATGGGACCACTTGGGACCACCTTTTCCCATTCCCATCCTATTTCTTCCCATGTGCTAAGCCCCTTAGAATGGGAGTAGCCACCTTTTCTCCCATCCTGGACCATGACCTCTAGACCCTAGCAGCCAGAATGGGTTCCCCTTTTTTAGGGATTCAAAAACATGGAAGGATGACATGTGTCCTTGTCCCCACAAGGTCCCCACCTCTTAAACACATGAAATGATGCCATGTGTCCTCTTCCTCATAAACCCATCCCTAGTTCTTTTTTTGTTAGCACATGGTAGGATGGGAATAGGATAGAAATATGCATGGGACCACTTGGGACCACCTTTTCCCATTCCCATCCTATTTCTTCCCATGTGCTAAGCCCCTTAGAATGGGAGTAGCCACTTTTTCTCCCATCCTGGACCATGACCTCTAGACCCTAGCAGCCAGAATGGGTTCCCCTTTTTTAGGGATTCAAAAACATGGAAGGATGACATGTGTCCTTGTCCCCACAAGGTCCCCACCTCTTAAACACATGAAATGATGCCATGTGTCCTCTTCCTCATAAACCCATCCCTAGTTCTTTTTTTGTTAGCACATGGTAGGATGGGAATAGGATAGAAATATGCATGGGACCACTTGGGACCACCTTTTCCCATTCCCATCCTATTTTTTCCCATGTGCTAAGCCCCTAAGTGGGTTGTTTGTAGTAGGTACTAGCTTAGCCAATAGTAGTGGATGGGTGGCTCTCATTTGACCGATTTTAAGTACCTCAATTGCATTATAAGGTTGCAAGTACCTCACCTGTCCTATTGCAAGTACTTGAATTGTACTTTAAGGTTGATTGCTCTTATTTATTATATGTTCTTAATGGAATTTTATTTGAATGTTATTTCCAAATGGAACATTGTTATTATTTACTTGAAATGAAAGTTGCTTGCCTCACATGGATGAAGCACCATGTTCATGTCCAACGGTTGGAGATGGTAAGGCGAGTAGTCATGCATGATAAGTTGCCTTGGACAAAAATTACTTGTAAGTATATTTCGGCTTAACAAGTATCATTATGTTTTTGCACGTGGATTTGATTTATGTGAATAGTTAAATGTCTTGCAGATGCATTCCTCCATGTGCGAAGAGTGGGCATGAGACAAGCCAACTAGCTAGCTCTCGCGGTGGCCTAGACCTCAAACTAGATGGTGGCTCGAAATACTGTATTGAGCCTACGTTTGGAGGTGGGCTGCTAGCTCAACCACCATGGGGTGGTTCTGAGGACTCTCGACTTGGAGTTGTACCTCGCCTGGTTTAGACGTTTTTTGAGGTCTGGGAGCAGCATGGATTGGCTTTAAATGGAATCTTAGAACTGCAATCATCTCCTGGTATGTTTATAGCTACCATAGATTGCGTGCAACGCTCAGAATAACTCTCAGCGTATAGAACTCCGTACAACAAGCTGAGACTTGTTCTCATACTAGAAGATTGTGATTTTGAAATTCCCTCCAACGCCAACCCATGCTGCTCCAAGGCTGAAACCTGGATTTGGCACAGGTAAAGAGTCTCGCTCACCTCTTTGCTTGATCAACTAGGATTTTCTCCATCCTCTTCTAGCTATTTCTGCCAGGAACATGTGTATCCTTCACAAGGATAAGCACACCGGAGGGAATTTGCACTTTCCCTAAGCAAGGGAACTCTACAAGCTCGAAGCTGGCTGTCATACCAAATGAAACGCCCCCAACCAGGTCAAGTAAATGTCTAAACCCTGGTGGGTTACAACTCCAAGCCACAGTTCTCGAAATCATGGGACAATCCTGTAAAATAACCCATAGGGTTCGAGCTAGCAACTCAGCTCCCAGCCATGTCTCCCGGAGGTCTAGACCATTGTGGGGATGTTGGCAAGCCTCAAGGTCAAAACATGCATCCCATACCGCACGCTCCTTGCCACAGGTCTACGTCCAGAAGGGGCTCCACTCAGCACTGGCTATCTTTAGCAATTTGCCCTAAACTTTAGCTTTACTTAAAAGCACACTTTTCCCTAATTCGCTCTGCTGATCTTGGAATAGCCATGTGTTTGTTAGACTAACATCATGCGCACTAGCTCTAGTCTCAACCTTAAGGTTAATCCAAACTCTATGCTAAATCCAAGATCATAGGTTGGCAGTCCATCTTGGTTAGGCCCTAGTTAGTCTAGTTATGGACATAGCACCTTCCTTCAGTCCGTGGCATCCTGCATCAAAACTCTGCAACCTTCAGTTCAGCTCCAGCAGCCTCAGCCGGGCCAGCAGGCCCTTTGAGCCTCAAATAGGGAGAGGAGCAGCCTGTCTCCCTCCATCTCTACCTAAGGGAGGGGGATGTTTCATCTAGATTCTACAGTTGTCTTCTCAAAATTTTTTAACAACAGCTGGCAGGGAGACCAGTTGCAACCGTATCCGGCATTCTATCTCGGACACTCACAGATGCAAGCACATGTGTTTGTGTAGCTTTCAGTTCACTACACGCTTTGGCACATAAGTAAGATACAGGCTAGAGTCTCAAGGGAGGGGACATCCCTTCATCTAGATTCTACAGTTGTCTTCTCAGCTTTTTGTAACAATAGTTGGCAGGGAGACCAGTTGCAACCGTATCCGGCATTCTATCTCACACACTCACAGATGCAAGCACATATGTTTGTGTAGCTTTCAGTTCAGTACACGCTTTGGCACATAAGTAAGATACAGGCTAGAGAGAAATGAGGTAGCTCGCTTTGCCCGTTGCATCCCCTCCTGCCAATGGGATGCTATTAAGCGATGAGAGCGTAGCTACCAGCTTCATGCATTTACCAAGATGCCACATATTGTGAAAGACTTTGGCGAACCACAGGAAGACAATGGAGGCTGCACATCACGTTGCAGGGGTAAAGGAGACCCGGACGCTATAAGGCTTGCTGCCTCAGGATCCATGCGGATACTCTAACCTCTGTTCAGTCACATGCTTGCATGGGTCTGTTGCTGAGAGGCTACATCGCAGTCAGGCTTTGCTTTCGTTATGAGAAGCCATGCATCGCTCATGGGATCGCTGCAAGGGTGGCCTCCAAGGTGCTTCCCGTTACCATACTCCAACACCATTGTTTGTCTGTGTAGCATGCATAAAGTCAATTGTGGGCTGAAGCAGAAGCTGGAGACAGAGCCTGCTGCTTAGTGAAGGTGCTCCAGACGTCATGCCCACGTCCGGCTCTAATATGGGAAGACTGAGGAACCACGCTAGGACAGGAGGTGTGAGGCAAGAGACGAGGTAGTAGAAGGACTGGAAGTCGTAGAGAAGGAAGCAAGAGAAGACTAATGAATAAAAAATAAGGCGGGCGTAGTGATGGACAATAAGGGAGGATGTGCCACATTCGAGAGAATCTCTGGGGTAAAGGCCAAAACAAAAAAGAAGAAAAAGAAAAGCCAGAGAGAGAGAGAGAGAGAGAGAGAGAGAGAGAGAGAGTTAGGATAATTATTGAAAACAGAAACCAACCCAAATATTAAAAGACAAATGGAAGATCAACGCGCACACAACACCACAATTCATTATTCTATTAGTTTATTTTATTTTGTAATGACATTTTGCTTTAATTTAAAGAAATAATAATAAAATGAGAAGATGAGGAGATATCAAACAAAATAGGTACCTGAGAGCAGATGACCTCCAAAATAGTACAGACGTAAGAACTGAGAAGAGAATGGGCTTTGAAGCTCCCCACATGCTCAGAGCTGAATTCCAAAGATATAACGACTACAACGTAAACAGTGGAGTTTTTTCATTCCTTGTGTTGTATTATAGAGCTTTCAGAGGAGTAATAGGATTAAATTACTAATTGAAAGATAATGGCACTCCTACTTATGCAAAGACACGAGAACGTAAAAAACTGCAAGTAATCATTCCATATTTACCCATTCCATAGATGTTTGAGTCAATGTGAGGTATTCATATGATATTCAAAACAGCATACTCAGATTGTTGTCATCTATCATCATATCAACTTCTAAACCTAAAGAAGATTGGATAATGCTAAGATCTAAGAAACTATAATAGCTTCCACTAGCTGTACACCAAAAGAATTTGGATCTTTGTACATAAAATATTTGAAGTTTGGAACGTTTGGTATAAGGAAGTCATCTATGAACCTCCTAACCTTTATGAAGAAAAATCAGAAAAGTCTCAAAAGAGATAAATCGCTGCATAACTAAGAAAATAACACAATTAGTGCCCATGTGAATACCAATGCTTTGTTGGAATGAAGAGTCTCCTAGAGTTTTGAACACACTATCTGGAAGAAAATTTAACCAACAACATGTAGAATCCAAATTTTGTTGGGAGTGCAAATGTCACCAAGTAACCTCTGAAGCCATGCAGCTTCACAATAGGAACGAAACGTACTTAGTAAGAAAATGTACGTCGATAGCCTATGTGGATCTTCGATTAAAAGACCCACAAGAAACAAGCAGAAACCATAGGCCGTTTTCGTATATGCTACTAGATGAGTCTAGGAACCAACACAATCCAAAGATCATCATCACCATGTACAGCATATTCTAAATAAATTTGTCATAATTTATGAGTTTGCTTGTAGTGACCTTCACACAATGGACACAGCATGCAAGAGAGAGAGACCCATAAAAGGAGAGGTAGAGGAGTTCAGATTTTTCCTCTTCCAAAGTACATCCAACACTCCCATATTTTGCATTGTTCAATTATTAGCCCCTCTCCCTTTTCCAAACCTCATGCTCAGACTTGAAAGAGCCCTCCTGAGTTAGGTGTGGCCATTGAGTGATGGAAGAAACCTAGACACCTAGTTAGTTTCTCCACGCAGGGATTGATAAGGAGGAAGAATCTTTAGGACCTAAAAGGCCAGCTTCAAGTCTTGTGTGTCCACAAGAGAGAACTCAAAAGCACCATTCTGGAGAGCAAACAACAATAGAACCAAAGCACCTCAAGGTTAACTGCACAAACTGAGCCAAACCCTTCTTACAGAGAGCTCCAAAAGCTGCAGCAATGCTGCTTTGGTGAGCACATGCACTGTTCCTAAGCTGTGTGCTCCTTAGTGAGTGAGCTTTAGTGACCATATGTAATGCAAGTTCCTCTGACTGCAACGTGCACCCTGCTGCACAAGTGTACTCACCTACTGGCGCTAGGTGTGCACCTGTAGATGGTGCTCAATGGGTGAGGGCTGCTTCAAGGCTAAACTATCGAAGTACCCTTGGATGTGGCCTTTTGTGAGGCTGGAAATCAAGCCCTTCCACAGATCAGCCTGTTCTGCTTGGTCCCTGGATCCAAACCTGGATCCCCCCAATCTGAAACTGTCTCCTAGTTCACTCAGATCTGGAGCAGGAACAGGCTCCGGGATCCTCGAAGCTGATCCAGGAACATGCCCAAACTCATCTAGAAACACAACATATAGTGCAGTTTCAATCTATTACGACCACTCACATGGTTGAAAAACATAAACTCATCACGGATAGCTACTATTACATCTCCACCGATGTCATCAGCTCCCAACAGTGTTGTGTAGACCATAGTATGTTCTCACACATACAGACTCACACACTCACACATACTTAAGAATCCATTTATGCCAAGGTCTTTGTACTGAATTTCTGTCAGCACTCCCGAGCTACCGGCAGACTCAGCCGTGACGAAGGAATAAAAAAGTAGTCCACATTATAGGGCAATGCCAACTTGAAATAGATCAAATTTATCCCAATATTCAGCAAGTCGCAACATGGACAAAAACTTTACAAATTGAAATTTGCATGTCTGCTAATACAGCAGGAACATAATTCTAGATGAATCCAGGAACATGCCCAAATTCATCCTCTTAAAACACAACATAGTGTGCAGTTTCAATCGAATAACAGTCACTCACAAGGTTGAAAACCAAAGTCGCTTATACATACTGGGGACTAGCACCGACATCATTAGCACCCACCATAGTATAAAATACGTTCTCACACGTACAAATCCACACACCCACACATACTTGAGTTGGCCTTCATGCAACAAAGGTCTTCGTACTGAGTTTCTGTCAGCATTCCCAAGGTGAAGGGCAGACTCATCCATGACAAAGGCTAGCACTAAAGGAGAAAGCTGATAAAAACTCTTCATTCAAGCTACAACTGCTTGTGAAAACTATATCTAAGCAAAAAATGCTAGACAATCTAGCTGATAGGGCAAAAGGACATATCACAATAGAGAGAACGTCTACTCTCCACTCTAACCACTGCAGCCTTTCAGAAAAGAAAAAGACAGGCAGAAATCCATAAACGTCAAATGCATGCCAAAGATCCAGAATCTTTGAGTGTATATACTGCCCTTTGGATCAGGTACTCTCGATTCCAAGGCAAAGAGATGGATCGAAGTACGATGGCTGAAGGAGGGAGAACCTGAGATCCCAATACCTGTAAATAAAGCCTGAAAGCAAGGATAGCAAATACGAAGCCGCCAGACTGTGACAGCGAACTCTAGTATGTGGGGCTTAGGCTATGTTCTTTCCAAGCAATTTCAAGAAGTACGCCTAAAACTCTGATCAAATAAACGACGTTAAGTAATAAGATACGCATCCGTCAGAAAAATGGGCACGCTCAGCATGAAACCAAGCTCATTATTTCTTTCTTGAAATCGTGGTGTGCTGAGTTGCAATGCGAATGTCTAGTGAAGCTTTTTAAGCCAGGGTCTACTCTCACTCTCTTTTCCCCAGCTAGTTCATAACGGTCACAACACAGGACACTCCCTTATGAATGTGTGGGGAACAAGAGGCTCGCGTCGCATCTTCATGCAACGAAGCTTTCTACCACGTTCCTGGGCTCCATCCCTGCTTCGTATTGATCTGCTGAAAGTGCATTTAAAAAAAAAGACAATTCTTAGATATGAGTCGCCTTTCCTTACACTTGAAGGCGAAACAATCTTTATGCTCTAATCTTGTGCAGGTGGGCAGAGTCGAGAGCGTCCAGTGCGACCTTGTGCTATACATTCAGCAACGACGAGCTCTACTGCTAACTCCAGTTTTGCTGTGCTAACTCCACAGCCCAGATTTGACAATGGCTTGCAATGCTTGTGGACGAATAACAAAAGTGTTATTTGGATTGAACTTGTGTCACATATCGAATGAAAAAATGTTATTTGAATTCAACTTGGGTCACATACCATCGCGTGGCATAATTTAATCGGCATAAACGATACTCCAATCGTTAATGGTTCTCGAAAGAATTTGTGCGAATTCAACCTCAGCTCGACCTAAGCCAGTTAAGGTCACAGTTACACCTAGTAGACAGCGGCATCCAACCTGGGCTCAATGAACAGACCCCTAACTGAAAACTTCAAGAACCGCGCACTCAGAGGGCAGTTAGGCAGCCATCTCCATGCGATCGGACTTTGCGAGAAGTCGCATAGCAACATTTCCGAATGAGAATCCTTGAAAAAATATAAGAGGTCACCGCTCCCAGCACACTTGAGATCAAAATCCGTCCTCCCCTTGAAAAATCTTGGGAAGTGCTCGCCCGGCATCCGCTCGATTTCCACCCATTTCTGTTTTTCCGGTTCAGTCTGCCAATCATGACCTAATTCCCAGATGTGTACCCGCTGACAATCCCTTTCCGAGCCGACTCCACCAACAAGTAAAAGCTTTCCCCTCCTTTGTATCAGGAAGGAACAAAACAAAACTTCGGGTTGGGGAATCCGCACTTCTTCCCAAACTCCTTTCTTCATATCGTAGGCCATTATATTGTATGGTCTCGCCGATGTGAGACAATACAAAACTCCATTGCAGAAAACGGTCTTGGACGTCCACACAGTAATTTTCACAGTGTATTCTCGAGGCACAATCCCTGTTATGTGCCACGAATCTGTAAGAGAATCGTAGACCTCAGTCGTGCATTCATAGTCTCCCCCACACTCCGACGTACCCCCTGCAACCACAACCTTGAAGCTCCGAGACTGCTGATCCTCGATGACACCCACTAACGAATTCAGGCGACCACGGGTCATAGGAGGAAGCTCCCTCCAGGCTTTAGTCACCGGATTGCAAACAGCCAAATGCCCAGCACTGGCATTGGAATCTCTGACCACCCCTCTGACAAAAAGGAGGCCGCCGGAGGCAATGAGAGGGAAACGCAGGTGGAGGGGCAGAAAAGTGAGGGGAATGCTGTGCCATCTGTTGAGACTGGGGTTGTAAGCGCAGCAATTGTCCCGGCAATTGAAGGAAGAGCACATGAACAACCAAGGCTGTTCACGGGGGGGGAGGCGTTGTTGGAGGTGGAGGAAGGAAGGACAGGTGATCATGGAGTTCCAGTCACGGCAGACGGAGCGGCTACGGACGATGGAATGGATGGGGAGCCAGGAGACGATACGGGAGAAGAGGTCATTGGGGAGTTTGGTCCAGACAGAGGAGGTGAGGAGGTCTGAGGAGGAGGAGGAGGAGGGAGGAGGGCGGTCTCTCATGGCGATGAGATTTGAAAGGCTTGGAAGGTGTGGCTATGGCGATGGAGAAGGTGCTCTGGCTCTGGCCATTTGAGGACTACGAAGACGATGATGATGATATGGCAATCCTCCCAATGGACACCCCTTTTCAGGGGTCGCCTAGTAATCTTGTCCTTGTGACTCATTATTATTTATTAAGATTAAGATTAACATGACTCCTTCATGTGCTTGTAGGTCACTTGAGCGTCCCCTCTCCCCGAGAGTTTTCTTCCATGAACTCAGAATGGATCTCACTCTCGCCCAATACGGGTGGATAAGGGTTGATTTTGTTTTGGACTCTTTGCAGAAAAATGAAAATTCTTTGGATGTGCCGACAGGGTGTAGGCTAGCATTTGAGCTCTTACCTGAGGCATCGTTGGTGGCTGGAGTCCATGTGAATGAGGTTTGATTGGCTACAGCCCATTTAATAGGGTCAGGGAAGTTGCTTCTCTAGGAAAGCCCCTCCTCACAAGGAGAGGCTAAACTTCCCTTTGTCAAAACTAAAGCAATTCGCCGATTGATTTGGACAATTTGCAAATTTGTTGGCATGCATGACCCTTCATGCAACGGGTATAAGCACACTTGGGTCCAAAGAATAGCAAAAAACAACCTCTGAAAAAAGATCAAGCTCCGCATACAACACTTTGACCCAAACAAAGACCTCTACAAATCCAAGAACTCTTCTCAAACATCTTGAATTGGTCGCTTTGATCAATAGAGCTCAACACATCCAATGAAACCCATTGGTGAGGGGAGCTACCAGATTTCCCATGGATAAGTCTATTGAAAAATTAGAGAGAAAGATAATCAGCAAAAAGGAAATATCTCAAGGTCAATTTGAGATGGAATGGCTTATAAGCTTGTTTAAATCTTCCACTAAATTGTGGGACTCAGTTGATGAAATCTAGTGGTCAAAGGCTTCTCTAGGCAAAGCCATGAGTGTGGGAGGATGCTTGGGAAGACAAAGGGAAAGGTTGTGGAAAGTAGGGATACCTAGGAGTGTGAACACTATAGTGTGAAAATGACCAACAGACAAACCTATATAAAAGAGGTATTGCCGTAAAAATATTTTCATTAAAAAATATTTTTATTGTAGAGTTCACACTCCTAGGGATATTGGTCGCTTTGATCAATAGAGCTCAACACATCCAATGAAACCCATTGGTGAGGGGAGCTACCAGATTTCCCATGGATAAGTCTATTGAAAAATTAGAGAGAAAGATAATCAGCAAAAAGGAAATATCTCAAGGTCAATTTGAGATGGAATGGCTTATAAGCTTGTTTAAATCTTCCACTAAATTGTGGGACTCAGTTGATGAAATCTAGTGGTCAAAGGCTTCTCTAGGCAAAGCCATGAGTGTGGGAGGATGCTTGGGAAGACAAAGGGAAAGGTTGTGGAAAGTAGGGATACCTAGGAGTGTGAACACTATAGTGTGAAAATGACCAACAGACAAACCTATATAAAAGAGGTATTGCCGTAAAAATATTTTCATTAAAAAATATTTTCATTATAGTGTTCACACTCCTAGGGATACCTAGGAGTGTGAACTCTACAATGTGAAAATGACCAATAGGTAAAATTTTATAAAGGAGGTATTTCCCTAAAAGTATTTTCATGAAAAATTTGTCTTCTATTAAGAACAAAATAAGAAATGATTAAATTACCATGATTCTCTCTTCCCGACTCTGTGTGTGTGTGCATTAATTAATTGAATCAGTGGTTTTGCCCTAAAAAAATTGCTCTCTCTCTCTCTCTCTCTCTCTCTCTCTCTCTCTCTCTCTCTCGTGTGTGTGTGTGTGTGCACGTGCATGCTCTCTCTCTTATGTGTGTCATATCTCTCTTGTGTGAGCATGTGTGCATAGCATACACACATAAGAGCCTTTTGCTAATTTTTTTTATCATTACAAGGTTCTAAAACTTGTTCACCTTTCTTCTCCTTGATGATGATTCTCTACCCATCCTTTGCCTCCTCATTCTCTACCCATCCTTTGGCTCCTCAACACCTCAAGACTTCAACTACTAATATTATGCTACCTTGTTCCACCATCATCCAAGCTCCATCCAAGCACATGTTGCTTTTGCTTTTGCTATTGTAACATCACCAAGTTTATTGTAGCTGATTATAGCATTATAGATGATCCACCATTGGTATTCTTGAATTGAACATACTTGTGAGAGCTTAATTTAAGCCGAGCATCCATTGTCTTTCGTGGCATTAAAATGATGCTTTGAGAAATGACATGAAGCTTTGTTCTGTAAAAGTCATCCATCAAAAATAGAACCTTAATTCATTTTGGTTTATGGGCCAAGTTGCGAATAACTAAATAGAGAAAGGGCAAGAGGAATATTAAACAAATACACCCAACTTTGAAGTACATGAAAAATATCATTCCTAGAACATGAATAGGTAAATGATGGAAACAAAGTGCATGTGAGGAATGGCATGCATTTACAACTTTTGAACTAACATTGTGTGCATGAGTACATGTGGGCACCCCCATGTGCATGCGTGAGTGCGCGCGTGCGCATGTGTGTGTGTGTGTGTGTGTGTGTGTGTGTGTGTGTGTGTGTGTGTGTGTGTGTGTGTGTGTGTGTGTGTGTGTGTGAGAGAGAGAGAGAGAGAGAACTCCAAAAGTTGTGCATTAGTGGAGAAAACCTTGTCAACCTTTACAAGGGACAACGTAGATTACTTCAACCAATAATAAGGTGGGAGTCCCAACCACAAAAAAGAAATTGTAGTTCAAGTTTGCTAATAGTACTATAAGTTTTACATTTTTAGAAGGGAAAGCAAGTGAAAAAGTTATTCTTCTTCCATTGATTTTCAAACTAGAGGAATCTAGAGAAACAAAAAGTAAAGAGCCCAAGCTAAAAGTTTGGATATACAAAACAAAAAGTAAAGAATCCAAGCTAAAAGTCTACATGTACAAAACAAAAAGGAAGAAAGGGAGGATGCACAATGGTCGCTCCATATCTTGTATCCAGCTAGAAAAACATAGTCTAATCATTAATTACATATAGATTTTTAAGAATTGTAGTATTTTATACTATCCCATGTATGTTGCTATGGTAAATGGAAATGTATGACCTAGACATTGCCAAGTAATAGTTAAAATAAATTGAAGGAGTCAACCAAATTTCCCATTACAAAGGCACTTTTTTAACAAAGAACTTGGAAACAAGGTGTAAAGCTTTTTGGAATTGGAAGCACATGCATACTACTAGCAAAGAAAGGAAAAACAAATCATATACATATCCAACATGTTACCTAGAAAAAACAATTAAGGACATGTTATCATGTGTAGCGAGTGAACAACAATCAAATAACATATAAAAAATTATATGCCTTCATGCAATAGATATTTCCATTATTGTCTATAGCTCACACTCCATGACTTCTATAGTAAAATTTCATTTTGACATCAAGTAGCTCTTCGTGAAAACTACTCCATACTATTACCAATCAAGAAGTATGTTTCCAAGATCAATCATCTAAAAATTATACATAATGAGTAACTTTAACCAATACAATCAAAGCTAAAGATTGCCTCTAAGTTATTATAAAAAACAAACCATAAGGAGTCATTCTTCTTTCTTAGCCTATAAGCTTACAAGAATTTGAAAAATAAGGTACATGATGAGGACTATTCACAAATTAAGGCTTAAGGGTAACAGATGGTGGAAGGTGCATTCACAAAATAGTTTTAACTTATTAAGAGTGTATCAAATTCAGCCCATAAAATCTGGCTACAAGCCAATAATAAAAATAAAACATAAGGAGTCATTCTTGTTGCTTAGCTTACGAGCTTACATGAATTTGAAAAATAAGGCATACGAACTTGAGCAAGACAATCCACAAGTTAAGGTGTCGGTGTGGTAGATCACAAAAGAGACATCAATCAACATCGTTTTAATAATAGGCACTATTTAATTTGGAGAAACCATGATCAAAACTCTAGAACACAAGATTAAAAATAGTCATATTAGTTGAAAGTTGAGCATAGCTACTTATTGAGTAAGATTTGGATTAAAGTGTATTGACTTTGCAAAAGACAAGCCTTCAATCAGCAATAAAAGTTCTACTTACAATCTACTCATTTTATTCAAACTAGAAAAAAGCTTGTATATCTTTTGCTTAGCCAACACAAAGACCACCTATTTTGCATCAACCCTTTAAAAGCTCACACGGGCAGTTAATTTGAAAGCTTACTAGGACTAAAAGGTAGATAAGTTTTTGATAAAACATTAGAGCATGGACATGGGCGTCTCATGCTCATCTTGCTCTCCCCCCCTCTTCCATAGCTCCGCCTCCTCCACGCCTCACCTTCTCCCTCGCCACACCTCATCTACACCTCTCCTCCCTCTCCTTCTGCCTTTTCTTTTCTCCCCATCTCTTCTTCCTCCATGCATCACCTCCGCCTCTCTTTTCAGCTCATCCCCTCTAGTCCAACTCCCAACCTAACCAAGTCAAGTCCAAGATACCTGCATTGCCCACATTGGTCGTCTCCTCCCTTCCACTAATGACTCGTGATGTTTGACCAGCCTGCACTCACTAGGCTTGACTACCCGCCACTCGATGGCTTGTTGTAGTGGCTCAAACTGATGGCTCTGATCCCACCATTGCTCCTTGTGCCACCCGTTCTACTTGCAAGGTCCCGTACTTCCCATAAGATCCCCTGGGCATCTGCATTCCAACCTACACATGAAGTGTTCCCCTTCATTTGGGCAGCCCAAACCACTAAGAAGAGGTGGCTCTACGCCACCCCGTCGCTAGGGTCGACCAGCTGCAGAACAAGGTGAGGCCCTCCTTTTGTTTTGTCAAAGATGGTAGTAGAGGGTGGCTTACATCCCCCTTTTCGTTGCCCGTCTAGCTGCAAGTTCAACCTCTTTGTAGACCCATCACCTCAAGTTTGACCTTGCATTGGTGGGAATAGAGTCTTGCTAGTGACCTCTTGGTTTTCCCAAAGGAGCTCTAATGGCAGCATCCTCAACTCCCAGAGCTGTGAAGATTTGTCTCTCCCCCTTGGACAAGCAACAGGTTCAGTACGCAGTTCAATCTCTTCAGGATAGAGCATTGGTAGGCCAGATAGTTGGTTTGACATGCTCGAGGAGGCATATTCGAGAGTGGCTTCAGGCAAGTTTAGCCCTAGAAGGTGACCACATTCAAGAGGTCAATATCTATGGGAGGGGTGAGTACCTGCTCCAACTGAGCTCCCTAGACACCACACAGGCCCTTGTGGAGCAAAGTCCGATCTTCTTGGGGCCACTCTTGGTCTATCTTATCCCCTGGTACCATGGCTTTACAATGGAGGATATCGATTTGACACATCATATACCTCATTTTTCAGTGACACTCAAATTTTTGGGGCTCGAGAGAGAGTACCGATCCATTCTTCCTTCTACAGGGGCGGCTTTGGCATAGCGTTGGAGTCCCCTCCGATTATAGTAGCTTTAGTAGTTGCAAATGATGGGGTCCCCACACTCAAGCTAGCTGTGGATAACCCAAAGTCCCTCCCAGAGATGATTCTCCTCAAGACTCTGGATGGGGGATCACTTCGGCAGAAGGTGGAGATCTTTGGGCTTCCTGGACAGTGCTTACGCCTGCAAACAGATGGGGCACCTAGCTCATAATTGTCCTAGAGGGCAGACACGGCCTTCTCCCCCTCCCCCACAAGTTCGACAAAGTCAGTAGAGAGAGACGCATGAGGAGAGGGTCCAGCGAGCTCCTAGGAAGCCCCAATTGAGAAATAGTACTTGTATGGGAGCTTAACTTGTTACAACTTTGGCTTCCGCTTCCCCTGGATCATTCTCTTACTCTGACGGTTGTTTCTCTGCATCATATCAAATGCAGAGGAAGTGGATGCATTTTGAAAACCATATGTTTGAAGGGGTGAAACTGCATGTGACTCGCGGATGGATGGAATTAAATGGAGCCTTAAGGATCAGTTTGACTGTAGGAAGCATTCCCCAAAACACCTCGTAGGAAGTGTTTTTATATCCAAGTTTTAAACCCCAGAAGAGACACATCATCTTCCTAGTCGGTTGAAAAACGAAGGAGAATTCACAATGCAAGTGTAAAAATTTATCTTGATGCATCTCACCCCCCAATTGCTCTGCCTCTTCAATTAGCGCCTCCACTGCTTGGTCTAGATCCCTGCAGCGATGGTAGGGTGGGGAGGAAACCAAACAGAATTGGTGATTTCTCACAAAATCCACCAGGGGATAATCCTTTGGCTCTTGCGGGTAAATATGTGTCAAGAGAATTGAGTAAGGAAGCTGTCCTGGCACCGGTGGTGAGCCAAGAGAGAGAGGGCGGCTTTACCCAAACAAACCAGTTATGGGAGCCCCTTGGGCACAGTAATCTAGTCGGATTCTGAGAATCGATGAATCTTGGAAACCAAGCCACTTGAGAAACAAATTTGGTTTGATTTTCAATATACGACTCATAATTGACTCTCTCTCTTTCGGAGAAGTGTGATAATTTTCAGATTCACATTCAAAAGTGAGAGTTTTGGGAGGCTTCGTGAAAGGGTTTCCTTAGAAAGGGTACACATACAAGAAAATTGCAGTTTTGGTTTCGAATCATCGTAAAATCAAGCAGAATATCCTATTGCATTTGCTGGGCATTCCTCTACCCCCCACCATCGGGATTCGGATAGAAATCGGAGAGCAGACTGAATAATTCTCTATTTGGAATTTCCCTTGGCACAACCCCTTTTGGTCGAGACAATATTTGATCTGCCCCATTGGGATGGAAATCACAAATATAATTGAGATATGATTGGCATTCAGCCGTTTTAAACAATGTTTTCCCCTTCACCCTCGAGACCCGAATGTCCTTAATCAGAGGCAACACTTCCAGCACGGGCATCGAGCAGGCTTCTACATGTTTATCAATGAGATCTCTCCTAGATGCCCAATTCCCCACCAAACCTGTTAATCGCAATGGGTGGGTATGTGCCTTCTCCCTAACCGACACAGCAATATGATTTGCTGCTACAAAAGGGGCATCGAATCCATATCCGTGATAATAATTCAATAATCTGCATGATTCAAGGGAGTGGTAGAACCTCCACGGACTACGTCCCCCAAAACGTCGAATAAAGTAGTATCATATGCGTATAGATTATTGCAATTTGTTGAATCTTTTTCTCAACGAAGAGAAAGGCAAGATTCTAGATGTATTGTTTTTTATTTCAACCCATTGTTTACCACGAATATTCAATGACTAGATTCTCATGTATAAAATGGTTAGTATCCCACTGAATATTTGAATCTGTCAAAAGAGGATTGAATACAAATGTCTTTGGCAGGTGCATGCTAGGTCCATCACTTATCAATGGGGAGAGGAATAGGATGACAAAATATGAAGAGGGGAGAGGAGAAGAGTGGAGATGAGGAGAGAGGGCACAGCTAGAGAGCACACCACAAATGACTAACTGTACACTAGATTTAGTTGAAAATGTAGAATATATACAAACCCATTTATGGTTAGGGTTAGGGGATCTAACCCTTTCCTTTATATAGCACTCTATTGGGTTAGTGCTATGCACATATGATCACATGATGGTGCTATGCACACATGATCACATGATGTTGAGCGTGAACTCTCAACACCTTCCCTCAAGATCAACATCATGAAGTAAGCCTTCCCTCAAGATGATGATTCTGGGGAATTGAAGAAGGACTGAACATTACATTCCATCACACCCCTTTAATGGCAATGTCCTTCCTCTACGTCAAACCAAGAGCTTCAAAAAGCTCTTTACCAAGTGGTTTGGTAAAGATGTCTGCAACATTCTCTTTGCTATCACAATGCTACAGTGTGATGTCACCAAGTAACACTCTTTCTCTGATGAAGTGCTCTCTGACATCAATGTACTTTGTCCTGGAGTGATATACTAGATTCTTGGCCAATGCTTGAGCCGATTGATTATCACAGTATATTGTTGTTGCCTTTGACTCATCAAAGTAATCTGTTTCCGGCAATAGTCTTCTGAGCCATATAGCCTCACATGCACCTGTAGTGAGTGCACTATATTTTGCTTCAGTCGAAGACAAAGAAACAGTTGGCTGTTTGTTTGACAACCATGATATAGCACCTTGACCAAGGAAAGTTGCATATCCTTGTGTCGATCTCTTAGTCTCATGATCTCCAGCATAGTCACTGTCATAGTATTTATGCAACCGTGGATGACTTCCTCTGTATTCTATCCCAAACTATCTTGTACCTCTGATGTATCTCAAGACTCCTTTGGCTGCATTCCTGTGAGACTGCTTAGAATTTACCATAAACTGTGCTAGTGAGCTTACTACATAACAAATATCTAGCCATGTGAGTCAGATCCAATGAGCTGCCTATAGTACTTGTCATTGATTGTAGGCTTTTCTGAATCTTTAGTAAGTTTCAAACTCTGTTTCATGGGAGTGGCTGCAATCTTGCAATCTGCCATATGAAACTTCTTCCGGAGACTATCAACATATTTGAGCTGACTCATGAATGTGCTATCTGAATCTCTCCAGAACTCAATTCCAAGACAATAGTGCATAAGTCCAAGATCTTTCATGTCGAACTCTGCAGATAAGTCTTGTTTTAGTTTTTTGATGAAGCTATCCTTGCTTCCAGTCACGATCAAATCATCTACGTACAAAAGTACAATAGTAATGTCTTCCCCTTAAACTTTGTAGTAGAGAGTATGATCTGCATCGGACTTCATGTATCCTAGATCAGCAGAATCGACAAGTATTTTGCTGATCTAGGATACATGAAGTCCGATGCAGATCATACTCTCTGGGTGCTTGCTTTAAGCCGTAGAGACTCTTTTTGAGATGGCAAAACTTATTTTCTTTTCCTGGTTCAACATAACTTGCTGGTTGTTGCATGTAGACTTCCTCATCTAGGTAACCATTGAGAAATGCATCTTGACATCGAGCTGATACACATTCAATCTGCTAAGTGTTGCTAGTGATATCAAGAACGGTATGGAATCCATCTTTGCTACTGGAGCATAAGCCTCTGACCATATTGCTGTACAAATCCTTTTGCAACTAGTCTGGCTTGTAGCTGACTGTGAAGTCAATGCTTCTATCTCCTATGTAGGTAAGGTTTTCCATTCTGATTCCTCATCAAAGATTACATCTCTGGAGATAATGACCTTGCGGTTGATGGGATCATACAATTTGTATGCTTTGCCTTCTTCTTTGTAGCCAACCATGATGCATTTGCATGACTTCGTATCCAATTTTCTGCGATGATCATCATGTATGTGGGCATATGCTATGCAACCAAATATGCGAAGATGCCCAATGTGTGGCTTATGTCTAGTGAATGCTTCATAAGGAGTCATACCCTGTATCGGTTTGGTAAGAAGCCAATTAAGCAAATAGTTCACAGTGGCTATTGCTTCTGCCCAATCATTGATTCGAAAGATGCTTCTTACTAAGCATTGCTCTAAAACTGTCTGCTAAAGTCCCATTCTTCTTTTCAGCTCTTGCATTTTGCTGAGGAGTATCTGCACATGTGAATTGTCTTCGAATGCCGTGACTTCTGCAAAAGTTCATGAATGTTGAAGACATGTATTCACCTCCTCTGTCTGATCTCATGACTTCGATCTTTCTACCTGTCTAGTTTTCTACCATGGCTTTGAATTCTTGAAATTTGGAAAACACTTCAGATTTCTCTTTCAGAAAGTAGACCGAACAATATCTGTTGTAGGCGTCGATGAAAGTCAAGTAGTAAAGTGAACCATTGATGGTGCAGGTCTGGGCATAACCCCATACATCTGTATGTATTAAATCAAGAATACCTCATGCACGAGAGGTACTTTTGCCAAACTTGGTTTGCTTTTGTTTGCTGAAGCAGCATGCTTCGCAAACTTTTCCAAGAAATTGTAGCTTAGGAATCCCAATTGCCATATTCTGATTCCTTAGATCTAACAAGTACTTGAAGTTGACATGACTATATCTCTTGTGCCATTTTGTAGATAGTGGCATCTATTGTGGTTGAGCTGACATGGCATGCTTTTCTGGTAGTGTAGCTAGCATTATGTATAAGCGTCCTTCCTTGACACCTTTTGCTACTAGCTGACATCTTTTGGATTTGTCTCTGATAGTGCATCCATCACCGTCGAAGATGACTTTGTAATTGTGTTCCGTCATTTGACCTACTGACAAAAGGTTCTTGCTGAGCTTCAGAACATAGAGCACATCTTTCACCAATCCTTTCGTACCAGTGAAATTGTTCATAAGGATAACACCTGTCCCTTGAACTAGATTCGGTGTATTGTGTCTGATGTGTAGATGACGTTTTTCTGATCTTCCACTGGTTTCATCTCTATGAACCACTCCTAATGATTTATCATGTGAGATGATGCACCGCTATTGATCTACCAAGGATCCTATTCCGCTTGGTTGACTTGATAGAGCTGAGATCCTCTTTGGGATTGTAATCAGTGTCTGGGTACACTCTGTATCAGTCTGTTGCATTTCCTCACTTCCAAGAAACATAATGACTGTGACTAGAATGTCCACCACGATGATTTCCTTTGTCGCAAAAATTCCCTTGATTGTTATTGGATTGATCGCCTTGGTCATACTGCTTCTTGCAGTGGCAATCTCTTTCATAGTGTCCAAACTTTGTGACAATAGTTGCACTGGATGTTTGACACATTGGTGGATGCATTCCCTCATCCTTGAAATCTTCCTTGATTGGAATGATTTCCTCTGTTGATTTTGATGTTGCTGAGGATGATGCTGATGCTGATTCTGATGCTAACTTTGATGATGATGACCTGGTTGTTGCTGATGATTACCACTTTGCTGGAATGATCTACCTCTGCCTCTACTTCTGTCTAAAGCTGTGAATGCTTGATCATTAGAATGACCTTTTTCACGCTTGAATGGCTTGCATCCTGAGTTCTTCACCAAGTAGGACTCTGACTAAAGTTCTTCCAGTGTCAAAATTTGCCGTTGGATGGCAATACTCTAGACTAGATTCTTGTATCCTTGTCCTAGTCCATTCAGGATTACTTGAGCAATTTCTATGGGGTTCATAGTCTCTCATGCTGCTATGAGTTGATTGTTGTAGTCGTTTATCTGAAGTACATAAGCATGACCGGTTTTGCTGATGTTGTGAAAACTCTGGTTGATTTGGTTTCTTAGTGTGAGAATCCTAGATGTGTTCTTTGAGTTGTAGAGAGCTGCGAACATATCCCATGCTTCTTTCAATGTCTTGACTGTGTTGAGCTGTCCTAACATGACATCTTGCACATTCTACTTGATCAGATGATAGGTGTACTTGTCTTTCTTATCCCATTTTCTACCTAAGCTCGAGCAATGGCAGGATCTGCTACAGGTGTGAAAATTGTTTGTGTAGCTGTAGATCCTGATGTTCGTGTTGTGACAACAGGTGGAGTAAAGCTACTAATGGCTGGATCATCCAATGGTCTAGGTGTAGACCCATCGACATACTCCCATTTGTCCTGAAGTACAAGAATGGTTTCCATTCAGTATTTCCATGTACCGTAATTGGAGTTGTCTAGCTTAGCAGATGCCTCTAGATTGAGGTTGCTAGTCGGAGACATGGTGCAAAAAATGTACTCAAAGTGTCGCGAAAATCTATGTATAAATCAACTACAAAACATTGACTATGGCAAGTGAAATCTCTGAACTGTCGGTGAAGAATTGCAATGTATAAAATCTGATCTGTGTTACAAGGCTTGTGGCAAATGATGGCGGGAATAGCCAAGAGGCTTTACAAGGCTGAAATGATGTGCACAATGCCGTGAGATAGCCGAATAGGCTTTACAATGATGGCATGTGTGTGAAATCAAATGCTATTTGCCCACTGAACAATCAAAAATGCCTCAACTCTCTGAAGTCTGCTCACTGAACTGATGAACATATGGTTTCAGGTAATGTAATGATGTGAAACTATATGTGAGCATATGGATTGACTCCGAGCAGGTACTAGTTGAGAATTTTGGGCATGGCTTAGATTGGCAACTTGGGGAAATTCAAAGCATCCCCTCTATGGCGATCTAGTCTCCTCTGATCTAGATCTATACCAACTGTCGATCGATGAAAGAACAGGAAATAATTCCTTTTCTTTTGTTCTTTTTAAGTGTTGGGTCAGATGCGTCGATGTAGATGCAAATGTGCATGTAGGAAGTGGATTTGTCGGAGAGGCTCAAAAGTGAGTGTAACTTGGATTGGAAGGTGTGCATGATGTGACGAGCGCATAGAGCATGAAAAAATGAGCGACTTTCCTTTTTGGAGCGCCCTCAAATTCTTCCTGGATTAAGAGATATGATTTGATCTAGGTGGAGGGGCAAAAGGAGTGCAAATGGTGCTCAATGATGACGTGTCACTATGGGTCACATGCAGTGATGATGTGGCATTGTCCCTAGCAAAAGGTGTGCCTGTGGAGCCCTCTACTGAGGTGGCAGGAGTGGTCACATGCAATGACTATGAAGCACTGTGGGTGCTTGCAGAGGGTCAGTGTGCCACATGGCACTAATGATGTTGCAGCTGATTGGGATCTTGATGTGGCAATGGTTACTGGTCAACTGTTGACTGATGAGGTGGTAGTTGACTATTCACTGGTCAAAGTGATGACATGGTAATGCTAACGTAGTAATGATGATGTGGCAATGATGATATGTCACTGATGACATGGCACAGGTGATGTGGCAACAATTGAGGTGGCCTAATGATGTGGCCTGTTGACCTAAACTTGATGACATGGCAAGATTACGTGTCAGATCACTGACATGGCACCTGAGCTGGCAAATGATGATGTGGTAGCCTCACAGGGCTACTGATGTGTCACCTTGCATGATGTGGCAAAGGATAAGATAGGTACACGTGGCACATCGAGGTGCCTGATGATGTGGCAAGTGGATAAGACTCCATGTGGGAGCCTATGGTCCAAGCTTTGGATAGGCTAAAATCTTCATAGATTGTGACAAAATCTGGAAGATTCCATCACGGGTGGACGTAGCTCATTGCCGTGGCATAGCTATGTAGGAGCTTTGTTGTAGCTTGGATGTAGCATTGCGAGGAGCGTGCATTTGCAAGTCGAAGGTCGATGGACTGTGCTGTTGGAGCTTTGCCCATTGCGTTGGAGGCTTCGATGGAGAGGAAGTGCTTTGTAGAGGGTGTGCTGCTCTGGGTTTGCAATGCTAGGCAGTTGGTCGTTTGCTTTGGAGAGCAGGAGTCCGTCGGTGGGACGCTCCGTTGTTGAGCAACAATGGGCATTGGGGCACTGTAGAATCAGTTGCTAGGCTAGGCTAATCATTGAAGGTGGTTTCCAGTTGGCGGATGTCGCTAGAGAGCGCTGAAGGTAGGCGGAGGAGCTCATAGTAGCAGATATTGTTGACTGGAGTCGCATATGGTAGCAATTCGTTGCTCCTTAGAAGGTGAATAGATGCTATGTAGGGAATAGCCCGTGAGACTTGGGTGCTAGAATGAGGTAAGGAGGTCCGTCAATGGAGGCAGCCCATTAGAATTTGAAGCAGGAGATGAAGGCCTTGTTGAAGATGGTGCTGGCCTTGGAGTCTTGGAGGCGGCTGAGCGTAGAGCTCTTGGAGCCGCCACACGAGCTGAAGGAGTCGATGAGAGCTACTCTTGTAGACTAGATGGCACTATTGGAGAGGTAGTTCATAGCTTGAAGTTGCTATAGGATGCACCATCGCAGGGTCGACTATCTTGCTGGCTGCGTAGGTGCCATTGTGTGGAAGCCGAGAGTAGATAGCTTTTGCTGCAATATGCTTGCTATAGGAGGTGTAAGTCACCTTATGTTGCTAGAAGCATTGAACGCTCATTGAGGCTTTGCTCATAGATAGACAGCAGATCCTGGCCATTGCTTTTGTTAGGAGCTTGATGTAGATAGAAGCAGAGTAGCTGGAGACTTGTTGGGTGGTGCCAAAGCCACCTTGGCTATTGTTGAGAAGGACTCAAACTAGAACACAGAGAATGAAACTTCCACCAAAACACTCAAACTACAAACTCACTAAATCCCTCAAAAAAGGAGCAGAAATTCAACCTCTCACACTCAATAAATTTCTCTCAATGAAGAACTCTCCCTATCCTTCTCACCAACTCTCAAGGAAATAATGAATCGAATGGAAGGAGATTAACGAAAATCTCTGAATCTCTCATGGACGGAATTCTCACACGAACGAAAATTTCTCTCATGGAAGAGAAAACTCGATCTCAATCTCTCAATCACTATCTCACTCTCGCAAGAAGGATGGCACCTTAGCGGAAGGCAGAACCATGCTCTGATACCCTGACAAAATATGAAGAGGGGAGAGGGGAAGAGTGCAGATGAGGAGAGAGGGCACAGTTAGAGAGCACACCACAAATGACTAACTGTACACTAGATTTAGTTGAAAATGTAGAATATATACAAACCCATTTATGGTTAGGGTTAGGGGATCTAACCCTTTCCTTTATAGCACTCTATTGGGTTAGTGCTATGCACATATGATCACATGATGGTGCTATGCACATGTGATCACATGATGTTGAGCGTGAACTCTCAACATAGGAATCGCTCCTACCTCCATAACATCGAAGATCTCCTACTTCTGAGATGTCAAAAATCATAATTTCTCAGATCCCTATTGATTTCGAGCTCTGGATTCAGGAGTCATAAACACCTTGGGTGATGCCCTCCGAGGGCAAGTGGATCCTAGTAGTTGGTAAGAAGAAACCAGCCAAACAAACTTGAAAGAATCGAGATAGAGAGCCAGACACAAGGAAAAGAGCGATTGGAGCAAGAGTCAACCTCCCCCCTCGTAGGAGGAGCAAACAACGGACTCACTTGTAGGCTCCCCCCCTCGCAAGAGGAGCAAACAACAAACTCATCTACAGGCTCCCCTTGCGTAGATAGTGAGGGTCCCCACATCAGCACTAGATCCCATGAATGCCGAGCAGGCTAACATGCAATCTCCACCACAACATCAGGCCCCGTAGGTGCAGATGTTAGACACTCTCCTATTTCCTTTATCCCATTCGGTCCAATAGGGTTGCCCTCTTGCCCCCATTCCTCTTCCTCTTTGTGGCAGAGGCCATGGGTTACTTTCTACACTCTCAAGCCACCGGTCTTTCAAGCATACAACTTCCGATTCGACAAAACGATGAGCTATTGGACTCAGAGTTTGCAGATTACATAGCTTTGTTTGTGGAGAGGTCCATGGTGGGATCTGACCGTTTACTACGAGGCCTTAGGTGCACAAATCAAGTGGACCAAATCCGTAAGTTTCTTCATAGGCATGGAGGAGGTTCTGGAGATTTGCAAGCGAGTGTGCAGAGACCTTGGAGGAACCTTTGGAAAAGTCACTTTGGCTTTGCGAAGTGGTTTTGAGAGCCTATTAAGTGGTTTGAAAGAAAACAAGTCTCAGCTTTAGGTGGATGCCATGTAGATAGACATCGAGATACCTAGGGTGTCCAATGGGGTTGAATATTATGCCATAGCAACAAATTTTTCCTATACTAGAGAGCGTTCAGTGCAAACTCCTATATTGGAGCTCGGCCAAACTCTCCCTTGCAGGTGGAGCTCTTGTTGTCAACTAGGTCTTACTCGCTATGTCTTGGTACATTGCATTCTATTGGTGCTTCCACAAGGATTACATGGGTCATCTCAATAGACTAGTGTGCAACTTTCTCTTGGCTGGTTCGGATGGCACTCAAAACACCAGGGCTAGAGTGGCATGGTAGACATTGATCCTTCCACAGTCTTGGGGGGATTGGGTATAATAGACTTGGAGATGCAATGTTGGGACCTCTTGGGCAAGCTAGTGGTTTGGGGTCTCACACCTGGCATAGAGCCCCGGAAGCTGCTCCTATAAAGGAACTTCTCAAGAACACCCCCTAGGCAGTTGGACAGTGGCAACAGACTTACAAGTGGATTTTCTCAGAGGCACAGCTCATAGGGGAGGATCCCCCTTCATGAGGAGCTTGATGAGGGTGTGGGCATAGTGTTCTAGGAGGACTCATCTAAGCTAGCCCTTCCTGTAGGGAGGAGTTCGAGAGGCAGCCTATTCTCTGGCACCTGAAGGTCAGAGACGCAAATGGCCGGATGCTCAGTCAGAGGATGCACATCGGATGGGCAAAGTGGGACAGTGGCCTAATGAGATCCTTTGGGTCTTGGAGCCGGCTCTCCAGGGATACAAAGGCCAAAGCACACTCACTCTCTTATCTGTGAGGCACAGAAATATGCATAGCCGAGATGGACTTAACAATCCCAAAGTCGTGGTGGGAGGGGTTGCGCATCACTGTTGGGACATTCAGTCCTCACGGATGGAAGTAAATCACAAGGTCCATTTCTTTAGAGAGCACTTGGCCTTGATTCACCATAGGTTTTATAGGGTGGGATTGGGTGGCATTCTTCAGATTGAGTAAGAGAGAGATGCGGATGAGCTGGCAACCCTAGAGGACATAGAGTGGTAGAGGATCACGGTGCTTGGATGCTTGGGTAGAGTATGGCATATTAATCTGGCCAAACAATCATAGCCAGCCCAAAGGGAGCAGTTTGGTGGCTCTGATTGTGGGAGGGCAAGCCTCTTAGGGACATCCAGTGGGACCCAAGAGAGTGGTACTAGGCCAGTGCAGTTGGGGATGGTGGCGTGATTCATGGAGGGACACCACGCTTTTGCTATTGATCTGGTATCACCGACATATAGGAATCATGGTGAGTAGGTCTTTTGGATGGAGTTTCTTGATGCCATACCGTTGTCCACAGTCATTACTAGAGGATAGCATGTGGGAGATAGTGGCCAACATCATTGTGGAACATCTGGGTCACCTGTTGTAGTCAAGAGGGCAATACATTTCCACCAATGGCTACACTGGTAGCCATTTGTCAAGACATCATCTTCACTCTATGGCAACACAGTGTCCTTGGCTCATGAGGTGCCACCGAGAGGCAGGAGCATTTTTGCAAGGCTTGGCTATAAGCATATTTTACACTTTTTAATGGGAGATATCCACTGGATGTATAGGCCTCCATCTTGGCTATTAGCGCATGTTTTCGATAGTCCCTAGGTAGTGAGCTGGGATTTTTTGCGGGCTGGATTGGGACAGCCAGACTTCTCTCCTTGTATTTACCATCATTAGCCCTATTTTGGCAAGCTGATTTATGTGGGGTTTTTCTCAAGCATTAACAGAAGTTTCCTTTCCTTTGCAAAGAAAAAAAACATTAGAGCACAAAAATAGGTTGACTTGAAAGTCAAAATTGGCTATGTTGGTGGGGAAGGACTCATTGTGATGAGAAAAGAAGAGCTATGACAATGGCAATGGGGGTAGAGCTCTAAATTTATAGCCTTAACAAAGGGGAAGATTATGAAAGGGACAAGGAAGGTCTAAAAAGCACCCCTTTTCAAATGCTTGCCTTCTGCTCTCCCCTAGGATCTTTTTCCAAGTAGTGTATTGTGGCTCATTGTTACTTTACCTTGTCTTATCTTATAGGGATCTCTCTCTCTCTCTCTCTCTCTCTCTCTCTCTCTCCCCCCCTCCTAGAATGTAGAAGGCCAACTTTGTAGAGAGAACAATAATGTGAAAAGAAGAAAGAGGGCTTCACAAAGCCTACATGACATGATTCGGGGTGATTTCATTCCCCTCCACTCATTCAACTCATCTTACATTGCATTACACACACACACACACACACACATGCAAGCACGCACACCCACACCCACACCCATCCACTTACATAGGGTCATCTTTCCTTGGATTAATATGTATTGATGGGAATAATTTATACAGACCCATGGTAATATGATGAACATCGTGAGTGGGTGGAGAATTATAATTCCTTGGCACTACTAGAAGGGCTTTTTGTAAGAGGACTATCTTGGCACTACAAGCAATAGGATACCATCTTTAAAAATGGACCATCTTAGCTATGGATCCCCTTCTAATGTAATGGTGCTATTAAGACGACATACCCCCTAAATATAAAAATTATTTTTTTGGAAGGGAGTTGAAATAGAATTACTTGTGAAATTTTAGAAGGCAGCCTTATATACTAAGAGCTGGATGCCCAATGGGTGTAGGTAATATATTGAAATAAGGGATGACCCCAAGCCTTACCCACTTGGAACATGGGATAATTAGACACCCAAAGGAGAAAATTGGTTTCAATATGTAAAAGAAAATCTATCAGAAGCATGGGGCGCACTTGTAATGTAGTGGGATTAGTACTTGGTGAAAATGCATTTAGCTTGGTGTAGTGTCTAACTCTAGAATGCAATTAAGTGGCACATGGGCATAGCACATAAAAAGTTGTCTAAAGGAAAAACCCTTTGCCTTTAGTGCATGTATAAGTTAGCACTACACAGTTTTGAATTTTTTTAATCTTATAAATGAGGAGAACTCTAGAAAGGACCGATAAGTCCAAGGGATGCTGGGAAGGAGTATATCTTATAGTTCAATCTACAGAGTAGCAAAGCACCCCTTAGGATGGAAATATCCTTAGCTAATAATTTGTAATATTCATGGACCTTTAGTACATTGCATTAATGGGAATGCCTATTAAGCAACCTTCATGATTTTGATTAAGTTATTTATAGAAACACACTTGGGTTCATTAAAAACTAACTTTTGTTACTAGTTCTCAACTTGTGACTTAGAGCATAGATTTAACCCTAAGGTAGTAGCCATTGGTGTGGAATTATCTTATTTAATGGTCTTGCATTTATATGTTTGTTGCAACCATTTTTACACTAACCATACTTTGATATGGGTCATGAAGGAATTGTATGAAGAGCAAGTACATGTACTAAATGCATATGGCAGGGTCCTCATGCCTTTTAATTATTTCAGTATTATGACATAGGGTTCATTATAATTCCTTTGGATTGACAAAATATGAAGAGGGGAGAGGAGAAGAGTGGAGATGAGGAGAGAGGGCACAGCTAGAGAGCACACCACAAATGACTAATTGTACACTACATTTAGTTTAAAAAATAGAATATATACAAACCCATTTAGGGTTAGGGTTAGGGGATCTAACCCTTTCCTTTATAGCACTCTATAAGGTTAGTGCTATGCACATATGATCACGTGATGGTGCTATGCGCACATGATCACATGATGTTGAGCGTGAACTCTCAACACCTTCCCTCAAGATCAACACCATGAAAGAGGCCTTCCCTCAAGATGATGATTCTGGGGAATCGAAGAAGGACTTAGCATTACATTCCATCACACCCCTTTAATGGGAATGTCCTTTCTCTGTGTCAAACCAAGAGCTAGTTGGTGTTTCTCGAATAGCTCTTTACCGGGTGGTTTGGTAAAGATATCTGCAACCTTTTCTTTGCTATCACAATGCTGCAATGTGATGTCACCAAGTAGCACTCTTTCTCTGATGAAGTGCTCTCTAACATCAATGTGCTTTGTCCTGGAGTGATATACTGGATTTTTGGCCAATGCTTGAGCCGATTGATTATCATAGTATATTGTTGTTCACTTTGACTCATCAAAGTAATCTATTTCTGACAATAGTCTTCTGAGCCATATAGCCTTACATGCACCTGTAGTGAGTGCTCTATATTCTGCTTCACAGTCGAAGACAAAGAAACAGTTGGCTGTTTGTTCGACAACCATGATATAGCACCTTGACCAAGGAAAAATGCATATCCCCGTGTCGATCTCTTGGTCTCATGATCTCTAACATAGTCACTGTCACAGTATCCATGCAACCGTGGATGACTTCCTCTGTATTCTATCCCAAACTGTCTTGTACCTCTGATGTATATCAAGACTCTTTTGGCTACATTCCAGTGACACTGTTTTGGATTTGCCATAAACTATGCTAGTGAGCTTACTGCATAACAAATATCTGGCTGTGTGATTATCAGATATATAAGAGATTCGATGAGCTACCTGTAGTATCTGTCATTGACTGTAGGCTTTTTTAAATCTTTAGTAAGTTTCAAACTTTGTTCCATGGGAGTGGCTACAATCTTGCAATCTGCCATATGAAACTTCTTCAAGAGACTGTCAACATACTTGAGCTGACTCATGAATGTGCTATCTGAATCTCTCCAGAACTCAATTCGAAGACAATAGTGCATAAGTCCAAGATCTTTCATGTCGAACTCTGCAGATAATTCTTGTTTCAGTTTTTTGATGAAGCTATCCTTGCTTCCTGTCACAATCAGATCATCTATGTACAAAAGTGCAATAGTAATGTCTTCCCCTTGAACTTTGTAGTACAAAGTATGATCTGCATTGGACTTCATGTATCCCAGATTAGCAAAATACTTGTCGATTCTGCTATACCAACTTCTGGGTGCTTTTTTTAAGCCATACAAACTTTTCTTGAGATGGAAAGCCTTATTCTCCTTTCCTGGTTCAACATAACTTGCTGGTTGTTGCATGTAGACTTCCTCATCTAGGTAACCATTGAGAAACACATTCTTGACATCGAGCCGATACACATTCCATTTGCTGAGTGTCGCTAGTGATATCAAGAACTGTATGGAATCCATCTTTGCTACTGGAGCATAAGTCTCATCATAGTCTTGACCATATTGTTGTGCAAATCCTTTTGCAACTAGTGTAGCTTTGTATCTCTGAATACTTCCATCTAGATTGTACTTCACTTTGTATACCCATTTGTTTGCTATGGCCTTTTTTCCTGGTGGAAGGTCACATAATACCCAAATATTATTCTTATACAAAGCATCCATTTCTTCATTCATAGCAGTTTGCCATTCTAGCTTGTCTACTGCGTCTTCGAAGTACACTGGCTCTTCTGTAGCCATGATGGTAGTCATAAGAGCATCTTTGGTGGTTTCCACCTGAATTGCTCTGCCTTTCTGAGCATATGTCAATCTGGATGGAGGTCTGCTTTCCCTATAGACTGTCTAAGCTGATGTGGCTTTGCTTGGGGTGTTGCTGGCAATTCTTGCTCTTCTTCATCAACCTGTTCTATAGATGGCTGTGAAGTCGATGCTTCTATCTCCTGTGTAGGTGAGGCTTTCCATTCTGATTCCTCATCAAAGATTACATCTCTGGAGATAATGACTTTGCGGTTGATGGGATCATACAATTTGTATGATTTGCTTTCTTCACTGTAGCCAACCATGATGCATTTGCGTGACTTTGCATCCAATTTTTTGCGATGATCATCATGTATGTGGGCATATGCTATGCAACCAAATATGCGGAGATGCCCAATGTGTGGCTTGTGTCCAGTGAATGCTTCATAAGGAGTTATACCCTGTATCTTTTTGGTAGGAAGCCGATTAAGCAAATAGTTTACTGTAGCTATTGCTTTTGCCCAATACTGATTTGGAAGATGCTTTTCACTAAGCATTGCTCTAGCACTATCTGCTAAAGTCCCATTCTTCCTTTCATCTCTTGCATTCTGCTGAGGAGTATCTGCACATGTGAATTGTCTTCGTATGCTGTGATTTTTGCAAAAGTTCATGAATGCTGAAGACATGTATTCACCTCCTCTATCTGATCTCATAACCTTGATCTTTCTGCCTGTTTGGTTTTCTACCATGGCTTTGAATTCTTGAAATCT
Organism: Dipteris shenzhenensis; assembly: GCF_047967505.1. Classification (NCBI taxonomy): domain Eukaryota; kingdom Viridiplantae; phylum Streptophyta; class Polypodiopsida; order Gleicheniales; family Dipteridaceae; genus Dipteris; species Dipteris shenzhenensis. The sequence goes on from NC_141604.1 coordinate 50,759,024, forward strand.
GGAAAACACTTCAAATTTCTCTTTCAGAAAGTAGACCCAACAATATCTGCTGTAGTCATCGATGAAGGTCAAGTAGTAAAGTGAACCATTGATGGTGCGGGTCTGGGCATAACCCCATACATCTGTATGTATCAAATCAAGAATACCTCATGCATGAGGGGTACTTCTAACAAAGTTGGTTCGCTTTTGTTTGCCCAAGCAGCATGCTTCACAAACTTCTCTAAGAAACTGTAGCTTCAGAATCCCAATTGCCATGTTCTGATTCTTGAGATCTAACAAGTACTTGAAATTGACATGACCATATCTCTTGTGCCATTTTGCGGATAGTGGCATCTGTTGTGGTTAAGCTGACATGGCATGCTTATCTGGTACTATAGCTAGCATTCTGTATAAGCGTCCTTCCTTGACACCTTTTGCTACTAGCTGACATCTTTTAGATTTGTCTCTGATAGTGCATTCATCACCGTCGAAGATGACTTTGTAATTGTGTTCTGTCATTTGACCTACTGACAAAAGGTTCTTGCTAAGCTTCAGAACATAGAGCACATCTTTCACTAATCTTTTCGTATAGTGAAATTGTTCATGGGGGTAACACCTGTCCCTTGAACTGGATTTGGTGTATTGTTTGCTATGTAGATGACATTTTTCTGTCCTTCTAATGGTTTCATCTCAATGAACCATTCCTAATCATTTGTCATGTGAGATGATGCACCGCTGTCGATGTACCAAGGATCCTGTTCCACTTGGTCGACTTGATAGCTGAAATCCTCTTTGGGATTGAAATCAATGTCTAGGTACACTGTATCAGTCTGATGCAATTTCTCACTTGCAAGAAACATATTTCCATGTTCATTTGCAAAATGACTGTGACTAGAATGTCCACCATGATGATTTCCTCTACCTCGGGAATTTCCTCGATTACTGCTGGATTGATCGCCTTGGTCGTACTACTTCTTGCGGCAATCTCTTTCATAGTGTCCAAACTTGTGACAGTAGTTGCACTGAATGTTTGGCACTTGGTGGATGCATTCCCTCGTCCTTGAAATCTTCCTCGGTTGGAATGATTTCCTTTTTGTTGATTCTGATGTTGCTAAGGATGATGTTGATGCTAATGCTGATTCTGATGTTGATTTTGTTGCTGATGAAGACCACTTCTCTGATATGATCTACCTCTGCCTCTTCCTTTGCCTCTGCTTATGTCTGAAGCTATGAATGCCTGATCATTAGAATGACCTTTACGTGCTTGAATAGCTTGACTGACTGAAGTTCTTCTAGTGTCGGAATTTGCCGTTGGATGGCAATACTCTAGACTAGATTCTCGTATCCCTCTCCTAGTCCATTCAGAATGACTTGAACCATTTCTGTGGGGTTCATAGTCTCTCCTGCTGCTGTAAGTTGATTGTTGTAGTCTTTTATGCGGAGTACATAAGCATGACCAGTTTCACTGTTGTTGCGAAAACTCTGGTTGATTTGGTTTCTCAAGGTGAGAATCCTGGATGTGTTCTTGGACTCGTAGAGAGCTGCGAACATATCCCATGCTTCTTTTGATGTCTTGACTATGTTGAGCTATCCTAACATGACATCTTGCACATTGTGCTTGATCGTGTGATAGGCATACTTGTCTTTCTTATCCCATTCTGCTTGAGCTTGGGCAATGGCATGATCTACTACTGGTGCGAAAATTATTTGTGTAGATGTAGATCCCGTTGCTAATGCTATGACAACAAATGGAGTAGAGCTACTTGTGGCTAGATTGTCCAATGGTCTAGGTGTAGACCCATCGGCATACTCCCATTTGTCCTGAAGTACAAGAATGGTCTCCATTCGGTATTTCCAGGTACCGTAATTGGAGTTGTCTAACTTAGCAGATGCCTCCAGATTGAGGTTGCTAGTTGTAGACATGGTGCAAGAAATGTACTCAAAAGTATTGTGAAAATCTCTGTATGAATCAACTGCAAATCCACTGACTATGTCAAGTGAAATCTCTATATCGTCAGTGAAGACAGAACTGTAATATATAAAATCTGATCTGTATTGCAAGGCTTGTGGCAATGATGCCGGGAATAGCCAAGAGGCTTTACAAGGTTGAAATGATGTGCACGATGCCGTGAGATAGCTGAATAGGCTTTACAATGGTGGCATGTGTGTGTAAAATCAAATGCTATCTGCCCACTGAAACAATCTACAATGCCTCTAAACTCTGAAGTCTACTCATTGAACTGATGAACGTAAGGTTTCAAGTAATGTAATGATGTGAAACTGTATGTGAGCATATGGACTGACTCCGAGTAGGTACTAGTCGGGAATTTTGGGCATGGCTTAGATTGGCAACTTGGGAAAATTCAAAGCATCCCCTCTATGGCAATCTAGTCAACTGATGAACGTAAGGTTTCAAGTAATGTAATGATGTGAAACTGTATGTGAGCATATGGACTAACTCCGAGTAGGTACTAGTCGGGAATTTTGGGCATGGCTTAGATTGGCAACTTGGAAAAATTCAAAGCGTCCCCTCTATGGCGATCTAGTCTACTCTGATCTAGATCTAAACCAACCATCGATCGATGAAAGAACAGCAAATAATTCCTTTTCTTTTGTTCTTTTTAAGTGCTGGGTCAAATGCATTGATGTAGAGGCAAATGTGCATGAAGGAAGTGATTTTGTCGACGAGGCTCAAATGTGAGTGTAACTTGTGCCAAAATATGCGCGTGATGTCACGAGCATGTAGAGCATAAAAAAACGAGCGACTTTCCTTTTTGGAGCGCCCTTAAATTCTTCCTGGATCAAGAGATACGACTTGATCTAGGTGGAGGGCCAAAAGGAGTGCAAATGTGCTCAATGATGATGTGTCACTGTGAGTCACATGTACTGATGATGTGGCACTGTGCCTAGCAAGAGATGTGCCAGTGGAGCCCTGTGTTGAGGTGGTAGGAGTGGTCACATGAAGTGATTGTGGAGCACTGTGTGTGCCTACAGAGGTCAGTGCTGACTGGATAGCTGAGGTGGCACAGATGATGATGTCAACAAGGTGACATGGCAATGATGACATGGTAGATGACATGGACTATTGACGTGGCACAGGTGACATGGCCAAATGATGTGGCAGATGACGTGTCTATGTTGACATGGCTGATGACATGGCTTGCTGAGCTGGTAGGGGTGATGTGGCAGATAAGATGAGTTGATGATGTCGCAACCTCACTGGGCTACTGACGTGGTAAGCATGGAAGACTGTTGACATGGCACTCATGGCTAAGGTGGTAGATAAGGTGTGCTTACATGGCCTTGCATATGTGGCACTATGGATAAAACTACTATGTGGCAGTGTCTTGACCATCCAAGGTTGAGTGGTGATAACCTTAGGGTAAGGCTACTACCACATGTCACAAGGAGATTCTCTTGAACATGTCTAGGAAATGGTTTCCTTGCCTGTTTTCACATGATGAAATTGATGATTGAGAAACGCTCCTATTTGCAAGTCGCAAGCATTTTACGATCATCATCAAAGTGCTGAGAAGTCTTATATTGTGCCTTGGACTTGTAAATGGTCAATGCATTGATTGGTTAACAAAGGTATTTTAAAATTCTGACAAAATGAACAATATGAAAAAAATATCTCCTCATCTTGTGCTATTGAAAATGACCTTGTAACTTCTCCAAGGTGTTGTTCATACATTTGATGACATCACATATGTCATGGAGGAGTGTTTCTTGATGACTCTTTAGTAGTCCTCAATCCCCATCCCATTCAACCTTTATCATCTATAAGGACCTCTAGTTGCCTTTTTATATTATCTAGGCATTCATTCATATCAACATCTACATCATTTGTGGGGGTAGTGTGAAAACTACATTCCTTGAGTAAAGACAACATGTCTTGATACCAATAATGATGATTACAATGAGAACTATCTAGCGACTCACATAGATGTTCCCACTCATAAATTACTCCACTAAATTTCTCAATCTATAATAACTAAACTTTAGGAATATTTGTAGAGACCAAATCCTGGCTATTATTGACATTCAATCAAATATTAGGTGTTTTGATCATAACTAGCCATTGGTTAGCATTTTGCTTGACCCTAAGACATCCATACGTCATCCTTGACCCTAAGTCATCCATAGTTCATCCTTGCTTGACCCTAAGACATCCATACTTCATTGTTGCTAGCCCTTAGAGTCCCTCCCACCCAATGTTTTATCCTTTTTTTCCCCTATCTCAACCCACTTCACACCGTAAATACCAAGCAAGGGAATTGTGTGGCAGATAGTTGGATTGGCAAGTGGTCTTGTGCCCAAACCTATAGTAGGTGTCACAAGCCTTGACATAGGCCTTGCTTTGCATGAACATGACTGGCCACCAATGTTAAGCAGGACCTAACAAGAATAAGGCCTACACATTGCTCACGGTACACAAGATTTTGTGCTCTAAGACTCTACTCATGTTGTGGCTTGATAAGACAAAGCGGGTGGGACATGCCACTCAAAACTAGATAAGTACCTTCATCATTGTCAAGTAGAAGAAAGGCATGCTACTCCAAGCACATCTTACACCACTCTATCAATACTAGACTATGCAAGGAGGAGCTCAACCAAGTATGACTAGCATAACTAAAACCTAATGCCTCTCAAGAATAAAAAAGAACTCAAGCAAGCCTATTCGATAAAGCAATGAGAAGGTGATGATCCTAACTATATACACACTCATGGCATATAATGGCATACAATAGTAGATTCAAAAGTAGGGCTAGAGGAATGAAGGCTCCTCACACCTTGCTCTCTTTGTATAGGAAAAAGAGGCTATCCTCTAGTGTAGGTCGAATAAAGAGACTCATGTGGATTACAAATAATGGGATGTAGATATGTCTATCGTCCTCCTTCCCTAAGGTCTAAACCATATGATACTTTCGCATCTAAATGTAATACAAATGTGGTGCAATGTTTGCACATAAGCGCTAGCTACAATTCAAAATGGATGGCCAATGCATCGAGCCTTAAATGGGTTGTCATGCCCCTACTTCTAAAGCACATTTTGTCCTCAGAATGTGAGCAGAAAATATAAGGAAATAAGGCAATATGGCCCAATGGGAAAAATGTGACCGATGAGGATATGTCAATGTACCCAAGATTGAAGTCCAAGATACTCCTTAATCATCACTAAGATCACTTTTGTCATTACAGGTGATACACCATCAGAGTGGCACCAACAATTGTCTCTCATCCATCTCTTAAAGTTATTCTTGCTATGAATTCTACTACATTTACTCCTTGCTCACAAACTAGTCTTCCTTAACTTGCTATCTCCTTGCAAACTGATTGACAAGGGAACCAATGTTAAGTGATTCGTTACATCGTGTTCCTAAAAATATTATTTAAAAAAATACAAGGGAAATTATCTAAAGTGAAGTGGACTCACCTCTCTCTTTCACTTCTTTTCAAATCAACACCACTCTCAACATGTCTCATGACAACCTAGCGAGCACAAGACTTACTCATTGCTCACAGCACACAAGATTTTGCACCCTAAGGCTCTACTCATCTTTTATCTTGATAAGATAAAGGAAGAGGGACATGTCACATGAAAATGGATAAGTAATCTCATCAATATTGAGGATTCCCTAGAGAGAAGAAAGGTATGCAACTCAAAGCACATCTTATGCTACTCTCTTGATGCTAGAGTATGTACAAAGGAGCCTCAACCAAATTCTATTTGAATAAGTAAAACCTAATGCCTCTCATGAATAAGAAACAATTCAAGCATGTGTGTTTCTCAAACATAAGAAGAAGAAGAAGACCTTAACTATATACACACCTTACTCTCTTAATATGGGAAAAAAGGCATATGCTCTATGTCAAATTACAACAAATTGGATGTAGCCATAGAACCCTAAGGTTTAAACCATATGATATGTGAACATTTAAATGTAATGCAAATATGGTGCAATGTGCGCACATAGGCCATAGATGCAATATGACATGGATGCAATGCGTTGACTTGAAATTTATTGACCACAAAATGCCTGAGTGGAATATGCATTTAGCTATAATGTGGCATGGCTAATGTCCACCTGGCATCATCACATGAGAATATTTAAACAAATGTAGAACCTCATGAGGGCTAGCAAATATGCACAAAATTACCTTGGTAGAGCTACCCTCCTACTACCCAAGGCTGCTGACTCTTATAGAGTAGATATCTCTTGTCTTTGGGAGACATGCCAAGTATGGGAAATCAAGGCAATTACATTTCCATTCTAGATGGGGGCAATGTCATCCTTTAAAAGGTCAATGTTGGGAAGGTCATCATCAATATGTATCGATGGATCTAAAATAGATAAGATGTGGAAGAGTTGATCCACCATTGCAAGGTGTTTTCTTGGTTGGAGGATAGTTTCAAATGTCACACTCTTAGAAGAGGAGTAACCATTGCCAAACACAACCTGTCACATTATTGTGCTTGTTGAGCAGATACTTGAGGTGTGATCAAGTGAACTCCCAGCACAAGTAGTGGCTAAATTTCTATAGAAAATTGACAATAGCCAAGCCTTCATACTCTATGGTGCCATAGCTCTTCTCAACATTGTTGGGAAGATGACTAGCATAAGAGATTGTTAGGCTCACATGGAATTTTTTATTTTATTGCATGAGGACAACTCCTATTAAAGTCTAAATTACATATGTGTGGACATGAAAAATTGCAAACTAGCCAAGAGGAATGAGTATGAGTACTTTTGTGAGATGCTTTTGAGGTCAAAAAATGCTACCAATCTAGAGGTGGACCATTGGAAGGGGATAAAATGGCTCGCTAGGTAGGTGAGTGGAAGAGCAAGCATTAGATTATTTTTGGATGAAATGCCTATGATAACCAATTTTCATTCCAAATACTTTGATTCCCTTAGGGGAGAGTTCGGTTGAGCTCTAATAGAGAAGCTTGCACTGAACACTCTTAAGGATCAAGGCAATCTGTTGCTCTACTATGATGTCAATACCCACCTAGCATCCAAGGTATCTCGCTGTCTGGCCCCACGGTATCCATCTAAAGCCAAAGTCACTCTTCCACTCACGGATCTCCTGTGTCTCCTTAAAGACTGTGAAGAAGCCTATGGATTTCATCCAATTGATCCATTCCCCCAAGGCCTCACAGTAGGTAGCCAAGGCACCTCTGACTCTCTCTAGACTCGCTGTAGTGCCCTCAACATACAAGGCCGTGTCAAGCAGCTCCTCCTCTTGTCTAATTGGGAGCATCAACCCTGTAAGACCTGCGTCCTGTGATCTCAAATAGTAACCCAAAGCCTTCGCCACAAACAAGAAGAGGAAGGGAGCGAGTGGACAGTTCTAGCAGATCGAGCGAGAGAGAGGAAAGGACTCGCTTGTGTGTCCTCCGATGAGCATCTAACTAGAGCCCCCTGCATATAGTGCTGAAACTCCTCTGACCCATCTATCTAAGAAACCCAATCTCCTCATAGTGCCCTCTAAAAAAGACCACTCCACCCTGTCGTAGGCCTTCTCAAAATCCAAGAGAAGAATGGCTAGCAGCTGTGAATCCTCCCTGGACCAATGCATTGCCTCCCAGAGCGTGAAGATATTGTCAAGGATGCTGCGCTCCTGGACAAACCCAGTCTATGTGTCATTGATGATGTCAGTAAGATGGGGCCATAACCGCAAACTCAAGACCTTGGCGAGGATCTTGTAGGCAGTATCAAGCAAGGTGATCAGCCTCCACTATCAGATATTTGCCCTATTTCCCCTTTCGAAATCAAACAAATCCACCCCCTGCTCAAGGATTGCGAGAGAAGGCATGTGTCAAAAATATCCTGGCAAGCTAAATGGAAAGGGATGGAGATAATCTCCCAGAAGTTTTGGAAGAAGGTCAGAGTCAAGCCATCCTCACCCAGGCACTTCTGGGTCGAGAGAACCTTGAGAGTTTCCTAGAGCTCCTCATCTATGAAAGGCTCCTCAAGCCTGCTACATAAGTCCTACGATACTACTGTCGAAACATGATCCCAAACTAGCTCTCGGACCACACGACTAGCTAGGGTCATCCTCTTCGTCTGAAAGAGCTCGTTGTAAAATCCAGTAGTCATGTCTAGAATCTCCTGCGGGTTAGTGTGCATGGTGCCCTGCGTGTCCTAGAGACGCTGTAGCTATGTGCCTATCGATCAAGGCCCAATGGTCTGAAAGAACTGTGCTTCATCATCTTGTCCCCCTACTGCACCCATCGGGGCCCGGGAGGAGTGATAGGAGAACTCAACCCACCCCAACTCCATGTCCTAAAGCTCGAGATGAGCGCTCTCGAATCTGTCACCAAGCCATTGAGAAACTGGGTCCTGCTCCCTAAGCCTCTCAATGGAGGTGAGGTCTCACCTTAAAGCCCGCTCATGCTTCTGAAGGGTCTTCCTCCACCTAAGGGTGTGAGCCTATAGCTCCTCACTGCTCCTCTAAATTGCATCGGCCACCCAGCCAAGCTCTCACATGGTGCCACCTGTGACTGCTCCCAGATCCCTGCCATGACTTGTTGTTGAACCTCCTCATCCTGCAGGAGGTCCTCTAGAATGTGGACCCCCTTCTGGGGGAGACCTCGACAGGGCTGATCCAAGTGAAGTACCACTAGAGAGTGGTCTAACATCGTGGTACCTGCTAGAATCCCAATAGATCCGCCTTTGTGTAGTGCCCAATCCCCAACATAGAAATAGTCTAATCTCTCTAGCAATCCATCGTGTCTCCTCTGTCCAAAGGAGAAGAGAAGGCTACCAGGTGTCCTGCTAAAATCTGGCTCTCTCCATGGGTCTCTGCCATTGGTCATGAAGATGAACTACTCCCAGGTGCTACGCTCTGCTGATGGCATCTCTGAGAAAGAGGCGCCGCCCTGCTTGTCTTCCCCAAACTCCAAGTTGTTAAAGTCACCTCCAACAATCCAAGAGTTTACATCTAGAAGACACTCTGATAGCCTCCTCCAAAAGGCCGGGCGATGCTGCCTGCACGCTGGGGCATACACGCTCACAATCCCAATCCTAGACTCTCTCGTCCGAACTCCCATCCAAACTGCCCGTCTTGGAGCTCACCCTGATCGTAGACCTCTGAAGCCAAAGTCTATGAAACTAAGATGCAAACCCCTCCGCTCTGTCCTACTGCAGGGGACCACAACTCTAGACCTCTCCTTGGGAGAAGGTGATGGCATGGTCTAATGTCTGTAGCTAAAAACATGTGCTCCTGAATCATAAGGATGTCCACTGCCTGCCCTACCACTACCCTTTGCAACTCCTATTGGAGTATCAGGTATTGCGGCTGGCTATGAACACGACTGTGGAGCCTGTGTACATTCCAACTCATTAAGGTCCAACTCATGAGGATGGAGCGATCGGGAACAAGGCTCTCCTGTGAGTGGGTGCCTATCTTAGAAAGATTTCCTTGTGCGATTTTGCCAAGGGTTTAGAGGGTGAGTACTTAGTATCTATGTGGTGCCGTACGATGGGAACCAGCTCAATACCAATCTACCATGCCCACTTCATCATGAAGGAGGCTTCTACCCCGAACAACTCCGCACACTTTTGGAGGGGCCAAAAGTGTGCCTGCTCCACCTTTGCCTCTAGTAGCAATCTGATAACTCGTGTCGCCAAACTGAACACCGACTCCTCATGAGTGAAGCTCAGTAAGAAGTTCACCTCTGCACCATGGGTGTACCAAAGGTCTATCCCTGTGGCCCCATCCACTCATCCATCATGAGTGTAATGTGATTTCCGAAAATAGCATCAAACACCTCCGGGGACCACTTCTCCAACCCTGTGGAGGCAAACAGAAATCTCCAAATGGGGTGTGTCTGAGATCCCACTACACTGATCAAACCCCCCTTTCGAGGCTAAAGGACCATGAGCATTACCTCCAATGGTAGAGGATATGAGTCCGGAATCTCCAGATAATTCTAGGGTCCTAACCTCCAGAAGTCTCACGATAGGGGATGCCCAGGCTAGAGGTTGGGAGCTACTGACCTAGAGGATGAGCCTCATCCCTCAAATCGGGAGGATGAGCCTTGTCCCTCAGGATCCCTCTCTGGACGGACTTGCTATTGTTGATGAGGAAGCAGGAGGGGGCATCATCATTCCCTTTCCTACTAGTAGGGGTGTCGAAGCAAAAGAACCTACTGCTGAAGTGGAGGGGGAGGCGGTGGTAGAGGGAGGGGTAGGGGTGCGGGGGACATGTGGAGGGGGGTAGAAGGGGGGGCTGGGGGGGGAGGGGACGGGGGGAACCCTGAAGGGGGAGGGGGAAGTGAAGAGGAGGAGGGGGAGGGGTCTAGGGGGGGGAGGGGGAGGAGGAGGAGGAGGAGGGATAAGGATGACATCAGGGCCCCCCTACTAATCAAGCTCGCCAAGGCTTTGGATTGGCTCCTCCGTGGTCCTCATCAAACTAGCGACTGTGGCTTCTGCCATCATCGCATCTGGAGCTCCTGGGGCTCACTGCTACAGCAAGGGTGGGTGCGAAGGCTGAACCTCCGAAGCTGGTGGAATGGCAGAGTGGGCAATGGCCCCTACCATCGAAGGAGGTGGCTCCTTCTATTCCTCCTTCGAGGCCTCTCAGTCAACTCTGTCCCTCTCTCTATGATTGACCCTCTGCCTGTGGCATTTGCAGGCCTGCTTGCTTGGTTTCCTTTTCTTTTTAACCTATGTCCAGTCCCCTGCAAAGGGGGTAACCCATGGGGTCTGAGACTCTTATTTCTCTTGCCTGAGAGGGCGCTGAACTTGGGCCTACTGACTTTGCCTGCTTTGTGGAGGAGGGGGCGAGGTGCATGAGGGAGGCCACAGGGGCAATCTCTGGCAAGGTGACCCATATGTCTACACCAAAGACACTGGCTTGGTAACCTGGAGATCTCCACCCTCTAGCGAAGTGTGCCCCCTTCTAGGGTCTCGAGGTGGATCTACTCTAGGAGGGACTACGGGCTCTCAACCACCAGTTTGATCATGGGGACTCCATCATCTGCTAGAATGAAGGCAGCTGTCTCTGGCGAGGACTCAAGCACTATGCTAAATGACCAACCAATGGAAGGGAGGATGGCTCGATACTCCTTGGGGAGCCCTGGGAAGCGAAGTGTAACCAAAAATCGTGGAACATGGTGTGCCGTATCCATATCCTCCACTATGAACCCATGATAACAAGGAAAGAGGTAAACAAGGTGCGAGCTAAGGATTATGGGGCTTTGCTCCACAAGTGTCAAGGTAGTGTCAGGGGAGCTCAGCTGTATGAGGAAAATGCCTCGTCCATAGATGGTGACCTCCTAGATGTGGTCTTTTTCTAATGCCAAGCTCACTTAGATCTACTCTTGCACCTGTCTCTGTGTAGGCCTGAGGCCCACAAGAGCCTTGGCTTGAAGGGACTGAACTGCCTACTGTACCTGTTGCTTGTCAGCTCGAGAAAGAAGAACCTTAACGACGGCTGTGGGATTCGAGGGTGCTGCCATAGAGCTCCTCTAGCTAGACCAAGGGTCACCACCAAGGTTTTTCTTTCACCTTCATAAGCACAAGTGCTCTCGCTGCTGCAAGGAGGGAAAAAGAAAAAGGGGAAAAAGAGCATCAGGGGGGAGGCGAAGACAAGGCGGGGCGAAGGAGGGGGTAGGGACAGAAGTGGAGGAAGGAGGGCAAGGAGGGCAGAGGGCGGGAGAGGAAGGAGGGCGAGAAGGTGAGGGGGGAGAGGAGGGGAGGAGAGGCAAGAGGGTAGAGAGGAGGCAGAGAGGGCAGCCAGTAGGGGAGAGGAGAAGGGTGCAAGAGGCAAAAGAAGTGGAGGTGGCCCGGGGAAGAGGTGGAGGAGATGGAGGTAGAGAAGGCAAAGGTGAAGGGAAGCAGGGTGACAAGAGGCACAACAAGTGGAGGGGGGGGCAGCAAGCGAGTGGGGAGGCAACGAAGGTGAGCAGGAAGACAATGAGTGAGGAGGCGCAGCAGTAGGCATAGGAAGGGTAGTGGGAGCAGAAGGGGTGATGAGGAGTGCAGAGGGGGGCAACGGGGCAACAAGGGAGGCACAGTGTCATGGGGAGCAGTAGCTCGTAGCTCCTGTTTTCAAGATCTTATTACTAGAAGCTTCTAACAATGTCAAGTGGTTCAGCCCCACACCAGGTTTTGGGTACTACATGCATTGATGAATCTAAAAAAATCAGAGAAAGATTAGTTTTTGCTCAGACAAGAGAACTCACTGTTTTACTTGTGAGAAATGTGGTATTTCTCCATCTTTTCTAGTTCCACTTTAACTACTTCTACATAATTTGGTTAGAATTTGTAGGCCCAACTTCTAACTAACATGGTTCCTTCCTATGATGGGATAGTGTGCAATCCAATGTCACTTTAGCACCTCTTCTAGTACAATTATAAGTCTAAGCAAAAACATCATTGCATGAATGAAAGAAGCTTGCTGCTGTAAGAGGTGGGGATGGTCCATGATTAGGAAGGAGACTAAGAGGATGGGATTGGGCCTCTCAATCATATATCAATAGAGAGAGGGTATTTGTCAATAGTCATTCTCCATGTTTCTTCTAGATTACTATATGGAAAGCATCTAAAATTTGTGCATTGTTGTAGCTATGGGACATTATCATGCTCAATCTTTTAGCCAGTGTTGTCTTTTTATAATCTTCTATGGATATCATTTTGCATGTATATAACATGTGGGATCTTATTGGTAAACTATGCCACTTGTTGCATGAACATTTAGGCAAGATACAATTTCCTTGCCCACAACTTCGGCTTGGCCTAGTATTGAAACATGTCTCACATCATCAAACATTGATTCATGTAGATTCATAAACAGGTGTATACAATGGAGCTTTAGAGATCATTATTAGAAAAATCTAGGTACCATTCCTTTGGAATTACAATCCACATATAATAGTTTCTTGACGCTTCCCTTTGCCTTCATCATATCTACAAATCATATAAACAAAAAACCCAACATCAGAAATAGAAATTCACAAGGTCCTAGTTACAAGACAAAAGATTCTATTAACAAATGATTTGACTAAAACTCATGATTCTCACTTTTGCCCCATATCTCCCATTTCTCCCATGGAATTATGGAGAATGATAATAATACCATTCTTCATAATGACCCCTCATTCCATTCCCAATGATGTAGGAACTTAATCCTCTCTTCATGAAGACTACGGGATTATGGAGAATGGAAATTGTGCCATTCTACCCAACTCAAACTATGAAAAATGATAGTAGTGCCATTCTCCCTCATGACATCATTAAGAAAGATAGTAGTGAGTTGTTTGTAACCCCATGGAGAAGAACGTTACTACTTCCATTCTCCAGAAACCTGAGGTTATTGAGAAATATAGTAGAAACATTGTCTATAACCCCATGTAGAAGAATGGTACTACCCATGTTGGAGAATAGAATTAGTGCCATTCTCTCCCTAGCCATAGGGGAGTTCATGGAGCTAGTGGCATTCTACATAACCCCATAGTAGAGAATGGTGCTTATGATATTCTTTGTTACTTGTAGTGAAAAATGGAACTACTATAATTCTCCCCTTGTGATTATGAATAATGGCACCATTCATACCCAATGGGGAGAATAGTAACCCAATGTAGAATGGCACTAGTGCCATTCTTCCCAATGATCCCTTACCCTATTCCAAATGATCCCCTATGTCTTTCTTAGAGTACTAGAGAATGGAAATTAGTGCTATTCCCCCCCAACTTTGCCTTTATTAGAGTTATGGAGAATGGCACTAGTGCCATTTTCCACTGTTTTATTGCCAATTACCCCATATGCATTTCTGGGAGTAATAGTAGTGCCTTTCTTGGAGTAATATTGTTACATCATCCATAATCATGGCGACTCCAATTGGTTATGGCAAGGCGGTAAACCAGAGCGATGGATAATGTCTACATAAGTGAGGCCTAAAGGGTTTGGGTCTAGGGTCATCCCTAGAGGTGCAAAGAGAAATCTATGGTAGGACTTTATTGGAAGGGTCCCTTAGGGGACACATGGCACAACAAGGCTAACATGGCAAGCATCAGGCATGAGGAAGAATTCCAAAGAAGCTCTATGAGGAAAGAAGATCTCAAGGTAGGAGACTAGAGATTCACTATGAAAGGAAGTCCATAGAAGGAGCATTGTGGAATTCATGGCTAGGTGGAATTAAGGCAAACAACCCTCTTTCTATGCATTACTACATTGGTATCAAATCCTGGTTTTTTGGATTTGAAGCTCAAGATAGGTCATGTATACTTTTGTTGGTTTGAGCCTGGAACGAGGCAGTTTTTTTTTTTAGCTCTAATGGTTTGGAAGAGGTTGTCCTTCGTTATCTTTTGCATCTTCTACTATGAGCAGGTAGGTCAACATTGGGGATCTTCATTATAGATAGGACTCTTGGAGAAAGATTATCCCAGTAAAGGACTTCAATTTGATCAAATGGAACATATTTTTAGATGTAAGTCCAGAGAAAATTTGATCACGTGGTAGTTTATAAGTTACCCCAACAATTATAATTTGTGTATCATAGAAGTATATAGATAACAAATGTCTAAAGTTTATAAAGAAGTCTATTAAGTTGCTATGCCTTGAGCTTGTGATGGATGGCATGAATACTTGAATCCACTTCTTGGTCAACCTAATTCAAAGAGATTTTAGTGTGCAGTAAAAGAAACACATTTATTGGCTTGCTTGCATCAAAACTCCCTAAAGAGACATGGTCTTACGTGAAGTGGGTCTTTAAAGCATCTCCAATTTCAAGTGTCATGTGGAAGGCTTTGAAGCTTTTAACATTGAGTAACATTTGCCAAGAGACTTAAAAATAGTGAAGTGCATGTTTGCAGTACAAGCATGTGTAAATGCAATATTCTTCGTGCATTTTTTGCATGCTCTCACAACATTTACCAGTGAGAAAGGATAAAAATACAAGACAAAATAGAGGGAAATGGAAGGAAAAGGGAAAGGAAAATTCTATGCTCCTATAAAGAGCAGTACTACTTTAACTTTCCCTTCATCCACTCTCTAAAAGATGAAGCTTTTAAAAAAAAAATCTCCCCTCTTTGGTTTTGGAGGCTAGGACTAGAACTGACACTCGACATGATTTTGTCATTTTAAATTTGCATACAAATAATAATAGAAGTGCAATCACATGCTCTCGGTACCCCGCCCAAATAATAATAGAAGTGCAATCACATGCTTTTTGTACCCCACCAAAGATAGACAGACCAATGGCACTAACAACATCTAAAATCACATATCCATCAAAATTTAAGAGGTTTCCATAATGGCTTTCATGCCGCTCCCAATCCAAGGATTGGACAAAGAGTGGTCAACCATTATGGAAGCCCTAAACCAAATAGAGGAACTCACAAAGTAAGCTCTCCACAAATGAAGGTACCGGTAGCATTTTGCTTTCTTGTTTACAAAATATATAGGCATTATAATCTTCCATACCACTAGATTAAAAACATACACCATTAATAACAACACTTATACCAATGGTAAATATGTTCATATACTAGTAGTATAACATATCCGTCATTAAAAGGCTTATGCAAACAACATATTACTAGATTACCATGTCATCATCAAACACACCATGATTCATGGTTGCTAATGTGATTACAAAGTCATGCTAGTTAATCATGTAAAATTTTATGTAATTATGTAATTCACAATCATTGAAGCACCTTGTAAGATGCATGTCCTTGCTTGATGAGAACCATTTTTGCATGCACTATGCACAACTTTGTATCCTCCACGAGGGATATAATAGACATTTCAGATCCCACTTGCAAGACAAAAATAGAAATGGATTAAATTTGGAGGCCATCTTTAAATTCGTCAATTATATACTTACCAAACAAGCGAATGGAGCTCTCATAATCAATCGCTTCACACTCTTTTGTGCTTACAAATCTCCATAATGCTTCATTCTTGATTTCTTGTGTTGTCCTTTTAGTATTTTCACCATCACCACCTCCACCTACTCCTCCATAGTCACCATCATATTGCCTCTAACTCCTTTTCCTACTACCTCTTTCTCTAGATCTTTTGCCTCCTCAATTGGGCACCATTGGTTTTCCACTCTTAGTGGTATAAATTTTCCTTTGATCTTATACTAAGCTTGTGGGAACTCGGGTGGATAGTTAGTTACCCATGGCACTTGCCATAACTAAGTTAATTTCTTTATAGCTTGATTAGCAAGAATTTTGAGTTGCCTCTATCCCTCTCAATGTTGCTTCCATGTCTCCATATTAAATGGATTCCCCTCTAAGGTAGTTTCTTACATGAGGATTCTCCTTCTCCTCATGTTGTCTCTATCAATATTCCTTGTTGTGCTTCATCATGTGTTAAAGTAATTTAATTGCTTGCCTCTATGGTACCTCCTAATCTTTTCTTAGAGAATCTATGTTCATGCTCGCCTTCTTATCTCCTCTTCAAGGTATTTAATAAGGGTGTGCATTCTTCTCCCCTTTTGTATCGTTGCTTAAGAAGCCTCTCATACTCCTAGTTTGGTCCTTGACACCACTACTCTTTGTATTTTCTTGTCCTTGCCATGCAAGAGTTTCAAGCATGCAATAAGTGGAAGGAGAGTTTTGTGATTACAAGGACATGAAGAGATTATATTTGGTGGTTGTAAAGATCATCAAAGTGGTTTGGTGGGCTTAGCTTTATATAGCAATGTTTACTATATCAATATTTTCTTCTTCCTTTTTTTAATTTAAATTAAGGGCTTGTATTAAGTTGACATGAAAAATATAGAGTTTATAAAAATATGTATATTCCTCCCCTAAAACAAAACCAAGTGGAGGCATTGGAGTATGTAGATCAGTAATAGTGGTAGCCAAAAATTAAATAAGATAGGTATGAATATAACAACCCACCAATGTCGCAACATTGCCAACACCACCATGAGGTAGGTTAATAGTACTAGTAACAACATTAGGTTAGACATAGGAACATTTGCAAGGAGATTCCATACATCTTTGGCCATCTCTAGGTGTTCCTAATCCATGTGGGCATCCTTCTTGAGATTGTAGTGGAGCTATTGAACCAACACATCACAAAGATGAAGGCTCTCACCATGTTCCTATTGTCATCTGCCATTAAAGAGTAAGTTGGCAAAACAAAACTTCACCTCTAAAAAGATTAGCATTCATTTGTAGCCATCTATTCCAAATTATAGTACTTCACTAGACTCCAATTGTGCTTCATCTTGCAATGTATGTCTCCTAGTAACAAAGAATAATAATAAAAAAGAAAAGAGCTGATTAATTCTATGACTAGAGTCCACACTTGCAAAGAAGGTTGGGAATGCCCTCCTATTGTTATATGACACTTTTTTGCATTCACCATCACCTCGTCCTATTATATGGGCTCTACTAGACATCCATTCACATCATGTTGTGGACGATTAACCTTAGAAGGCATGAGTGTTTTTTGGGTATTATTTTATCCCACACTTTTTCAAAAGATAGGATCCAAACTTGGCTAGGTCCTGCTTATGCCATCTCTTATTTAATAGCTCCAAGGAGCTTGACTCCAAGATTAGAATAGGGAGAGGTTTTTATGTGCTTACCATATAAATTTCTTTAAATAATTATATTGCTTTCCCCCCATCCAAGAATATGTTTTCTCCCATAAACTCATCCTTTCCTGCAATAATTGAATGTCAAAACAATTTAATTTAAACTACCTTTGAATTTCTCTACCCGTTATACATGCCTGAGAGCTTATATTCCACAATTCTACCACAACCTTACTCCTCTTTATTGAGGTGTAAGGTACCCTTAATGGAGAAGTCTCTAGGGGCGAGTCCTGTATATTTGATAGAGAACCATATAAAATTCTTATTTGTAAAGGTACCTATTTTCTTAGAAAAAACGTTTCCAATGAAAAGAGATCCCCAAATTTCCATATTGCTCTCCATAGCTCAAAATCCGTATTCAGACATGGTTTCCTTGCAAAAGAATCAACCACTTATGGGCAGTTTTTCTAATTTTAGCACCATATGTTTTTACCTTTGCTAACTTTCTCTTGGTCAAAGAAGCCCATACACATTCTTTTTCCTACAATGCTTTAATCATCCATTCCCATATGAACTTGGATGAGGATCTTTTCGTAGTAGCTTTACCTCAGCCCACCCTTTTTCTTTAGCAATGTGTAGGACTCTCATTTGACCTTCAATGTCTTTCTTTGTTCGAATTATTCTCCCCATAAGGTGGTTCTAAAAAGTGCCTTAATCTGACCCACCCCCTTTTTTATTGTATATCAACAAGGTTTAAAATAAATGACTCAGGGATAAATAAAGTGGTTAAGCACAAAGTGTTGCGACCCTTGCCACTTGGAATCTTGTCCTTGATTCTTTGAAAATTCTAATCCCACAGTGTCTTTATGACATAATGAAGACCCATGGGTATGCTGAGTGATTTAAAAAATCCCCCTCTTTAATTATTTTGCATCCCTTGTTCACCAAAAGCTTAGCTAGGTTCCTTTTTGTCCCCTAAATACCTTGACCATGTTGCTAAAGCAATATTATGAAGGCATTACATTGCACTCCCCACTAGAATAGCATTGTTTTGGGGTATTGGATCCGTTTCATCAAGAAACTGCTGACTCACAATTTGCCTCCCATCCTCTAGTTGAATTCTCTTAATTAGATCATCTTCTACCTTATTTTGAATAAGCCATCCTGGGCTATGACTATTGCAAACAATAGGAGGGAAAGGGGGCAACCCTAATAAATTGATCTCTTGATGGCAAAGGGGAAATAATTCCAGCCATTGACTTCTACTTTAGCCACCAATTGTATGAGAGGGAATTTCAAAAATTTCCTGAACCTAGGTCCTCATATCCTAATATGAACCAATGATGAAACCCCATTCCATTGGATCATAAGCTTTATCAAAGTCCACCTTTAGAAAGCAAAGGTCCTACCCCTTCTCATCAATGAGCTCCAAACCATCCCATAAAGTCAAGAGGGTTTTTAAGATATGCCTTTGTTTTATGAAACCTTTTTGCACTTCCCTTACCCAAACTCGCATCTTATCTTTTAATATAATTGCTAGAGCCTTAGAAAATATCTTATAACAAGTGCTTAACATGGTTAGAGGTGCTCCGTTATGGGGCCCTTCCTTGGTACCCCCTTTGTAATTAATTTAACCATCCTTGTGTTGATCCTATCGTCCAAAAGACCCCTCTCCAACCAGTAATTTATTCCACAAATGGACAAGGGACCAATGAGATCCTAAAAATCACATAAAATTCCATTGATAGTCCATCCTCTCCAAGGGCCTTGGCTTTGGCCATGCACTTGACAACTCCTTTCAATTATATGAATGTGTACTAAAGCTATCTTAACCTTTTGCTGATTATGGCCACACTATTGCTAGAATAAGTGTATTATTGCTAAAACATGCATAGTATTGAAGTTGTATGATATCAAAAGAGGCTATCTTGCTCAAACGTTGGGTTGATGAGTGATATCATCTAATCGTTAGTATTATATATTCTTCAAAAGAATAAAAATATTGAGGTTGTCATTAAAAGCATCATAAAAAAGTATTACATCCAAAACTAAATTGAAAAAATGTTGAATTAGGGGAAAAATCTAAGATCAACACTGAGAAATGTTAATTCACATGTCATTTGATCCACCACTTTACAAGATGACTTCTTTTTGTTATCCATGCTTTGTGCTTCTAGGCAACTCCCAAAGATTTCCAAGAAAGCTGCATCTTCCTTATTTGAGTTTGATGAATGGCTTGAGCTAACTCTATTTACAAATATTTTTCCCTTGCATCAAATGAACTAGTTACTCCACAATAGAACTACTCAAGCATTTCACAAAGAGGATTACTTTGAGTACTTCCACCCCTTGACAAAATATGAAGAGGGGAGAGAAGAAGAGTGGAGATGAGGAGAGAGGGCACAGCTAGAGAGCACACCACAAATGACTAACTGTACACTAGAATTAGTTGAAAAAATAGAATATATACAAACCCTTTTAGGGTTAGGGTTAGGGGATCTAACCCTTTCCTTTATAGCACTCTATAAGGTTAGTGCTATGCACATATGATCACGTGATGGTGCTATGCACACATGATCACATGATGTTGAGCGTGAACTCTCAACACCTTCCCTCAAGATCAACATCATGAAGTAGGCCTTCCCTCAAGATGATGATTCTGGGGAATCGAAGAAGGACTGAGCATTACATTCCATCACACCCCTTTAATGGGAATGTCCTTCCTCTGCATCAAACCAAGAGCTAGTCGGTGTTTCTCGAATAGCTCTTTACCGAGTGGTTTGGTAAAGATGTCTGCAACATTTTCTTTGCTATCACAATGCTGCAGTGTGATGTCACCAAGTAACACTCTTTCTCTGATGAAGTGCTCTCTGACATCAATGTGCTTTGTCCTGGAGTGATATACTGGATTTTTGGCCAATGCTTGAGCCGATTGATTATCACAGTATATTGTTGTTGGCTTTGACTCATCAAAGTAATCTGTTTCTGACAATAGTCTTCTGAGCCATATAGCCTCACATGCACCTGTAGTGAGTGCTCTATATTCTGCTTCAGTCGAAGACAAAGAAACAGTTGGCTGTTTGTTTGACAACCATGATATAGCACCTTGACTAAGGAAAAATGCATATCCCTGTGTCGATCTCCTGGTCTCATGATCTCCAGCATAGTCACTGTCACAGTATCCATGCAACCGTGGATGACTTCCTCTGTATTCTATCCCAAATTGTCTTGTACCTCTGATGTATCTCAAGACTCTTTTGGCTGCATTCCAGTGAGACTGTTTTGGATTTGCCATAAACTGTGCTAGTGAGCTTACTGCATAACAAATATCTGGCCGTGTGATTGTCAGATATATAAGAGATCCAATGAGTTGCCTGTAGTATCTGTCATTGACTGTAGGCTTTTCTGAAACTCTGTTCCATGGGAGTGGCTGCAATCTTGCAATCTGCCATATGAAACTTCTTCAGGAGACTGTCAACATATTTGAGCTGACTCATGAATGTGCTATCGGAATCTCTCCAGAACTCAATTCCAAGACAATAGTGCATAAGTCCAAGATCTTTCATGTCGAACTCTGTAGGTAAGTCTTGTTTTAATTTTCTGATGAAGCTATCCTTGCTTCCGGTCACAATCAGATCATCTACGTACAAAAGTGCAATAGTAATATCTTCCCCTTGAACTTTGTAGTAGAGAGTATGATCTGCATTGGACTTCATGTATCCCAGATCAGCAAAATACTTGTCAATTCTGCTGTACCAACTTCTGGGTGCTTGCTTTAAGCCGTAGAGACTTTTCTTGAGATGGCAAACCTTGTTCTCTTTTCCTGGTTCAACATAACCGGCTGGTTGTTGCATGTAGACATCCTCGTCTAGATAACCATTGAGAAATGCATTCTTGACATCGAGCTGATACACATTCCATTTACTGAGTGTCGCTAGTGATATCAAGAACCGTATGGAATCCATCTTTGCTACTGGAGCATAAGTCTCATCATAATTTTGGCCATATTGTTGTGCAAATCCTTTTGCAACTAATCTGGCTTTGTATCTCTGAATACTGCCATCTGGATTGTACTTCACTTTGTATACCCATTTGTTGGCTATGGCCTTCTTTCCTGGTGGAAGGTCGCATAATTCCCAAGTGTTATTTTTATACAAAGCATCCATTTCTTCATTCATAGCAGTTTGCCATTCTGGCTTATCTACTGCGTCTTCGAAGTACACTGGCTCTTCTGTAGCCATGATGGTAGTCATAAGAGCATAGTTGGTGGTTTCCACCTGAATTGCTTTTCCTTTCTAAGCATATGTCAATCTGGCTGGTGGTCTGCTTTCCCTAGTAGACCGTCTGAGCTGCTGTGGCACTGATTGGGGTGTTGCTGGCAATTCTTGCTCTTCTTCATCAACTTGTTCTGTAGTTGACTGTGAAGTCGATGCTTCTATCTCCTGTGTAGGTGAGGTTTTCCATTCTGATTCCTCATCGGAGATTACATCTCTGGAGATAATGACTTTGCGGTTGATGGGATCATACAATTTGTATGCTTTGCTTTCTTCACTGTAGCCTACCATGATGCATTTGCATGACTTCGCATCCAATTTCCTGCGATGATCATCATGTATGTGGGCATATGCTATGCAACCAAATATGCGGAGATGCCCAATGCGTGGCTTGCGTCCAGTGAATGCTTCATAAGGAGTCATACCTTGTATCGGTTCGGTAGGAAGCCGATTAAGCAAGTAGTTAGTTGTAGCTATTGCTTCTGCCCAATACTGATTCGGAAGATGCTTTTCACTAAGCATTGCTCTAGCACTGTCTGCTAAAGTCCCATTCTTCCTTTCAGCTATTGCATTTTGCTGAGGAGTATCTGCACATGTGAATTGTCTTCGAATGCCGTGAGTTTTGCAAAAGTTCATGAAGGCTGAAGACATGTATTCACCTCCTCTGTCTGATCTCATGACCTTGATCTTTCTGCCTATTTGGTTTTCTACCATGGCTTTGAATTCTTGAAATCTGGCAAACACTTCAGATTTCTCTTTCAGAAAGTAGACCCAACAATATCTGCTGTAGTCGTCGATGAAGGTCAAGTAATAAAGTGAACCATTGATGCTGCGGGTCTGGGCATAACCCCATACATCTGTATGAATTAAATCAAGAATACCTCGTGCACGAGAGGTACTTCTGACAAAGTTGGTTCGCTTTTGTTTGCCGAAGCAGCATGCTTCACAAACCTTTCCAAGAAACTGTAGCTTCGGAATCCCAATTGCCATATTTTGATTCCTGAGATCTAACAAGTACTTGAAGTTGACATGACCATATCTCTTGTGCCATTTTGCAGATAGTGGCATCTGTTGCATTTGAGCTGACATGGCATGCTTATCCGGTACTGTAGCTAGCATCCTGTATAAGCATCCTTCCTTAACACCTTTGGCTACTAGCTGACCTCTTTTGGATTTGTCTCTGATAGTGCATTCATCACCGTCGAAGATGACTTTGTAGTTGTGTTCTGTCATTTGACCTACTGACAAAAGGTTCTTGCTGAGCTTCGGAACATAGAGCACATCTTTGACTAATCCTTTTGTACCAGTGAAATTGTTCATAGGGATAACACCTGTCCCTTGAACCGGATTCGTTGTATGTCTGCTGTGTAGATGACATTCTTTTGACCTTCTAATGGTTTCATTTCTGTGAACCATTCCTGATGATTTGTCATATGAGATGATGCACCGCTATCGATGTACCAAGGATCCTGTTCCACTTGGTCGACTTGATAACTGAAATCCTCTTTGGGATTGAAATCAGGGTCTAGGTGCATTGTATCAGTCTGATGCAATTCCTCACTTGCAAGAAACATATTCCCATGTTCATTTGCAAAATGACTGTGACTAGAATGTCCACCACGATGATTTCCTCTTCCTCTGGAATTGCTGGATTGACCGCCTTAGTCATACTGCTTCTTGCGGCAATCTCTTTCATAGTGTCCAAACTTGTGACAATAGTTGCATTGAATGTTTGACACATTGGTGGATGCATTCCCTCGTCCTTGGAATCTTCCTCGGTTGGAATGATTTCCTCTTTGCTGATTTTGATGTTGCTGAGGATGCTGCTGATGCTGATGCTGATTCTGATTTTGATTTTGTTGATGATGATGACCACTTTTCTGATATGATCTACCTCTGTTTCTGCCTTTGCCTCTGCTTCTGTCTGAAGCGGTGAATGCCTGATCATTAGAATGACCTTTACGTGCTTGAATGGCTTGAGTCCTGAGTTCTTCACTAAGTAGAACTGACTGAAGTTCTTCAAGTGTTGGAATTTGCCGTTGGATGGCAATACTCTGGACCAGATTCTCATATCCTTCTCCTAGTCCATTCAGGATTACTTGAACCATTTCTGCGGGATTCATAGTCTCTCCTGCTACTGCAAGTTGATTGCTGTAGTCTTTGATGCGGAGTACATAAGCATGACCGGTTTCACTGCTGTTGCGGAAACTCTGGTTGATCTGGTTTCTCAGGGTGAGAATCTTGGATGTGTTCTTGGACTCGTAGAGAGCTGCGAACATATCCCATGCTTCTTTTGATGTCTTGACTGTGTTGAGCTGTCCTAGCGTGACATCTTGCACATTCTGCTTGATCAGGTGATAGGCATACTTGTCTTTCTTATCCCATTCTGCTTGAGCCTGCTTGAGCTTGGGCAATGGCAGGATCTGCTACTGGTGCGGAAACTGTTTGTGTAGATGTAGATCCCGATGTAGATCCCATTGCTGGTGCTGTGACAACAGATGGAGCAGAGCTACTGGTGGCTGGATCGGCCAATGGTCTAGGTATGGATCCATCGACATACTCCCATTTGTCCTGAAGCACAAGAATGGTCTCCATTCGGTATTTCCATGTACCGTAATTGGAGTTGTCTAACTTAGCAGATGCCTCCAGATTGAGGTTGCTAGTCGACATGGTGCAAACAATGTACTCAAAAGTGTCCTGAAAAAACTCTGTATGAATCAACTGCAAATACACTGAAGATGCCAAGTGAAATCTCTGTACCGTCGGTGAAGATAGAACTGCAGTAAATAAGATCTGACCTGTGTTACAAGGCTTGTGGCAATGATGCCGGGAATAGCCAAGAGGCTTTACAAGGCTGAAAAATGATGTGCACGATGCCGTGAGATAGCCAAATAGGCTTTACAATGGTGGCATGTGTATGTGAAATCAAGTGCTATCTGCCCACTGAATCAATCTGCAATGCCTCTGAACTCTGAAGTCTGCTCACTGAACTGATGAACGTAAGGTTTCAGGTAATGTAATGATGTGAAAACGGATGTGAGCGTATGGATTGACTCCGAGTAGGTACTAGTCGGGAATTTCGGGCATGGCTTAGATTGGCAACTTGGGGAATTCAAAGCGTCCCCTCTATGGCGATCTAGTCTACTCTGATCTAGATCTAAACCAACCGTCGATCGATGAAAGAGCAGCAAATAATTCCTTTTCCTTTGTTCTTTTTAAGTGCTGGGTCAGATGCGTCGATGTAGAGGCAAATGTGCGTGAAGGAAGTGGTTTTGCCGGCGAGGCTCAAATGTGAGTGTAACTTGCGCCGAAATGTGCGCGTGATGTAACGAGCGTGTAGAGCACGAAAAATCGAGCGACTTTTCTTTTTGGAGTACCCTCAAATTCTTCCTGGATCAAGAGATATGACTTGATCTAGGTGGAGGGGCAAAAGGAGTGCAAATGGTGCTCAATGATGATGTGTCACTGTGAGTCACATGCAGTGATGATGTGGCACTGTGCTTAGCAAGAGGTGTGCCAGTGAAGCTCTGTGCTGAGGTGGCAGGAGTGTGCACATGCAGTGTGTGCACAGTGTGCCTGGCAAGGGACTGTGTCTGCAGGGGTCAGTGCTGACTGGACTGCTGAGGTGGCAGTGCTGAGGTGTCACTAATGACGTGGCCTGATGATGTGGCACTGATGACGTGGCACAGATGACGTGGCACAGGTGACGTGGCCAGATGATGTGGCAGATGACGTGGCAGATGACATGGCAGTGCTGACATGGCAGATGACGTGGCAGTGCTGATGTGGCAGTGATGACATGGCAGTGCTGACGTGGCAGAGATGACGTGGTAGTGTTGACGTGGCAGAGATGACATGGTAGCTGACGTGGCAGTGATGACGTGGCAATGATGACGTGGCAGCTGACGTGGCAATGATGACGTGGCCTGGTGACGTGTCACTGATGACATGTCAGATAAGATGATGTGGCAAATGGATAAGTGCCACGTGTCAGTTGATTGACCACACCTTTGTGTGGTGACCCTTGTGATAGGGTGAGTGGATAAGTGCCACGTGTCAAAAGAACGACGATCGGAATCTTTGAGATTCTGACGGAATCTCAAAGATTCTGTCTTCTTCTTCGATGGAGCCCTCTGGAGATCTCCGCTCGTTGGTGGCGCCCGTGTTGCAGTAGATGGCGATGGCTGCTTTGAGGTAGAGCTGCCGTATGTAGAGGCTCACGAGGTAGTAGATAGTCTGCGTCAGAGTCGATGGAGGAGCCGCGTAGGCTTGTAGACAGCCATTCGAGGCGTGAGGCTAGCGGCGGCGGGGCGTGGCGACAGAGGTCGTGGTGACCGCCGAGGTCCCCGCAGAGGTGCCCGCCGTGAAGATGGAGCTAATCGTCGGCGAGCTCCAGCATGGTGTTCTCCATGCTGGTGATTCCTCACGCACCGGACGGCTCCGTGTGGCTCTACAACAACGTGGACGACACAGTCGCCCGCGCCATGGCGTGGCTTGCCGCAGCGCAAGCTTCAGGGGTGCCGATCGTAAGGTACTGAGCCGCCATAGCTCCCACGATGAGAAAAACACTCCAAGAAACGGCAGCAAGAATACTGTGGAGATTCTTGAGCTTCTGATGAGGAGCTTGGAATGCAGTCCGTCGATCTGGGCATTCGGCCCCTAGTCGCGCTCGTCCCTTGAGGAGTTGAGGAGCTCCACTGAATGGCTGGTCGTTATGCAGTCGTTGGAAGCTGCTGGAACGTAGTTAGAACTCGATGGAGTATGCTTCTTGAAGGTTTGCAGGCTTCAGTAGTCCTCAAACCTTTCAAGAACTTCTCAAAAAGAAGAACAAGATCTCTCCGTGTCTCTCTCACAATCAAAGTACCTTACAAAACTCAAAAATGTCTCTTTTGAAGCTCTCAAAGATGGAAATCACTCTCAGCAATCTCTCACACTATGAAGAACCACTCAAAGGAGATGAACGGACGGAATTTTCTCTCAACGGAAGTGAAGGGAAGGATCTCACAATCACTCAAGAGAACTCTCAATCTCACAATCTCTCTCACACTCTCAAGAATCTCAATGTCTCAACGGAAGACAAGGGAGCTCTGATACCATGACAAAATATGAAGAGGGGAGAGGAGAAGAGTGGAGATGAGGAGAGAGGGCACAGCTAGAGAGCACACCACAAATGACTAACTGTACACTAGAATTAGTTGAAAAAATAGAATATATACAAACCCTTTTAGGGTTAGGGTTAGGGGATCTAACCCTTTCCTTTATAGCACTCTATAAGGTTAGTGCTATGCACATATGATCACGTGATGGTGCTATGCACACATGATCACATGATGTTGAGCGTGAACTCTCAACACCCCTTGCCACATACTTTTGAAGTATGCACCTCTTGCTCTATAATGTGACTTCTACATGGTTGGGCATGCCAAACATTCAAAGAACCATATTTTCAAACGAAGCATGGCATGAGCATATTTTTGAATGAACCATGTGGAGATTGAGCACACCATGTAATTAATAATTTGTGATTCAATCCATCCATCCACCATGGATTTAGTGAACTCTTTCCCAAGAGCTTTATACAATTGTACATCCTCATCATTTGTGGAAGGCTTTCTCAAGATCTTTTCTAAGATATGTGCCATTTTCCAAACATGTGCTCTCAAATTTCACACATTAGGCTCAACTTCCAAATTTATGGTATATTCAAATAATAGTTTTTGAAAGATCCCAATGCCTAATTAACAAATTTTTGCCATGATTGGACAAAATCCTTCATGTCTTTGCACCCCCATGGAGATGTTATCGGGAATTTTTTTTCATTTCTTGAAAGTTGTGTGTCTTTACAAAGCTTCATAGTTCCTCCACATACTCCCATGCATGATACAAGAGCTTCAACATTTTTAGCACATGATAGGTTTCATGATCCATGCATAAACCACATGCAAATAAACTAACTTATCAATGAGAGACAAATCTTGGCATAAAACACACAAAAATACAATTTTCCTTATGGGATGTTTAAAATAGCATCCCATTTTTTGTCGATTTTGTCTTGGACAAGTGCAAATTCCTAATCATAACTCATCAATCCACCTATCTACTCATATTGTGTCCATCTTTAAGCATCACCATCTACCATTTCTTTATCAAAATTATTTCCCAAACCTTTAACTTTTTTATAAATTTTTCATTTGTTGTGTGCTTCTCCGTACCTTTTCTTATTGGTTCCTTCATATGTAAGCTTTAGAGGAGATGAGAGGCAAGATAGACCATACATCGAGTTTTATAGACATTTTCATGTTTGCATTAAGGTGTCATTCACGATCATCATTTTTGTCCCAAAATATAGTGAAAATAACATTGTGTCACATTGGTAACTTGAAAAAACATGGTATTAGTTCTTATACTAGCATAAATAGCAAATATATCAGCAAATCCAATTATCTCTACTAGTGGTAAGATCATATATATCACCAAAATAAAGGTATATATAACAATATTACATCATGAACTGTGAGAGCCATGAGTGCTCTTCATTCGACAAGATTGTGGTCTATAGCTCTTACACCTAGTGTCATGGGGTAAGGTGGACCATAATTTAGTCATTACAAGAAGAGGGAAAGGGAGAGAGTGTCCATTGTGGTTGTGGACGTGGTTGACTATTCTAATATCTAGTGTCTTGGGGAAAGGGTCAACCATAACTACAACTTAATGAATGTGATATAGATTATGTGAGAAGAGTAAGGTAACCCACCATGTGAGCCTTCCGATGCCCTTGGTGTTGCATCTTTAATGCTCTTCATCACTATTAGAAATGTTATTATATATTTAGGCATTTATGGAGTGTGGTGCTTGGGAGCATTCTCCCCAGTTATGAGTAATGAGACATGCCCAATTTATCTTCTCTTGAAAAGAAACTAGACATGTCTCATCACTCAAAACTTGGGAGATCCCTCCCACCCACCACGTAAGAAAATGCTTGAAGATATAGTTCACATCCTTGTAATGATTTTTAGTGACTACTTTAATTATGCATCAAAGATTAGGAGAATGGCACCAGCATGTGTGCGCATGTACACACATACTCAGGTTACTATTTTGTCTATGTCCTTTTGTTCTTTGCTTATTCTATAAAAAAATTGAATCTGTAAGATTGCATATAATATAGATCTTATGAAGGTATGTAAATAAATAAATAAACATCTTCAAAATACATTAATTGACAACCATTCGCTACTACACAGCTTGCTTGGAAGCAATATTTGATAGATTTGTCTAGATTTGAAGGTCCTCCAAAAAGCCGCATCTTCCAACATTTGAATATATACAAGATAATGTGTCTTGAGTTCTAAATATTGAACTTTATCCATGATTTATTCCTTGTTTAATATAATTATTTATGAAAGCAAGCCCATTGAAGTTAGCCCATTAAAGCAAACATGAAGACATTAGAGAAAACCATCAAAACATGCATGCTAACATTGAACCAATGCGCACACACTACATAGAAGCACTCACCTCTAATAATCCAACCTCTTAAGATATTACTAGCACCATACACAAGAATATGCATGATACAATCAAAAAATGTGTAAGTTGCATTAGTTGATTTTGAAGAGATTTTTTCATGATCCCTCAAGGCTGAAATGATAATCTTTCATAATAATCTATTATAGACATTAACCAACCCATTAGTCTAGTCACTAGTGCATATCATCGCTAGAGCAAGCCTTGTGCATCAAAAATATCATTATTGGATTGCCAATTCACTCTTTAAACTATTGTTTGCAAGTCACAACTTTGGCTTTAGTGATAACATGTACAATATGATCAATTTGGTATCGAAAAACATGCTTCATTAAAACATCTATCTCTTTAATTATTGAATACAATGAAAAGACTTTTTTTGAAAAGTAAACCCTAAAGTTTTATGTTTCAAAACAAATGAGCTAAAAAAGACCAAAATTAAATTCAACTTTCAAAACATTTATCTCATTTGTCAAAAGAATTCAAATATTTACTGAACTCACAAAAATTACTATCAAAGTCATCATCTTCTTGCTTTGATCACTGTGGTTTGGAAGGCCGATGAGGTCCTCCTCGTTGTCTACATCAGTAGTGTCACTTTCTACCTCTTGCTCCTCATCACTTAATTGGATTTCAATGCTAGTTTCAATGATGGGAGGAACCTCTTTACAAGAGTTGGAATTGGGAATGACATCACATGCCCATTTTGGAGGTTACACCTCATATCCCACATCTCCTAAGATAGCTAACCTTATATTATTACAACAGGTGTATAAAAGTTATTACTTTATCTTCTAGGAGTTGTTACTCAAAGCGTTGTGGATGTACTTGTAGTGGCTTGAATTCATTCTAGCACCTGAGTTGGAGCATGGTTGTGCCAAAATTCTCATGGCAAGTGGATAGGAGTTCACAACTAGCATCATTCATCATCCACCATTTCCATGCAAGTGTAGTTTTGGCTAGTGCTTGCACAGTTGTTGCAAATGAAAATAAAACCTCATTTGCATTGTACTCAGCTAACTCATAACAATACTTAATAAATGTAGCATCGTATGGATAATGTGTTGGAACTAGCTTATGGAAGTCATTCGTGACTCCAAGAATTGCTTTGTGATTCCAGTTGCACCACCTAGATCAAGGAGGTACCCAGTACTATGCAACAAACTAGGAGCTTTCTCCCATTCTTTTTAGAAGAAATTTCAAAGCTCCCTCAATTTTTATGTTAAAGGGTCTTCTAGCATTTGCTCATCTAGATGCATCTACTAATTTTATAGAAATGAGGGTTGCTCTATGCTCTAAAAGTGCATCTAAGCTTTTCCAATGGTTAGGGTGTTTGATTCCAAGGCTCTCAATGCAATCATGACATGATTATTATCCTCATGGCCTGCTCAAAAGATTTTATCTATTTCTTGTCTCCATACTTATAGATTTTCAAACAAAAAGGCCGGAAGCATAGGCACATATCAACCCAATCTCTTTAGATACTATGACGCCTTACATGAATACATATTGTGGTGCATATAAGTTGCACCAGGATTTAAAGCCAATAAAAAGCAGGGGGAAATATTTGCAATCTCATCACCTCTCTTGCCAATAGGGCCCCCCATCGATAGAAAACTGTCATTAATTAATTTGTTTGTAGTTTACAGGGGAGGCATACACAAAAAAATTAAGCTAAGTAACGCGACATGCAGTTCGATAACTTTCTCGGATTTCCAGAATCTGCACAGATTCCAAGGACTCAAGAGCTTCTTGGAGAATCCTCTGCATCCATAAGCCTCTACCCTAGACAATAAAAGGAGGAAGGGAGACAATAAAATTGTAGGCAAAGACGGGGGTTGTAAAAGCCTCTCAACGAGGAAGCGAAGGGGAGGAAGGGGGTGAAATGGAAGGAAAGGGGAAAGGAGAGGACTAGAAGCTGGGGGAAGGGAGAGGAGGCATTGAGAACAAAGGAGAGGAGGCAAAGATGAGAGCGGAGGAGGGACGACACAGAGGTGATAAATTTAGTGTTGTATATCTCTCTCTCTGAGGAGGAAGAGAAGGGGGAGAGAGGAGGGGCTGAGTGGGAGGCAAGGGGAAAGGAGAGGAGTGGGAGGAGAGAGGGAGGAGGGAGGAAGCAAGCTAGAGGAGGAGGGAGGAAGAGGCTAGAAGGGGAGGGAGTGGAGGGAAGGAGAGGCTGAGAGGCAAGAGAGGGAGGAGGAGTGGGAGGAGAGAGAGAGGAGGGAGGCAGCGAGGTGGAGGAGGGAGGAAGAGGCTAGAAGGGGAGGGAGTGGAGGGAAGGAGAGGCTGAGAGGTGAGAGAAGGAGCAACAGCAAAACACAGAGGTAGGGAGGGAGGCGCATAGACGAAGAGGTAGGGAGGGACTTACATTAATTCACAAATGCAAATTGATAGCTTAGGAGCTTAGGTTAATTTGCAAATGAATAGAAACAACAAATTAATTAATAGAATAGGTTGTAGATGCCCATCATATTCATTGGCTTGTATTTGTCGGAAACCGTTACCCCAATATGCTAGATAGTGGAGTAGTCGACCACTTCGCAACAATCACACAATGAACACTCTTCCTCACCCTCATCCTCTTATGACTCAATTGTAGTCCACCTTACCCAAACATGCTCAGTGCAGGAGCTATGGAATACAATCTTGCCACATGAAGAGTACGTGCAGCTCTCACAAGCCTTTAGTAAGTAGAAAATTGGTAGGAAACCATGAAATATTACTACTAATAAAAGCCATCCTACGGCCAGTATTATGCATATACTAATGGAAAATATATCGATGGTATATTTATCTCATTTACTGGTTATTTTTCCCTGTGACCATTGTCATGATGTTATTCTTAGACTATTTGTGAGTGAGATTGATGTTCAAGAATGATGCATTAATGCAAACATGAAAATGTTGATGAAATCCGTTACTATAAACAATTTATTTGTGGAAAGAGCAACCTCATCCTTACCTAGCTCCAACCAATTGTCTTCTTCCTCTTAGTTTTGGTTGTCTTGAATACGTACTATTAATGTTGATTTATCATTGAGAGGGCCACATCATAGTTCATGTCTTTTTGTGAATGCCTACTTTCCCATGGGAGCTTGGGGATTAACCCTTGTGCCCCCATGTAATTGTGCATTCTTTGTGTAATTACGCATTCTTTGTCCACAAACAAGGGTTTGTCTTAGAAAGTTAGTATGGGCACCTATATGTATTGATAGCGATATCTTCCCATGGATCTTATAGTATATATGGCATGACATTAGGACATGCTCTATTGGTATATGTGCAATGGACACCTCTCATCTATAACCACCAATGTTCCATAGTGCCCTTTTGTAAGGCCCCCATTATGCAAAGAAGCCATGGTGTGAGCACTAGACATTGGTAGGATCCTTGTTTTGACACTAGATGAGGTCTCATGGTGATCTTTTGATGGTTAGGAGATGGTAGAAGGAACAACGTACTCCTCGGGGGTTTGAGGACAGCGGCCTCGATCCTGGGGGTTTGCGGGCAATGCCCCAGCAGTGGGGTTCCGAGTCTATTGGTAGGCCTCTGTTGCATGCGCACAAGCATTCGTGTGTGAATTTGATTACGCGCGCGTGGTCGATTGTCAATGGTCTTTGGTGAATGGCAAAATTCAAGCAAACATGTGCCACCATCCTCACACTTAGTCATGCAATGTGTTAAGTCAATATGCATGTGCTACTGCTAGCCCACCAGTGTGGTGGAATCGGTCTACTACGAAGGGCTATATAAGAAGGCCACTTCTCAAGCCTTAACATCAAATGCCAATACCCCTATCTCAAGTCCTTCTCCATCTAGAGTCTAGCTAAAGCGCCATCAAAACTCTACTAGAGAGCACATACGTGGACAACACCATCAACTGTATCTTATTTGGTGATACAAAATTTTCATTATGCTCTATTGTGTCTATTCTTTGGTTATTGTACCCATGTGGTTGTCAAATGATCTCTCTGTTGTGTCATATGTCTATATTGTATTTGAGCATTAGGTGCTTTGGGTAGCAATAGTGCAAGAGTTGCAAAACTTTAGCACTTGGTGTGATGGGTGCTCCTAGTGGAACTTCTAGAGGATCTACTCCTGCTGATGTTGCTCTTACTCCAACAATTCGGATTTGGCCACCCGCCTTCACGGAAGGCAAACTTGATGGTACAAACCACACTCTTTGGAAGTCCAATTTTAGACTCATATGAGTTGCTGGAAACCATTCTTGGAAGTGATCCGGAACCAGTTGGCACTACCAATCTTGCAAATCCTAGCAACATAATTCCTCCTGATGCTACTCTTCTTTGAGCATGCAAGTGGCACAAAATGCAGCATTTTGCACCATTATCACAAGTGTATTTGATTCGGTGCTCACATTAATTCAACACACATCTAATGCATGTTGGGATATCTCAAGGTGTATGCCTCAGGCACACCTTATGTTTCTATGTGTGAGTGCTAGAGGCACAGTTAGGTGCCCACAAGCACAGTTAGGTGGTGGAAAAGCCACATAGGATGATTGAGTGAATCTAGGAGCAGATTGAGGAGATGATTGTGGAGCTTTGAGGTCATCAGTGATGTCAGTGACCTTGTATGAGGTGCCTACTTAAGGACCTCTTTCTTCTTCATTCTATATGCAAGTATTCTGATTTTGTGTCCACTCTACTCTTTCCTTTCAGTGTTCCAACATGGTATCAGAGCCATTTGATCCCCCTTGAGCCCATTTTTGCCACATCATCATCTTCTTCCTCTTCTTCTTCTTCACCATCTCTCCCTCTTCTTCCAAAAATTTGCTTGAGCTTGTTCTCCTCTGATTCTCACCCATTTCCCACGCCCTTTCTGCTGGAGATCCCTCTTGTTGGGGCGAGTTTCGGGCTGGAAGGAATTGAAGAATAAAATGCGCTGCTGGTCGCCATTGCATGAAAATCATCGATTCTTCTTCCTACAAGTTCTCTGCGCCTGCTTTGTCTTTGTCTAATTCCTTTCAGGGCAAGCTTCTCTATACCTAGAGCTACCTTGTGCTGAAATCTGAGTAGCAATGGCTACATATTGAAGGAGAAAACAGAGAAAAACCAGTCGACTTTGTTCAAGAAGGTGAAGGTGACCTGACGCATATTTTCGCCTCTTCTTCCCAGAGGATCTACTGTGGTATACCAGCTTTCTTTTGCCTCAGAAAGCCCCCTTTCTTTTGCTTTGAAGAGTGTGATATGAGCCCTCCAAGTTCAGCTCTCTAGTTTTGACAGTTTTGACATACTTTTGAAAATGATGCTACATAAAATGCTACTCTAGCATTTCTGGTCTTTTGAAGTTTTCAATAACTTCACTACAAGTGTTGCTTCAGTTTTGTTTTGACTTGCTAGGCCTGGTTGTGATTGGAAAGTGTTTATTTCATCCACTTCTATGAAGCATGCAAAAAGTAGCATCATTGTTTGAAAACTAGTCACTACTATTTGCTACATCAAGTGCCTATACTTTGGAAGTATTTCAGTTCTTTTTGCCTTGTAAGAGAGATAGACACTGCCCAATATCTGGGTTAGACCCTCTCATGGCTACCTTATATAATCTTGAGAAGTTCAATGGAAAGGGCTTCCATACATGGCAAATGAAGGTAAAATTTGCATTGATGCGGGAGAACTTATGGGGACTTGTCAAACCTACTCCTACCGCTTCCTCTACGGCCTCAAATGCTGGAGAATCTTCAGCTCCGACACGATCGGCAAGGGATCCAGTAAGAGAAGAAAAAGCATATGGTATAATTGCTTTAGCTTTGGGTGATGATTACATACATCATATATCTGACTTGGAATCTCCATCGGAAGCATGGCAGAAGCTAGACTTGATTTTTGGTGCAAGCTCTCACATATCTAAACTATCACTTAAAATCTCTTTCTTTGAATTAAAGATGGCAAGTGATACTACTTTAGCTGCTCATGTCAACTATATGCGGAGTCTTATGACTCAGTTAGCTTCTATCAACTCTCCTATCACCCCTGATGATGCTATGGCAGTGCTACTTAAGAGTATGCCTGAAAGTTTTGATCACATTGTTAGCACTTTGAAGAATCTTCCCAATCCAAACCTTGAAGGCATTATCTCAGCTCTCCAAGAAGAAGAAAGACATATGGAGTTAAGGAAAGGCAATGACACTGCTTATGTTATGAAATTCCAGAAGGGCAAGTATTCTCCTTGCAATCACTGTGGAAAGACAAATCACCTTTCAAAGGACTGCTTCAAAGTTAATCCATGCAAGCACTGTGGCAAAAACAACCATAGTGAGAAGTTTTGCAGAGACAAAGCAAAGACAGAAAATGCAAATCTACTTACAGTGAATTTGCCTCCACAAGATGAGGCATCCCATGAAGATTATGCATTTTAAATCATCTCTATGTATGCTCCAGATCTCTCTTTTTATGTCAAGGTACTCAGCCTGGATAGTCCTCCAAAATGAATGAAAATAAACTATTGTGTTGTGTGTGTTTTGTAAACACCTCTGGTCACCTTATGATGTAGGCCATGTGTATGTTTTGTTCCATGGTACCTCTTGCAGACATTGTGTGCATGTACATGCAAGGGAGATAACCATTGGAAGGTTTGTTTGTATCCCTTTCTGTTTACCTTACACCCAAGGAAACCCTTGCTAGCATGAGAACCTAGCCATAGATTTATCCTTGACCACCATGAGATGGCATGAGAAACTATGAGACTAGATGTATCCTTGACATAGCCTGAGGCATTCCCTTGAGGGGGGGTTTGTTGGGATATCTCAAGGTGTATGCCTCAGGCACACCTTATGTTTCTATGTGTGAGTGCTAGAGGCACAGTTAGGTGCCCACAAGCACAGTTAGGTGGTGGAAAAGCCACATAGGATGATTGAGTGAATCTAGGAGCAGATTGAGGAGATGATTGTGGAGCTTTGAGGTCATCAGTGATGTCAGTGACCTTGTATGAGGTGCCTACTTAAGGACCTCTTTCTTCTTCATTCTATATGCAAGTATTCTGATTTTGTGTCCACTCTACTCTTTCCTTTCAGTGTTCCAACAATGCATCCAAGGCTTGGAACATCTTGAAGAATCGGTATGAGACCTACAATCAGACTCAGATTCAAAATTTGGAAAATCAACTTGCTACCAAAAAGCGTGTAGAAGGGGAGACTGTTGAGATATTCATCACGAGGATCAAGAATTTGCATGATCAAATGGTTGCTATGGGCATTGCAATGACTAGCGAAGAGCTAGCTCGGAGGTGCATTCGAATTCTTCCACATAAATTTAACGGTATGGTAACTGAACTTAACACTCAAGTTCAAACTCTTGCACTTAATTTTGAAGAATTTTGTGCATTACTACTTGAGGAGGAGATGCGGCTGAAGATTCATGATGGTGGGAGCGATGCTGCTTTCACTATCATTACCAAAGGGAGAAGTGCCAATTCTTCAGAAAAGAAGAAGCCGAAGAAGAAGAAGTTTCAAGGGTCATGTTACTATTGCAACAAGAAAGGTCATGCTGCAAAAGATTGTAGAAAAAGAAGCAATACGATAAGAAGAATGGGACGTTGAAAGCTTCATGGAAGGGCAAGGACACTATCAACAATGCTAAAGTTGAGCTCGAGCTATTTATGGCTATTGAGGAGATGTGCTCCATGGCTCAATCTTCACCAAGCAACAATTCATGGGTATTGGACAGCAGTGCAACCCGACACATGACAGGTATGAAAGAAATAAGTGGGACCCATGTGAAGCTTGTTTGATCGGCAAGCAAGCCAGGAAGCCATTTCCACATGAGACCAAAAATCGAGCAAAGGCACCTCTAGAACTTATACATGCTGGTCTCTGTGGTAAGATGTCTACTACTATTTTGGGTGGATCTCTCTACTTTATGTGGTAAGGTGTCTACTACAACTTTGGGTGGATCTCTCTACTTTATGCTGATAATCGACGATTATAGTATAAAGATGTGGGTGTATTTCCTTCAGGATAAGGCTCAAGCTCTTAAAAAGTTTAAATTGTGACACAAGTTTGTAGCAAATGAAACATAAAAGAAGGTCAAGAAGTTTTTGACCAATCGAGGAGGAGACTTCATGGCAAAGGAATTTGACAAGTATTGCAATGAGCATGGAATTAAGCGACAACTTAATGCTCCCCATACACCTCAACAAAATATTGTTGTAGAATGTTGGAACTAAACAATCATTGAGATGGGATGCTACGTGTTGAAGGCAAAGGGACTGCCCAACACATTTTGGGCTGAGGCAATAAATACATCAGTCTATATTCTCAATTGGTGCTATACAAAGGTTCTCAAAGGGATGACTCCACAAGAGGCGTACTCGAGTAAGAAACCTTCAATTTCTCATTTTTATACATTTGGATGTGACTGTTATACATACATTTCGGATGTAGTGAGAACCAAACTAGATGGCAAGAGCAAGAAATGTATCTTATTGGGATATAGCATGGAGTCAAAGGCCTATTGACTCTATGATGTAGAGGCAACAAAGATCATTGTAAGCCGAGATGTGGTGTTTGTTGAGCGACCACACTCAGTGTTGGATACAATTCCATCCACTTCATCATCAACTGAAGAAATAACTCGCCCTTTGTTGACCCAAAAGTATGAAGAAACTATCAAGGAGGAGGTGTTCTCTAAGAGTGACGACCAAGAAATCTAGCTTGTTGCACCAATCACGCCACAAAAAAAACCACAACCAAGGTGGGTGCAGCAACTCTTTGATGATTAGAAACCCAAAATTTGTGCAAGAAAGTCCACAACCAGATGGGCCTCAAAGATCAAAGAGAATAGAGGAGCAACCCCGATCAGCTGATCTCATAACATGGCCTTGATGGTTGAGTTTATAGAGACAATCAAGGAGCCAGCAAACTTGGAGGAGGCACTGGCAGATCCAAAATGGAAGATGGCTATGCAGTCAGAATATGACAATGTAATGAAGAATGACACTTGGAAACTTGTAAGTCAACCTACGAATAGAAAGGTAATTGGTACAAAGTGGGTATGGAAAGCCAAATATAAAGCTGATGGTAGTCTAGAAAAGTATAAAGCTCGTCTTGTTGCACAAGGCTTCTCACAGCTGGAAGGTTTTGATGTAAGTGAAACTTTTGTGCCCATGGCTAGAATGACCACTATCTGTATGGTACTTGCTATCGCTGCTCATAACAAATGGGTAGTTTTTCAAATGGATGTTAAGTCTGAATTCTTGAATGGGCATCTCAAGGAGGAGGTGTATGTAGCTCAGTGACTAGGTTTTAAGTTGCCCCGTTTACATAATAAAGTGTGCAAGTTAAAATGAAGGCATTGTACACGTTGAAACAGGCCCCACAAGCATGGTATCAAAGGATAGATAATTTTTTCGTAAACTGTGGTATTCTGAGAAGTGCTTCTGATGCTAGCCTATATGTAATGAAGCAAGATGGAAAACAAGTTGTTATAGTCTTGTATGTGGATGATCTTGTCATCACAGGTGACCTTGTATGTGGATGATCATGGTCATCAAAGGTGACCATGACAAGATGATCCAGCAAACACGCCAGCTATTGAGCTCTGAATTTGAAATGGCAGATTTGGGGCTCATGCACTATTGTTTGGGGATTGAGATCTAGCAAGAGCCGGTTAAAATCTTCATCTCTCAACAAAAGTATGCTCAAGAGATTTTGAAGGCATTTGGCATGACTAAGTGCAAGCATGTGGTCACACTCATGGAGGTGAATGCAAGGCTTTTTACAGAGGATGCCTCACCATTGGTCGACATCAAGAAGTACTGAAGGCTAGTGGGAAGTCTGATTTTTCTTTACAATACCAGGCATGACATCAGTTTTGCAGTTGGTGTCTTAAGCACCAAGAGAACCATTGGAATGTAGGCATGTGAGTTCTTAAGTACCTCAAAGTAACTCTTGATTATGGCATCACTTATGAATCGGGATATTCCTTGATTGGCTACTGCGACTTGGATTGGGCAGGTGACGTTGACTCCAGAAAGTCAGTTTCTGGATATTGCTTCTTACTTGGATCTGGGATTTTTTATTGGGTAAGCAAGAAGCAACCCACTATGGCCCTCTCTTCTATAGAAGCAGAGTACAAGGTGGCTTGTTTCACTGCATGCGAGGCAGTTTGGCTTCGAAGGATCTTTGCAAACATAGGAGTTCCAAAGAGAGGGCTTGCATCACTAAGGCGCAACAACCAAAGTTGCATGGCCATCTCTAAGAGCCCTATGTTTCATGCTCGGACAAAGCACATCGAGATTCAGTAACACTATGTACAGGAGCTGATGATCTAGGATGAGATCGTTGATCTGGAGTACTGTTGCACTCAGAAGAACTGTGTTGACGTCTTCATCAATGCTATAGGGAAGGAACATCTTATTCAGCATCTTCATGAGCTTGGCATTGGGCCAAAGAACCTAGTTCACCTTCATGTGGACATTGAAAGGGGGTGTTGGTATACGTGCAATGCCCACCTCTCATATGTAACCACCAATGTTCCATAGTGCCCTTTGTAAGGCCCCCATTATGATGAGAAGCCATGGTGTGAGCACTAAACATTGGTAGGATCCTAGTTTTGACACTAGATGAGGTCTCATGGTGACCGTTTTATGGTAGAAGGAACAACGTACTTCTCAGGGGTTCGGGGACAGTGCCCTTAATCTTGGGGGTGTAAGGGCAACACCCCTAGCGGCGAGGTCTGAGGTTTACTAATAGGCCTCGACCCGTGATGGATGCCCTTTGTTGCATGTGTACGAGCATTTGTGTGTGACTTTGCTTACGCGCACGTGGTCGATGGTTAGTGGTCAATGGTCTTTGGCCGATGGCAAAATTCAAGCAAACATATGCCACTATCACACTTAGTCACACAATGTGCTAAGTCAATATGTATGTGCCACCACTAGCCCACTAGTGTGGTGGAATCGGCCTGCTACGAAGGG
The DNA here is from genome assembly GCF_047967505.1 of Dipteris shenzhenensis. Lineage (NCBI taxonomy): Eukaryota > Viridiplantae > Streptophyta > Polypodiopsida > Gleicheniales > Dipteridaceae > Dipteris > Dipteris shenzhenensis. Next base: position 50,799,250 of record NC_141604.1, read on the forward strand.
CAATATAAGGAGGCCACTTCTCAAGCCTCAACATCAAATGCCAATACTGCTACCTCAAGTCCTTCTCCATTGAGAGTTTGTTTAGATCGCCATCGAAGCTCTACTAGAGAGCACATGGGTGGACAACACCATTAGTGTTGGGGTAAAGGGCAGTGTGCCCGCCCACTTGTACAGTGCCCATGTATACTCATATATATATGATAGAGGAATAAGCTAGAGTAGCTTTTGCTCCACCACTTTTGGTGTCTCCTTATCCCTTTGTGTGTGCTCTCCTCTCCCACAACTGGTATCAGAGCCCATGGCGTTTGATCTGTGAGGAGTACAGGCACTGCTTCGAGAGATCTACTAGGAGCTTTGGAGAGCTCGATTCTCTCATTCACGGGGAGATTATTGGTAGACATCATTAGATCTATTTGCTCTACAACGTAGTTGCAAGAATCGTTATGGGTTATCTTCCAGTGCTCCAGCAACCTGCAGAACCCATCCACGGGCGTTGTTGGTTGGATGATAGAGCTTCGGAGCTCAGAGGCAACTTGGCTCACGAGCACTATCTTTGTTGGTGTGCTGCTACTGCACAAGAGCATCGGAGCTTGGAGGAGCTATGAGGAGGAGAAGAAGGAAGCTTGTGAAGCTTTGAGCACATGAATCAAGTTTTGCACAAGGGCTGATTTGGGTACAAATTGAGCCTTAGCAAAATCGATTTTGAGAAGAAGAATACTGACAAACAAAATCGTGTGTCGGAGGTGCCTTTGGGTGTGCTTGTTTTTTCTTAGTTTCTTGAGCTTGGAGCTCATTAAAATCAATTGTCAAGCTCTTTTCCAGTTGGTCTTGAGCTGATTTGCAGCCATTTGCTTATTTGAGAAGGAAAAGAGCTCCCAGACCAGGCGCCTTTTGCTATAGCAAGGCAATGACAGTTTTGCTCACAGCACGGTCATTTCTTCACCATTTCGCAAGCTATCACTTTCATCAGAGCACATGGATGAAGGCTATCAAGCCACGAACAAGCGACATTGCATCTTGTTGAGTTTTGGAGGCATCTCGGTTTAGGCACATTGCCATTCTTGGAGCTCCTCAAGTCTTGTTTTGGGCATATTTCTTTGCCATTTTGCGAAGCTTGTTCGGAAGCCATCCGAGAGCTTGTTAAGCAGCTGGTGGTGGCATTTCAGATTGCCTGTGAGCCCTTGAGCTCATTTAGGAGAAGGGTTGTGGAGTCACCTGCCTGGCGTTGGAAGGAGACTGTCGATGAAGATCATCGATGATGTTGTGTGTTGCTAGCTTATGGAGCCGTGGAGCGGCCATAGATCCCCTTGCAGGTGAGGCTTGCTCATCATTGGAGGTGAGGTGTTGCATGGAGGGCTGTAGGGAAGCTCTTTGCAGATGCAGCTACTGCAGATGGCTCATGAGCAGGAGAGTATTTGAAGTCTGAGGCACTTGTTAGGGCTGATGGAGCCGTGGACACTGGAGGTGCCCTTGAGACGATGGCGTGAAATATGCTTTGGGTGAGCAAGGTCGTAGAGATTGCAGTTTTATGTGGAGTGCTTGTAGGAGTCGCTTGTATGGCATAATAGTAAGGAGCCGGTCATCAAAGGTTGTAGTTGTCACCCTACATGGTAAAGCTTCGTGCTCAAATCAGTGCATTTGAGGCATGTTGCCTATCTTTCTAGTGCTTATGTCCATGTTGGACACCTAAATAGGCACTATTTCCTGTGATTCAAAGGCCATTGCAGATACTTTTGTTGACTGTGGACACATGCTTTGAGGTCATTTTGACAGTGATTCAATGGACATTTTGACGGTTTTACACCTACATGTATGGTGGTGTTTATGTCAGTTCATTGAGCAACTGAGGACGTATTGTCAATGATTTGCCGTTGTTTGGAGCACATTTCAGGGCTGTTTTGCCAGTGCTTTTGGGCTATTTTACTACTGATCTATGAGCATTCTTGGGGCTGATTTGGTTGGGCATTGTACTTGCCATTTTGTTGGTGTTGCAATTGACATACGGGGTGATCTTTTGGATGTATTTTGACCATTTTTGGGGCTGTTTTGCCGGAGCAGATGAGTGTTGTAAAGGGCAACGAGCATACAAGGAAGCTGCTATTGTTGTTTTTATGACAAAACAATCATTTTTAGGATTGAATAACTCTTCTTTGGTGCGGAATTACACTTTGTGCCGAACTGAAAAGTTGTAGTTCGCAGAACAGACTTTAACTTTGCTTTTGGAAGCAAGTTGATCCGGTATATACTACAGGAGTTACAGCCTCTGTAAAACCACAAAAGTTGCAGTCTACTGTCTATTTGTGACCAATGTGCAAGAAGCTATTTTCAAGTGAGAATATCTGAGAATCCACAAGAATTGGCTCTTGAGATGAACTGACAAGTTGTAGATCTTTCTACAAGCTACAAGTTTGTTATTTATAGCTTTGGCATATGGTCTTTCGGTAAAAAGATATCGCTATTCAAAAATAGGGGCAGCGTGTTATCTTGCCCAAAGTGGTTGTGAGGTATTGTAGGAATTTCTCTTGCACAATAGTGAATTGGGAACTCACAGTAAATTACATAAAGTGATTGGGATCTCACTTCAGTCCAAGGGCATTATTGGCATTTTGGCAAGTCACTGTGGCACATTTGGTAAGTGGTGAATGCTTGATTTTGATGCCAAAGGGTTGCGCACTTGAGATGATGCATTGGCGATGCAATAAATGCCATTTTGATGCATTATGGATTTGCATTGGTGGATGCCGCACTGATGTTTATGGATAGTTGAGCTAGGCTCCTACTGCCATTGCTCATTTGGTTTAGTGCATTGCTTACTTGGATTGCAAGGCATTGACAGGTTACTGGGCTGCATATATTCCTGTTTATGCCTCTTTATGGCTGAGTGCTTTTGAGCATTGGATCAGCCAGTTTATTTGGAGACTTGATTGCTCTGGGCTGCACTATATTTTCTTTTGGTCATTTGGGTTGCCTACTGCACTGTATTGCTCTTTATTTGTATGCTATTGTGCCACAGATTCGGCATCTACAGCTGGTAGTGCCCTCTTTGATATTGAGAGGTTGGATGGATCAAACTTTCAGTATTGAAAAGAGTAGATTTATGATGTGTTAGTGCAGAAGAGGCAGCATAAGCCCATTCAATGCAAAGGTGTCAAGCCTAATAGCATTAAACAGAGTGATTGGGATGACATGGATGAGCAAGCATGCTTTATCATTCAGTCATCACTCTCGAAGTCAGTCTACTTGCAGGTACAGGATGGTGTACAGGGTGTAGATTGCCATGCATATGAGTTCTATACTCGTATATGCCGGATATATGACCATGATAGTGTTATGTTATAGCATGATGGGTTGAAATGCCCTGATGGGCTGAAATACAGCCTTGATATGCACTCCAGAGGTAGATCAATTGGTAGAAACAAGTCATGTTTAAGGGGGAATTCCAAGAGCAAGTCTAGCTCTCAGACTTGTGTTAGATGTTTCTATTGTGGAAAGTATGGCCACATGGAAAAGTACTGCTGGAAATGGCTAAGAAAATGCTAGAAGAGTAGTAGTGATGAATGCACCTTTAACACCTCCTTCTTGGCCACTAATGTACCCATTCTCGCTGATTGGATGTTAGATCCATGTGCTTCATGTCATATGACCCCTCATAGGTCATGGTTCAGTGCATATCATGAATGCATTGTAGGGGACAGTTTAATGGGCAGTGATCATTCTATGGATGTCTATGGTTACAGGGATATCCACCTTGTTATGCCTAGTGACTCTATTCTTGCTCTGCAAAGGGCTAGACATATACTAGGACTTGCTATGAGCAAGATCAATACTAGACAATTGGTTGAGGCAGGTTATCATGTCTCTTTACGTGATCATGCATGGAAGATTGCTAGAGGCAATTTGGTTATGGCTAGGGGATCACGGGTTGGATTCTCTTATGCATTGCATGTATCATGTGTTCAGGATCAGATGCTTATGATTAGTAAGCAGCCATCAGTTAGTTTATGGTATGCCAGACTTGGACATATGTCTGTTGTAGGTATGGAAGCCCTTATAACATTGAGATACATTCCTGTTATGGATGTCTCTCAGATTTTATGTCATGATTGTCATGATGGTCAGTAGTCAGGATCCTCTTTTGTGAGGAAGACATGCAGTGAGAGGTATGTTGAGCCATTGCAGTTGGTTCATAGTGCAGTTTGTGGGCCTATGCCTACATTTTCACTAGGTGGCGCCTCTTACTTTGTGACATTTATTGATGCTGCTACAAAGTACATATGGGTATATCCGATTCGTCAGAAGCATGATGTATATGATACATTTCAGCGCTTCTTGGGTAATGCTGAAAATCAATCAGGAAAGAAGCTATTGAGCTTGATGACTGATGGTGATGCAGAGTTTACCTCTCCTAGATTTCAGCATCTATGTGATACACTTGGTATCAAAAGGGTATTGACCACTCCTCGTCTTTCTGTTCATGATGCCTTGGCAGAAGGCATAAATCGGATTCTATTGGATAGGATTGGTAGCATGCTATGATATCCAGGTCTTACCGAATGCTATTGGGCTGAGGCATGTAAGACGTAATAATCAAGATTTAATTTGTTTGGTTTTTGAGATCCATGGTTTTGTCATTCCAAGGTTGCTCACTATGTATTTCCTACAAAGTTATGAATAAAATCTAATTACAAGTGGTTAAGCTTACCATAATGCATGAAATATTATTCAATGTACCTTTACCATTTCTACCATTGTATGTGAATGCGTAATAATCAAGATTTAATTTGTGTGGTTTTGGAGATCCATGGTTTTGTCATTCCATGATTGCTCACTATGTATTTCCTACGAAGTTATGGATAAAATCTAATTACAAATGGTTAGGCTTACCATAATGCATGAAATATTATTCAATGTACCTTTACCATTTCTAGTATGGCCTCCATTTCTTCAGGGACAGCCACAATTACTTTCTGATTTTGGTCAGAGACGGTTAGATGTCTCAAGTATTGCACAGGTTTATACTCCTATGGAGATTGTTGATGCATCTTCTATGGACAGTTACAGTTTGCTCCCACGATGCGGAGTGCCTCTTGCAGATGAGGATGAGGCTATGCACAGTGAGGAGGATACCTTGGTTAATGATGCCCGGTATGATCCATTGGCTGGTTATGCCAGGACAGATGTGGTTTCTGCAGTTATTAACTCAGGTCATATTGCGCATGGGCATGAATTATTGATATGTTTGCTTTGTAAGTGCCTCCATGGCCAGAAGCAATCCCCTTCTCCTTATCCCTTTGTGTGTGCTCTCCTCTCCCACAATCAGTTGTATCTTATTTGGCGATACAAAATTTTTATTCAGCTCTATTGTGTCTATTCTTTGGTTATTGTACTATCGTTGTTGTCAAACGATCTCTCTGTTGCGTCGTATTTCTAAATGCTCCACTTCCTTTGTGCCACAAAGATCTCACATGTCTAAGATGTCGTGTAGCTACAATCTTGTATTGCCTCAATTTGGAATCTATGAGACGAGGTAGAGAGTTGACACATCGCAACTCGTGTTGCATGTGAAATGTCATTTTATAGGTATGTTGGTGGCAAGACGAGGCTACCCTCACTAAGGTGGAGAAAATGCTCTCTATAAAAGGCCATCTTGGTTGCACGAGGACTCTGGGGGAAATATATATGTCCTTTGGATGTATACCTATCATAGGTCACCCTAAATGATTAGACGAGTACTGATATGGTGCTAAATGATCAATAGACATGTCCTTGAGGATCTTAAGGTTATTAATGGGATTAGCTTGAGAAGTTGCTAGTCATGTGGGGTGATTGAGTTGTCTTGATCATCCCTAGACATGCATTTGTGTTGTGTGTATGCACATATGCGCACATGCATGTGTGCACACACACACACACACACACACACACACACACGTGTGCTTGAGTTGTGTGAGCACAATGCATGCACAATAGTGCTAGCAAAGTTTTTTTAAAATAACCAATCCTAAATGATTAGATGAGCCTCATGCTATGTCAAGCATAGGAGGGGAGTGTCAGATGAGTACTGATATGTTGCTAAATGATCATTAAACATGTCCTTGAGGATCTTAAGGTTATTAATGGGATTAGATTGAGAGCCTCCTAGTCTAGTGGGATGATTGAGTTGTCTTGATCATCCCTAGACATGCATTTGTGTCATGTGTATGCGAGGTGTATGCATGTATGTGCACGCGCACATGCACACACACACACATGTGCTTGAGTTGTGTGAGCACAATCCATGCACAATAGTGCTAGCAAAGTTTTTTTAAACCAACCAAGCCAAATGAAGACACTATCCAAGTCATTCATATTCTCCATCTTGAAGGATACACATTTATCGTAGTTTACACTAAATCTTAATTGTATTCTAAAAACGTGAGAAATTCGAGCCAATTTTGCTCAATTTTAGTTGGTGCACGGGTCTTTACACACCTAGGCTCTACCCCAATGGGAGTAAATAAAACTGACGGTGGGCATTGAAGGCTTTACACATCACTCGCCACATGTATCTCCTTGCATCCTACTTGGCTGCCATGTCATGCTCGAAATATGCCCATCCATGGCTGCCATGTCATGCTCGAAATATGCCCATCCTTGGGCAGCCAACTTGGGCTCCCATGGAACCACTATTCGAGCCAATGGCTTGCTTTCTCGCTAAATGAATCCAATATATGGAGTGTTGAGATTTTTTATACATGTTGGGTGGGCTGTGGATCTGTAAAGGCTTTGCCGATGGCAACTTGCTCGTCCCGTCCCAACAATGGGTACTCAGTGGCCAGCTTCCATGGTGGTCTGTAAACACCCTAAAGGGAGGTTTTTTCCTAGCACTTGTGCACTCACATATGTGGTGTGCCCTGGTTTTGCTACACCAAATTATTAACATGAGTGCGTTCAAAAGGGGCTACTTTAGCTTAAGAACTTGTGTAATGGTTTAAGGGGGTTTCACGGAGGGCTCTTCTTTTCTTCGACACATACTGGGAGAAATTTGAGATAAAATTGAGTCACTGCAAGATACAAGAAAGGGAGGTTTTTATGTAGGAGTGGTTGCACAACTCAAATCTACGTGTGCCCCAATTTTGCCCTTTCACCCGATTTTGCTTGATTAAGAGTGAAAGGGCAAAATTTTATTAAGATGAATGAGGTTGAAAAAGGGCAATGTTAGTATAACGAAGTGTTTAAGGGAGCTTTCATGGAGGCCTCTTCTCCTCTTCATCACACTAGTTCTTCTTCTTCTTCTTCTTCTTCACAGATCCAACTTGCTTCTTCTTCATTTCCATAGCCTCCTCCCTGCTCTCGCCTTTCCCATTTTCTCCTCCCCAACCATGGCCGCCATCAAATCTGTTGCCAGATCTGCCATCGTCGCATTCTCCCCCACTGCCCCCGATGTCCTCGCCACTGCTACCATGGCTGGTGCCATCGATCTCGCCTTTAGCTCTTCCGCTTCTTTAGACGTCTTCCACCTCGACTTCTCTTCCCCCGATCCTGAGCTGCCTTTGATCAAGTCCTACACCGCCAGCGAGAGATTTAACAGACTGTCCTGGAGCAGCGCCGGAGCTGGAGGCGAGGAGTACCCGTATGGTCTCATCGGAGGCGCCCTGGCCGATGGCAGCATCGGTATTTGGAATCCGTCTCCTCTCATGAGGTACAGTGGAAATAGAATTCTGTAACTCATTCGAATTTGTTAGAGCCTACCTTGATAAATTCGCGTACTCAAAGGCGGGTTTCCATCTTACAGAGGTCGAACTTTACGCTTTGATTTATTTTCCTCTTGGCAGCAATGATCCTGGTATAAACGTTGACACTTCCCTGCTCGCGAAGCTGCAAAAACATACTGGTCATGTAAGTCCTCACCGATCTTTGCTTTCGACTGCACACACGTACGCACACACACACTTAACTGCCCACAAGAACTCGACGCCCGACGAGTCGGCAGTGCCAAGAGGACTTTTTTACGATCGCCATAGTAGCATTAGTAGAAAATTGCCTGAATCGAACGACAAAGTCGAGACAGGTAATGTGCAAGAGCCGAGGCTTCAATTTTGTCAGGAGATTTCTAAGACCGGTTTTGTCTAAGAGGAGCTATTCCGCCAGAGACAAAATGATGATTTCGGCAGGATAGTCTGGTCGCTATCTAGTGCGTGGGTGGTTTTCTGTGAATGCCATAATCTATACCCTTTGTGAGTGATGAATCACAGGTGAACAATAGTTCCCTACATCTTACATAAGAGTGTAATCGGTCCCTACATATGAGTGTCAGTCTTGATAATATAAATCAGGAGTCCCTTTTTCTCCAACAAATTTTAGAAATTGTATCTCATCGTATCTTTTGATGACCATTTAACACACAGATAGATCACTGGCTTACTTTTGCTTGATGCTTTGTCTCTACTCAAAAGCTGCAATCTCAGTTTAGTGTATGATCTTCCACACGAATATGGAAGCACTATTTTCTGCTAGATTTGCACCTTTCTCTGCCAGGAACAAATAGCTTTTGCAATTTCTAATCTGCAAAAATGCCGTATTAGCAGACATGCAAATTTCACCTTGTGAAGTTTTTGTCCCAGTTGCGGCCTGCTGGTATTGTGATAATTCTTTCTATCTTAAATGGTGCCTTGCCCTATCAGCTAGATTTAGATGCTCGTTTGGGAGAGACTAAAATGAGATCGTTTAGACTTCACAAGCAGTTGTAGCTTGAATGAAGAGATATTGGACTACTTTTTGATTAGCCTTCTCCTTTAGTGCTAGCCTTCATCCTTAAATGGTGCCTTGCCCTATCAGCTAGATTTAGATGCTCGTTTGGGAGAGACTAAAATGAGATTGTTTACACTTCACAAGCAGTTGTAGCTTGAATGAAGAGATATTGGACTACTTTTTGATTAGCCTTCTCCTTTAGTGCTAGCCTTCATCATGGCGGAGTCTGCCCTTCACCTGTGGAGTGCTGACAAAAATTCAGTATGAAGACTTTGTGGGGGTGTGGATTTGTATGTGTGAGAGCATATTTTTATACTATGGTCTACACCCACTGTTGGGCGCCGATGATGTTAGTGGGGATGTCATGGCAGCTAGTCCTTGCTATGCGTGGAGTTCATGGTTTTCAATCTTATGAGTGACTATCGTGAGATTGAAACTGCACTATGTTGTGCTTTTAGAGGATGAGTTTGGGAATGTTCCTGGATTCATCTAGGTATATAAAAATGTTACTGCATCCAATTGCTGTAATCTTAGTGTGCAGATTATAATATTTGCACTGGTATTATAGGATTTCAAATATTGTTCGTTGGCAGCGAAGGAGTTTGAGTATGTTCTGGATTCATGTAGATATATATTTATTCACAAGCAGCAAAAGGGAGGATGAAGAAGCCATGATCTTGCAGAGTTGATATATCAAGAAATAACAGGGGAGGAGAACAGGAAAATGCAGTGGTTGTAAAATATATCTGCTCTTCATATAGAAACAGAAGAAGGGAAAAAAATTGTTGGTGATAACTTTTTAATCATTTAAGCTCTTTAGTTAGGAGATAACTTATCTGCATGAGTTTTGAAGCGTCTTGAAATGTGTGTTCTTAAACATTTTTTTTATGGGCTCACTGGCAGTCGGTTGGGCTGCTGAAGGGGTATTATTGGATCATGAATGATGACGTTTTGAATGTCAACCAATAGTATACCTTGTCTAGGATGCTAAAGGTTGGCATTGGGGAAGGACCTTAGTAGAGCCTTCTTTGTTCCCAAGTTGGATGCTTACATATCCAAATGTTTCCAAACGTCAAAAAAGCCTCTGAACGAGTGGACTGATCACTCTGTCTGAAGTCACAGGAGTTGCAGGCAAATCTGGTAGTTGACTAGGTATCTGAGAGCAATACTTTTTTGTGCACTCTCCAGGATCTATTAATCGGAGATTTGGTTCCGGGAATTGCCAAACTTCGGCATCCTTGTGAAATGTATCACGATACTTGGGTAAGTTGAGAAAAGATTACCAAGCAAAGCCTTCACAATGTGTCTGTGAACCTGAAATTATTATCACGAGCTTGGCCTATAAATATCAGAGTGTGAATCACGATATTATCTCTGGCCTAAGAGTATCAGAGGGTGTGCTGTAAAGCATTGAAAAAGAACCCATAAGATTTTGGTCAATGATGGCAGCTTATGCTTGGGTGCTGAACAGAACATAAGGGTAGCTGTGCCTTGCTAAGTTATATTTCCCTTTTACTTTTAGTTCTGTTTCATGCCTCTTCTGAACTTTCTTCTTCCGTTGTCTCTCTTTCATTCTCCTAGCCATCCTCTCTCTCTCTCTCTCTCATTAATTTGTAGGATAGAATAGATTTGTCTTACTAAGGTATGCACATTTTGTCTTTGTATGACCTCGAAATCTGCAAGGATTGTATAGATCAAAGTCTCAACTTGTGTGACCTCGAAATCTGCAAGGAGTTTATAGATCAAGTTTCAGACAGGGCAGTTGGATCCGCTTGGAGATTGATGCAACTGACTATCCATGCCTCAGCATGCATGTCGAATGCCAATCTACAGAGCAGAATAAAATTGCTTGTTATAGTTTTTTGAATTCTGAGTCATCCTGTGTTTGCTATGTGTCGGAAGCACTCTCTGAGACATTGCTCACATACCTGGTCAGCCTTTTTGTTGGATAACCTAGGCTTGTACCCTATCACCTTGATACCTAGCTAGACCTCCTGGAAGAACAGAGAACCAACAAAAGATTTTTCATCTAAAGAAAACACAGATGTAGATCCAACTTCAAAGAATATGTGTGCTCACAAATCAACTCACAAACACTCAGACAGCAATAGAACAGACAAAATAACTCTCAGTATAATGTCACCTGCCGCGAAGGGATGCATATGCATTTGGATGCTAAATAGAGGTCTCCTTTGCTGCTTCTAACTCTGGCCTGCATTCATAAGGCTGCGTGCTCCTGTGACCTTCAGTGGCCTTTCGGTAATGCTCTATGCCAGTCCTCCATGGGGAGGGGCTGGTCTGCCCCCCCCTTCCCGGTGCCCCCGTTGGAGGTCAACATGCCCTGATGTCACTCTAGAGAGAGAGGGCCTTGCTTGTGGGTGTGCCTGCCCAGTGTGAGGCTAGGTTAGGTTGAGGGAGGGCCTGTGTTGTGGGTGTGCCCACCCCCTGTGAGTGTAGAGTAGTGTAGGCCAGATCTGCCCATGTGGAGGTGGCTCGGGACCGGACGGGGGCCATGATGGTGGTGCGCCTTGGATGCCAGCGTGGCCTTCTGTGAGGAGACCAGCCCCTATGAGCCCTCTATAGGCTGAGGTGGGCCGACCTGCTGGTCGGCCACCTAGGCCTGTAGGTCGGGTCATATGCAGGGGGGGGGTCAGCCCTCCATATAACTGCGTGGCAGCCCCTATATGGGGCAGGAGGCTGGTTGGCTGTAGTCGGCCCTTGAGGCAGGGAACCAGCCCTTTGTAGGGCTGTTGGCTGAGGGGGTGGGCCCCTAGTAGGAGCAGTCGGCCCTGTACCACCATTCGACTAGTAGGGGGAGAGGCTCTATATGTTCCCCCCCCTCCATTGTTTGCATGATGCATTTCAGTGCGGCGCCTCTTTAGCAGGGTTGTGCAGCTCTTGAGCAGTCTTCTGTGTAGAGGTTTTCCCCAGCAGTAGAGGGGCTTTTTCCTGAGATCACTTGCAGTTCTGTCATCTCTCTCTCCTTTCCTGTTTGGTGTGTGTGAGGTTGGCTCTCTCTCTCTCTCTCTCTCTCTCTCTCTCTCTCTCTCTTCCTTTCTGATCAGTTCCGCTGCACTTCTCACATGGTATCAGAGCCACGGTTAGCTAGAGACCCGAAGTGTGGAGGGAGTGTTTTGCCAGCAAACAAAGAGGAGGTTTGGGGCTGTTGTTCGGAGGTGTTTGTAAGGAGGATTGTGTGAGGTGTGGACTGTTTGGCAGTCGAGGAAGGTACGCAGACTTCGAAGGGTGTTTTCAGTTTCGAAGGGAGCTTGTCTCAAGGGCAGGACAGCGACGTGTGAAGGTCTTGTAGGCTCATAGCCTCTTCATCACCAAATCCATCCCTCTTCTCCCCTTCTTTCCGTCCATCCCCTTCTCTCCTTCTATCCCATCCACCCTCTCTTCTCAGTTTCATTCCCTCTTCACTCCAACATATCAACCCTGCGTGAGATTGCAGAGAGCAAGGCAAAAATTTTAGTTTTGCCCACCTTCCCGATAGACTGACAAGTGGATGGACTCAATTACGATGTTTGGCGGGTCATGATGGAGTCAGTGCTACAATCATATGATCTGGCGGACTTCATTTTGGTGGGAGTTGCTAGGCCTGATCCCCTTGCGTCCAACCTTGTCATCCTTGAGCAAAAGGAGGCCAAGACCCTGTCTCGGGACCGTGTCAATGCAAGGGTAAGGTCGTTTATCTTTCTTAATTGTACTCCTCAGGTGATTAATCACGTGAAGCGCATGACGGTAGCCAAGAGTATCTGGAAGCACTTGATGTCCCTGTACAATCGAACCTCTCCCATGAAGAGGGTTTCCCTGGGAGTCTAGATGCGATTCTTGGATACCAAGAAGTCTTCATCGATGCGGTAGCACATTATCAAGTTATAGGAACTTCAACAGAAGATCCTCCAGGCAGGGAAGCAGATATCTTTCGAGGACATGGCCATAACTCTACTGTCTATTCATACTTGGTAACCAGTGGAAGGATGAATGCGTTGACCTCATAGGAATGGTCCCGATGGTGCTTGACCAAGAGGAGAGATTTGTAGATTGTACCTATGAGAGTCAGCTTGAGGCTTTGGTAGCTGAGCAGAGAGGACGGAAGCAGTTGACGGTTGAGGAATGGGAAGCACTCAAGGCGTCACGTACATGTAACCGATGTGGCTAGAAAGGTCATTATTGGTGGCAGTGTCCTCAACGGAATAGTGAGAGGACCAGTAACCAGCGGGACGGTGTTACTGCCGCTATGAGCCTATGACCTTAACTCTAGCCTTCTAGTAGCATGTGGCAAGATGCGTAGCCAGCAGGCTTTCTGGATCCAAACAGAGGATCGCTTGCTTATTTGTGGCAGCGGTACCTGCAAGATGCAGTGGCAATGGAATCTCTGATCGAGGCAGGCTTTCAGGCAGGACCTCGAGCCACAAGGAGTTGTTCTCGCTGACTCAGGAGTCAGGTGGCAGTACGTTACCAGTATGTATAATGTTTGGACGTTATGATCTGGTAGAGAGGGGTCTCCTAGTGTTTTGCTGCAGCTATTGTCTGATGAGCTGTTGGAGATCCGGATGTATTTTCTAAGTTAGAAATGTATTTTTGCCTCTTTGCAGAAACGAGACATAAGTGTAAAGTGCCATTTAACTTTTTATGTTTTAAATAAGAGAGAGAGAGAGAGAGAGAGAGAGAGAGAGAGAGAGAGTTTTTTGGAAGTTTTTGTTTCTTGACTTGCTTGTTTATTTTTGCTTAAGTCACCTGCTTCGTTTCTTCTTTATTTCTTGTTTTCATTCTGTTTTGTTTATTTGATGTATTTTAGTAAGCACTGGGTTTGCCCAAGAGACTCCACGGGTCTTTAGAAACCCAGTATAGCTGCTTATGCTTGGGCATTGATGACGACATAAGTGTTGCTTTGCTTGCTAAGTATGTCTTCCTTTTGCTTTTCATAAAAGTTTTTGTTTACCTCTTTTTTCTTCTCTTTCATTTTCTCTTTTATTTTCTTTGTAGATTTTTGATCTTTAGAACAACAAAATTTCTAAATTTGTATGATTGGACTTATTCTAGTCTTACAAAGGTATATGTTGGAGATCCGGATGGGTGAGAAGATTGCCATTGCGGGAATCCAGACACAGTTTATTGATCCTTGTGAGTTGTAATATGCCCATTGTAATTGGAGCACTGAAGTTCATCGATCTGGGGACAGTGTACGGGTTTGGACTTGAGAGGGGGGTTGTATAGCTCTGAGATACAGGTATCCATGTAGGGAAGCAGACCTTGCACAGGGGGCAGTATCAGTTGAATTACTGTTTCTGTACCTTCTGTTGGTGTGATGTACCAGCACTAGCAGTCGTATTGTTGTAGCAGATGACGTATTGTACCAGTGCCGGACCAAAGGAGTGTATCTAGCACTTGTGGTCTCGTAGCAACAGTTCCGGGTTTCCAGCGATCATGCTGAGGCAGTTCATACCAAAAGGGGGCTTCTTCGACAGTACCTGTGGCAGTCTTCAGTGATGGAGCATCTCATGACGGATTCCTCTCGTTGCTCCTGTGGCACACGCTCCTTGGCGCTTGAGTTCCATCCTGGAGCCGAGAGGGGGTGTTGCAGGTCATCTCCTGATGTCACTCGAGAGAGAACCCTTGCTTGTGGGTGTGCCTGCCCAGTGTGAGGCTAGGTTTGGTTGAGAGAGGGCATGTGTTGTGGGTGTGCCTGCCCCCTATGAGGGTAGAATAGTGTATAGGCCAGATCTGCCCATGTCAAGGAGGCTTGGGACCCGATGGGTGCCACTATGGTGGCACGCCTTGTGCTGGTCAGCCTTGGATGCCAGTGTGGCCTCTCTGTCAGGAGACCAGCCCCTATGAGCCCTTTATAGGCTGAGGTGGGCCGTTTTGCTGGTCTGCCACCTAGGCCTGTAGGTTGGGTCATATGCAGGGGGGTTCAGCCCTCCATATAGCTACATGGCAGCCCCTATATGGGGCAGGAGGCTGGTTGGCTGTAGTCAGCCCTTGAGGCAGGGGACGAGTCCCTTGTAGGGCTGGCAAAAGCAGGGGACCAGTCCCTTATAGGGCTGTTTGCCAGCCCTTATAGAGGGCCGAGGGGGTCGGCCCCCTAGCAGGAGCAGTCGGCCCCTAGGGCTGTGGGTTGGTCCACCTACAGGCTGCTGGTCGGCCCTGTACCACCAACCGACCAGGAGGGGGAGAGGCTATATATGTGCCCCCCCTCCACCCCTCCATTGTTGTTTGCATCTCAGTGTGGTGCCTCTTGAGCAGGGTTGTGCAGCTCTTGAGCAGTCTTTGTGTAGAGGTTTTCCCCAGCAATAGAGTGGCTTTTTCCTGAGATCACTTGCAGTTCTCTCTCTCTCTCTCTCTCTCTCTCTCTCTCTCTCTCTCTCTCTCTCCTTTCCTGTTGTGAGGTTCTCTCTCTCTCTCTCTCTCTCTCTCTCTCTCTCTCTCTTTTCATTTCCGTTCCGCTGCCCCCGCCCGCCCCCCCCCCCCCCCCCCCTCTCCCCCCCTTTTCCTTTCCTGGATCTGACCCCTTTTCCAGATCTGGCCGACGTGGCTAGATCTCAGAGATGGCCAGTCTGTAGATAGCCAACCAGTCTTGATTTTCCAAATCCACGGACAGCCCTGAAATGGCCGACTGCCGCAGGGCTATATGCCCCACAACCCCCATTTACTTGGGTCGTTGGCTGGGCTTCTATCTGCCCCAGCCTTTGCCTCTTTATTGCCACTGCTTCTTGCCTGCATTTGCAGGCCACATGGGCTTATCTGTTCCATCAGACCCCCATCCATTGTCAACAGATTTGCCAATCTCACTCCTCCATCTTCAAGCTCTGTTTGCTGCCCACGTGGCTGTCTTTCTGCTCTCCATGTGCGTTCGCATGCTGCCATAAACACAGCCATGTCAGCATGTCTTCATTCTTCATGCTCCCCACATGTCAGCCTTCATGCTGACCATGTGACATCTCAGTGGACAATCGTTTCCTCCCAGGTCTACCCATGTGGCATTTTCCTCTTATGCCCACTGGGCAGCTCCTCTCAACTCCCAATTCTATGCAGGCTTCATTTCCCTGTGCTCTCCTCATGGGGGGGCTTATACGTGGGATAATAAACCCTCTACGCCCTGCAATCTCTCGAAATGGAAGGTGCGAGCTCGATGATGTAGATGATGGAATTGATGCGGTTAGATGATGGAATTGATGCGGTTAGTAACTGCAATATATGCACATCCTTTTTGAATAGTGGAAGCAAGACTCAAATAAAATGTTGCCCCAGAGACTGCAGTACCCTTTAGACATTCATTCTAGCAGCATTTGATGGGTGTTAACAGTCGATGTGACAGTTGAAACATGAAATTAGAGAGACAAGGGTTTTTGATCATAGGATGAATCTTGCCTTGAATGCACACACATACACATGATGAAAACCAAAAGCACATACAAATACCAAAAATAGTGCACATACATAGACGATAGTACACATACAGAACAAAAAACAAAAGAATTATAAAAAACATGCTTTATAATGTTTCGTTTGGAAGTGCCACATTTTGTAGAAACGTTTCGTCTTGTAACACTCTTGTCAACATGATGAAACACATTTTGGTCACCATGGGCAAAGCATGTATCCCCATCAGACAACATGTAGTCAACATTCAGCAAGTCCTAACTAACACCCATAGAACCCAAAGAGTAAACTGCAATTTCCAACTACCACAACAACTCAAACGCTAAAAAATACATCTGCATCACAAAAAATATAGCTCAACCGGACACACAAGACAGAATATCATGTCAGATATGAGGGTGCACTGGCTGCCCATCACGGATGGAAAGTGCACCAATTAGATATAAAAGCAGCCTTCTTAAATGGGGATTTGTATGAAGAAGTTTTTGAGAATCAACCCATTGGTTTTGTTGCATCTGGTCCGGAAGCCAGGTGTTAAGCTCTATGTAAGTGACTCTCATGAGATTCAACTGCACAGTCTTGTGTTTTCAGAGGATGAGTTTGGGCATGCTCGTAGATTCACTCAGATATACGTGTGTAAGCTAAGAAAATCGCTTTATGGTCTCCAATAGATCTACACCCACCGTTGGGTGTTGATGACATTGGTGGGGATGTCATAGTATGTAGTTCCTCCCATGCGTGATAGAGATTATGGTTTTCAACCTTGTGACTGTCATGAGATTGAAACTGTTCTATGTATTGTGTTTTCAGAGGATGAGTTTGGGCATGTTCTCTTGCTGATATTGTGATGAATTCTTTCTATCTTAAGCGGTGTGTTGCCCTATCAGCCAGATTGTTTAAGCATTGCTTAGAGAACTAAATCTTCTTTTTCTAAAGTATCATAAGACGCTAAGGCTGAAGAATAAACACATGGAAAAAAGTAGAGAGGCATAAGAAACTGAATTTCTGCTTGGTTAAATAAGCTGCTTGTTCAGACACTTGCACTTGCTTTTCTCAAGTTTCACAATAATGGCAATCTTGCCTGATCAGTGAGCCTGCATCAGCATTTCGTGCCCCTTCTTTTGGAAGATGAGGTAGTCTGGTTCTGAAGACTTAGCAAGCGGATTATCTGTATCTGTAAGTCATATTTTTAGCTTTGGTTGGTTTGCAGCAATCAATGCTCTGCTGATTTGACAGTACTTGTGCAGGTTGGTGGGTTGGAATTCAATGTGATGACTCCCAATCTTCTTGCTTCTGGAGGGGATGATGGAGAGATTTATATTTGGGACCTGGCCAATCCAAGTTCCCCTTCCCATTTTCCTCCTCTAAAGGTAATAGAATTTTATTGTCATTATGGGTTGTAACCCTGAGCTCAATAGGAAAAAGTTGCATACTGGTGTAACACAATGAATGCCTTCAAATTCTTTCAGGGTGGGGGAGCAGCTCAAGGAGAGATTGCATCCCTGTCTTGGAACCGCAAGGTTCAACATATCCTGGCTTCAACTTCCCATAATGGGATGTCAGGTGCATATAGACAGACGCGCTTGTCTTTTGAGTTCCTTTGATGTTCCTTAATGTGGAGGGACTAATGATTTGGATTTTTCACTTTTGCAGTGGTGTGGGACTTGAAAAGGCAAAGACCTGTGATCAGGTATATCTCTTGTGCTGAGACTATCGTGTGCAATATTATAGATCACTGGGTATATATATGGGGCACAGGTTTAAGGAGGGTCTCTTTAACGTTTTTATTCCCCTGATAAATGGGCACAACCTCATAAGCTCAATTTTATTTTATTGTAGTGCTCCATCTTAATTGGTTTCTGTGAGTCTGTTTGTCATTATGATCAAGCCGTATCTTGCCTGTGTCGTTTTAAACTTCCAGTAGTATCCAATCTTGCATGCCAGTACTTTCGCAATGCAAATTTAACATGGAGTCAGGAAACAATAACTGTCTTTTGTATTGGTAGCAAACCACATGGTTGAGCCTATTTTTATTGTTGATCAGGCTGTTAGAAATTCTGTATAACTGGTCTGCATATGGATGTTTAAACTCAGAAACAGACATATTTCTTAACCACCCTTGCTTCCGAAGGCAGTGTTGAATAAATGTTCTTTAATTTCTCTCTTCCTTTGTTCCTGGGTATGTCATATATGATTCAAAAACATAGGGAATGATGTCTTAGGGAAAAATGTGAAAAGATGCTTAGGACTCCTATGAATTTCACTTCATTCATGAGATAAGTCCATAAGGAAATGACATTTTAGTGATGGCCCTTTAATCAACAAGGCTGCTGTCGGTCTGTGACCCGTTAGTGGCAATCTTGTGGATGTTTGCCCGCGGCTTGTCTCCTAGATGCATTGATGCTGACTGGGGTCGGATGGCCTGCTTGTTCGCGGCCACATGTATGATAGCTGAAGACATGTGCATGAAGAAGAGAGAATCCGCTCACGTGTGTGGTTCATGTAATCTGCCTGATGATCAAGCCAGAGGTTTGCCCTCCTCCCCTTCCTTGTCACAAAAATGAGGACGAGGGTGTAGTATCTGTTTGTGTAACAAATGAGGGTTGCTTGCTGTATAGCAAACACTTCCACAGCGGAAGAATATGCCCAGGAGTCTCACAATGCATAGATCATATCTCACTCCGTCCACTGTGCGCACAAGTATTACTGAGGTAACTCACAAGAACATGTCCTTGAAGTAGAATAGCCAACATGTAGATTAGATTGCTCCAAAATGGACAAATGCTGATACAAAACATGGTGCACAACCAGCCGCTATCTAGCAGCCTATGTGCTGCCTGGTCTTTCTGCCTGCAGAGGGCACCTCCAATGTTGTAAACCTACGCGCTCCAAAGGAGCTTCATTGAGCTGGCAAGATGCCGCTGCAATGAATTCCTTGCTGCTCTCCTTCTAGTGAAGCGCTGCAGCCAAACTATGAGGCTCTCCTGAATACTGATTTGTGTCCTGTCTGCTACCCTGAGTGCTACCAAGGCAGTGAATGGGCCCCCATCATCTGCTACACACTGCTGCCTGCACCTGTCCTCTGCTGATCTGTTGCAGGCCATGGATGGGCCCTGAGCAGCTCCTAAACAAGCTGCTCCTGCTGCTCCACATACTGCTGCAGGTGCATGCTCTTCTGCCCTCTTCCAGGGTTTGCGTAGCAGTCCCATATGCTCACACATGGCATCCTGCATGCCGCCCATGTGGCAGCCCTAACCTTCTGTGGCAGCCTCTCTGATTCCATCCTATGCTGCTGGTACAACTCCCCCATGGACTCCTCATGGGGGTGCATTGGGAGCCATAGAGCATGATATGACAGACTTGTCATCGTGTTGACCAACACATGACGACCGTTGACCAACACATGATGACCATAGATATCTCCTCCTTACTCTTTTGATTGGGGAGATAGATGACAGTGGCGCTTTCTTGAAGACCACAAAGGGGAGAGAGGGGTTGAGTATCAATAGCAATCTATAACTAAGTTCCTCTATTGACAACGCTAGCCTTCAATAGATCAACTGTCGGTCGAGATTGTTAGAGTCGCTCTTAAGGTGAATCGTAAATTCTAGCTGAATTACTTAGTAAACTTCCAATAACAATCACAATTTCTTGGATTTAACAAATTGCACGCTTATCGATACACATCCACATAGAAAAGGGAAAATAGAGAGAAATATAAGATTCCGACACCAGGTTTAAGCCCATGTATTTATCTATATTCCAATGATGCTTAGTTCCAATTACAAAGGTAATGTAGACCTTCGGATAGAATCCCAACTTGACTATGACATAGCTTTACAAGTTCCTTTGATTCAATGACCTATTCTCTGAAGAGGGTAAAAGAAATATGATTCCAGAGTGGGAAAACCACAAGAAAAGTAACCAGTGGAAGCCCCTAGTGAAAACCCGGCGAAAAGAAAACCAATACTTGCTAGTCTCTGAAAAAGCTCTCCGGAATTGTTATTTTGGCACCAACCTATCTCTTAGACTCTGAAACACATATCAGAAACAGTTCGCGGTTTCAACCTAAATGAAGTTAGGACCTTTGGAAATTGAAGGGAACATGTTCAGTATAAAAAGCCTTATGAGTTTAAAACAAAATCTGGAAACCATTGTTTGGTGGCCTGGAAGACAAAAAACGCTGATTTTCGAGGAAACGGCATAAAACAAAAACATAGGCACCATTAGGGACCCAATTGTGGAGCGCATACTTGCTTGGTGGCTGGCTCTGGAATGGGAATTGTAGAAGCAACGACCTATGGCAAGAATCCAAGAGAATTCTCAGCAAGACTTCAAATTGGAGGTGAAGGAATAACTGTAGGAGTTGGGTGAAGAGTAAGACAGCAAGAGATGTAGCAAACTGCAGAATTGGAGATATAAGATGAGTGATGAAGGTAGAGGACAGCAAGAGCACCAAGCACTTGCAAGAAGATGAGCAACTAGATCAAGAGTGCAGCTTGGGAGTGAGAGGAACAGGGCGTAGCCATGTAGCAGGAGGAACCGGGCGCTTGGGAGAAGTGAGTCATCAAGCATTGGAGGCCCTAATTATATAGATTTCAGATCACATCCACCTCTTGGTTCAATACTAGGTGATCTTGATTTGCCCTCATTGAGCTAAGCATCATTGCCTAACACACCAAGGCTCACTCCCAAAGCTAGACTAAAGGTGCTAGGAAGTAAAATTTGAGTACTAAAGACCTAGCGGTGGCTAGGAAATCCTTGTGGATGTGCGGAATATCGTCATGCTGGCACGGCATGTCGGTAATTTTATATTAGTTGGAGGGTCACCTGGTAAGTCGACTCGTAACTTGACTAAAGTGAAGTTCACTCCATGAACTAGCTCCCAGCATCCTGTCACTAGATGTGACTAATATGGATCCATCACCATACAGATTAGGGTGTGCTTGATGTTGACGCAAGAGAACAGATGCTTGATTTAGTAGATGTTGCATGCATTTATGTGGCATATGGCTTTGTCATTGTTAGTGGCATACGGCTTTGTCATCATTAGCGGCATATTGCTTTGCCATAATTTGTGCAACATGTCTCTTTGTCATTTTTGAGCAGCTTGATATAGTGAGCACAGGTGGAATAATAACAATTATGGTCGATATTTGGGCATATGTTGAGCTAATGAATCAAGAGATGTATTTAAATTACTTTGAATATTGTTTTCAAAGGCATGTGGATTAACTCTAGTTTGGTAGAAGGACAAAAAATGTCCTAGGACACTTTTATGTCGTGTTAACTTAGCCATTCCTAGAATGTACATAGAAATTGTCTTTTAATAAAATTGGCTAATCCGCAAGCCTTATTCATCTCTTAGAGGCCGTATAGCCAACTCTATTCTACGGCATTGATATTTATTTTGGGGTTTTGATCTTGGACCATAATAGCTTATGTGATGAGAAAAACTTGTAATGAGTATGGATTGGAACTCACACCTATGCATTGAGTTTTATCTAAAGTTTTGAGGTCGAGTTGTCGTCAAAATTTCAATTTGTTTTATAATTTTTAAAGATAAAATGGCCATACTTTTTTATTAGAATGAGTTTTTTCATAGTTTTAAAGCCCCATAGTGTAATAAGTATGACACATATGTTTAGATTGCTTTTGGGGTTAGATAATGATAATTACTATGATTTATGGACTCAAATTTAAATTTTGTGAATGCTGATAGTTAGGCAAAGTTGACATTATATGACATGTATAACAAGTTCCAACTCCACCATACTTTTTGTGTCTTCAATTTGATATTATGGAGTAGCATTAGTTTTTAGGGGACCTAATATGATGTAGAACATCAAATTCAAACCTTATTTTGATTGTTGGTTATGTTGCTAATTTTAAGATACAAGGATTAAGTGATATCCTAGGAACTTACTTGTAGAGTGGCTCTAGTCATGAATGAGTGATACCAACAAAAAATGCTTATATGTAGAACACTTATGGATACTTCAAAACTATAAAAGCGAGATTTGCTGTGAAACCTGTTTTGAACCTTGCCTGGGTGAACCACTTTGTTACTATACTTTTGTGGGCACTTTTGTAATCATGTGTGATGCTTCTTGTCAAAGAATTGCAACTCAATATTGGAGGGGACTTGGTTTTAATCCCTCACAAAGGCCGAAACCTGAGGTAGATAATATGGTTCCATCTTCATGTTTGCAATCTCCACGCACACCACATAAGAACATTCGAAGATATGTTCCACATACATTTTTGGGAGCTGTAGCACCCCTTTTGTTGAATCTCTCATAGACTGCATTCCATCGTCCAGACAATAGTCACTATGGCCTACCTCGCGAAGTCCTGATCCAGGATGCATCAACTTATATTCGTTATATTTTTTAAAAATTGTCTTACGAGTCTACCTTAAGCTAAAGGTCGAGAGGAAATTCTCAAAAAATATATCTAGATGAAGTTGTGAATTTTTGGCTAATACATCAAAAGGACACTTTTATGTCTTGTTTTGCTACTAAAGTAGTGTTAAAGACTTGTACTTGGTTGATTCATTAGTAGACAGCTTTTTGTGACTTTATGTGGGTGTATCTTAAAAGATGGGGGTTTTCATTTTCCGAGCAAAAAACCTCCGAGCGACGAGCGGACAAGAGGTGGGAGGGGTCAAAATATATAAGCTCAAGTCATTTTTGGGAAGCACAAAATTTTAAATTATTTCAAGGAATATGTTAGTAAATTTGCAATATTGATGAATAGAGATAGATATAAATATACCTTTATATAATATTCATATATAATCTCCAAATGGCGACTTATTTTATGACTTTCAAATATCCTTTCTTTTCCTTTCACCATTGATTGGATCATAAAATTTTGAGCAAATATTCTTTTTACAGCTCCTCAGGATGAGCTAAGAACAATATATAACGTCTTTTTAATAGATCCTCTAAGTGTATTTTGCTAGAGGAATATGGTTTGAAGAGCTTGTTCCAAGACTATTTCGTCGGCGGAATACCCTTGGAGAGCCTACAAATAATGGGTCATAACTTTTGCTCCTTAGCTCAGATTGAAGAGCTGTAAAAAGGAAAAATATTCAAAATTTCATGATCTATGCAATGGTGGGTTAAAATTATAATTTTTATAGTTATAGAAGAGATAAATTGGAAATTTCAAGATGTATATGAGAGTTACAACTTTTTCCTAATTCATATTATGGTACGAAGGAGTTCGGTAGGGACCACATTTCCTTAAAAGTACTTAGGTTTGGAGAATTGGGAATGTTTTTAAAATACCTCCCTTGCTTTCCCATATTTGATAATGTATTAGAGATTAATTTATGATTGATAGTAATGGCTTTAATTATGAGATTTTTAATATCCTTTTCCTACTCATCCAAGGAATATGGTATACATTGTTACTGAGAGCTTCTCAATACTTCAAATATGGGATTGCTAAAGCTAATGGAAACTCTTTTAAATCAATGGAATTACCATAATTCTCAAAAGAGAGTATGGTAGGGAGGGATTTATAGGAGTTTCTAAAGTGTTCACTATTTGTTCATATGTAGTTGATGTTCTCTAAAAGAGGGGTTATAAGGATAAATAAGTAAGTATATGGTTCCATAAATGAGAAATTAAGAAAGAATTGTATATTCCTTTGAGAAATATACTAGCATGGTTGGTGCCAAACATTATCGCTCGGACTTTTCTGCTCGTAGGTTTTTGCTCGAAAAATGTGCACATCCCTTAAAAGATAAATATGGTTTTGTGTTTTGGTAGAATTTATTTGGTATAGTTGCAAACATTATTTGAAATTGAGAGCATAGTTTATACTATGGTCTATACCCACTGCTGCTAATGACGTCAGTGGGGATGTCATAGTAGCTAGTCCCTACTATGCGTGGAGTTTATGGTTTTCAACCTTATGAGTGACTATCATGATATTGAAACTGCACACTGTGTTCTGTTTTTAGAGATGAGTTTGGGTATGTTCCTGGATTCATCTAGATATATATTATTGAAGTTGAACTATTATATTTGGTTTTGAGAAGCCCTTTGTTTTAGACTTGTATTAGTGGGGTTTCTTGGGGTATGTCTTATCCCTTTGCAATTGTTATCGTTACAAATAAAAATTGAAGCATAGGTTGAAGGGTACTCTCAATATTTTGAATCTCCCGTTTCAAGTCTAAGGCTGGTAAACATTGTATGCCCACAAGTCCAGCATGGGTTCTGGAGACTCTAGACTGCAGATTTTTGGCAAAAGTTGCAGTGGGTTTTGCTGTTGGGTATTTCCTTCAAACGTTGTGTTGGCTTGCACAAGGAGACTACAACTACAATTTGGAAAAATCAATAAGCACATATTGCTTGCTTGTGTATTCAATAACAATATTAATTTTGTTTATGTCCTTAGACACTTGCAGCTGAGCTTATCTCTTTGTTGAGAAGGTCAATGCTCCATCCTCTGTTACCCTTCACTGTAGCTTAGTTGCTCACCTGTGAGGCCGCTGAATGAGGAGAAGCCATGAGCATGTGGTGAAGATGAGATGCATAGGCATCTGTATGCATCCATCATCTTGATGAGATGGGCTTGCGTGTTCTGGCTGTCCAGACACCTTTATGCATCCATAAGGATTAGAGCCTGAGGGGGCACCAAGCCTCATGGACAGCCCTCCAAGGTGCTGATTTTGCACGCTGTATATGTGGCAGCTGTCTGGCACTGATGTGGCGGATTGATGGAAAGTGCTGATGTGGCAGACACCACGTGGACACGTACAGAAGCTGCTGATGTGGTAAACAGCCACACCGGAATGTGGCAGCATACGATGCTGCTGATGTGGTGATGTCGCAGGGGATGCATGAGCAAGTCGGCCTGCCATGTGGAAGGCCAGCCAGGTTGGCTACAAAAGCATAGTGCATCCTTGCGATTAGTTTATTCACCTCTTATCTCCGGAGTTGTGCAAGGAAAGGTACTGACATCCAAAGGAGGAGAGTGTGGTTTCCAAGAGTACTATTTCCTGGTGAGATTCATTTTCATGATTAGGCTGTGTTTATACAGATCTACTCTCTCTCTCTCTCTCTCTCTCTCTCTCTCTCTCGCTCTCTCGCATGAACTATTTTTGTTAAAGATTGTGTCCGCTTTGTGCATCACATGCATGGTTAATCTCTCTCTCTCTCTCTCTCTCTCTCTCTCTCTCTCATAGTGGGCCACACTTAGTACACACTAAGTTGGGTGCAATATTAAATTGGGAAGAAAAAGTTTTTGTTATATTAGGATATCATCATCATCATCATAAGTATTTACATGTTCTTTGGTAAAGAATAACCAGCCCCCATGGGGAGAGTTTCATCAAAACATTTCTGAGTAAAACATAAACAGTAGTAGCAAAATCAAAAGAGAGGGACATAGGAGTCCTCAGTGTCATCTGTATTGTCATCATTGAAGTAATCAGAGTAATTGAAACTCTCTGAATCTCCAGAGCTATCAGTGTCATTTGCTTTGGCTTCACAAGGTAAGTCAGGTTCCTTTTTGACCTTTGTGGAGGGTACTTGATTAAGAAACTCAGTGATCTCAGCAGGGACTTCAAAGGATGTGGAATTATCAATCCTAAAGCAGCTTTGAGTGTGTTCTTGTAAGTCAGCATTAAAGATGGCAACCTCTGCTTGGAAAGTGTGGATCAGTTCTATGATTTTCTTATGGTCCTGTTCAGCCAGTTAACAAACAGTAAGTCAGCTTGCTAAATAACTTGATTAATCTGAAGATTATTCTTGGTTACCCATATAAACCAAAGTGCATGTGCTCTTAGGGGTGACCAAGTGTCCTGTTTTGTCCTTGAAGAGTCTCCAAGCAAGATGGCTTTCCAATTCACTGGCTCCCCTGTCTCCAGTTGGACTATTTTCCATACCTTTCTAGCCACTGGACAAGCCACAAAGAGATGGAAGATACCTTCATTAGTAGAGAGACAATTCATACATTTACCATTACCCTTCCCAATCCTGAGTCCTCTGATAGTGGTCCACACAGCTTTATGCAATATGAGCCACATCAAGGCAGATAGTTTGTCCGGAAATGAAGGAGATCAGATGGCACAGAACCTGAATTTCCATTTCTCTTTGGAGTCATGAAGTTTCCACTTGTTATTAAGAACCCTACAGAGATCACCCATGTCCCTGCTTGGTGTGGATATGGGGAAGAAAGAGGAACTTTCCACCTAGCTGAACTCCCTACTGTAGATAAGGAAAGATCCCCTCTTCCATTGTTGGCTGCCACTTCAAAGTTGTAATCTACTCATTATAGCAAGTGGCTGGCTTTTGTTGTTTAGACTGAACTCTCTCCTAATCTCTACCCAAGTCTTCCACCTTAGTTCAAATCTATTCCACAGTTGCCCCCAGCTTTGCAAACCCTTTTTAAATAGAAGAGCTGCCTTGGCTATCTCTTCATTAGAAAGAACAGCTTTTTTGAAAATAACAGAAATCCAAATTGAATCCAAGGTCATAAAGGCACCTTTATCTGAAAAGACAATTTGGCTTTTAATCCCTTCAAAAGCTATCCAAAGAGAGACCCAAAGCTGGCTGCCTTTAGGTTTGCAGGGTTCTGGGTTACAAATAGCTGATAGCATGGGGTAGTTTTTCCACTTGAGAACTCTGAGGGGTCTTAGGGAGCTGACATTCCTAAGGAGAAGTTGAGCCGAGCCTTCTATATTGTTTAGGATTGCCTTTAAAATTCAGGTTGAGAAGAGTTTTAGAGTAGCCTGTTCTATGTCAATAACTCCTAATCCACCCTCTTGCCGGGGTTTAGTCCCACCTGAACTTGGGTATCTTGCCTCCCCACATAAAAGATATGCAAGTTTTTATGAATCTGTTAATTTCAGCTTTGGAGGGGGACCAAGTTGTGAGGTAGAAGATAACAATAGGATAAATGCAATGGTTAAGAACAGTTCTTCTTCTTGCCAGAGTACCCTGAAATCCTCTCCATTTCTCCATCTTGTTTTGGAATCTGTTCATGAAGTAGTCCCACCTTTGCTCGAGGGAAATATCAAACCCCATGGGGATACCCAGCAGCCTGAAGACTGAGCCATGCTCGACTCTTTGGCATCCCATCCCTTCCAACACTTGCTGTTCATCACCTTTGAGCATTGCATATCCAATTTTAGAGTGATTGATTTTGGACCTAGAGGCTTTGCAAAAAATATCTAAAGACTCCATGGCCACCTTGATATATCGTGACTCATTCTTGAGGGTTAAGTTTGTATCATCAGCAAACTGTTGACAGATAAGATGCTTGCCTGAGGGTAGCTCAATATTTTTCAACTTGTTTTCTTAGCTTTGTTGATGGAGAAGCCATCCCAGGGAGTCCGCTGCAATTGCAAAGAGTAAAGGGGCAATAGGGCACTCCTGCCTTATAGATCTTTAAGCTCAAATGGTTGGCTCATGATCCCATTAACACAAATCTTTGCTGTAGCATTTGTGAGGAGGAGTTTGATAAAAGAAATGTAAAGGGGGCCAAGATCCATATCAGCCAGAGCTTGGATGATGAACTCCCATTCAAGTCTATCATAAGCCTTGTCAAAGTCAGCCTTCAAGAAGCATATGTCCTGTTTTGTTTCTCTAGCATACTCACATCCCTCCCAAATGTTGATGATAGCTTCAAGTAAATGTCTGCCCTTTATGAAGCCTTTTTGCTTTGGTAGGATCCACTTGGCCATTCCATTTTTAATCCTCAGAGCGAGAGCTTTAGCAAAGATTTTATAGCTACAGTTGAGCATAGTAAGAGGTCTCCAGTTCCTTAGCTCAGTCTTATCTCCTTCCTTAGGAATAAGTTTTATAACACCACCATTGATATGTGTAGGCAGGAACCCACTTTCAACACTTTTCTGCCATAAGAGAAGGAGGTATGGGCCAACAGTGGACCATAGAATTCAATTGGTAGTCCATCCTCTCTTGGTGTTTTACTACCATCAGCCATCACCTTGATAGCTTCAAAGAGCTCCTTTATAGTCAGAGGTTTCTCCAAGTACTTGTTATCAAAGCTAAGAATAGTGCTTTTTCTAGCTTCCTTGCAAAGTTCTCTGGCTTTAATCACTTCATTGTCTACTTGAATGGTGGAGGACAGTAGACTCTGAAAATGAAGCTGGATGAGGTCAATGTTCTCCTCATTAGAAAGGGCCAAAGAGTTGTCAGCTTTTCTAAGAAGGGATACCTCTTCATTAGACCTTTTCCTTCTTATACTTTTGAAGTATTCCTTGGTAGGTCTGTCAGCTTTGCCAGCCCACCAATCTCTGAAGTATACCTTAGAGTCATTTAGAAGAATCTGCTCTTGAATCCTAAACTCATTTCTTTTGAGCACCAAGTCAGCCTGTGCCTGAGGGTCTCCCTGTCTAGCTAGGGTCTCCAGGGTAGTAATCATGCTCTGAATGCTATCCATCCTCTTTGCCCTAATTTTAGCTCTATCCTTTCTAGCTTTTCAGAGGAACTTTTGAGTCTGGTTAACTGCAGTATACCAGGATTCACTGGTAGAAGGAGACTCAGTGAAAGCCTTGAGCCAAATAAGTTTAACACCTTCTTGAACACTCCTTAAGTCAAAAAATTTGGGATCAGCCTTAAACCATGATGTGGTTTTTTGGCCCAGGCCAAAGTCACACTTGAGCAGGATTGGCTTGTGGTCTGAAAGAAAGAAAGAGGAAAAGACCTGGGTCTGGCAAGAGCTGGTTTGGCTAACTAGATCTTGTGAGACATATATCGTGTCCAGTCTGGCCTCTCTTGTGTTGACCCCCATTTGATTGTTTGATCATGTGAAGGTGTCCTTCATCCCCATGTCCACTAGACTTAGCTCTTCTTTCAAGTCCTCCCAGCAAGTCAGTTCTTTGCCTCTGATGATTGTTCCTTTACCCATCCATTTGTCCTTGGAGGTTTCCACCATGTTAAAGTCACCAGCCACAAAACATTTATTTCCTGTTAGTAGGAGTGATTTTCAGCTAGCCATTCTTTCCTGTGAACTGTTAGAAGCATAAAGTGACACCACTGAGAATGCTTGTCCATGTATCATGCATTAAACCATAATCCATCTGTTCTGTGTATCCACTTCCACATCCAAAATACCCTGAGCATAGTTAGATAGTATACCAATTGCTACCCCACCCTTGTCCTCCTCATGGTCAGTGAAGTACCATTTCTTTCTGTTGTCAATAACAGTCAGTCTTTTCTCCAAAAAAGGTTCAGAGACTTTAACTTCTTGCAAAGTAAGGAAAGTAGGAGAAAGAGCATTAGTTCTTAACCAATAAGCTAACTCTCCTTCTCTGCCAAGGTCAGTGAGACCTCTGACATTGAGTGAGAGGATGGCTATTGGTTTACTTGACATTCTTCTTAGTTCCCTTTCTAGGCTTGGGATTGGGGCTGTTTATCTGAGGGGAGGCATTTTTTCCTTGAGAGAGTTTTCTCTTGCTTTGTACCTGAGTAAAAGCCTTACCTTGGTCAGCAGTATCCTTTTCAGCCCCCATATCTTGATCACCTCCTAGGTCTTCCTCACTAATTTTTGAAGAGGCCATCTTATCCTCTTTGTTTATATTCTCCTCAAAATCTTTTGACGAGCTTGCTTCAATCTGAGAGTCAATGTCCAAGTTTTGATTTTTTCTTATCCATTCCTCAGTTTCACTGTCTGTCAGGGTGTCAAAAGCATTGTTCAGAGCTATGGTGTCATCAATCATCCCTTTGCCTTTATCCTGGGGGAGCAAGGGTTTGACAGAGTTTATCTTTTGGAGAAGAGTTTTTTCAGTTGAAACTGAGTTGGGGATCCCTTTTTCAGCTTGTTTACTGCTGGTTGGTGCAGCATCGTTGGGCTTAGCTTTGGTCCTCCTCTGTGGGCAGTTCTTAACTGCATGACTAGAGAGTCTACATGACTAGAGAATTTGAAAGATTTTTGTAGAGAAGGGGTTGTTCCCTGTACACACTTCCATTCCTGTTGACCATAACCAAGGTGTTGGGAAGGTCCTCAGCAATATCCATCTTAATACACACTTGTGGGTTAGCTCTAGGATTGATGAAGTTTTCCTTCTCAACTCTAACTACCTCACCCAAACAGTTGCACAAGGAAGCTAGTTGGTTGCAGAGAGAGAGAGGGGCAGATCTGGGAGCTCTACCCACACAGGAGTAACAGTGGATCTAGGGAGATCGGGGTTAAAGTTGTGCTTTCACTTCTCTAAGTAGAGTGGTTGGTGTCTGACAGTTCAGAGAGTGCAGTTGAGAGCCTTGGAGGCCATGCTTGGAGGCTCAAATAGAAAGACAAAGAAGCCTTTCCTTAGAAATCTAACATTGGTAACACTAATGCCTTGTCTAACCCAATTTGCTCTTACCCAATTCTCTATGAAGGCTAGAGGAGGTCTAGGCCCTAGGAGGAAACCAATTAATGCATGGGTACTAAGCCAATCAATGGAATCAGAGAGCAAGTCTTCATTGATGAAGGCAGCAATCTGCTTACCTCTTGTAGGTTCTTGGCCCTCACCACAAGTAGCCTCGTCTTCTTCAGCTGGTTTGATGCTGTCTTCTGGGGTCTGTGAGTCATTCTTTTTCTTCTCGCAGTGAAGGGGCTACTTGTTTCCTTCTTCTCCTTCCCCTTGGGATCCGTCGCTCCCGCTTCGGTGGATTTTGGCTCTTGGAGAAGTTCCAAAGGTTCCTCTTTCACCTCCTTTGCTACGATTGAAGAGCTTTGAACTGCTATGGGGGGATCTGGTTTCTTGTGGGTTGGGGGCTGAAGTAGAGGCAACAAGTCCTTCTTTGGCCTCCTCTGTCCTTCTTGAGCTGGCAAAGCGAGTAGTAAGCTTCTTTCTCGTTGGGAGGGAGAAGAACCCTCCTCTAGCTTTCTGAGCAGTAGCCGAGTAAGATATCGTGGCGCCTCCCCTCCCAGCTTTGAAATTTGGCGACGCGTGTCCATTCTTTTCCTATGGTGTTGGCTTTTCACTCAAGGTGGGAGAAAGTCTGTCTTGTCTGAGGGTCCTTGAGCCCCTTTTAAGGCTCGACTGGCGGAGGTTGCCAGGGAGTGTTCTTTCTCTGGGGAGTCCTGGAAATGTGTTTTCAATGGTTACATCAGAAGACCAATTTGACTGGGATCGATGATCCTGTCAATTCAGGCTCTTAGTTCTGTTTGCTGACACCAAATCTTCATTATAGTCATTTCCCAGACCTTGTCCTTTGTGAGCACTCAGTGGTGGGCGGGGGGAATCTAGTGTGTAATCTTCCGTCTTCCTCTCCATCTCCTTCGTCAATTTCCATCATAGCTGTAAGTAAAACTGTATTATTAAATTGGTTTCACCTCAGAGGTTGACAATATATCACTGTTAGAGGTTTTGTGTTTGATATTTATTAGCTTGAACTGGATGATGCCTTTGGGGCCCCCATTTTGGATGGGCAAGGCTTTCAAGCTTGCAGAAAATTTTCAGGTCTGAAAAGAATGCGGGCAGAACTGAGAAGACTGACTAGACGGGTTTTTGTCGGTGGCCTAAGGCTGACAAAAGACCATGCTCTGTGTTCATCAAAAGCAGACATATGAGCTTGTTGGCATATTCTCTGGTTGATGGAACAACAAAAATCTAAATTTGTATGATTGGACATATTCTAGTCTTACAAAGGTATATTCTCTGGTTGATGGAGTTGGAGAGGCACGGATTCCTCAGGCCTTGTGCAATCCACCTAGCAGGCCCTCTGTGCTGCAAGATAGCACGCAATTAACATGGTAGAGTGGTATTGTTGAAGCTTTCAATGCTAAGCAAGAATGCAGGTTCTTACTGCACAAGTTTCTACCCACAAGTCTTCTATAAAAGGAGGGTCTTGGCACATGAGAGCAGAGGCATGAATGTTAGAATTATTATTATATTCTAGGCTGTGGCCAATGTAATGTAATAAGTGGGTTAGGGGCACTTTTCCCTCTTAGAGGTTTTTTTTCCTAACCACAGTCTAATCCCTAACTACGGTTAGTGATTAGATAGGGTTTTGTCACTTAGACAAAACCCCTCATCTTTTCTTTGTACTTCACTTCATTCAGTCCACTATTGAGTGACCTATGTTCAGCTCACTCTCTCTTGCTCGCTCTTGCTCTCCTCCTTTCTCACATTTGGTAATAGAGCAGTGTCTTCTTCTCGGACCTGCTCCCAGCTCCCGCATCTGCTCTCAGTTCTCAGCTCTCAGATCCTGTCCATACAGCTCACGCACTTCAGCCCGCTCCAGCTCGAGATCATCATTCCGTACAGCCCGTACGACTACGGATTCTGTACCGTCGTACGGTTCTGCTCACATCTGGCGTCAGGTCCAGACGTCTGTACAGCTCCCGTGCCACCATTCCGTACAGCTCCGTGTACTGCAGTGCCGTACAGGTCGCCGTACAGCCGGCGCTATTCCGTCTGTACTGATTGCTAGTCGTCTGTACACCCGCAACATTACAGCTCGTGGTCAGCATCTGTACTGCTCGTGGGATTCTGTACAGCATCTGCGTCAGTGCCATCCATACCATCGCACCAGCTCCGTACACATTTGGTGTCCGTACATTCTGCAAGTTTTTACCTTGCAGGTGAATCTTGTAGGTGGTTTTTGTGGCATGCATTTTTTGTAGACGGCTCCATTGCTTGGCTTAGATCTTGCAGAGAATTTGGGGCATTCTGTATTTGTGGGCAGACATTGTAGTTAGTTTGCAAGTGTTGAAGAAATGTGGGGCTTTTGGTTTTACACTGCAATTTTACAGTGAAATTTGGGGCTTTTGTAGGCAGAGTGCAAATTTTGCAACATTTGGGGCTTTCAGTCTATTTGCCCTCTTTTGTATGCAATTTCCCACAAGAAATTGGGGCTTTTGCATTTGGGTTGCAATTTTGCAATTGAAAGAGCATTTTGGAGGTTTGCAAGCAATTCTAGACTCAGTGTGAGTCAATTTGCAGACTTTTGCCACTTTTTGCAGTTTTTATTTGCAGATTTTTGAGCAATTAGCAGAGCATTGTGGTGCACTTCGAGCCTTTGATAGGCTGTGATAGTATTTGTCACTGTGAGCAGATTTTCTTTGGCAGATATTACTTGTGCATTTTGCATCCGAGGAAGGGATTTTACTTTGTTCAGTTTGCTGTATTTTTGAGTTTATCTGGCAAAAATGGCTCAGAACAACCCCAATGAGGTGTTTGGAGTCCTCACACAGGGGGATAAGTTGGATGGCACCAACTACTCCTTATGGTTTGCAACATCTTGGTTGGCAGGCATCTCTGGGATTATGTCAATTGAGATGAAGCAAGGCCAAATACAGTGGCTACACCTGTCACTCCTACAGTTGGAGGCAGGGGTAGAGGTCAAAATGCAGCACAAGTAGTTGGAGCTGCTGCTCTAGGGGCTCCCATAACAGAACATAAAAGATGGGATTCTAGAGATGCACAAGCTCTATCAGTGATTTCTCTTTTTGTCAAGAGGTTCATGATTCCTCACATTCGGTCATGCAAGACATCAAAGGCAGCTTGGGAGATATTGGAGAGTATGTTTGCAAGAAGAAATGATGCTAGAGTTTCCTTTCTGTAGCGAGAGCTTTCCGATACGCATATGGATGAGGGAGATTCCATGAATACTCACCTCACAAAGCTTCATGATTTGAGGGAGCAATTGTTGAATATTGATGAAGTCATTCCGGATTCAGAGATGATTACCACCACTCTGAATTCTCTTCCTTAGTCCTATATTAGTTTCCACACCTCGCTGAATTTGTCATTGAGGGGGGCAGCAATCGTCTCTTTTTTCATGAGTTGCTAGGGCTTCTGTTGCAGGAGGAGCAGACACGAAGAAATATGGCAACACGGGTTGGTGAGCATGCCATGCTTTCAAGCCCAAGGGAAAAGGGCAGCAAAAGCAACATGCGAGTCAGCCTGCACATCAGCATAAAGCTGATTCAGGACCACCCTCTTACAAGGCTAAGGGTGATGTAGATAAGCCTAGAAAGAAGGGCATTTGTCACTACTGCAAGAAGCCAGGTGATTATATTGGTGAATGTAAGAAGCGCATAGCTAAAGAAAAGAAAATGGATTCAGGTATGGCTGTGTCAAATGCATTAGCTCCTCATTCACATGATGGGGGAGATGCTACAACCAACTTGATGGAAGAGCACTATTGAGGATGACCCTTATGCTTTCTTGACTTGCAGTTATGATCCTTCAAAGGATGCATGCTCTCTCAGTGTCAATGAGACACTGAATACTTGGTATTTTGATATTGGTGCTTCAAAGCTTATCACTTCTAATAAGAGCCTTTTTGCATCTCTGCACCACCTACTAAAAAGAAGGTGACTTAGGGTTGCATCCTTGGCAAGATGCATAGATTTCCTTTCAGGAAGGATGATGCAGTGAGAGCTACACGCAAATTACAGGTCATTCACAGTGATGTCTGCGGTCCCATGAGGACACCTACTTTTGGAGGTTATCTTTATTATGTTACATTCATAGATGACTTTACCAACTACACTTGGGTCTATGGTCTTTAGGCAAAATCAGAAGTGTTTATGCATTTTAAACACTTTGTGGCTATGGTTGAGAATGAGACAGGACTCAAGGTGCAGACTCTTCGCAGAGATAGAGGGAGGGAGTATATGTCTCATGAGTTTGAGGCATTTTTAAAGGAGAAAGGCATCACGCATCAGTTTACAGTGAGGCTTACACCTCAACAAAATGGTAAAGTTAAGCGCAAGAATCGCACTCTTATGGAGATGGATAGATGCATGCTTACCAGTAAAAAGTTCCCTCACAGGTTTTGGCTTGAAGGTCTCATGTGTGCAAACTATGTTTTGAATTGGGCTCCCACAAAGGCTTTGAGGACAATCACTCCCTATGAGGAATGGCATGGGAGAAAGCCTTTCGTGGTTCACTTCAGAGTTTTTGGTTGTGTTGCATATGCCCACATGCCTGTGGAGTTTCGACACAAGTTGTCTGATAAGGCACTTAAATGCATTTTTGTTGGGTATAGTGCACAAAGCAAAGGCTATCGTCTCTACAATCCTGCTTCACGCAAGATTTTTGTTAGTAGAGATGTTATATTTTCAGAGAATTCAGCACATACACATGCAGAATTTAATATTTCAGTTTCTTCTGATGATGTTTTTGAGGGGATGCTTCCTATAGCATTTGGTTCCCCAGCTGAGGTTCATGCTGAAAATCAGAATTTACAGCAACCTCCTCTTGATCCACATGCCCCGATTCAGCCACCGGTTGATTTTGTACCTTCACAGGGTGTGGATGAAGTTGTTAGGCAAGAGATTCAAGAGATACATGCAGCCAAAACAGTCCCAAATTGGTTGCTACAGACTCTCGGGGAGAGTAGGCTTGAGGCCCCATTGCTTGGCAAGACTCGTAGTGCAGTAAGGCACGCAGGGGGTGCTCTTTCAGTTGAGACAGCTTATGTAGGTACTCTTCTTGATGAAGAAGAACGTGACTCTTTTGAAGAAGCAAATGATAATGTGCATTTGATGCATGCCATGCACAATGAATTACAGTCCATTGAGAAAAATCAGACTTGGGATGTTGTGGATTTGCCACCAGGGAACCATGCCATTGTAACCAAGTGGGTTTTCAAGGTGAAAAGGAAGCCAAATGGGTCCATAGATAGGTACAAGCCAAGGCTGGCTACCAAAGGCTATGCACAGAAAAAGGGCATAGATTATGAGGAGACTTTTGCTCCTACATCCCAGATGACTACCATATGGTCAGTTATTGCAATGGCTGCAAATTTTATTTGGAATGTCCATCAGTTGGACATAAAAACAGCTTTCCTTAATGGGGACTTGCAGGAAGAGATTTATGTCAAACAACCTCCTGGATTTGAACTTTCTGGCAATGCACTTTAGGTTTGTACTTGTGGCATGACAAGAATAACACCATATCTATAGTGTTTTTTGGTTTTTGGTTTGGGTGCACATTCTATGTTGGTATTGTATTTTTGGTGCTACGTGGTTGGTAAAGTATTTGTGCGGACTTTCGAGACAAACCTAGAGGGTATGGGGTGGAAGTATCAAAAGGGTGCACAACACCACTTCTCTAGGAAAAGGTATATCATGAAAGTTCATTGGAATCAATCTCAAAACTATAAGCTTGTGGGTTTGAACTCAGGAAAAAATCATATTCTGGGTGAAGTTTCATATATTCATCATCTCACTACATTATAATGTGGTATACAATTAGTATGTCTGTAATACTACAATTAGTATGTGTGTATCCTTTTCTCTTCTCATTCTCTCCCACCTTCTCTAGTAGTTGTCATGTAGCTTTTGGTCCCTAGGTAGCTTACCATGGTGTAAAAGAGAAGAAGGCAAAGATTGAAATGTTAATGCAATCACTCAAGATACTACAAAAAGGATACACGTGGTAGATATAATGCTTCAAAGAGGTGACATTACATAGAAAAGGAAATGAAAAAATAGAAAATCATGATATGGAATAGAATTCCAATTAGCAAATTTATGTCATTTGAAAGAGAAGAAGGTTAAGGTTGGATGTTGCAAGTAAGGGGTTACATAATAGTCCCATGGAAAGCACCCTCTACATCAAGAAGGATGGGGGGGATATTTTGGTCATCATTCTTTATGTAGATGACATGTTGCTCACAGGGTCAAATGAGGCAATAATTGCAGATTTCAAAGCCCAGTTAAAAGCTGAATTTGATATTAGAAATTTGGGCATGTTAAATTTTTGTTTGGGGATCCAGTTTATACAAGACAAGCGTGGCATCGTTATGTCTCAATCCACTTATGTGCAGAAGCTCTTGGATAGGTTCAACATGCATGATTGTAAGCCTATAGCCACTCCCATGGAGCCGGGGCTGAAGCTTACTATGTATGATGCAGGTAAATCAGTGGATGCACACTTTACAGCCAGGCTATTGGATGCCTCATATACTTGTGCAATACACGGCCCGATATTCAGTATGCAGTATCTCAAGTGAGCAGATATATGTGTTAGAAATGACCCAATAGAGGGTACGCACAGCGGAACACTGATAGTAATGCCCAAGAGCTCACACAATGTGGTGTGGGGTGTGGAATCACAAACTTCTTAACTTATGTGCATAGACGTGCAAGCCAGTAAATAGACAATGCTCATAGACAAATATAGAGGAACGCTTTATATTTTCGTCCGTTCAGAAACTAGGACAGGATACAATACCAAAAGGTCCTTCTACTACAAGTCTGGCACTTCTAGATCTTTGAGCCCGCGTGCTCCACCTCGAGCATATGTAGACTCTCTGTCTAGATCCCTTCCACCTTGCTGTCCGGAAGCCAGCCTAGGTGGGCAGCCACTCTAGCTTAGTCTGCAGCTTCTCCTAGGTGACCTTGTACTCTTGAATGTAGGCTTAAGGCTCCCCCTTTACTGCTCTTGTCTGCTGTCCTGAGGGCTGCTCCAAGTTATCATGATCACAACACCTTGCTGCCCTAGAAGACAGCCAAGGTCCAGCCTATAGGGAACTCAGTCTGCAGCACACCTTCCACTCTCCCTCACCCCCAGTGTGAGGCCCAAGGGAGTGGCTTCTGGCTGCTCCTGTTTGCTCCTTTCCTTGCTGAATGTTGGATGATTTATGAGGCCCAAGGCCTCTCCTTTTATAGGGCACAAGGCCCTTTCAAATGGACCGACCAGCCAGCCCTAACTGGGTCGACTGGACCAACTTGGTTGGCTGGCCCAACCGACCTGGTCGGTTCAGCCCAACCAGCCCCATTAAGGGCCGTTTGTTGGCCCCTTCCAGTACAGCCCATAGGTCCCGCCCTTTTCCAGGCCCTTCTACAGGTCGCAATCCTGCCCACAAGGCACGCTTTGGCTCCTGCTATGCTGCGCCATGTGCCAGTTCTGCTTGCAGGTCATGTCCCTGCCTGTAGACACCCGCCATGCTGCCGTATAGGGGCCGTACCTGTCCGTACAGGTCCTGGCC
This sequence comes from Dipteris shenzhenensis, assembly GCF_047967505.1. Taxonomy (NCBI): domain Eukaryota; kingdom Viridiplantae; phylum Streptophyta; class Polypodiopsida; order Gleicheniales; family Dipteridaceae; genus Dipteris; species Dipteris shenzhenensis. Next base: position 50,837,286 of record NC_141604.1, read on the forward strand.
TGTCCTGCCACCTTTTGTGCCTCTGCCAAGCTCTTGTGCTGCCACACCACCTGCTGTACACTGCCCTGTAGCAGTCCGTACTGATACGTACAATGGTGCCATGTGCAGGTATGTCTTGAGCTCTGCTGCCCACATGACAGCCTTGCTGCTGTCCATGTTACAGCCCCCTCCCTTTCTCTTCTCTCTGGGCATCTTCTGCCCTAGGTCTCCCTCCCCCACGCTCTCCTCATATGGGGGCTTACAAATGGGGCATTCCAACAATATGCACAGCCCAAAGACAACACATTGACAGGTTGTAAAACACATATTCCGTTATTTGCAAGGCACAAAGTCTTATGTTTCCCAACGGGGGTGACTTGCAGATGCATGCTTACAGTGATTCAGATTGGGCTGGAGACTATGATACCAGGCAGTCCACTAGTGGTAATTGTTTCTTTTTGGACAAAGCTTGCATTTCTTGTTTGAGCAAGAAGCAATCTACAGTGGCTATTTCCTCATGTGAAGCTGAGTACAGGGCAGCTTTCACAGCAACAGTTGAATGTGTTTCGCTGATCTTCGTCTCTTATTGGAGGGTCCTTCTCTAATTCTCACTGATAGTCAGAGTGCTATAGCAGTGGCAAAGAATCTTGTATTTCATGCTCGCACGAAGCACATTGAGGTTCATTATCATTATGTTAGAGAGAAGTTGCATGGAGGGGATATCAGTATGATCTATGTTTCAACACATGACAATGTTGCAGACATCTTCACCAAAGCACTTCCACGTGAGAAGGCATGTCGAAGTGCCCTAAGCTTATCTCCTTTTGGTGATTGATCACTACCTTGTACACCACATTGGCACTGCAGGGGGATGTTAGAATTATTATTATATTCTAGGCAGTGGTCAATGTAATGTAATAAGTGGGTTAGGGGCACTTTTTCCTCTTAGAGGTTTTTCCCCCTAACCACAGTCTAATCCCTGACTACGGTTAGTGATTAGATAGGGTTTTGTCACTTAGACAAAACCCCTCATCTCTTCTTAGCTCCAAGCTCTCATAGGGAAGTTTCTTTGTTTCTAATTCAGCCTGCTGAAGGAACTACAGGAAGGTGTGGGTTATATGCCTAAGGAGTGCGTGGTTAGCTTTAGTCTTGGAGGCTAGCCTTCCTCATCAGCAGGCCGATCCCTTTCCTTTAGAGGAGATGATAGAGTTTCAGCACATGTTTGTCTATGCTTTATCCAATAAGAGCACACACTTGTGTACACAGCACCTTGTCAATGCACAAACAATATAGTAGCAATTCATAGCATGTACATCTTATTGAGTTGTTTCTATGTGTAGACTCCCGAAGCACACATTCTTGATAAGTTTTGTGATGCTAAAGGTGAAGGAACTGCCTGAGCTTTTATTTACATTTACTCGTGATATGATGCGTTGTTTATGCAGTTTCACAGATCCCAATAGCAGGAGGCGCTGCTCAGCGCTGCAGTGGAATCCAGATTTGGCAACACAGATGATAGCTGCTTCAGACGATGACAGATCTCCTGCTCTTCAGGTAATCCTTACAGCTGCTTTGTCACTTCATTGCCAGGACTTACCTACATTGAAGCATGACTCCAATTTATGCAGAAAATGTATCCTTGGCTTGCCTGCTGTCACAAATGGATTCTTTTTTTAGTTATATTACAGCTTTGGAATGTAACCTGTGACACAGGTTTGGGATCTGCGTAACTCTGTTTCCCCAGTGAAGGAGCTTGTTGGACACACAAAAGGCATGTGACTTGGAAAGGCATCTCATTTCAGGATAATCTTTAGTCCCTATTTGCAGTTTCTATAATTTTTGTTCAATTGAGTTTCAAGTCTCAATTTTGCAGGTGTGCTGGCAATGGCATGGTGTCCTTGTGACAGTGCTTTCCTTTTAAGTTGTGGAAAGGATAATCGTACTATATGCTGGGATACTGTCTCTGGAGAGGTTCCTTTTCAGATTTTTTTGCAGAGTCTTTGTACAATTTTTAAAGCAAATCAAAGATTTCATTTATAGTGATATCCTTTGTTAAATACTGCAGATACTTTGTGAGCTCCCAGTTAGCAATAACTGGAACTTTAATGTCCAGTGGTCTCCACGTATAGCTGGTGTATTCTCTACATCTTCTTTTGATGGAAGGGTAAATCTTTATAACATTGAGGTAAGAGCCGATGCTTGCATTATCTTGTTCATGTTCTATATTATGTTTTTAAATGCTTGGGTTGGAACTCTCTCTTTTATCCTACAGTAGTGGTTGTGGACATCTGCTCACATACACGCTTAGGGAGGAAGGATTAAAGTCTTCAAACGACAAAAGAAACTCCATGAAACAATTGTGAATACAGTTGAATTAATTAATTTCTTCCCCTCTCCCTCCCCAATTCCGATTAATCTATGCCTCCCCCCCCCCAAATTAATCACTTCCCTATTCACAAATTAACCTATCGCGGCCCTGCTCTCCTCCCGCTGCCCTCCTCCTCTGCTCCCTTCTTCCTCCCCTCCCTCCTCCCTCCTCCCGCTTCCCACTCCTCCTCCTCCTTCCCTCCCCTTGCTCCCGCTTCCCACTCCTCCGCACTCCTCCTCCTTCCCCTACTCCTCCGCTCCCTCCTTCTCACTCCTCCGCTTCCTGCTTGCCCCTTCCCACTCTCCTCTCCCCCCTCCTCCCCTTCTTCCTCCTTAGTATTGGGAGGGCTTTACAAACCCCCTGCCTGTACTATACCGCTCCCCCCTCCTCTTGTAAGCAGGGGCGAACTTTCTCGAATCTGTGGCTTCTCGAAGAAGCCACCAATTAATTAATCACGCCCTCGCCTTAGGTTAATCGCACATCTCCCCTCCTGCGGCACGTTAATTAATTAATAGGCCCCCTTCCACCGACGGGGGGGCCCTATTGCGCATACTGGTTGGTGGGCATCCAAGATCTTGTATTGCTCAAAAGTCAAAACATAGAATCATTATACTTTGCTTAACTTAGAAAAGCGCCATCCTTAGTTTGTTCAACTTCAACACCCATAATGTAATGCAAGGAACCCAATATTATTTCCTGAACCTCTTTGGTCAACTTGTTGCTGTTGCCCACAATAATAAGGTCATCCATGTAAAGTGCTATGATTGTGAGAAGATCGTACTTCTCAGCACACACTCCATGATGTAGTTCCACTTCTTGTGAAGGAGTTGTCAGTCATTCTGTATGAAGCCCTTGGAGATTGCTTCACACCAACATAAAGAAAGAGGATGTCTAGACGCCCGATGTGGAATCAATTACAGCTTTTACAGCTGTGGTCCTAGATTGTGATCACACACACGGCTACTTGTAGGGACTAGAGAACCAAAGAAAAGGGTTTTCGGGGAAGGAATGTTGTGCTGCAATGTGGATTGTGTTAGTGAGAAGAAGAGCTTTGGCTTCTATATCTGGTTGCTTCATGTATGTGCTCTAAGAAAGTGGCTACCATAGATGTGGTCTAGTGAATGATAAAGTCATAGGAGGTGGGCATGTGGAAATCCTGTAAGGGTTGAGGAAGGGTCAGGTCAAAGGATATACGTGAGTGGTCTGCTCCTGGCATAGGGAGGTGCCATGAGGCCAGAAATCTGTGATGTGAAGGTAGTGGATCCCATGAATGCACATGCATGCACATGAACATGCCCGCACGTGCACGCAAAAAGAAGGTCCAAGGGCCTTGGTGAGGCTTACAAACCTTTGTTCACAATTTGTTCTCACCTATAGTCCATAATGCCAGCCATCACAAGGCTGGAGGATTGCCAGAGGGTTATCACAAGTCGAAATGTTAGTTAGCCACAGTGTTCTCCACACAGTGTCTAGATAGTTGCATCATGTGAAGTTGACATAATTATTTGGGGATTTTTACCTGGATGACTCCTATGGAATCAGGTTCATGTGGTTTATGGTTTGGGTTTAAATATTTAGTGATTTGAATCCCCTTTGTAGTTACCTTACTGGATAAGTCAATGCAGAATGAATGAATAAATCTAAAACACCTTTGTGCCTGAGATAATGGGAGTTTCAACACAAATTTTCTTTTTTTAGAGGCTGTGTTTCTTTAATAAATTATAGTGATCTCCCATGATCTGATCTGTTGCATTTGTTTCTGAGTTACTTGGCTCACTTTATGCTTCTCCCCCAGCTCAGGCCTGCAGTCGGACACTTCCAAGTGAAGGAGATTTTGATGGAGCAATAATTGCTGGATCTTCTCCAGGTGTGTTAGAACTTAGCTTTGAGACTAGTTGGTTTCTTCTCAATTGACCAACAGATTTCTAAATGTTCTCACAGTAGATGTATGAATATGGTAAGCCTTAGACTTTTAGCCCTTATATCATATTGGTTGCAGCATCGATGAGAGCTCCGCGATGGTTGAAGCGACCTGCTGGCGTAACTTTTGGATTTGGAGGAAAACTTGTATCGTTTGGTCTGAAGAAGGCAGCTTCAGGAGCAACTGGATCTTTATCAGAGGTTCATGAAGTTTCCCTGCTTTCAAACTTCCCCTTGAAAGGAAGTCTGTGTGTTCAGTGTTTAATGGATGGTGATCTTGTGCCTAGAATTCCATTGAATGTATACCTTAATTGATGTCAGTGTGGTTTAAAACTAGAGAGCAAAATGCTTGGTGAGATTTGAGGGCATTTATTACAAATTGATGGCCCTGTTGGGCAGGTTAAGATCCAAACGGTTGTTACTGAGGAGGATTTGGTTAGCAGATCAGAGGAGTTCAGGGTTGCTATTGCAGATCCTGGTGACAAGTCCTCTATGCGATCTTTGTGTGAAAGCAAATCTCAAGCAACTGGGTAAGTATGAGGTCAATAGAAAAAATCTGGTTTGGAAGCTGTCTCTGCAAAATATGGTTTCCTAATCTACATGTATTTCAGATCTGATGATGAGAAGGAGATCTGGAACTTTTTGAAAATCATGTTTGAGGAAAATGCGCGCACTTGCCTTCTCCGTCACCTGGGATTTGTTGTACAATCAAGTGAGAATGATAGCTTACAAGAGGAAGCAGACAAGTTACAAGCTGAGATGACCGAAAAATTAAACCTTGCTAATGGTGCAGTTGAAAAGAGCCAAGAAGATTTAGGTTTCTCAGGTCAACTCGACGTACAAAGAGAATCAAATGATGATGAAGCAGATTTTTTCAACAGCCTTGCAACTCCAAAGGGGATCGTTTCTCCTCAGTTAATACCAAAGGTTGAGAAAGAAGTTGGAGAGAGTATGCTGCTTTCGGAAGATGAGCAGGATGGGGTTGATGATGAAGATGACTGTGACAGGGCAGTGCAACATGCACTGGTGATTGGAGATTTTAGGGGAGCTGTAGACCTGTGCCTTTCTGCAAACAGAATGGCGGATGCGCTAGTTCTTGCTCATGTTGGTGGTCCTGAGCTTTGGGAAAAGACATTAGTAGAGCATATGCGGAAAAATCGCCGGAGTTATCGAAAGGTATGATGTTCTTAATTAATATTTGGAGGGTTTTTCTTGTATCCTTGGAATTTGAATTCACTCCACATTTAAAAATCAGTCGTCTCTTTGAAAGCAGCAATGGTTATTTGTCCTTTGTGCTATCCTTTTTTCTATTTTCTATTGTCGATACATGTTGGTTGTTCTTTGAATCTGCTACCTCCTAATAGCCTATGCTGCTTTTGGTACTGTCACTTATGTACACTGTCATTGCTGAATCCCATACCACCACTTTGGCTCTGTAGTGTGAGTTTGTGTGGGATGGAATCATAGACATAGCCAAGGGCATGCTTGTGCCCTTGCCCCTGCATTCTTCAACCTAGCTACCTATGAGGCATGGACCTGGTGGCTACTACAATCTGATGTGTGACCGATGGCTTGCTGCGGATCATTTTTTGAGCAAGAAGTAGAACTTGAAGTCTCTATACAAGTCCAATCTTTCTTTGGTAGGATTTCCCCCAAAAGAGATTGCTATACATCCGAGCTGGGCAAACAAGCGAATCAAATAGAGGAGACTTGGTACTAGGATCTTGGAAATGCGAGTGAAAGAACTAATGCTTGAGTTTGCTAGTGTAGCATACCCTTTTCCCAAATGAGCTTGCATTGGTGGTTGCATTGTGAAGATCTGGCCCGAAAGACAGTCCCCAGATATGTATAGGATGTAACAATCTCATGTACCCTGAAGATCGTAGCCTTGGTTTTACCCAACTTGACCTTCAAATCATGTGTCTCACACAAAGAGTGGAGTGCATCCAAATGCAGCTAGAGACCCTTGGATGATGAGGAGAGTAGAATCACAGCATCTGCATATAGTAGAATTGGGATTAGGGAACTAGTTAAAGGAGATTCTGCTCCTCCCAATGATTTGATGAAGAACTCGAGCTTATCGATGTAGGGCAAACAAGGTTGGTGACAAAGGATAACCTTGTTTGACCTCGTTTGTGCTCATATCTCTTTCGGCCACCCATTTGAAGTTCTGACTATACATACATACAAACATATGGATGCATGCATGAACGCATGGATGGTCTGCGTGTGTAGAGAGAGAGAGAGAGAGAGAGAGAGAGGGGGGGGGGGGGTAAATGTTTTCTTGAAAGCAACTCGTCTTCTTAATGATGATCATTCACTTGCATAGCTTTTGTTGGTTGGATGTTGGTTTGTATGTGTAATTTGAAGTTCGCCATCTTGCTTTAGGGTGAAACCTTAACCAATACCAAGATCAGCCTTACTAAACCAATTCTCAGCTCTTAAGAACCAATAATTACCTGAGTTAGCAGGCTGAACCCTAAACTCAGCCTTCTGGAGCAGAAAAACAGCTCCCTTGTCAAATCGCATTGGATGCTAGGGCCTTTTAGGGCTGGAATTTTGATCGCAGCAAAGAACTGGCTGCCTGGGATAGAAATTGCAGTAGAATCTCTCTCTCTGGACATTCACATGTGCGATCATTGCAAGATTATGAAGCTGGAACAAATCGCAATTTGGTCTAGGAGTAGAAACAATTCACAGCAGTAGAAAGAGCTCTAGGAGGAGGAGGGAGAGAACAAAACACAGCACTAGGGGCGCTTATAGGCTTTTCTTCCTAAATTGGAGGCTTTAGGCGCCTTTTTAGTCTTGTGGGCCCTCTTTTTAAAGAGGTGCTCCGTTGTCCTTGCTTTAGACCCTTGTGGGACCTGCTTTTTGGTGCTTTTCTCCCCAATCTTGGGTCCTTTTTGCACTCTCTTGGGTCCTACATATTGCACAAAGTTCAAACAAATTCCAACACTTTAACCCATTAGAGGTTGGTGAAATGCATGCATTCCTAGTTCTTGGACTAATCCTAGTCCCTTGTGGGCATCCCCACAGTTCTGAGAGAAGTACCAAATGGTGACATAGGGTGTATATGAAATATCACTTTATAAATGTGATTGTTTGAACAATAGTATGATATATGTCTTGCACTTGTTCTTCATTATTTGCTTTATGGCAGTGGCCACTGTAGCAGCTTTGAGGCTTGCATGACAGTTCAAAGATGATCTGTTTGTTGATTTGTGGATACATAAATACTTATTTATGTTTCATAATTTATAAAATGTGTTTACAGACGGATCTGGTTGACCTGATAGCTGGATAAACTCTTCACCTAACATGCTTATTTGATGGTGGCTTTTCATTTTTCAAGGTTATGGCAGCTGTTGTTGCTCGTGATATAGGGAACCTGGTAAATAGCAGGCCATTGAAGGAGTGGAGGGAGACACTTGCTCTACTTTGCTCTGTAAGATTATTTAAGCCTGTCACAAGGCAGACTTTTACTGTTCTGGGAGAGTGCAGTTTTATATGTTTGCTTAAGTATTCTGTGATTTGGGTGGCAGTATGCAGGATCTGAGGATTGGTCAATGCTTTGCGATGCATTGGCAGCAAGACTAGATGCTACTGGCTGTACACAAGCTGCCATTCTTTGTTACATATGTGCTGCAAACATAGAGGAAGCAGTTAAAATTTGGTATCGTGGTCTTCTGTCAAATCAAGCTGGTGTGGCATTTGTCAGTCAACTCCAGGTATGCATGAAACCTCCATATGTAAAACGTCATGCCTTTTCTTTTTAACCTTCCTTGCTTGCTGAAATCTCAGGAGACAAACTGCTGCAAAACACTCTCTCTCTTGCTCACAGTCTCTCCCTCTCCCTCTCTCTACAGACACACTAGGGCTCAGGACAAACGTTGGGCTGGACCCCCCCGAAGGTTTTTAGTACTTGAGAGAGAATTCATTACAAGAGTTCAGCGTAGAGCTGCTTTTCTGATACAAAATCTAACGCGAATCAATATTACAAGAGCTTCAAGCTCATTTAAAATTGGCAACGTGCCACTTGTCTAAAATCTAGATTAAGTCCTATTACATGCCACTAAGGGCAACCTTGGAGTCTTCGAAGCACTTGGTCACGCGAACCGCCTCCTAGATGCTTGTTAGGCTTTGTAGCGCTAAGGAAAAATAACCCTTCCTAGTACTTGCAACAATTAATTAAAGCGCACCACCATGGCATCCATTAATTGTTAGCGCTTTGCATGCAAGTAACACATTGTGGACTAATTCTAGTCACGGTGGGCGTCCCCATTGAACACATGTGCCATATAACAAATATATATAAATATATTTATTCTTTGGTTGACCGGAGTCAACACTCTTGATTATAAATAAGGAGCTTTGACCAAGGGTCAAGGCGTCTTAATTATAATCAAGTCTCTCCAACCGAAGTTGGCACAGCTCTCCAACTGAAGTTGGCACATCTTGCTTAACCGTAGTTAACCCTCTTGGCACACGCCACGTCTCGTTGATCGAAGTCAATACTCTTTGATCGTAGTCAGCTCTGTGGTTCTCTAGTTAACCGTAGTTAACCCTCTTGGTAATAAACCAAGTCTCCCCAACCGAAGTCAGGCTTACTTGAACAGAGTCAAGTATTTTTGACCGTAGTCAATTCTTTGACCATAATTAACGCATATGAAAACTCTTTAATTATGATCAAATAAATGGTCAACTGTACTTTGACTTAGGATATTTACATTGTGGTGACAATGCATATGATATAGCTGATTAGTCATGACGTGTACTTTTTGCTGTTTGATAATCTACACATTCATTCTGTTGGGTGCAACACTCAAAGGGAAGTGGATAGTAATTTCTGTTTTAATAACAAAGTTAAAGATAAATTTCTTATTGTGTATGTGAGAGAGAGAACGAGAAAAATAAAGGTTTATCAATATCTGTGGAATGACAGGGAGCCTAATGACACCAACTTTAATTAGATCATATAGAAAAACACCGTGGTAGGGCAATCTACAGGTGTTTGCCACACCCTTAAAAGTCTAGTGCCAAAACTGAAACTGAAACTAGAAACTAGAAGAATGGATAAACTCCTAGTGGTGGGAGTTATGCCTTGGCACGTGTCATTGGTGAGTAATTTGAGGCCCAACTGCTGATGCCTCTTCAGTAACGGTCAGCACAAGAGCACAGTATCGGATACTGAGAGGCAAATTCTGATTTCGTTGTTTTGAGTTATAGATGAGCTTGCACTCTCGCATAATTGGTCATCTATTGATTGGTCACAATAGCAACATCTCACGTGTGCTATCGTCCTGCAATCTGCTCTTCAGTAATCATGATGTCTGCTTCCTTCAAGTGGAGAAGGGCTGCATCTTGGGTGGGCTGAAGCACCTGTGAAATGAGAAATGTCAAAACCTTTAAAGATGGGGGGTGGACCAGAGAGAGGGGGGAAGCAGAGGTGCCTATCACACTAATCTACTGATGACTGAGACAAGGACTGACATGAGAGAGAGAGAGAGAGAGAGAGAGAGAGAGAGCTATGGTTTGGTTCTGACTTTATACTGAAAACTTTTTTTTGCTGACTGTCTTAGGATCTGATGGAGAAAACCATTGTATTGGCCTTGGCCAAAGGTGAAAAACGTGCCACTCCTACATTGGCCAGATTAGTAGGAAGCTATGTGGAATTGTTAGCTAGTCAAGGCATATCAAAGACAGCTTTGGAATATCTAGGTCTTGTTACATTTGAAGAGTCATCTGCAGAGCTTTCACTTTTAAGAGATCGCCTTTGTCACAGTCAGCAAGGTATTTTTTGTCTCATTGCCCTTTTTTAAATCAAAATTTTAAAATATCCATTGATTTTCTATCAATGGAAATGCGCCGCGAAGGTATGTAATTAATCTTTAGAATTGTTTTCTTACTCAGCTGCAGAAAAAGTGAAAGATGAGACTTTTGTTTATCCTGGTGGGTCTCTGGATCCTTTCCCAGTTCCAGCAGTCGATCAATCTCCCTATGTGGTTGGGCGAACTTCTGCAGTGCAACTCCCTACGGTATGCTGCTTGTAACTTGTGCAAACACTAGAGAGATAACCTGAGATGCCTTTCTAATGTTTGGATTTTAAAGCTTATGGAAATCTGAATTTAGGATTCAGAGTTTCATGAAGAGCAAGTTGTATGGGTAATTTCTTGTCTTTGAATTCCAAAGAAAATCTTGCTTGGCTGCTATGCTGTTTGATATGGTGTTAGAGCTAGTGGTATTTGAGAACATATTACGATTTTCAGGGAAGCAATTATCTTTATTATAAAATGGTTCTGTTTGAACCTCCTTTTTTTCTGGTGGTGTACTATCCTACGATTGAGTAATCTTATTCCAATACTTCTGGCAAGTCGTCTTTGCAGACTGCTGACGTATGCATGTATGCTTTTCTTTAACATGGTCATTTAACCTTAAATGTTAAGGGGAAATGGATATGAGAATATACTTGAATCCCGTTTTCCAGCTCCTTATGGGATGAAGCTTTGTCAAAATTTCCCTTTTTACTGAAGTTTGAGATGGATTCATTGCTAAGAGATGGAATTCCCACTGTAGGAATAGTTTTATGCTGCAACATCTTTAACATGGTCTATGTCTACACAGTTTTCTCTAGCATGGGTTAGGATGCTCGCATAGTAGCTCCACCCTTTTGCTCATTGTATCAGGTTTTCTATCAGTCTCATAGACCCATCGTTCTCTAGTAGACTTTAATAATCTCTCTCTCTTGCTGTCCCATAGACCTGTTGGTCTCCCGTGGACATTAATAGACTTTCTCTCTCTCCCCCCCCCCTTGTGGGCCTATGAACACATCAAAGAAAGATATGATGACAGCATAGGCAGCCTGAAAAATTAATAGGAACAGCCAGATACAAATCTAGTAAGCTATCTATAAGAAGTTCTGGAATGCAGACAAAGTCCTTCGGCTAGCACACAAACTAGCCCATAAATAAATAGCAGTCTATAGTATTCTATTCACTGGATGTAAAAAGTCATTATTGTAGAGAGTGATCACTAGTCCCACAGATCCCGAAGGGTCTCAAGAGGACTTTAATACAATCATAGCATATCATTCATCTCTCTCTCTCTCTCTCTCTCTCTCTCTCTCTCTCTCTCTCCCCCCCACAACACACACCACAAGAAGATGCATGCGAGATAAGGGAGTTAGTGACTTGGAAAATGCTACAGAAACTCTGGCAAGACCAATGCAATTTTACAAACAGAAAATTAATCTGATGGACAGTTATGGAATGCAAAATTACCTTCGGGAAGACATATCAATGTTTAAAAGGCATCTAATCTGCAAAATAAGAACCAGCTCGCATGATCTAGAGGTGGAGAGGGGCAGGTGGGTAAGACCGAGGGTCCCAAGAAAGGAATTAATATGCAACATCTGCCCCACCAGGAGGTAGAAAATGAGGAGCATGTACCCCTAAGGTGTCGAGCCAATGCACACACCAGAAAATCTATGGGATAGCAGGATAAATCAGACTAGCACACAAGCTCAACAAGTACTCACTACATAGCAAGTTTATAGTATGTTATTTCACTAGATGTAAAAGGTCACTATTTGTTAATCGTGATCACTTGTCCCATAGACCTTGAAGGGTCACACATGGACTTTAATACAACCATATCATATCATCTCTCTCTCTCTCTCTCTCTCTCTCTCTCTCTCTCTCTCTCTCTCTCTCAATACAACCATATCATATCATCTCTCTCTCTCTCTCTGTCTCTGTCTCTCTCTGTCTCTCTCTCTCTCTGTGAATTGGCAAGCAAATGCATTAAGAAATCAAAAAAAGGGAAACAAGAATAAGGAGGAAGAACACCATTGGGAGATGCAATTGGTCCGGATACAACCTTAAACCCACCACAAACACGACCTAGCATGACAAGCCACAAATCCCTACCTACACTTCTAGAATTGGTGCAGCACAAGATCCCTACAATTGAAAATCCACCTAGCATTGTCTTCTATGCCTTCAGACGGCTAACATGACCAGCCATAAATCCTTACCTACAACGTCTAACATTGTCATGCATGCCTAGCATGACCAGCGATAAATCCCGAACATACTTCTGCTAAAGATGATGCAGCATAGAACTATCCCTATAGTGGAAATTCCATCTATTAGCAATGAATCCATCTCAAACTTTAGGTAAAAACAAAATTTTGACAAAGCTTCAACCCATAAGGAGCTGGAAAATGGGATTCAAGGATATTCTCACATCCATTTCTCCTTAACATTTAAGGTTAAATAGTCAATGATATCATCATACATGTCACCATAGTCATAGACATCCTTGGCATCATCATCCTCATAGTAGATGCAGTTTGATCTAATACATTGCAGCATACACAAGGTAGGAAAGCGTCAATGTACACCCGATGATGAACCCAGCCGTGTAGGCAAGAAGCCCGTAATAGATTGTTGTATGCTATCTGGATAAATAGTCCGTCGTGCCCTCTTGACGCCTACTCTACGCATGATGAGCGCCATAGTGACCCTGGTCGGCCGTATCCGAGGTCTGAAAATAGAAGAAATGTCAGTGAGTTTGATCTGTGTGTCTGTTCTTTGTCGAGTGTGTTGCGTCTCGATCTCGGAGTCTCTACCTCTCATGCTATCTATGGTCGGGGGGCAACATGCTCTGACAGGAAGAACTCTGTGATCATACTCTGGGATGGACCATCGAGTGTGCTGCGTCTCGATCTCGGTGTCTCTGCCTCTCATGCTATTTGTGGTCGGGGGGCAACATGCTTTGACCAGAAGAACTCTGTGATCATACTCTGGGGTGGACCGTTGTTGAACTCGTTGCCCCGAAACGGGACAAATGGACCATGAATGCTGTACTGAAAGGGTGGCAACTTGTCTATATGGAAGCCCAATCTCTCAAACCATCCACCTAGAGCTGCTAATGCCATAGAAGATGCTAACGCCAACCAAGGTATCTTGTGTCGCCTTGCAGTACAGGATCCATAATCTCGCACATGGTATAGATAGGTGATAGTCTGGAATGCCGCATCTAACTTTAATGGAGATGCCCCGAACTCAGCCTGAGTGATTTGATGACGAAGAGATGGCTTACTGCAGATCATCCGTGATAACAAGAGAACGTGTAATCTCTCCACTCGAGTCCACTTTGTGTTGGATAGGTCTGGCCCCCAGCAAGTGCTGCCATACTTGCCTGCAGGTTGGACCAAGAAGTCAAAAAGGAGAACCTTGGTCCATGGGTCCTGAAAATGTGAATGGAAGCACTCTCTCTCCAGTCGGGCAACGGAGGTGTATCCTCTACTCAGGCGGGCTTGCATAGCCGGTCTTATCGTGAAGATAAGTCTAGAGAATAGAACTCCTAGGTAAGTGTATGATGAGACAATTTGAACTGGTGACCTGTCAAAAGAAAACTGCTTTCTGCATATAGCTGCTGTGGAGGTGTTGAAGATCATAACCGTGGTTTTACCTAGGTTGACCTTCAAGTCATGGGACTTGCAAAAAGCCAATAGTGCATCTAGATGTCTCTGGAAAGCCTCATGATCTTTTGCTTGGCCATTGTGAAGTTTCATAACTGTGTCTTTGCCGCCCCCCTTAGTGAATAGTGTGCAAGAGGTCGGTTGTGGTGTGTGTGAGAGATCAGTAGTGGATTGGTTGGGGATGTCATATATATAATGTGCGGGCGTTGTTGTGCCAAGCATGAGTCTCTGTGAGTGGTGAGGGGGACTGTTATTCAAGAACCCGTTGGCAAAAGTCTTTGGAGTTATTACTAAACAAGATGTTTAGTAATTCCTCCTCGTTCCGGCAAAGAAAGTTTCGTTTCTTTTGGCGAACTAAACAGCGATACTCATGTAACGTGTCCGGTTTGCTCAGCAGGCCATGCATGGCACGGACCCTAGAGGCGGTGGACGGTTGGAGTGTGTGGTGTACGGGAAGGCGTGAAGGGCAGCCTAGTGCAGTGATCAGCTAATCAAAGCGGCCCGGTCCTCTAGAAGAGGTATATGGTCAATATAGGTGAGTAGAGTGTAGAGTTGTGCAAAATATCTTGGTGAGAGGTTATATTGAAGTGTATGTCGTGATAGGTAGTGTAAGTGGGTGGTGTGGTAGGTGGTGTGGCAAGGCTAGGAGTGGGGATACTCAAAGAAAAGATATGTATGATCAGCCCTAGGTGGAGGTGGTGAAACAAAGAAGTCCGTGATGTGTGAGAGAGTTGTATTAATGTCTTCAAAAGGCCTCATGGGCCTTTGAGACAAAGTACACTTCCAAAAAAGAGTACCATTACATCTCTGAGTGTTAGAGAGAGTTGAGGAGTGCACATGCTCAAATTACTTAGCACATTACTAAACGTAGTCCTATCATGATGTTCTTTCATGAAATCGCCAGTACGGTAACAAATGCTATAGCTCTATGAGGGCCAAGTAAGATCTATGGGACTGCCAGTTACCAACTGTGGCATACATTTACTCACTGCAGCTCTATGTTTCTGCACTGTCTAACAGAGGACTAATGTGTGATCTAAGCCTTTGAAATCCTTGCTGTTTTAAAGTCTCTGCAATGGAGCTGTGGGGGAAAGGCTGTTGTGTAAGAGGCTGGATTTAATGATTTTTTTTAATGGCCTCTTTGAGGCCTGAGGGGGAGGGAAGGAGAGAGGATGATATACTAAGTGTTCTTATATTGTTTCAGGAGAGTCCTTACCCTGTGTACGCTCCTCAGGAGACTTCTGTTTATCCTCCTCAAGACTCTTCATATCAAGCGCATGCACAAGCTCAGCCAGGAATATTTTATCCAACGCCTGTGCAGCATCCCTCACAGGTCAGCATCTACTGTGAAACAGGGATATTTTACTTGCTGGTACTTTGCTACAGTGGAGCTGCAATACTGTTAGAATAGTAAGCTAGGAAGTTTTAACGACTTTTTCGGGAGATATCTAACAATCAGTGAATTGTTCAAAGAATTTTTTATTGCGAGTTGAAAAAAAAACTTAAATTTGCTTATTGCAGCAGCCGCCAAGTGTGCCTCCAACGTCCTTTCTTCCACAGGCAGGGATATCTTTTGCTCCTGTTGATTCTTCAAACATGGGGAGTTTTCCTCCATCTTCAAGGAATCAGTCATTTAGGGTGAGAGCTTGTTGACTGTGTGTATTAGTTGAAGGGATTTTTGCTTTTTGGCATCACTATCCTAATGGCATTTGATATTTTCAGGGTGCCCAAGATTTCCCAAGCAATTCTTACACTTTTCAAAGGTCTTCTCAACCTTCAAATCCCCCTCAAGCAATGCCGAGTATGATGTTTCCAGGAGCAGCTAACCCATCTGTCATTGCTGCACCTACTCAACAGCGCTTTGTTCCTGTAAGTGCTCCAAGAGCTCCTGTCACTCAACAACCAACCATGTTGACTCCTGGAATGCAACCTCAAAGTCCTAGTAGTATGAGCACACCAGTGCCAGTACAGCCACCAGCAGCTACTCCAGCACCTCCTCCGACTATCCAAACTGTTGACACAACAAACGTGGCAGGTAGCCTTATACTACTCGACTACTTCAACAGTCCATTTTTTGCGCGCACACTTTTCTGGTTCATGTCCTGGGCTTGGCTACACATTGTTCATATGATGTCGAAATTTGATGTTTTTGCAGCTGATTTGAAGCCTGTCATTTTCACCCTGTTGAGACTTTATAATGAGACTTCGGAGGCTGTAGGAGGTGCTAGAGCAAACCCTGCAAAGAAGCGAGAAATAGAAGATAATTCTAGAAAGCTTGGGGCCTTGTTTGTAAAGCTTAATTCTGCAGACATATCACCCAATGCCAGGTCGAAGCTGGTCCAGCTTTGCCAAAGGCTTGATGCTGGGGATTACCAAACTGCCTTACATATACAGGTATCATTTCTTGTGGTAACAGTGTGTGTCGTACATGGCTTGTTTGAGACGACCATTTTCATGGCACCTTTTGTCTGCATATTGAATTAATCCCTTATGCCTGGTTTGTCCTTGTGGTTGTGGAACTATGTAGGTGGGATTGACAACTAGTGATTGGGATGAGTGTGGATTTTGGCTTGCTACTCTCAAGAGGATGATCAAGACAAGACAGGTCCTAGGATAGTGGATTGGTGCTGTTGTAATAGCACTTTCACCTGGGAGTCCTGTGTTTGCTAGTGGTGCATTATCACTATGCTCTGTTGTGTTTAGCGCTTCATTCAGAAGTCGGCATGAGAATTGATGGAGTAGCCGCGTTCATTCTGTGATGAGGAATTAATAGTTTTTTTCGACAAAGAGCGTTTCTTTTGCATGGGCAGATTTATGTACCTGCTAGCTGCCTTGCGTGGCGATTAGCAGTCAGATGAAGTCAAAGATGGTCTTAAATTGATCTTAAAGTGTTCGGCATCATAGGTGTTACTCAACAGGCAGAGATGATTGGATTGAGTGTCTTGCCTTGCCGGCATTCATTGTGTAGCACCATTTTTACTCTAGAAGATAGAGTGAGGAAGTCATTTAATTTAATTGAGGCAATTGTGCTTCTGTGTGCTTTGGTTTTGTATAGAAAGATGTACACTCGTGTGCTTTGTTCATTCCTTAACTGATAAGAGCTAACTTTAAACAACGCATTGGAGGTGATTTGAGGTTGTTATCTTCATTTCCCCATCCCCACCTACTATCCCCACTTTCCTTTGTTTTTGGGCAAACCTGTTTTAAATTGATTGGTCTAGGCAAGCAAATGCGTCCGACATATAAAGATTTTGATCCAGCTATGTCCTCGATTAATTGTTGTTGGGTTGTATTGCCATGATATAAGCTGGATATGGAGAAGTACGAGCATCAGACGCACTTACGCCTTTAAGATTGGCAGTTCTGTTTGTGGGTTTGCATTTGTGGAGCTTTAGAGTATTTAAGGTGACAATGGATGTGTATCAAAAGGCAAGCTTTTATGCATTGCAAATGGTACAGGGACATGGATTCTCACATTGCATTGGCGGGGTGAGCACTATTGTTATGATATCTTATTTATGACAGAGACTTGCATTGTGGCTGGAACCTTCAAGCTACCATGTGTACATGGGAGATGGACGTGCAAGTATGAATAAATAGGATGAAGTTCTATGATGGCCAAGAGGTCCAATGGTATACCTTTTAGAAGCTCTATTTCCAACCACCAGATGTAGCTATTGAAAAGGGATACCCTTTACCTGTCTTGCAATATATGCTTCATATAATTAAACTCAATAGGAAGCATACGTCTGAATGTTTACAATGTAACTGTATTGCTTTGGCATGCAATGCATACTAGGTGATCAAACTGCATTTTTAAAGAAGTATCAAAGGCATCCTAAAGAATTTCTACCTGAATTCTATCATCATTTAATAACTATCACGAGTGCTTTGTCTTCAAGACCATGTTTGTCGACATCCATTGAAGGAGGCTTCGATTTGAGTATGGCATTGTCTGTTTACGAATGATGCAGCTGATGGCTTGCTAAATTCATCTCGAAGATCGACAATCTATGTTGGAATGAAAGGAAGAAAGGAATTGACCATTTAAAGAGGGTATGCATGCATTGGTAATTTAACTCGTAATTTAAGAAATAATGCATGCATTGGTAATTAAAATAAATAGATAATGCAATATTGCAAGTAAAATTAGATTTACAATCCTTGGATTGCTAATTAAAATCAAATTATGACATTGAATATGCCTCTAATGTGTGACGTAGTGTATGCATCATTGTAGACGGTGGCTTGCTAAATTCAGGGAGAAGATTGACAATTTAAGTTGGAATGAAAGGAAGAAAGAAAGTGATAATGTAAGAGGGAATCATGCATCGGTAATTAAAGTTTGTAATTTAAGATAGTGCATGCATTGGTAGTTGAAATTAAATTGATAATGCATGCATTGGTAAGTAAAATGGAATTGATAATGCATGCGGTGGTAATTAAAAGACACTGAATAAAAATCGTGTTACTCTAATGTGAATGCTAGACCTCGGGTTAAGCTAACAGGAGGGTGGTCGTCGAGCGTTGATCTTGGTTGGAAGTTGGAGTCGGTTGAGCATCGATTTTGTTGCAGAGGTGTAGTTTATTGCGAGGTTGGTGCACTGAGCGCATCTCTTCTAGAAGGTGGTTTCTCAGGTAGATATGGTTGTAACAGTCGGAGAACTTGAGTTTGCTAGGATAGGGAGTGTTCACTGCAAGCTGAGGCAGCTTGGTTGCATCAAGAGAGTTTGATAGAAGTAAAGAATCAATGGATTGTCTATTTTGCTCAATTCTATCATGTATACTCCATTGTTTAAGTGTGATTATAACTCGGTATTCTCCCATCATAACATGGTTCCTCTCCGGTAGCTAGTTCCTCTCCTGGAGCTAACCCTGACCTCTGAGTGTTTTATATGTTGGCACCTGTTTTGCACTGAAGCATATTCACTTAGGACTGCAATAGTGAGCATCTTCATCTATTGGGTTGTGAACGGAGCATTTATTTTGAGTTAGTCGGGTCAAAGAACCGAAACGTTAACATTTTTTGATCTTGCTAGGGAAGGGTCAAGCGAATTCCAAGTTGATGAGCTATCAGGAAGGAGGTTTAGAGAACCAAGTTGGTAAGCTTAGTGTCAGTAGAATAAGAAGTGAGTTCATGTTAACCCATGACAAAGTAAAACAATTGTTGGGAGTTGTGGGCTACTATAGAAAATTTATTCAAGTAACTCCAGACGAGTGACATCAACTGGTAGTGTGCTTGAAGATTAGTGTGTGGAACATAGAAAGTATTCGGATTGCTGGCACCTGTTTTGCACTCGAGCACATCCACTTAGGACTGCAAGAGCGAGCATTTTCATCGAGAACAACATTGGGTTGGGTTGTGAACCGAGCATTTCTGAGTTAGTTGGGTGAGAGAACTGGAGGGTCAACATTTTGGCGATCTTGTTGGGGAACGGTCAAGTGAATTCCGACTTGACGAGCTATCAGAAAGGAGATTTAGAGAACCAAGTTGGTAAGCTTAATGTCAGTAGAACAAGAAGAGAGTTCATGTTAACCCATGACGAAGTCAAACAGCTGTTGGGAATCGTGGCCTACTATAGAAAATTTATTCAAGTAACTCCTGATGAGTGGCACCAATTGGTAGTATGCTGAAGACCGGTGTGTGGAACACAGAAAGTACTTGAATTACTATTCGACTACTTTTTGCCTTACGCAATGTCTGACATGCGCTCAGAAAGACGAAGAAGATATGTGGCCAGACGTGACGAGTATCTAAGCCAGAGGTAGTGGTTACATCCGATTATGAGAAGTAAAGAAGTCCCAATAGTTCAATGCCCGAAGGAGATTGGCAGAAGCAATTGTCCAATAGGAGCAACAACCGTGAGGAGAGAGACTCCGCTACGCTACACTAGGATTGGAAGTTGACTACTATGCAAAGGCATAAGATTGGAATGATGGTGCCGAGCCGAGACGTCCTAGATGATTGGCGGATGAAGGTCCATCGTGGCAAATAGAATTCGAGAACTCATCTATGGAGAGTTAAGATTTCAAATGGATGGCCATCTCCTCAATTGAGCATCAAAATAAATGCGAAGACCAACTCAGAGAGCGGCAAAAATGTCTTCGGCAGCACTTGGCTATCATTCTAGAAGGATTGCGTTGAGAAATGTATGAAGATAGACGACGGGCTACAACTGATGGACAAAGAATCCATCGTCGGGAAGATAGGCATGCTTCTAATGGAGAGAGGCACCCCCGAAGATCCGAGGTGAATGAAGAGTAGCTAAGGCAGTTCGTTCGAACAACATACAGAAATACTACTAGGTCGACAGGTATGCGACAAACTGTATCCTTAAGGCTTAAAGATAGTACCAACCGAGTCAGGAGGAGTCTATAACGACCTCACAACCATGAGAGCGGTCATGATAGGTGGGGAGCTAGTGAATCGGTTCTTCCGAGTGGAAGACTTGCTTACTTAGGTTTTGGAGCGGAAAAGTTTAAGTCCAGCTCCAATATCAAGGTAAAGTTTCAAAATTTCAACGGCATGGATGATGATCCTTACAAGTCACTAGCAGAGTTTTTTGCGTGTTTGTCACATCAATAGTGCAACAATAGATGAAGAGTATATGAACTATTTCCCATGCATCTTAATTATTTCCCCCATTGGCATGCAATGTTTGAAGCATTCTTGCAAAGATTCCGACAGAAAATTAACGAGGATGATGTGAGGACAAAGCTTAGTTAGTTAAAGCAGAACACAGGAGAATTTGTCCAAGAATCTGTGCTTAGGATGAGAGCTCTTATCAATCAATTGATTACGGTTCTAGATGACAAGTCTATGCAAGCTTGGTTAATCACAGGATGTACCTCGATA
The DNA here is from genome assembly GCF_047967505.1 of Dipteris shenzhenensis. NCBI lineage: Eukaryota > Viridiplantae > Streptophyta > Polypodiopsida > Gleicheniales > Dipteridaceae > Dipteris > Dipteris shenzhenensis. The sequence continues at coordinate 50,857,893 of NC_141604.1, forward strand.
GATTTATGCAAGCAAGAAATAGTCAAGTCAACTAGAACCTATGAGGAACTGTTAAACTGAGCTGTCTCCTTGGAGAAGAGCGAATGTTCAAAAAACAAGGTGAAGAAAAAAGATGCTGAAAGTGACATTGAGGAGACGCCTACAAAGAAAGATAATTGAAAACTGAGTTGAAGAAGGCCTTAAAAGAATTGGGCATTCGAGCTAAGCCAGGTAACAATGAGAAGTGGTGTAATAGATGTTTTAGAGGTCGACTTGTGGAAGAGGAATGCAAGACTAAGTATTGCAATACGTGCACCAAATTCGGCCATGATGAATTAGATTGTTGATTTAATTGTAAAAATCGCTAAGTGTCAACGAACCAAATGGCGACTAATAACCGGGCACCGAGCGAAAAACCACTATGTCCCAAGCCAAAAGATAAGGGTGACAATGGTAAATATAAGACTGATCCATCTAAAATCAAGTGTTTTTGTTGTGGAGAAAATCATTTACGTTCTGATTGTCCAATCTAGGTAGAAGACTTGAGGTTCTTGAAGAATAACAAAAGAGGTAGATCCAGAATGCTGAGCAATCGTAGCCAAGTTTCCAAAAACAATTGATGCTCAAGTAATCACTCAGTTGAGAGGGCCAGTGACAACCTCTAAAGAAAATTATGCTTCAAGCAAAGATATCAATTGGAAAGCACAAAAGGAATTGGCGGCTAAAATTGCAAAGGAATTGAAGGGAAAAGCTCCAGCAGTAGAAATGTCTGGGAAAACTCAGTATTCTATCATCGAGACTCGAAATGCGAGTCCAAAGAAGCAGAATCAAACACATCACATGAAACTAGCAAAGAGCCCGAGCATGGGAAACATTCAAGAATATGCAAGTTAGTTTAACCTTTACCGAGCTAATGCAAATGGCTCCATAGTGCCATGACTTCTTTGCTCAACAGATCAAGGAGTCATCCGAGCAACCAAAGGAAGTGCAATCCCTAGCCACTATGCCTGCTCCGGTAGTTGATGATGAAGTTTCGATGATTACTATCAAGATTAAGAAGCCAACTATACCAAGTGTAATAGTGGATGGAGGATTAGGAGTGAATATCATTTTTGAAGAGATTGCATAGAGGCTGAAGTTTAAATCATATAAGCCATCACCCTTTCGAGTGCACATGGCAGATCAACGACTGGTTGATCCCAAAGGTACATTGCAAGATGTAGTCATATCGATAGGCAGCATGTATTATATAATTAGTTTCATTGTGATTGCTATGGAGTAGCATGCTTACCCAATTTTGTTTGGGACGACCTTGGCTAAAAAGTGCAAAAGTACTCCATGATTGGGGTACAGAAGAAATGACTATTAAGACATATGGTCAAGATGTGTGTATATCGACCAACCCCCGAAAAGTCCCGAGTTGTTGTTGACCCAAGATTTTGAAAGTCAAAGATTCATTTTCGTAGGATGTTGAGCCTCAGTTGATGGAGTTGCACATCCTACCCATTGGTGGTGAGATAGGATTTTTCAAGTGGTTGCAGGCATTAAACAAAAGTTGAGGGATGAGTAGATTGCTAAGCAGAAGGATCTTTTTTCGAGTGATTTCACTTAGGACATTGAAGGAGAAAGGGAGATTGCTGAGATACCAGTGACTATCACTCGACTTGGTACCCAACAGCTAGTTCCAGAGCCTACACAAGAATTGAATCTTGGCACACAAGATCACCCAGCTATGGTAGTGGTGAGTGCCAATCTTCCTTTTGAGCAACTTGGAATGATAAGAGATTTATTTATCATGTTCAAGGATGTGTTATGGAGGTATACAGACTTAAGGGGAGTTCCTCCTGATTGTGTCAACATAAGATACTGTTAGTGCAAGATGCTAAGCCAATACGGCAACAAAGATACATAATGAAAGCTAATTATGCCAAGCAAGTCAATGCTGAGTTGGATCAACTACTATGTGCTAGGTTTATATATGCCATTGATCGTAGTGATTGGATCTTTCCTATTGTGGTTGTGCTTAAGAAAAATGATAAACTCTGAGTCTGTGTGGCCTATAGGAAGTTGAATGCCCAGACAGTTCATCCTGATGCATTTCCTATACCCTTTACTGACAGAATTTTGGATCAAGTTGCATGACATTAGATGTACTCATTTAGGGATGATTATTTTGGGCTTAACTAGATTATAGTGAGAAATGCCCCATCAACCTTTCAAAAGTTTATGGTTGAGACTTTTCACGATTAGCTCACTGAGTTCATTGCTCTTTATTTAGATGATTTCTGTGTATATTTCTCAGATATTGATCATCTTGGATACTCGGAGAAGGTTTTTCTGAGATACAAACAAGCAAGTATCTCTTTAAATCCAGCTAAGCATGCATTTTGTGTTCAAATTGGTATGCTACTCGGCCATGTTATTTTTAAAGATGGTATCAGAACCGAATTAGGTAAAATTAAAGCCATCCAGTAGATGCTTAAGCCTCAGAACTTGACTCAGCTACGTTCTATTGTGGGGTTTATTAGCTTCCATCGAACATTCATTAAAGACTTGTCAGAATTGCATCACTTTTGTGTGAATTGATTAAAAAAGATGCTAAGTTTGAATGGAATGCCGAGTTGACTATAGTCTTCAATGATTTGAAAAACCGAGCAATGGCTACTCCAATTCTTAGACAATCCAAGTGGGACGTTAACTTCCATGTTCATGTCGATGCTTCTAGTTATGCTTTAGGCATTATTCTGGCTCAGCTGAATGGTTGATTGGACTATCCAATTTATTATGCTAGCAGATTGCTAACTCCTGCAGAGTCACATTATAGCACTACCGAGCGAGGAGCTTTGGGAATGGTAATTTTATTGTGTAAAAGCTAAGGCACTATTTACTCGATAACCTCTTTGTGTTCTATGTGGATCATCAAGCATTACTTTATCTTATCAATAAGACTGTCATTCAAGGACGACTTGTTAGTTGGATGCTTCTGTTGCAAGAATTCAACTTAAAAATTGTTCAGACAAGAGCCCTGTGGATGCTGACTGTTTGTCCAGGTCCAGCACCCAAGGAAACACAAGGAGTTGATATGGAATTGCCAGATACTGAATTGTTTGCAATTAATTATTGTGAGAATGAATATGCCAAGTGGGTGGATTATCTATCTAAAGGCATATTTCTTGAAACCATGCCTCGAGACAAATGCAAGCAATTAGCATTAAAGGTTTTGAAACTTTGATTTTGGTGGATAACTATATCGTTAGTGTGCAAATGGGGTTCTGTGACATTGGGCTTTACCACATGAGCAAGTTGTCAAGTTGTAGGAGGCTCACTCGGGTCCTTCAAGAGGACATTTCCAAGGGGAGATGACCACCAAAAGAATGTTGCAAGTAGGTTTATGGTGGGAAACTTTATCTAAAGATGCTAATACCAAGTGTATGCAATGTAATGTTTGTCAACGCACTGGGTAGCTATTGTCAAATCAGTCTATGCCTTTGCAACCTACAAGACCATGGGAAGCTTTTTAGTGCTGGGTTTTGGATTTTGTTAATTTACCTAGAATAAATATATCATCGTTGCCACTGATTATGCTACTAAAGTGGGCAGAAGCTAAGGCACTCCGAGATAACTCGACTCGGAGTACAACTAAGTTCATATTTGAAAACATTATATGCAAGTATGGATGCCCTTTGTAGCTTGTCACTGATTAAGGGACACATTTCCTCAATGATGTGATGCAGTTCCTCAAAACCGAATTCAAATCATGCATGCAGTCTCAACTACTTACTATGCTCGTGGGTAATGGTGAAGCTAAGTCAACTAAAAAGACATTGAAACTCATCCTCATAGCAGTCCAGTTCGCTAGGGGTGAATGAGATACAAAGCTACACTCTACTTTATGGGCTTACCAGATTGCTTGCAAGGTGACTTCCAATCTTACATCCTTTCATATGGTCTTCGACTTAGAAGCAGTTGCTCCCTTAGAATTTATTGTTTTAAGTATTTGGATTGCTACCAAGCATCACTTAGGTGAGACCGAGGCAATCAAGGGGTGATTGCATCAGCTAGGCCACCTAGATGAGTTACGTCTCCGAGCTTCTTGGTCACAGATGGTCATACAATGGAGAAGGAAGGCCTGGCATGATTGACATATTGTACCTAAGCATTTGAAGAAGGGTATGCTTGTGTCACTCTATACTGCTAAGATGCGGCCTATCAAAACCAAATTTAAGTTGGGTTGGAATGGACCCTATAGGTTAGTGGAAGTTTTTAACAATGGGACAACTCAAACTCGCAGATTTGGAAGGTAATGTGTTCTCCGAGTTGTACAATGGAAGCAAAGTAAAGACATACTGAGCAGCCACAAGTTCTTCAGACAAATAGAACTCGGAAACAAAAAGTTGGTTTACAATGCCTTTGTAAAATTTTCAAAAAGATAACATGCTAGCTGATATTGGTGGCTATTTAATTGGCTATAAGCTTGGTGGCTAAAAGTTACAAAATTAAGTCATTTCACTTAATCCTAATCCAAATTCGAAGCATCATCATTTCATCTCAACACTATTCTTTTCTCCATCATTAGCTAATTAACGATCGCTTTGCTACCTACTGTTATGTTATGTTACATAACCAATTCATTTAATTTAAAGAGAACCTAAGTAACAAGGGTCTTAACTAAAACTAGTACTCACTAACTGGTACTGAAAATAGTCAGGAGTCATGCATGCAATTGAATTTTAAAACAACACACATCCCAATTAAGCCAATTTTGACTCCATGTGATGGATAAAACCACTGAATCAAAGATGCACCATCATTATTATAAGTGTCCATGGACCAATTAAGCCAATTAAGACATGCATGTCAACTGGCCATCATGCAAGCCTAGTGGGTGCAATTGAATGCTAAAACTGAACAAGCATCTCCTTGATCATTTAGTATTTCCTTCAATGCAATGGGTAAAATTAGAGAAGTTCGATCATCTTACCTCTCCTTATTAGCCTTGCGTCCTCTCCTACTTACTGCTTGTAGCCCTACTTATTCCTTACAATCCTTGCACCTCACAAGCCTTAATCTTTTCAAATTTCGTTCCTCATATTATTGATCAGGATTGCGACTTGCAAGCCTTCTCCCTACAACTTCTGTACCTCATATTGATCACGAAAGTCTCAGCAAAGGCACACTGCAAGGTCTAATGTCCTTTGGCTAGTTCCTCTGCAGTGACACCAATGGGTCCACTACTTTAACCAATCTTGCAATCACGACATCCAATGCATCCGCTTCTCTCTCCAGTATTAGTACATTTACAAAAAATCTGAAAGCAATGAATGTGAAGGTATGATACATTGTCTGTGGAAATACTACAGTCCACCTCGTCCACCTCAACACAAAGATGGTTGAGGACATGCTCAAAGTCCCCGGAGCAAATTTTCAAGTTGGTTCCTTAGAGTGTCCATGGAAGAAATAAGATCTCATTAAGGAATCCCCCCTTGTACAAGTTAGCAACATGGTTGAGTCAAGTTTTCAAGCTTGTTAGAAGTTCAAAAAGTTATAAAGAAAATGGGACATTTATTTTGGATACTCAAGGGACCGCAAAGTACTGGCAAGTTCAAGAAATACTAGAGAAACTATATGAAGGTCAAGTATCCTATTCAACAAAACTGTGTTAACCAACTTAAAGAATAGTTTTGAGCACGATCCTCCATTATCACCTCATGCCAATGAGATAGGAGTGCATCTGCTAAAAATGGGCCTTACAAATCAGTTGTGTACAAAATTGATAAAGAGATGAGGAAGGTATAGAGGATATCTAGTGAAGAACACTGAATGCAGTATTTGAGCAACATCTTAGGGATGATATTGAATCCAAGGTAGAGCAAGCACAATCTGAGGCAAATGCACACAAGGAAATTGCCAGTACAATTGTAAAACCAAGGTAGTTGAGGAAAAGGAAAAGGAAATTGAAAAGTTTGCTATGGAGGAGAGGCATAGAAGACAAGAAGAAGAGGAGCATATCAAGTGCCTAAAGCAACAACTAAAGGACAGTAAAGAGTGCGCAGAGGAAGCTCAAGTCCATGGCAACATATCTTGAGTCTTGACAATCAGAGGATGGAAAAGGGTAGACTTTTCAAACAATTTTGCAATATGCAAATTGCATTGATAATTGAAAAGGCAGCAATCAAGACAAAGGATAGTGTGGAACCTAGAGAGGTGTTAGGGGCCTACACAAATTCTTGAAAGCTCGAGAAAATGCTAGGATTCATATTGAGCAAAGAGCATCTCCTGGCAAGATGAAATGACTATATTGGAGGAGGATGTTCTACAAATTGGAACTTGAGCAGAATGCCATTGTGCAGGAGCTTGGTAAGGCTATTGATAATGTTGAGAGGAAAGGTTCCTATAATGCGAATTGGAGGGTGGAGCGATCCTGGTATAGGTTGCTTACTTAGATCTTTGAGAAAAAATTAGAACTTTTCAAAAATAGTTGGTGGCCTCTGATTATTCCATTGCCGAAAGTGAGTACATAGAGGAGCATATGAAGGACAATATCCACACCATCAAGTTAAGAAAATAATTAAAAAATAGCTTGCCTTGATGAGTCATAAATAGTGATCCTCATGGTAGCATACGTAAAATCTAAAAGGTATACTGCAGAGATGCAACAGGGTTAAAAGTGCACTTCTATTACTTTGAAGTATTCATGAAGGAAACATCGACACATAGTTTGTGTAACTATCCATTGCCTAACACATGGATAGATCAGATGTGTGTTTGCCTCATGAAACTATTGACAAAAAGGTGGAAGCTATCCAGGCAATCCATGGAGAGATTGATGATGAACTTCCATCCACAACAAGAAGTAAAGATGGGGGAGATAAGTTGTGGATATCCACCAAAAAATAAGGCAAATCAGGGAGAGCCAAGTTGCGGGTGTCCAGTTGTTTCTCAGCCATTGTTGGATCAATCTTGGCATGTGACTTGAGACTTTCAGTTCAAATACCATCTTGATGTTTGTTTTATGATGTATCAGAGCTCAATCATGATACCTATATGATGACTGATTACAATTTAATTTCTCACTTTTTTATTACGTGTTCATTTGGGTGGTGGCCAATTGCCTTGCAGCCTAGCCTTCTTGTTGTTTGGATTTTGGAATTTTAATTCTGAGATGTGACTTGCAGTTCTGTACCCTAAAATCCATTGTCTCTATACCATAATATTTAATGTTACGAATGTCAAAACTCACTTGAGATAGAGCTTTCATGATGGACTTGGTCTTCTTCCGTATAGCGACATTGAATTGGCACTTTCACACAAGAGCATGGGGCAGCTTCATGACAATTTTTGTAGCTTGCTATGATCTTGGTTGGATGGCACCGAGCCCAGTAGTATTCAAACATTTAATAGCTGGGTATATCTATCATCGATGCCTACAAGACACCGCATGATGTGCTCATGAGTGTCTACATCTATTTTAAAGATCCTTTTACATTTCTTTCCTCCCGATACAACTTGCATTCAAAACTTGATAGATTTGACTAGATGAGCATAAACAAATATCTATGCTTTTTATTTAAGATCCTATATTTGTAGCCTTTCTTGGATGTCTTCGCGTACCAAATATCTCCAACCACTACTTTTCAATTCTTATAGACATGGTGTCTACAAGCTGCAAACTCTAGCACAATGATTACAACTAGCACAATGGTTTCAACCAACATAAATGTGGCTATTATTTGTACCCTCATTATAGTCCCTTGCAAAATGGTTCTCTCTCTCTCTCTCTCTCTCCCCAACCCCCAAGTTTAGAAATGTGATACATTTTTTAAACCTTGCAAAAATGGCCACACCCTAGCCTAGCTCTATATGAGAATCCGGACCCATATTTTGATTTTTGTTTATCCAATCTTTAGTTTCACTCTTTGCCAGGGCATCAAATGCATTGTTAAGTGCTAGAGAGTCATCTAGCTTCACTTTGCCTTTGTCAAGAGAGAGTAAGGGTTCGGCAGGACCTTCCTTCTGATGAAAGATTTTTTTAGAAGTACCTAGGACCTTGGGGATCCATCTTTCAATTTGCTTGTTGTTGATAGGTGCAGGAGGATCCTTGGGTTTAGCTTTGGCTCTCCTATGCGGGCAATTTTTAACTGCATGACTTGATAGTCCACAAAGGAAGCACGAATTTGGGAGATTTTTATAGAGAACGGGTTGCTCTCTGTACACACTACCATTCCTATTCACCATTACCAAGGTGTTGGGCAGATCCTTAGCAATGCCCATTTTGATACAAACCTGAGGATTAGCTCTAGGACTAATAAAGCTTTTTTTCTCAACTCCAATATCTTTCCCAACCCACTGCACGAAGAGGCCATTTGGTTGTAGAGAGAGAGGGGCAAATCTAGGAGCTCAACCCACAAAGGGGTAATGGTGGACCTAGGTAGATCAGGATTGCAGTTCTGCTTCCACCTCTCTAAGTAGAGAGTTTGGTGTCTGATAGTCCACAAAGTAAAAAAAAAAGCCTTGGAGACCATGCTAGGAGACTCAAAGAGGAAGACAAAAAAACCTTTCCTCATAAATCTAACATTGGTAACATTGATGCCTTGTCTTACCCAGTTTGTTCTCACCCAACTCTCAATCAAAGCTAAAAGAGGTCTGGGTCCTGGAAGAAATCCTATCAGAGCATGAGTGCTAAGCCATTCTATAGATTCAAATAGAAGATCTTCGTTGATAAAGGTGACGATTTGCTTACCTCTTGCATATTTTTGGCTCTCACTAGCAATAGCCTCTTTCTCTTCATCAGTAGGTGTATTAGAGCATTGACCTAGCAATTCTTGACACCAGCAGGACACCATCGGTTGGGTTCTTAGTGCTTCTTCATTGTTTTCGAGCTGTCAAGAAATGCTATTTAGATTGCCTTTTGCACAAACAACAATTTTCAGTAAGATCATAAACTATCATAGTCAATCACATCAGCGCAATCACTCAGATATGGGCGATGCTATGCGAGATCCATGAGATCACTACAAGAACACATCTTGGAGAGAGGAGCCGTGAGAGGACATGCTTTTAGGCCAAGGGAGAACTTCCCATTTGACTGTAGAGTCCGCGTTACACTCCATACTAGTCATGATTCTTGTAGAGTTGGGTTCAGAGCTGGGTTCAAAAAAAGCATCACGAGCCTCAAATCATGAACTAGCTGCTTGCTACTACTGCTACAGTTGGTAAAGAATAGCATCAATAAACACTACATCAGGAGGGGAGATGCCACAGTGGTGGAGAAGGAGGGGCGGATTGGAGCATGATGGTTGGAGCATGAAGACCGTAGCAAAAGAGGAGGGGGTATGCCTACGAAGGACCTGGAGGGCAGACCAAGATATGTCCGTGAAGGAGAATTCAAAAAAGGGTGGGGACAATGGATGGGGCAACGTGTTTTCCTTGGGCAACAATGTTAAGGGGGACTTAAACTAAATGACACTAACAACAATGCTAATGGGAATTTAACCTGCCTATCCTAACTTCACTTGAAACTAACCTTACTCACTTTATCTAACACAAGACTAGTCCAACCAAACCTGGCACCATAATGTGAACTCGGCTTGACCCTAACTAGCCACTGCCACTACCTAACATTCTTTTAGATTCCGAGAGTACTTCTCCATGTCTCCTTTTACTAAACCATGGATTAGGAAATATAAAAATTTAAAAACCTAAGATTATCTACCACTTTAAGTAGATTAAACAATCATTAATATGACTTTTAGCCCAACCAATAATCTCATAAGAGATTACCACATGACCACACCAAAATTAATAAATAAAATTAAAGCGTAAATGGCTAACAACAAACATTACACTTATTAATTAGAAATATTAGTAACTCTCATCATCATTAAAAGTAAGTAGTCTATACTAATTCCTATTACCAATTTGAAATGAAAACCTACTGACCTTGGCATATCAATTAAGACCGCATAATAGTACTCACAACTCATCATCCTCTATCAAGAACTTATAGGCTAACTTTTTAAAGAGGAACCCTAATATACACACACACACATAGCAAAGAAACAACCACACATACACACACATAGAAAAGAAACAACCACACACACACACACACACACACACACACATGTACACTCCACGTACACATCTTTTAATATCATATGCCACCATATGGATCCATATTAACAAAGGCTACATAGAAAATGTCACCCAAAAAGTCCACATAAAAAATTTCATTCTTTAATTTTGTCATTTAAATCATTTGATTCTTCTTGCTAAGAGTCTACTTGTTGCTTATGTTTACCTATGTAATGTAGTGTCCTTCCATGTCCTAATTGAAGATAGAAGCATGAAGACATATATCCCTAATATATGACTTGACGAGGGGTAGACATAGTGCTAGTGATGGGCCTATCATAGGCTTAAGTTAGCCAAATATATGTTGGATATAAGGGCACACATTGGTCCAGTTAAGGTACTAATTGAGTACTAAATTCAATTTGTACTATCTCGGATATATTGGCTACAATAGTACATTGCATTTACATTTCATGAAATATCAAATGGCTTCATGTTCAAATAGATAAAACCTCCTCATTATTATCATTCTAGCAAACATTAAATGTTAACACTAGATTGTACTTGATTGGACAAGTCTTCTTTTGGTGCTTAATTTTATAGATCTAGCCAAATTTTAAAAATTTATATTTAATATGCTGGCGAAAATTTCCCAAATATATATATTTATTATATTAAACTTTGATGAATTTTGATGGACTTTATTTATAATTTTATAATCTTAAAGGCTAAACCTAGCTCTTTCTTTAATTTTAGTTTCAAATTGTGGCGAATATACTGAGATGTTATTTTTATAAAAGCATATAAACTTTCACAAGCCATATAAAACTTTCGCTTATTAATGAAACTAACGTGAAAAAATCATCCCTGGTCACAGATTTGTTAATTGATGAAATTGTGTCCATATAAGCTTATTGTAGCATGGGATGGTGAAACCAATGTTAATTGTGAATAATTCTGCTATGAGAACTCACCCTGGTCATGGCCATACCAATGTTGAGGGGGATGTTACTCCTGAACAGTAATTGTTGTGGTTGTCTCTAGGAAGTCAAGGTCAGAATGTTGCTACTAGGTCGATTATTGTAGGTGTGATTGGTTGCTGAGAGCCAGGACACTGGTCATGGCAAGACCAATGTTGAGGGGGATGCTACTGCTGTGCAGTAATTATTGTGGCTGTCTCTAGGAAGTCAAGTTTAGAATGTTACTACTAGGTTGATTTATTGTAGGTGTGATTAGTTGCTAAGAGCCTAGACAAGATGTACAATCTGCAAAAAGACAATCTTAGTTGTTGCGAATGGATAGGTACTGGTGTCATAGAATAGACTCAAACCTCACATGCAGTGAAATGAACTGATGAACTCTTTCCAAGGACTCTAGATGCACTCACTAAAGACATTTAGAACAACATGAGCCTTCTTTAGCATGTACACTTATAGATGCATGGCAGTTGGTCAAACCACATGTTGTGATATTACTTTTCAATGGAAGGGCTCCTTCATTTCGCTTGACTGTGCGCATTTTAAGTGTCTAAGGTGACAAATTTAAATAAATGCAGCAAAGCATGTTGCATCTATAATTTTACAGCAGCAATATTAAAATGAAATCTGATTTGCTGCTATCATTATGCTTTATTGCTTCGTTCAACAGTTCAACAATGTCCAACACCAGTTATCCAGATGCTTAAAATCCAAAGCAGGTTAAAATGTCCACGTAAACTTGAAGGCAATCTCCAACAGATTCATTGTCTCCTTTGGCAATTGGCTGGTTTGCAATTAGCTGTAGCTTTGCCATGCAATTGCTGTGGCTTCAGTTGCAGCAACTGTGACTACTTATGTAGTGTAGACACTCTGGGAAAGGAGGTATAGTCCCTACAATTCACAAATATTTTATGTTGGGAAAGAAAGTATGAAAGGAACGGAATAGCAAAGGAAAATTGACATTCCCCTTCATCATTCTGGACTAGTATTCAACTTTTTATATGCAGAACATAATAGCAATAGTACGATTACAATTGCACCTGCAATTAACCTTACATTCCCTTGGAAATGCGGTTAGACTCTTTCACGTATCAGATTAATTTGGGAACAATAAACAACAGTGAGCCAAAAACTTCTCCGCAGAGGTATGGAAATGAAGTAAAAAATTAAAAGTGTACTGTGTGCTTGTAAATCCATGTAGAAACAGTGAGACACAAAATGTAGTTGTTTATTCATAGAGTGGTTACATATATAGGCAACTGCCTCCATGTAGGTAGATCCCAGATCCATAATCATCTCCCTAGTTATCTCAATCAATCACCTCCTATGATCACTCACTCATCACACCAACCTGACACACCTAACTAGAACCTTCTAGCACACCTACACTTCCACACTTCTTGCATAGGACTCCAAGCCCATAGGCGCGCGCACACACACACACACACACACACACACACACATCAATTTTCCCCTTCATTCCCCCTCACAAATTGATGACCTCATCCCTTAGCAGTAGTACATGGGATTCTCCATGGCTTGCCCACTATCATGTGGCAACACTCATGGCCCCAACCTGTGACTCACTCATAGGGTTCTTGGTTTACAACTGAGAGATGGACACAGACTATGTATGTAAAGCCCAATGAGTCCAACAAGGAAAAATCTCAAAAGACTAACAATCATTTAAGGATGGACTTATCCATGGCAGAGAACCATTATTGACCTCATACACACATAACTCAGAAAACATATGGATCCTTACCCTTGTCAGATTTGACTTGGGTGTTGTAAGCAGTGAGAGCTTGAGTTTTAACATTCTTTGGTTCTTCTTCTTCTTCAGTTTCTGCTTCCTCAACAAGATTTGCTGAACATCTCTTTTTGGCATAACATTGCTTTTCAAAGTGTCCAAGTTTGCCACAAAAGTTACATTTCATTTTGCTCTTTCCCTTGAAATTGCTTAAGTTGCTTCTGGCCAAATATGCTCCTTCTTTACTTATCTCTGGAATATTGGTAAGTGTGGTTACAATAGTGCCATATTCTTCATTGAGACTTCTAAGTAAGATGGCAATGACAATATCTTCATCAAGATTAAACTTGATGTCAGATAACTCAAAATGCTCTTCATTGAATTTAGATGTGAAGAGATGGTCTCCCCCCTATCCAATCTTAAGTCAAAAAACTAGATAAGCAAGCTATACTTAGAGCATCTTCCCTGTGCTCCAAATACATGCTCAAGATGAGTCCATGCAGCATGAGCAGTCTCACATCTATCAATGTGATGAATAAAGGAATCACTTAGACCAAGAGCAATTATTGTAAGAGCTTTTTCATCTTTTGGAAGCCATGAAGCTTCTCCTTCTCTAGTTGTAGGTTTAGTTTCTATTTGCTACCTTCCATATTCCCTTTTTCATGAGAATAAACTTCAGTCTTGTTTGCCAAGTGTGGAACCCCTCTCCTTCAAACTTATCTATTTTCAATTTGGAAGCCATTTAGGAAGGTCTTACCAAATTAATAACAGTGTCTAATCCCTTTACAAAAGGTCAATCTTTCTGAACAAAAAAATCACCTTCACCATATAGATGCAAATTACAAGATAAGAATTCTGAAAAACCTAATTGTTTGGCATAATCATAACCAATTGGCTTCTCCCACAACCTCTTAACTGGAGTCTTTTTCACCTTGTACTTTGTCTTTGTAGTCTTCTTGATTTTGGAAGAGCTTTGAGAACTTGAGGTTTTGGCATGTTGTCAAGAGATTAGCACCAACTGAACTAACATTCTCTACACTGAAATGACATACTTTGAACTGATTTTTGAAAGAATAATCTTTGAACAGAGTGTTTTACTCCTCAAGCATTTAGTGTAGCATAAAAAACTCCAAAAAATACACTAGAGATGCTTGTAGAGTACATGTAAACTTGAAGGATGAAATTTAACCAAATGAGAGCAGCTCTTTGAGGGCTTTTGTTGCACAATCAAAGATATAGGACTAGAGAAGACCCAATACCAAGCTTGGGCGAAATGTCGCATCAAGTTGCCATAGCTAGAAGCTCCAAAGTCAACTGGTTTTTTCGTAAAGTACGCCTCAATTATTGGAGCATTTGCCTTCATATTTGAGCTATGGATAGCTCTTGGTGTCGCCCAACTTCCTCTAAGAGGAATTACCAAAATGTACCTCCAACAGGTCGCATTTGAAGAAATTGTGTAGACTGTATATATTATCGGCATGAGCTGTAGGAGCACTAACTTCACAATTCCTTCAAGGTGGACGTGCGCCCTAGTGAGGGGAAGCTACAGCAAAAAGGACTAGGAAAATGGTGGCTTGTAGGTGGAGAACAAGCCTAAGGAAATTCAGGAAGGAAGGAGGGAGAGAAAATCTTCATTTGGTGAAGATGAAGAATCTAGGAGAATCTTAGTGGAATCCAAGAAAGGCTCAAAGAAGAGAACTCAAGGAGGCTCATGGAGGCTAAGTGGCTCCATGTAGAAACAATGAGACACAAAATGTAGTTGGTTATTTATAGAGTGGTCACATATATAGGCAACTTCCTCCATGTAGGTAGATCCCAAATCCACAATCATCTCCTTGATTATCTCAATCAATCACCTCCTATGATCACTCACTCATCACACCAACCTAACACACCTAACTAGAACCTTCTAGCACACCTACACTCGCACACTTCTTGCATTGGACTCCAAGCCCATAGGCACACACACACACATCAATTTGCCCCATTAGTGCTACTGATTAATTTCAATGACATGGCATCAATAAGGCGTTCACTGAGCTGTTACATTCACATCACATAAATATATTCTGCTCCAATTGATTCTTTCACGTATCGGATTAATTTGGGAACAATAAACAACAATGAGCCAAAAACTTCTCAGCAGAGGTATGGAAATGAAGTAAAAAATTAAAAGTGTACAGTGTGCTACTGATTAATTTCAATGACATGGCATCAACAACATGTTCACTGAGCTGTTACATTCACATCACATAAATATATTCTACTCCAATTGAGCTGTTACATTCACATCACATAAACATATTCTGCTCCAATTCATTTCAAAAGAAAATTGAAGGTACAAACAGCAGCAGCAGAAAATATGTTGGGACAAGTCAATGTTTGTGAGGCAAGCTGAACGAACATAAAAGTTCGAACAAACTTGTGGACACAGGTGATGTATATAACATTGCCCAAACAAAAAACATTGGTTTTCCATGTCATTGGGAATCCACTTATTACATTGCAAATTATTCGAGAAGGAGCTCAAGCAACTCGCTCCTTGTACTATGCAACATCATCATGCATTGGGTTCAAACGCTATGATGGACCCAACACTGTTTATTGTGAAGCTGCCACTAGGCTTGATGTCGAGCAACAGCGAACAAGTTTGCACAACGCTAGTAGCATGAAGTTCCAAGAATGGAGCGTCTATCTAGAGAAGAGCGTCCACATGGTTCCCACAAATCTGCACAGCAACATCTGAAGCATTTGGCAAAAGGATCCGTCCAGTCAAGCAGGGAGTTTTGACTATACGTTGCACCAAGTCACATGTAAAACAAAAAGGGCGACCTAGCTCACGGCTAACTTGTACGCCTCCACATGAAGCGCACTGGTAGTCAATAAGCTGACCATTTAGGTGTGAAATGAAGCACGCCCATCACCTATTAAAAACACGAAATGAATCATTCAGACAAAAAGCATTATGTATGTACTTCAAAACCTTCGATTGTCAACACATCATACCTTCCGCCCGTACCCCAAGTCTGAAACTTGGCTCATGAATGCTTGCTACTACAATTCCTCTCTTTTGCCCATCTGGGGTCTCAGCTAGAATAGTAAAATCAATAAAACCCAAGGAATTTTTTCCATGCATGTAGGAGACATTTCTGAGGGTGTACATGACAATGCCCTCTTCATGGTATTCCTGGATTAAGCGTGACAATACATTCTTCCGCTCGCCAACAAAGTGTGAAGTTGAAAGAATGTTGTTCAAAAATCAGATTAACGACTTTGATGGAGAGCTGTTGTCTCACAAAATTATCTATGACAACATACTGATACTTACAATAGCTCGGTCTTCGTGCAACGGCCCATCTGCTATTGTCAAACTATCTGTGTCAGCATTTATTATCACAAAAGCAAATGATAGGAGATGCCCAAGGCACGTAACAAGAAATTGTGGTCTCAGGAAGCATTCTAAGAACACCTTCGAAAGGTTCTCCTCTAATAACATTCATAGTCGCATCTACATGTTGAAGGGACAAGTTGCATGTTCCACCTTCACCAATAGTTTTCTTAACAATGGTGGGGCCCTAAATCTGGTAGGAGGAGTCAATGACTAGGTTATCTCTATATTGGGGCACATACACATGTGGCACAACCAAAGTGACTGTCATTATCAGTGAAATCGGCCCTCAAACATGTGGGATATAATGCCTCCCTAGCCTTATAAGTCCCATATTTGACTAAAAGCCTCCCCTCAAATGCGAACGGGAATCGTATGAACTCAGAAAACTCTACAATTCACAGTACTGGAAGTGAATTTCCACCTCGCACAAAGTTTGGTGGAGCAGCTAGCACTGTTGATGCACGCTCTGGTGCACTCAAAGGAGGCTGACAAATGGACCTAGCTACAGGATCACGCAATGAATTCACCTCCTCAGATAATTCCTGTTTCACTGATGAGTTTTTAATGGCTGCAAGCCAGTGTACAACCGTGCTAGATGAAGTTCAACGTGATTAAAGCATGTTGTGCAAAGAATATTGTGCCCCACTCATATCATCACTTAGGCTGCAATCAAAGACACTAGTGCGAGCAACAGAATGGAATCTACACCAATAAATATTCGAGATAATGGTACGCAAGAGGGAATCCGATTGCAAAAGAATTTGAATTCCATGTCAAAAGTGAACAAGTGATCATGTATTAAATGAACGTTGTTTTGGACAACATACAGGACCTCATAACTGTCCACTATGTGAAAACAACCAGTTCACTACATAGGACAACATGTGCTCACGATGATGTTCTGTGCAAAATGCTTACTACATCTATTTCTAGGCTCAAAAGCGCATTAGAAACAGAAAATACTGCAGTCACTATGACCTATACTTGCAACCATAGCCTACGGTTTCTGTAAAAAATACCTGCAGCAAAAATCACAATTGTGGACAAGTGTCACTACTTTTTTTACACAACATCTATCGCTGCCATACAACAGCAGATTTCCCCAAAATATCTATGTGACTACCTTCAGCGTAAGCTTGCCTAGCCGCAGCAAGAAAAGCTTTCCTTAAAGATTTCGCAGAGCTAGATTTCTTAATTGCACCAATGTTTGAAATGCCACCGGACTTCAAAGCCTTATAGTACGGAGTCAGAGCCAAAGGTGCATTGGAGGAAGTTGTATCCTCTAATGAACAGAAAAAATAAGCAATACGTGTGTAAAGAGATGATCAGCACATGCTTGAACTTACTTTCAGACATTAAGGTTAATATAAAAACATGTCCACCACAAATGATCAATTGGCATACCTTCAATATTGGTCATTGGAAACTTGGATGATTGACAAACTTCTCATGCGGTATTGAGTGGTGATAAGCCTATAGAATGGGAGGCAATGACCATTGCAATAAAACAAAACTAAAGAGAAAAACAAACACACATAACTAATGCAGATGGATTGCCCTTACCCTTGAAAACGTTGCTACCCTCATTGCAACAAATGTCAACATCCTCCAGGCTCTTTACCCTTCCAAGTGTCCTTCTCCCTTGATTTCTCGTAATACGATGGAATGCCTTCCACAAAAGAACGTGACAACGGGCTGTAGCCTGCAGATTCTTCAGTAAGAAATGGGCAGAAAAGTAAATACATGTCCTCATTCCATGTAAATCCTCTGCCCCAGTCAGTCAACAAGCACCCTTACATAATGCAATCAAAAATAAATTCTATGTGGTTTGTCAAGAGCAGAGGGAATAAACCACACAATACCCATGGTTTGCACATAAATATGTATCCTCCTCTGCAAGCATGCAAGCAGTTCATAATGCACATGAAAAAAAACTATTAAAAGACAAAGGGACACTAACCCTCTTGAAGCATAGAGAAAAGTCTCTACAAATCTCGTAAACGACTCAAACATTACAAATCTCTACTGCTCAAGGGTAAGTGAGCCAACAGAGTGAAACAAAACAGTCAGATAGTAGTGCTGAGTGAAGCACGCAGAAATTAGGATAGGCCTTCCTCACAATTCCACAGTTAACAGCTGCACCCAAGGAGTTCAATACGCTATGAGAAAAATTGGGAGATCGAAAAGAAGCTGAATAAAAAGTACAGGTTCATTGCGCTATGCATTAGGCAAGATCACAAACATTATGTCGTTCTGGCATATGGCAACGTGTGTAAGTAATAAATGAACAGCACATGGTCAACAACGAGTACCAGTTTAGGCTCAGGATGCCAAAATTTTATTTGCCAAACGCTAATACCTTATCAAGAAAGGAGCAAGATGAAACATTTCGCTCCTGCTTCCTTTGCAATCTTCTGCTCTACCGTTCATTCTTGGAAGCTCTTGGTGGGCATCGCATGTATAGTTGTTGGAACCGCAAAGGATTGCAAGAGCTAGTGTAACGATACCTAGAATGTTTTCGTGTAATCACATCAACAATCGAACAGCTTTTTCTGGGAATTCTTGCAATCGTAGGATGATTGCCTGTCTTGGACAACTGGCAGAAATCTTTGGTTGGCTACCCAATATGCACGAATTGCTTGAGAATCTGTGACATCTACACCATTCTCGGTTACTCACGATCCTTGTAGTTTAATTCTGCCTCACAGCTCAACGTTCCCAACCCTTGCTACTGTTGGAAGGACGTTTCGTGTAGCTCGGGTAATGCCCATCTCATTGCTGGCATCTCCCACGTCCCTTACCTTAACCTCTCCAACAACCGTTTGACACAAAACATCCCAGTCGGATTGATGTTCGTATCCGAACTAAAAATTCCTTGAACAAAACTATCCACACAGGCATGGCTCAGAATAGACAGCGCCCAAGACTACTATTCATGAATCGCAATAGCATGAGACTCTACAGTTCTAGCATGATCCAACTCGCAGACAACGGAGAAAAATAACAAAACGAACCGCTGGACTCCGAACTCGCATCATACGGTTTCTCATTCGACTTCTCTTGTTGATGGTTTCCAAAGTTCTTCTCCAAATATGCGGGAAATCAAGACAAAAGAAGGGAAGTAAGCAAAGGAATATCAATTTGAAGTGAAGGAAGATGAAGAAAAATGAACGAAAAGTGCGAAACCTCTCCCAAAAGTAGTGCTTTCAGTATCAATGGCCTCTACAATGCTCTCGGTTGTGTTGCTGGCCGCCATAGCTTGTACGGAAGATAAACGATAGTATAGAAGTCATGCAATGAAGAAAATCTTGGCAAAACGGAACCCCACAGTGGAGGTACCAAAAACATGAAGATCAAGAGAGACCAGTCAAACAGCCAAAGACGATGTCATGACATGATTAGTGGATCATTCTAGGGAATCTGTACATTACCCTATGGTTGTCACAAGGTAAACTAGCCAATTGAATATAATAAAATATGCACGTTTGCATTAGGTCCTAGGATGGTTAGGAAAGCGTAGCATTGTGCATGGGTATTGCATTAATCAATGGTAGGCATAAGGAGTCATAGGTTAAGGGTAGAATAATGGGGTATGCCCAAAGGATGTGATCCCAAGAGGCATGAGGGTTGTACCTTCTCGTGTCATTCATGGTGTGTGAGTATGGGCATTTGCATGCATATGGATTGTGGCTTGTGTGGAGCATGTAGAGAAGTCTAGCAAAAATACACTCATGTGGGTACTCCTTCCACCCCATTTGGAGGGCCGATCTCCTTCAATTTATGCATCATCTACACACATGTGCATCCCTGCATTCAAGATCGTGACAAGTAATATCAGAGCCAAGATCCTCTGATAGTGAGAACCTACCATGTGGAAGTTGCAACAGTCGCTAACATCGGCGTGAAGTCATCAATGAGAATCAAGAATCACCATCAAGAAATCACCAGGGGGCTTCCTTTTTTCTCTCTGAAAGTCGCTCTCTTCTTGCGATAGGCAATCTTTATTTGGTAAAGTTGATTGGCAATCTTTTTGTAAGAAAAGGGGGACCGGCCTTGCATTGTGAATTGGGGGCCTTCAGGGCCCGAGCTATAGCAGCAGAAGCCGTCGCCACCTATTTAAGGCCGCCTATCGTGCATGGTAGGACGTGCCACATAGTTTAGCCGCCGCCTATTTAAGGCCGCTGCCCAATCACGCTTCCCTTGAGAGTAACACCTCCTCCTCCTTTAAGGCTGCATGTAGAAGCACAGCGAGCAACCATCCACTTGGCACATGCTATCACACGTGCCACGTAGCCTGCGATCTTCTTTGCATCCACGTTGAGTTGTCGTAGACTCTCTGCTTCTACCACCTTTATAGCCGCCGCCACATCCTCTATCACCTCTGCAGGCTGCTGCCAACTGCCTCTGCAGTTACTGTTAGGATATATGTGATCAAGGGCTTGCTAGGTGCATGTGTGCATCCACTAGTAGTCATATGGTTGTGTGTGTGTGTGTGTAGAAGAGGCACACTTGGTGCCATAGACCATGACATAGGTGATGATGTAATGCAAAGGTCCGCACATGGGGTGGTGCCTATGATTGTGGAGTTCCTATGATTTAGGAGTTATCTCCTTTGATGTAGGAGGTGCCATTGATTTAGGCCCTCTCTCCATTTCTATAAAAGAGGGACTTCCCTCTCACAATGAATAGAACACCCATTGCTACATCTTTTGTGTTCTTACTCCTCTTGCCACAATGCATCTATTCTCCCCCATGTTCCAACATTTGGTATCACAGCCATGATCCTCCTTGAGCTTTTAGACTCCTAGGCTGCTACCTCATCATCTTCCTCAACCTTCTTCCATATCTCTCCCATTTTTCCCAATTCTCCCCGAATCTTGCAACATCAATTCCTCTAGATCCAACCGTTAACTTTCAAAATTCTTCTGGCTCCAGCTTTCTGATGCTAGGGCGCACCTCTTTACCGTTGGGATTGACAGAATTTTACTGTGAGCAACCATGCCGCTTCGTTCTTTGCTCTCCAATCTAGCTCACAATTCCGCTTGTTGGGAGACAATTTCACAAAAAACTCTTAGTCATAGTTGGGCAACCTATGAGCTAGTTGCTGTTCAATTTTGAGCGCATAAGAAGAAAATGCAGAAAAACCAATCGAGTTTGATGCTATTGTCCCAGGCGATTTGACGCAACTCTGTGCCTCTTCTTGGATGAGGATTCTCTCTGGTATGCAGGCTTCCATTTGCCTTTGAAAGCCCTTTCAAAGCTTTTATCTTCAGCTTCAATTGCACCCTCCAACTTCAGACTGCTCTCCCCTTTTGGCCTTCTCTCTGGTAAATTCTCGTTAGCCTTAGATCTTTGCACATCTGGCCTTCTCTCTGGTTCGTTAGCCTTAGATCAATTTGGGGGTAACAGTGATATTTGCTTCTCATATGAACCATTGAATATGGTTAAGTGCTAGAAAGTTTCATTATTATCTCAGTTATCTTTGGTCTTTTGGATGTTTGACCATTGGAAGTGATTTGAGCCATTTTTCAGTCTTATCTTTGGAGCATTGTCCTATGGTTTCACATTTTTGGTAAATGCTTATGATGCAATTATAATATATTTTGAATTGAATGCTATTTTGTGAAGGAATAGACATTGTATTCCCTTTTTGCTAAGAGTTTGGGGTATCTAACTATCTCTCCAACCAATTATACGTGTGGAGAAGGAGACTTCTTTGTAAGGGACTAGACACTGCCACATTAGTGGTAAGACCTTCCCAATATGCCTTCATCATATAGTTCCTCTAACATTGATTATGCATCTCAGAGGAAAGCATTCCAAAAGAAGCCAAGAATGAGAGTAAAGCCCTGTAATGGTGAATATTTCATCAAGGTGAACACTAAGAAAAAGATGTGCCTTATGTGGAGTAATCATATTATGGAGTATTGCCATTTAAAAAAGTTTTCTCTATAGCTGCTCTCTAAGAGACAAGCCCAAGAAGAGGAAAGGAATGACTCCCAAGAGAATGAAGCATTTCATGTGAAGAAGAACTGCATCAACAACAAAGAAAATCTTGCTGAAGAAAAGACTCCATCAACAAATGAAGAATCGAACTTTGTGGTAGAAGATAAAGATTATGTCTTTTGAGCACTTTGTCTTTTGAACTTTATTTATCATCACTTGGTCAAATTTTGAGGTTCTCTGCCTGGAATAGTACTCCAAAAAGAATGTTATGTGTTTTTCCTTTTGTAAATCACCTCTGATCACCATATGATGTGTGTTTGCTCCCATGGTACCTCTTGTAGACATGAGAAACTAGGTCCACACAAAGGCCTATGATTAATCCTTGTACATGCAAGAGAGATAACCATTTGGGGGGTCTATCCCATTTTTGTAAACCTTGACCCTTGGGAACCTTTGCTAGCATGAGATCCTAGCCATAGATTTATCCTTGACCACCATGAGATGGCATGTGAAACTATGTGACTAGATGAATCCTTGACATAGTAAGAGGCAAACCCTTGAGGGGGGGCATGTTAGGATATATGTGATCAAGGGCTTGCTAGGTGCATGTGTGCATCCACTAGTAGTCATATGGTTGTGTGTGTGTGTGTGTGTGTGTGTGTAGAAGAGGCACACTTAGTGCCATAGACCATGACACAGGTGATGATGTAATGCAAAGGCCCCCACATGGGGTGGTGCCTAAAATTATGGAGTTCCTATGATTTAGGAGTTATCTCCTTTGATGTAGGAGAGGTGCCATTGATTTAGGACACCCTCTCTCCATTTCTATATAAGAGGGACTTCCCTCTCACAATGAATAGAACACCTATCGCTACATCTTTTGTGTTCTCACTCCTCTTGCCACAATGTATCTATTCTCCCCCACATTTCAATAGTTACCTCAACCCCGCCACCCTCCTTTGCCATTGCCACGTGCGGGGACTTTGCTGCAACCATCAACCTGTGCAGCCTTGCCTCTATCCCCCTATTGTGTCGCCCTTTGCCACCGCCGTCTCTACCCTCTACAGCTGTCATCATTAAAGCCCCCCCCCTTACTTTGCCATTAAAGCCCCCCCCCCCCCGCCCCCCCCGCCCCCCTCTCTCCTTGCATTTCAAAAATCCCCCCCTCCCCCCCTCTTAGTTTTCCTCTCATTACCCTTTTTCTCTTCCCCCCCCCTTACCTTGCCATTTTTTTAAATTTTTTTAAAGAGAAAGAGAAAGAGAAAGAGAAGGGGTCCTTATACATTCCGAGGGTCGTGGAAGCACCGTTGAGTCACGGCAAGATCATGGAGTGGGCGTTTCATTGAATGGGTGAGGGAAAGTACCACTATTTTTTTGCTCACATTTAAATTCATTTCACACTCGTAGCTCATCACATAAGTTTAGACTGAAAACTTGATTAGTTCCATTTGTGTTTCCAAAACATGGACGATAATCAAGAATTCATACCTGAAAATGTTTCACAACTCACATTAAACCTCATGGGAACAACACCTTACACCCCCATCTACTAGAATGTATTTGATCCATTAGCTGCTAATAACCCTCAGCCACCTACCAAACCTCCACCAAAAACACCATCACCACTACATTACCTAGACAACACAATCCAAGAATTTCTTCAAGGATTGTCGGTAGTCATAAGTGACACAATTCAAAGAGAAATGCCCTTAAAGAGGAAATTATTTGAATATCAGGTAGACCCTTTAAAAAAGGCTAAGAAAAGAAGGTTTGATCCTAAGGAGTGGCTTGAGTTTCCGAAGTATGATGGGGCTAGGCATTTGAAGAAACTCCTCGATTAAATTAGAAATTTCCAATTGTACTTTGTACAATTTGATTGTACAGAAGATGAGAAGTTAGCACAAGATACTCTACATTTAGAGAAGGATGCGTTACTTTGGTGGTCTATACGCCAATTGGAAAGTAGTCCAATCAAGGAGTGGTCTAAATTCTTGGAAGAATTAAAGACGACATTTCTCCCACTTAAATATAAGGAGGACCAAATTTTTAAATGGGATAAACTACAACAATTTGATAGGGAGATAGTGAGCGAATACACTACGAAATTTTGGCGTTTAAACAGAACATAGTTGCAAATGCACTAAGTCGTAGACCGAGTGTAAACTATGTCTCCATAGTGAGAGAAGAATCTCTTAGTGCGATGAAGGATGCCTATAAAGGTGATAAAGAATTTGGGTCTATCCATGATGCATTACTTCAAGGACAAGGTGATTCCTTAGAGGGATATGCAATTCATGATGGGTATCTTTTTAGAGGATGTTTCATTTGTGTACCCTCCACTTTTAGATCCCTAGTTTTTGAAGAGATGCATAGTAGTCCCTATTTTGGACATAGAGGTATTAGAGGAACCATTAATAGAATTGAAAGATATTTCTATTGGTCAGGATTGAGAAAGGACGTAACTACTTTAGTCCAATAATGCTTAACTTGTCAAAAAGTTAAGAGTGATCATGGTAAGACACCATGATTACTTCAGCCATTACCCATACCTAGCGAGAGATGGGAGCATATTACTATGGACTTTATGTCAGGATTTCCAAAAACAAGAACACAAAATGAGCAAATGCTTACCATTATAGATAGACTTAGTAAACATGCCCATTTCATTCCATGTAAGAAGAACATCACTGCCATAGAAACCACGAAGTTATTTATTAAAGAAATCTTTAGATTACATGGATTACCTAAATCCATTACATCAGATAATGATTCCAAGTTCCAAAGCCAATTTTGGCAATATCGTTTCGAGAACTTAGGAACTAAATTGCAATTCTCCACTACATATCACCCATCGACTGATGGACAAAGTTAAATAGCTAACCAAGCCATTATCCAGCTGTTACGTAGTTATGTCCATGACAATCCTACCCTATGGGAATTATATTTACCTTGTTGAGAGTTCACGCTCAACATCATGTGATCATGTGTGCATAGCACCATCACGTGATCATATGTGCATAGCACTAACCTTATAGAGTGCTATAAAGGAAAGGGTTAGATCCCCTAACCCTAACCCTAAAAGGGTTTGTATATATTCTATTTTTTCAACTAATTCTAGTGTACAGTTAGTCATTTGTGGTGTGCTCTCTAGCTGTGCCCTCTCTCCTCATCTCCACTCTTCTCCTCTCCCCTCTTCATATTTCGTCATGGTATCAGAGCTCCCTTGTCTTCCGCTGAGACATTGAGTTTCTTGAGAGTGTGAGAGAGATTGTGAGATTGAGAGTTCTCTTGAGTGATTGTGAGATTCTTCCGTTCACTTCCGTTGAGAGAATTTCCGTCCATTGAAAGAAGATTTCCGTCATCTCCTTTGAGAGTTATTCATTCCGTTCATTCTTTGTGAGGACTTCCATTATGAGTGAGAGAGAGATTGTCCATCCATTATCTTTGTGAGAAAAGAGAGGGAGGTTTCGGATTTTAAATCTGCGAGAAAGAGAGCTCTATACTTTCTCTTAGTGAGCCTTTGAAGGAGAGAGAGATCGCCATAGTTTTTAAACCTGCAAGCAAGGAGCTCCATAGCCTACCAAAGGCTCCTCCAACTGCCAGCGAAGGAGCTCCAAGCTCACAACGCCTCATTCTCAGCACCGGCTCATAGGCCGCTCAGCGACGATAGAGAGTGCCAAGCCCATGCTCCGTCGACCTACACGACCCTCCTACAACACGTCTAAGGCTCACGGCCTTCTACAGCGTCTCCTAGTTGGTACCCGCGAGCGGACCTCCATAGTCTTCTACGACTTCCAAGCCTCTTCACCGGCTCCTACGCTACCTGCGCTCCAGACCACTTCACAAAGCGGCTCCCCACAGATCTCTAGTGTTGTGCAAGGCTTCTACGCCCACGGGTTGCACCTCCACAATCGCACAACGATCGCCAACTTCAAATTTCAACAGCACTCCTTCAACAGGGCTCCTGCAGTGCCAAGCATCTCCAAGGTGACGCTCCTGACGATTTGGACGGGCTTAGCAATCTGCTCTCCAAAGCCAACGATCGACTGCTCACACTACTCAGCGCCTCACGGGACCTCAGCCAAGTCTGCCAATCGACCTTCGACGAACTCAGGCACACGGGCCACTCTATCATCTGCACGCCCATCGCCTCCTAAGGCCTTTTCGACTGCTTTACAACGAGCTGCTCTCACCGAACAACAGCCACGACTACAAGCGCGCCATCCACAGAGGTTCGTAGAGGAGCTAGAGCTCTAGACCTAGCGACGGCTCTCCATGCGACAACCTAGCGCCTCTCCAAATGGAACTGCACGGATAAACGGGTCTTCGAAGCCCATGCTGCTACAACAACTCCAAAAGCCAGCTCTGCAACTAAGCCTCGTCTTCAACGACAACGTGCTCCTCCGCGACGGAATCGGAACCTTCGACGGAACCTCCAGTAGATTTCGATCCTCTAGAAATCGACACGTGGCGGATAACATATAACTACGGTTAGGTTCAGATAACCATGCTAGGTTGGTACAGTCAAGTTTAGTTGGGTTGGGTTTGGTTGGCCAAATTTGTGCCACGTGGCAACCTTATCCTACCCACGTGCCACGTCACCACATTATCTTGACACGTGGCAATCATTATCTGCCACGTCAGCACTGACACGTCACCCCTGCCACGTCACCTGTGCCACGTCATCACTGCCACATCATCACTACCACGTCATCACTGCCACGTCAGCTGCCACATCATCACTGCCACGTCAGCACTGCCACGTCATCTGCCACATCAGCACTGCCACATCATCAGGCCACGTCATCTGTGCCACGTCATCTGCCACGTCATCTGGCCACGTCATCAGTGACACCTCAGTACTGCCACCTCAGCAGTCCAGTCAGCACTGACCCCTGCAGGCACAGTCCCTTGCCAGGCACACTGTGCACACATTGCATGTGCACACTCCTGCCACCTCAGCACAGAGCTTCACTGGCACACCTCTTGCTAAGCACATTGCCACATCATCACTGCATGTGACTCACAGTGACACATCATCATTGAGCACCATTTGCACTCCTTTTGCCCCTCCACCTAGATCAAGTCATATCTCTTGATCCAGGAAGAATTTGAGGGTGCTCCAAAAAGGAAAGTCGCTCAATTTTTCGTGCTCTACGCGCTCGTTACATCACGCGCACATTTCGGCGCAAGTTACACTCACATTTGAGCCTCGCCGACAAAACCACTTCCTTCATGCACATTTGCCTCTACATCAACGCATCTGACCCAGCACTTAAAAAGAACAAAGGAAAAGGAATTATTTGCTGCTCTTTCATCGATCGACGGTTGGTTTAGATCTAGATCAGAGTAGACTAGATCGCCATAGAGGGGACGCTTTGAATTCCCCAAGTTGCCAATCTAAGCCATGCCCGAAATTCCCGACTAGTACCTACTCGGAGTCAGTCCATACGCTCACATCCGATTTCACATCATTACATTACCTGAAACCTTACGTTCATCAGTTCAGTGAGCAGACTTCAGAGTTCAGAGGCATTGCAGATTGACTCAGTGGGCAGATAGCACTTGATTTCACACACACATGCCACCATTGTAAAGCCTATTTGGCTATCTCACGGCATCGTGCACATCATTTTTTAGCCTTGTAAAGCCTCTTGGCTATTCCCGGCATCATTGCCACAAGCCTTGTAACACAGATCAGATTTTGTATACTGCAGTTCTATCTTCACCGACGGTACAGAGATTTCACTTGGCATCTTCAGTGTATTTGCAGTTGATTCATACAGAGTTTTCCAGGACACTTTTTGAGTACATTGTTTGCACCATGTCGACTAGCAACCTCAATCTGGAGGCATCTGCTAAGTTAGACAACTCCAATTACGGTACATGGAAATACCGAATGGAGACCATTCTTGTGCTTCAGGACAAATGGGAGTATGTCGATGGATCCATACCTAGACCATTGGCAGATCCAGCCACCAGTAGCTCTACTCCATCTGTTGTCACAGCACCAGCAACGGGATCTACATTGGGATCTACATCTACACAAACAGTTTCCGCACCAGTAGCAGATCCTGCCATTGCCCGAGCTCAAGCAGAATGGGATAAGAAAGACAAGTATGCCTATCACCTGATCAAGCAGAATGTGCAAGATGTCATGCTAGGACAGCTCAACACAGTCAAGACATCAAAAGAAGCATGGGATATGTTCGCAGCTCTCTACGAGTCCAAGAACACATCCAGGATTCTCACCTTGAGAAACCAGATCAACCAGAGTTTCCGCAATAGCAATGAAACCGGTCATGCTTATGTACTTCGCATCAAAGACTACAACAATCAACTTGCAGCAGCAGGAGAGACTATGAATCCCGCAGAAATGGTTCAAGTAATCCTGAATGGACTAGGAGAAGGATATGAGAATCTGGTCCAGAGTATTGCCATCCAACGGCAAATTCCAACACTTGAAGAACTTCAGTCAGTTCTACTTGGTGAAGAACTCAGGACTCAGGCCATTCAAGCACGTAAAGGTCATTCTAATGATCAGGCATTCACCGCTTCAGACAGAAGCAGAGGCAAAGGCAGAAACAGAGGTAGATCATATCAGAAAAGTGGTCATCATCATCAACAAAATCAAAGTCAAAATCAGCATCAGCATCAGCAACATCCTCAGCAACATCAAAATCAGCAAAGAGGAAATCATTCCAACCGAGGAAGATTCCAAGGACGAGGGAATGCATCCACCAATGTGTCAAACATTCAATGCAACTATTGTCACAAGTTTGGACACTATGAAAGAGATTGCTGCAAGAAGCAGTATGACCAAGGCGGTCAATCCAGCAGTAATCGAGGGAATTCCCGAGGAAGAGGAAATCATCGTGGTGGACATTCTAGTCACAGTCATTTTGCAAATGAACATGGGAATATGTTTCTTGCAAGTGAGGAATTGCATCAGACTGATACAATGCACCTAGACACTGATTTCAATCCCAAAGAAGATTTCAGTTATCAAGTCGACCAAGTGGAACAGGATCCTTGGTACATCGACAGCGGTGCATCATCTCATATGACAAATCATCAGGAATGGTTCACAGAAATGAAGCCATTAGAAGGTCAAAAGAATGTCATCTACACAGCAGACAATACACCGAATCCGGTTCAAGGGACAGGTGTTATCCCTATGAATAATTTCACTGGTACAAAAGGATTAGTCAAAGATGTGCTCTATGTTCCGAAGCTCAGCAAGAACCTTTTGTCAGTAGGTCAAATGACGGAACACAACTACAAAGTCATCTTCGACGGTGATGAATGCACTATCAGAGACAAATCCAAAAGAGGTCAGCTAGTAGCAAAAGGTGTCAAGGAAGGACGCTTATACAGGATGCTAGCTACAGTACCAGATAAGCATGCCATGTCAGCTCAAATACAACAGATGCCACTATCCGCAAAATGGCATAAGAGATATGGTCATGTCAACTTCAAGTACTTGTTAGATCTCAGGAATCAAAATATGGCAATTGGGATTCCGAAGCTACAGTTTCTTGGAAAGGTTTGTGAAGCATGCTGCTTTGGCAAACAAAAGCGAACCAACTTTGTCAGAAGTACTTCTCGTGCACGAGGTATTCTTGATTTAATTCATACAGATGTATGGGGTTATGCCCAGACCCGCAGCATCAATGGTTCACTTTATTACTTGACCTTCATCGACGACTACAGTAGATATTGTTGGGTCTACTTTCTGAAAGAGAAATCTGAAGTGTTTGCCAGATTTCAAGAATTTAAAGCCATGGTAGAAAACCAAACAGGCAGAAAGATCAAGGTCATGAGATCAGACAGAGGAGGTGAATTCATGTCTTCAGCCTTCATGAACTTTTGCAAAACTCACGGCATTCGAAGACAATTCACATGTGCAGATACTCCTCAGCAAAATGCAATAGCTGAAAGGAAGAATGGGACTTTAGCAGACAGTGCTAGAGCAATGCTTAGTGAAAAGCATCTTCCGAATCAGTATTGGGCAGAAGCAATAGCTACAGCTAACTACTTGCTTAATCGGCTTCCTACCGAACCGATACAAGGTATGACTCCTTATGAAGCATTCACTGGACACAAGCCACGCATTGGGCATCTCCGCATATTTGGTTGCATAGCATATGCCCACATACATGATGATCATCGCAGAAAATTGGATGCGAAGTCACGCAAATGCATCATGGTTGGCTACAGTGAAGAAAGTAAAGCATACAAATTGTATGATCCCATCAACCGCAAAGTCATTATCTCCAGAGATGTAATCTTCGATGAGGAATCAGAATGGAAAACCTCACCTACACAGGAGATAGAAGCATCGACTTCACAGTCATCTACAGAACAGGTTGATGAAGAAGAGCAAGAATTGCCAGCAACACCCCAATCAGCGTCACAGCAGCTCAGACGGTCTACTAGGGAAAGCAGACCACCAGCCAGATTGACATATGCTCAGAAAGGCAAAGCAATTCAGGTGGAAACCACCAACTATGCTCTTATGACTACCATCATGGCTACAAAAGAGCCAGTGTACTTCGAAGACGCAGTAGATAAGCCAGAATGGCAAACTACAATGAATGAAGAAATGGATGCTTTGTATAAAAATAACACTTGGGGAATTATGCGACCTTCCACCAGGAAAGACGGCCATAGCCAACAAATGGGTATACAAAGTGAAGTACAATCCAGATGGCAGTATTCAGAGATACAAAGCCAGATTAGTTGCAAAAGGATTTGCACAACAATATGGCCAAGATTATGATGAGACTTATGCTCCAGTAGCAAAGATGGATTCCATACGGTTCTTGATATCACTAACGACACTCAGTAAATGGAATGTGTATCAGCTCGATGTCAAGAATGCATTTCTCAATGGTTATCTAGACGAGGAAGTCTACATGCAACAACCAGAACCAAGACAAGAGAACAAGGTTTGCCATCTCAAGAAACGTCTCTACGGCTTAAAGCAAGCACCCAGAAGTTGGTACAGCAGAATTGACAAGTATTTTGCTGATCTGGGATACATGAAGTCCAATGCAGATCATACTCTCTACTACAAAGTTCAAAGGGAAGATATTACTATTGCACTTTTGTACGTAGATGATCTGATTGTGACAGGAAGCAAGGATGCAGAAAACTAAAACAAGACTTATCTGCAGAGTTCGACATGAAAGATCTTGGACTTATGCACTATTGTCTTGGAATTGAGTTCTGGAGAGATTCGGATAGCACATTCATGAGTCAGCTCAAATATGTTGACAGTCTCCTGAAGAAGTTTCATATGGCAGATTGCAAGATTGCAGCCACTCCCATGGAACAGAGTTTGAAACTTACTAAAGATTCAGAAAAGCCTACAGTCAATGACAGATACTACAGGCAACTCATTGGATCTCTTATATATCTGACAATCACACGGCCAAATATTTGTTATGCAGTAAGCTCACTAGCACAGTTTATGGCAAATCCAAAACAGTCTCACTGGAATGCAGCCAAAAGAGTCTTGAGATACATCAGAGGTACAAGACAATTTGGGATAGAATACAGAGGAAGTCATCCACGGTTGCATGGATACTGTGATAGTGACTATGCTGGAGATCATGAGACCAGGAGATCGACACAGGGATATGCATTTTTCCTTGGTCAAGGTGCTATATCATGGTTGTCAAACAAATAGCCAACTGTTTCTTTGTCTTCGACTGAAGCAGAATATAGAGCACTCACTACAGGTGCATGTGAGGCTATATGGCTCAGAAGACTATTGTCAGAAACAAATTACTTTGATGAGTCAAAGCCAACAACAATATACTGTGATAATCAATCGGCTCAAGCATTGGCCAAAAATCCAGTATATCACTCCAGAACAAAGCACATTGATGTCAGAGAGCACTTCATCAGAGAAAGAGTGTTACTTGGTGACATCACACTGCAGCATTGTGATAGCAAAGAAAATGTTGCAGACATTTTTACAAAACCACTCGGTAAAGAGCTATTCGAGAAACACCGACTAGCTCTTGGTTTGATGCAGAGGAAGGACATTCCCATTAAAGGGGTGTGATGGAATGTAATGCTCAGTCCTTCTTCGATTCCCCAGAATCATCATCTTGAGGGAAGGCCTACTTCATGATGTTGATCTTGAGGGAAGGTGTTGAGAGTTCACGCTCAACATCATGTGATCATGTGTGCATAGCACCATCACGTGATCATATGTGCATAGCACTAACCTTATAGAGTGCTATAAAGGAAAGGGTTAGATCCCCTAACCCTAACCCTAAAAGGGTTTGTATATATTCTATTTTTTCAACTAATTCTAGTGTACAGTTAGTCATTTGTGGTGTGCTCTCTAGCTGTGCCCTCTCTCCTCATCTCCACTCTTCTGCTCTCCCCTCTTCATATTTTGTCATACCTCTATTAGAGTTTACGTACAACAACTCTACCCATTCTGCTACCCGCAAGGCACCATTTGAGATCGTCTATGGCCAAGTCCTTCCCACACCCATTGCACAGTTAGGAGATATGATTTTGGCAGCCAGCTGATCAGTTTGCTGAAGATGTGCAGGAAGTACTTACACAGGTTAAATTACATATTCAGTGAGCTTAAGAAGTGTACAAGAAGGTTGCGAATAAGAAGCGTAACGATGTTCATTATGAGAAGGGAGATTGGGTTCTTTTAAAAATTGACAAAAGGTGTATAAAGACAATCCTAGGAAATACCAAGTTTGTAAAGCTAGCAGTAAAATATTATGGACCTTTCCACATTTCAGAGGTTATATATCCAGAAGGAACTCCAACATCATACAGGTTGACATTGCCTACCAGCTGGAGGATGAAGAATGGTTTTGATGTTATTATCTTGAAGCCATTTAAAGGTGAAGAGGAAGAAGACGGGGTAGAATAACTTGTTCCGGAACGAATACTATTCCATGAGGTCAGGAGTATCATGAATAGACAGAGATCTATTGAAGAGGAAGAACCAGAACTTGAAGACAGGGTAGAATAACTTGTTCCGGAACGAATACTATTCCATGAGGTCAGGAGTATCATGAATAGACAGAGATCTCGATATTTGGTAAAGTTTAAAGAATATCCTATGGAGAATGGTCAATGGTTCGATGAAGATCACTTGAAGGATTTTTGGGGAATCTGGCGATTACCCTATAGTTGTAACATTGTAAATTGTCCAATTGAATATAATA
The DNA here is from genome assembly GCF_047967505.1 of Dipteris shenzhenensis. Lineage (NCBI taxonomy): Eukaryota > Viridiplantae > Streptophyta > Polypodiopsida > Gleicheniales > Dipteridaceae > Dipteris > Dipteris shenzhenensis. Next base: position 50,891,223 of record NC_141604.1, read on the forward strand.
AAATATGCACTTATGCATTAGGTCCTAGGATGGTTAGGAAAGGGTAGCATTGTGCAGGGGTATTGCATTAATCAATGGTAGGCATAAAGAGTCATAGGCTAAGGGTAGAATAATGGGGTATGCCCAAGGGATGTAATCCCAAGAGGCATGAGGGTTGTACCTTCTAGTGTCATTCATGGTGTGTGAGTATGGGCATTTGCATGCATATGGATTGTGGCTTGTGTGGAGCATGTAGAGAAGTCTAGCAAAAATATGCTCACATGGTCACTCCTTCCACCCCATTTGGAGGGCCAATCCGCCTCAATTATTGCATCATCTACACACATGTGCATCCCTATATTCAAGATCGTGACAGACAACCTGCACAGGAAAACTCCATAACGAAGCCCCAAATATGGCTATTCACAGGACACCAGAGAGATATCACGCCACACACCACTCCATGGAAGAGATTACACAGACCGCCCCATGCATTTGATATTGTGCCACAGTATAGGAGATGCGCTGATCACGCCACACAACACTCCATAGAAGAGATTACACAGACCGCAATGCATCTGACACTGTGCTAGGGTGAACGAGATGCGCTTTGAAGACATGCACGCCATAGACCACCATGCATAGTGGTAGCACATTAGCCAATCAGATTAAAGAACACAAAATAAATTCGCCATTTTTCACATTCCCAACCAAATGTATCCTAAGGCCTATCCATTTGGGGGCAGGCCAAAAATGGCCATTTTTACTTCTGAGTGGCCTTAGCCTTCACTCTGTGGTGGGCTAAAAACTAATATAATACTGTATTAAACACTTTGGAGTTACTAATTTGTTTGGAGAGAGGTTATTTTTGGCCTGCATTTACGTAGCAACTTCAACTTTCAGAAACCAAAAATAATTTCTAGACGTGTTTTTTTTGCAAATTCTTTGATTGTTGGTGTGTTGACTTTAGAGCATGTCTTTCAAATTTGGGTGTGCTTTTTTTGGAAGTGCATTCATTCCCTCTCTCTCCTCTTCCATTTTTCTCTCTCTCTCTTCTCCTTCTTCTTCTCTCTCTTGGCAGGCCGGCTTATTTTTATAGATAAATGGGCATTTGTCCTTTTCCTCTTGGAAAAAGAAAGATGAGTATAATACTCGAAAGACAGAAGAAGAAAGAAGCAGAAGCTAAGGAGATGGGGGAGAAGGAATCCAAGGCGGAGGAGGCAGGGAAAGGAGGAGGGGGGGGAGAAGCAAGGAGCTAGAGGAGGTAAGGAAGCTGGAAGGAGGCTGGCTATGGCGGACGAGGAAGGAGGAGGAGCAGCAGCTATGGAGGAGGAGGAGGAGAAGAAAATCAGAGGCGATGTGGAAGAAGCTACGAAGCGGGTGGCTATGGCGGAGGGGGAAGAAGGAGGAGGAGGAGCTATGGCGATGGAAGCTCCAGTAGTGCATGTTCTCCTTCTGTCGTTCCCCGTCGCCAGCCATCTCGACCCTTTGCTGCAGCTCGCTCGCATCCTCTCAAGCTCTTCCTCCTCCTCCTCCTTCCTCTTCACCTCCATCGTCTCCCTCCATACCGCTTCTCGCACCCACCAGCTCCATACCTCCCCTCGCTTCACCCTCCGCACCATCGCCCTCCCCGATGGCCTCCCCTTCTCCCTCCCTCGCTCCGATTTCTCCCACCTCCTCCAATCCTCTCGTGGTATCCTCCCCTCCCTCCAAAGCTTCCTCCCCCACCTCCAACACTCCCACCCCCCCGTCTCTTGCATCATCTCCGATGCCTTCCTCCCCTGGTCCCAGACCATCGCCAACACGCTTCGCGTCCCTCGCTTCGTCTTCTTCACCTCTAACGCTGCCTCTTTCTGTGTAATGGCCCAGGCCCCCGACATGGTCTCAAAGGGCGTCATTCCCTTTAAAGGTGCTTCGTCTCTTCTGTTAATTCTGATAACGATCTGACTGTGCGCAAATCCAACTCTACGTCTCGTGCATCGCTTTCTAAATTTGTTACGTGGTTTGTGGCCTGCAGATCCCAAGCAGCGCATAAGCTGCCCTGGAGCTCCACCCCTTCTTCCCAGCGAATTTCCACCATCTATGCAAGCGGAGGATATCTCTTTCTATCGTCTTAAATTCGTTCTCGAGATGTGCGAAAGTTTTGAAGAGGCAGCAGGGCTTGTTTTTAACACCTGCTATGAGTGGGAAAGTAAAGCGGTCGATGCGCTGCTGGTGAAATGCCCCGTGTACACTGTCGGCCCTTTGCTTCTGCGAGCCGGCCAAGATGGAACGTTGCCCATCCAGCAAGAGGTCAGCTTTTGGCAGGCGGATGATGCATGCTTAACCTGGCTTGATACTCAATCAACCTCGTCTGTTCTCTATGTGTCCTTTGGAAGCCTGTCGATTTTCTCTGATGCCCAGCAAATGGAGGAGTTAGCTCTGGGTTTGGAAGCCAGCCAACAGCCTTTTCTCTGGGTCATTCGTCAAGATGCAATTGATGGCTCCCTCTCGGAGGTCTTACCGGAGGGCTTTTTGGACCGCAACAGAGATCGAAGTCTGATCATCTCGTGGGCTCCACAGTTACTTGTCTTGAAACATCCTGCGGTGGGTGGATTTCTGAGCCATTGTGGGTGGAACTCGATATTGGAAAACATTGCGCTTGGAGGAATACCCATGCTCTGCTTGCCAGGCGGTGCAGAGCAAAAAGTGAATGCCAGAGTTTTGGTGGATGACTGGAAATTGGGGCTGGAATTTGAGAGGACGGATGATGGGAAAGTGGATCGTGGAGAGGTGGAGAGGGTGGTGAGAGCTCTAATGGAAGGAGAGGAAGGGAAAGAGATGGGGAAGAGAGCTGCAGAGCTAAAGAGTGAGGCAGTAAAAGCTGTGAAAGAGGGAGGTTCTTCCTTCAAGAATATGGAAGCACTTGTAAAGGACATGAGGGGGAGAGTGCAGTTTGCAGCTGATTGAATTCAAAGAGCAGTCATAAAGCAGCTTAGAAGGCTGATTTTCTCAGCTGTTGATCACTTATAACCTGTAGGTTTTTTTAGGAAAAGAGTTCAGCTTGCAGCAGGAGCATTCATAAATTTTCATAGAACTTAAACCATCAGGGATCTAGAGGATTAGTACCTAGCAAGTAGTAAGGAGTCTTCCAGGGAATTGTGGCACATCTTCATTCATCTTGCTAAGGGAAAAATAACAGTCACGATTTGATGCACAAGACCCAAGTTGGGCAAAAGTATGGTATGTGAGGTGTAGATGGTAGGAAGGTCATCCAATCTCGGACACTTGTAGCTTGTCCCTCGTGAAATTATTTGGGAGGCTTATATTTTGGTATCAGAGCAAGGGTATGGGACGGTGTTGACAGACATACTTTCCGCTGATCAACAATGTATTGCAACTTGAGGTTGTGATAGGGAAGGGTGAACTACGGACTACTTGTCCTACTGCAACTAGGATCTCTTCTTTGCATCCTTGCGATGCTTAGCCCAGTTTGCAATAGTATCAAAAGCACGATTCATTTTTGCTCATGCTCCAAAGAACGTGAGTTGGATGCATTTGGTGTTTGCCCCATGATCAAGAGAAACTCATTTCATTGTCGGAAGAAGAACAGGCTTTCTATCTTGTAAAGAGCTAGGGTTGCAAACAAGGAAGTTGTTACCAGCCTTATTCCTACAAGATCTAGGTCTATACTCTATTACCTAGTACTTGTAAAATACTGCAATGATGAGGATGAAGACATCGTATAAAAGGTGGTCCCGCTTTGTTGCATCCCTCCTCTTTCATCCCCAAGCTCTGCTTTGTGTTCCTCGATCATGTCCACTCCCACATGTACAAATTTGAATTGGACAGTGTGCTACATATTCTTCATACAGGAAGAGTGGCTCTATTGCAAGAGGAGAGGAGAGTTGCCTTTGAAAGCAAGTAGGTCCCCACGATAAGATTTATTGGTGTGTTAATTAGTCTCTTGGGGTGCAAGGCACGATTAACCTATTGCAAGGAAAGACATGGAAATATTACAGTCTCTTGTGAAGCTTCTTGTTGCTTCCGTTTGGAAGCTTCTCGCTTCCTCCTTCATCGCCTTCTCCTCTCTAAATCTCCATCATTCCTTTACTCTCTCTCTCTCTCTCTCTCTCTCTCTATGCTTAGCCTCCCTTCCTCTTTCTCTCCCTTCATTTCATGCCATTCAATAAATGTATCGTTAGGTTAAATATTATAGGTCCCTCTCTGCGTCCCTCTGTGGGTGTTGTCGTTCAAGATGTTCTTTTGAGAATTGAAAGTTTGCTGATTACCTATTGGCTCCTCCGATTTCATAAATTCATAGCTATCAAATCGCTGCTCGTCTTGAACTAGAATCAATTGAAATTTGATTTTAATTTTGTAGATAAAATTCTTATAGAGGTGATCCTATTGGTCAACTCATGAATAAGAGTTGTGTACCATGATTCATACTTTGAAAGCATGGAGACATCATTTAAATGGTCCAAAGTTTATGTCGATGTTGACCATGATGCTTTGAAACATTTTTGTGAATATCTTATTTGAGTTCTTGCCAAGCTTGGTGTTTGTAACTCATGCATGAATTTCACATGGAGGTTCGGTAACGAAGTGAGATGTGGATAATAAAGGTGCTGATGTGTTGTCATACATTATGCATAATATGAGTGTTACTATACTAAAAATGATTGGGATTAGAGAAACTCAAAAGTGGATGAGTATGTCTAGAGCCATTTGGCTTAAGGTGGTTGTGATAAAATCCGGGGCTATAGATGGCTTGCCATCTTTAAAGAAATAGCAAGGTAGTACTATCTAATCAAAATGATCTCTAATAGAAGATGATCCATCAATGCCATGGTAGCTCTTGTACAGGATATCCAGGTGTTGAGAAGACAAACTAGCTTTTGAAACATGATTTCTTTTTGCCAAAGATGAAAAATATATTCATGAATTTGTCATATGATTTTTTTTAAAATCAAATAAAGCAAATAGATGAAGTCACCTAGCCCTTTGCAGTTAGGTAGTATAGATGGAGTCAACTGGTGTCTTTTTTGTGTCAAGTAATGTGGCCCTTTATAGCCGTTGGGAATACCATTAAGTACATGGGAGAGCATTTCCATGGATTGTATGGTTGATTTACCATAGATACAAGGAAGGTATAATTATATCCCTTGGTGGCTTGTCATCTTACTAAGATAGCTCATGTTATTCTAATTAGAGAGTCAGTAAGTGCCTTGCAAGTAGTGGATTTGTTTTTAAGTAACATATTTCGTTTGCATGGATTTTTGTTGAAACTGCTGAAATCCACAATATCAGATAGGGATAGGATTCAACAATCATTTTTGGGCTGTTGTATTTTATATGCTTAGGAGGAAGTTGGGAATGAGTAGGATGATCTTGAAACAGACGGTCTCACAACAAAACTCACATAGATATGTTGAGAACATATGTTTCATAAAGGCAAATTTCTTGGAACAAGTGGTTACTATTATTGGAATGTGGCCATAATGACGGGAAGCATTTACCCACATGTGTGTGTGTGTGTAGATTTAATAGTCCCATCAATAAATGAACCATACAATTAAGTCCATCATTTGGATAAAAAAGTTTTATATGAGACAAGGACAAAAATATTTGAGACAACTAAATTGAGAGTTTTGAAAAAATTTAACAAATTGAGAGTTTTTCTTAATTTAGAGCTTGCATTTTTTTTTTTACAAAATTGATTTTTTTAAAAATATTGAGTTTGCAAAAAAAACATAAGATTGGTAAAAAAGTGTGGAATCCTTTAGGTAGTCCAAGCTCCATGATTAGGATCCACTTACCTACCACCATCCAAATAAACCATAAGTTGTAATATTATAGCTTAATTTGGGTAGGTAGGTAATTCACGTGCCCTTGGCTTGTTCTTACTTACCTAGGAACAATCCTATATTCTAAAGTATAAATATGTCAAGGTTTCATAGTTAAAGAGTGCAAAACCACCTTTTTAAATGCAAAAAGGGTTAGTCCCCTCCATTTGATGAGAAGTTAGGATCAATTCTTTAAATCCCAAGGGAGAGAGTCCACATCCTTAAGAGATAGGTAAGAAAAAAAGGGGGGTAGTTTACACCCTTAAGAGAGAGGGAAAAAGGTTAGTCCACACCCTTGAGAGAAAAATGCTAACAGAGAGGGAAAAAGGTTAAACAAGGGGGGTAACCCACACCCTTACCTGAAAGTTAAGATTACTTCAATATATTGAATAAGGCTCCACAAGAGGGCTTAGGCAAGAGAGGAGTAAATAATAGATCAAGCATTACATTAGGATGGAAAAAGGATGCCACTAAAAGCATGTAATTTCATTGTTAAGTAAAACTAAACTCCTAAAAGAATTTTTTTGAAAGCCTTATAAATTTTATATATAATAGATAAAAATAGGACACAAAAACATGTTACATGGAACAAACATGTATGTTTAAAAAAGCTCAAAAGAGACTAAGCAATAAGTTTGCAAGTTACACATGAAAGAATTAATTATCAAAGAAGGGTTTGTAGCAAAGCAAATGTAAGAGTTAAGTAAAATAATTACTTAAAGAAGCAAAAATGTAGAATAATAAAGAGATGGAACTACTAAGGCTAAAAACATAAAGATCATGTATTTATTAAATTAAGAAGATAAACGAAAAAGCTTTAAGAGAGGCTATAAATCTGTACCAAGAATAGAAGGAAAAATTAAAAATGAAGGGAAAATGAAAGTAACTACATAGAAGGGTTTGTGTGTGTGTGTGTGTGTATAACATATTTGCAAAGCATTGCATATATGTTTCTATATAAAAACATATACAAATAGGAGGTGATTGGCATGCAAGGAGGCAAAGGAACAAAGATACTCATCGTAAAAGAACCAAAAGTATAAAGAGAGCACGTAATTGAGCTAGAAGTGTGTGCATATATATATCTATGTAACTATGTAAGGCTTGTAAAAGGCAATGTGAATAACTGTGTGTCATCTACTGCATTCCACTGTAGTAATACCTCTAGGCAGAGCTAAAAAAGAAAACAAATTTGTTGAGTAGGAAAGTGGAGACAAGGTTGTGAGGCTAGCATTAGAAAGAGAGACCATAATGCATGCACTATGCTTCTGAAACACAAAATGGCTCAGACTGATGTAGTAGCGTGGAGCGAAAGGCTAATAGTACTAAGAAGAGACAACAGTGGTAGAGAGGGGATCGAGCAGCCAGAAGGGAATGAACAACTGAATAGTAGGGAGAGTCGAGGCTTGAAGAGGAATAAGCAGGACAGACTGGCAATGTGAGGCAGGTAGCTTCGAGCAAGAAGAAGGTGGTGAGTGTTAGAACTCAAGGGAGTGCTCAAGTGGAGGAGATGAGAAGCGCACGAGGGAAAGAGGACAGATGGAAGATCACAAGAGTAAAGTCAACATATCACATCATATTAACTATTAGCCTCATCAACTAGGAGGCTAAGGTGATCAACATAATATAAGGGCATGTCTACCTATTAAATAGGACCAAGTCCCTATCCAAATCCCATCCCATATCCACTTCCACCAATAATGTGAAGGTCGATTTTAGACCCCTCTAAACATCCTAATGTACTAATATGAACATCCCCCTCAAATGGGTAGAGTATTGCACTAACATCAGGTGATAAAACGGGATAGCCTTTATCAATAATAACAGGCTTTTACAAGGTTTTGGATTATTATGGAGACATAGTATTAAATTTCAACACACCACATAATGAGGGTAGTGCACTAGTTGCAATATGACTCTATAGTGTTGCTTAACCTGCTTAACATCCTTATGCATTGCACCTTGGTCATTCTCACAATGACCAACGTTAGTCTGTCAACACACCACATAATGAGGGTAGTGCACTGATTGCAATATGACTCTATAGTGTTGCTTAACCTGCTTAACATCCTTATGCATTGCACCTTGGTCATTCTCACAATGACCAACGTTAGTCTGTCACCCTCGCTGAAGTAATGTGCACATGGATATGAATCGTTGCTGTGAACATGCATGAGATTTCTCTACATATAGAAGGAGGGTCTGACCGCTTGCCTTTTTTTTAAAGGTCAAAGTGTAGAGAAATATGACAAATGTCGTGTGGCAAAAATGCCATAAAAAAGAAAATACAAGCATGAAAGAGTCATAATAATATGTCACTTATGAAAGTGACCTCTCCAAACAATCCCACAAATGTCTTGCCATTAAGACGTTGCCAAAATGATGAAGATGCCTATTATCAAGTTCTATTAGAATATGAGCAAGGGTACTCTCATCCTCCTCCAAATCATTTGCACTCAAAGGATCAATGCTTCTCCCAAATACATGTGGCAGTAATCCCTTCATAAACAAGAGTTTTATGATGAAAATTTGCCATATATAAAAGCACTTGCCAATAAAAGAATTTTGAGCCATAGTAGCCCAAAGATTGAAAGTAGATAGCTCTCCCCTTTTTTACTTAATCAACCTTGTAACATTAGAATTACCTTTGAAAATAAGGGTATTAAGGTGCAAGGGATGTCAATATATAGCGAGAGGGGGGGGGGGGGGGTCACTTAGAAAACATGTAACATAGCACGTTGCACAGAGGGGTAATTTTTTTAAAGGGGGACTTACATGCCGTTTACATGCATGAGGGGATTTATAAAATAGCAAACGAGTGTAATTTATATATGCAGATATATAGAAGGGTGTCTAAATTTCAAATTTTCATAATGTATACATGCAAGAGGGGGTTTATCAATTACACGATAAAATGTTAAAATGCAAGATTAGGGGTATTATTAATACATGCTATGGGGTTTATGAAGAGTGAGCCCCCTAGAATAGACATGATGCACGAAGAGTTAGAGCAGCCTCATTTATGCTTGCCAAGGTTATGCTGAAATAGGTTGGTCAACCATTAGGTTTGACCTACATTAGAGCCTTAGGGCACCTTAGATAAGTCCTTGTCTAAGGTTTTAAAATGGATTGCCATGTCTTGTTAAAAGAAACCTTTGCTAAAAGTCCAAGGAAAGAAAACTATTCCAGAAGGAGAAACCAGTCGTCTCGCTATCATCATGGGAGAAGGAAGACATTGCTCAAAAATGTGTCTTTGAGGGAACATCTGGTTGATACTTTATATGAGAGGTTTCCAAAGATGCAAGAGCTTCTTAGAGTTGAACCATATAAAATATAGAGGAAAAACTCGTACTCCTTCCCAGACTACCCTGGTAGATGATCAAGAGAGAACAAACTCCTTCAAAACTCCACACCAAGCCAACAAAACTCTATTTTGTGGATCAACAATAACATATATCCTCCTGCTAGCACACCATAAATAGCAGCAAGTACATTCAATTACCAAGATAACCTTCTAAACATAACAACATGGCAACATTACTCTGGCATACATGAGCTGCACATATTAGAACAGAGAACTACAGAATTGAGAACACTATTTCAAGCAACAGTTGTGGCAGGAAAGCTCTGAGAACTATGTCAAAGAAAAAACTACCAATGCAATAGATGTTAGAGGAATTTGGCCCCTATGCCCACAAGGCGATGGGACTAGATGGGACCATTTCTAAGGTCAAGTTTTGGTCACAACCCCCCTCATATGCATTATATTGAAATAAAGCTAGAAATTAAGTTGAGTTTAATATGAAGTCCACTCTATGCATTCACATAGTAACAACCCCCCTCATATGCATTGCATTGAAATAAAGCTAACAACTAAGTGCTAAGTCCATTTTTTTCTACATACATATTATATCATGTACTATTTTTTGTATTCCATAAGTTTTATTGATACGTTGTATCATGCACTACATATTATTAACACACGAACGTTGTATATGCAAAAATTATATTTGATTTCAAACTTCTACATAGTTTTTCCATTCTATTGGTTCTAAGAAGAAGAATTCATTAACATTGAAACAATGCAAGCAAGTCAACCAAGAACTTCGAGAGCAAGTGATAGATCGAATAATAGCTTGCACGTGAGCTAGATGGAGACCATAATAGAGAGCATTGATAGATTGAGTAATTTTAAGGCCAAGGTTGTACAAGACACGAAGGGGATGTTAGAATTAATGTGCTCAAACCCATGAGCTTGCTAGCATTGTGAATTGGGATTCATATGCATTTCTTTGGGTTAAATCCCAAATTGGTGATATTCACGCATGGTTCAAGCAAACATGTGCTACAAGACCAGGATGTGCCAATGATATCAGTGTATCACAGATGGAAACATGGGTTGTATTGTGGGCTGTACATAAAAGTAAGGTCCTATGATCTGATAAGAAGAACCTTGGAATTGAGAGTTGGGAGAAGAAGTCAGCCTTAAAGTTTGGCATGGCAAAGGAGCGAGCTGAGCAAGGTGAGGAAGTGGGTGTAGTGGTCTTGAAAGGAAAGGTGCCTAGAGGAGAAATACAAAAGCTACAACAGCGAGCTAGTCACATAAGAAATATTACTTTTGTGACATAGATGACAGATCAAGATATCTTCCTAGGTTAAAGGATTGGATTAGGAACATATGGAACCATCTATTGAGTCTGTCTCATAGGATCTCCTGGTTTCTTACAACACATGTGGTATGCTAGCAAGCAACACATGGGTACTGCTGGTGCTCGTAGATGAGAAGCAGGGAGAGAAGGGGCCATGCAGATAGTACATCCTATCCTCGTCCTCGTTATTGTTGCTACCAGAGAGGAGCCTCTTTGGAGCATCACACCATAATTCAATGGTCGTAGCTTATCTCAAAATTTTATCCAATTGCCATTTAATGAAGGGTCCTTTAGGTGTTATGTTGATACATACTTGAAGGGAGGAGCTGAAAGAAAGCATAAGCGCAAGGCAAGCTAGACGATGTAATCAAAGGCTTTGGAGATGTGGTGCAGAGAATCAAATTCTTTTGTGCCAACGTGCATCATTTAATCCATGCTCTTCTAGTTAGAGTAGCACGCTTGCATAAGGACCAATGGTTCCATATAAACTTGCATCCTGGCAACATCTTGCTTGATTTTACTCGAAATGGTGCATGTCGAGTTGGAATCATTGATTGGGAAATGGCACAAGACACTTCTGAGGATTGTAGAAAGGCCTTCAAAAAGATGAAGCTTTATTCCAAGTCTTTCCTTTTTGGAGAAGTCATGCATCAGCAAAGCAATTCAATGGAAAATTTTCAAATGCAAGGTTCTATGGTTTGGCTTTGGAGTGAGCTCTCCTGCAGCACATTCCTACAAGATACCATTTTTGAGTACTTCAAGCTTGCAAATTTATGTCAAACGTTTATTCTTGGCTCAGTTGATGATGAAAGGTGTTTCAGTACTCTAGGTTACTTGGAGAATAAGCTTCGCAGAGTAAGATGGATGAGAACTTAGATCTTAGCTTGAGATTGTGCTCTAGTTCGTATGACGTTAGCAGCTTTCCATATGATAGAGCATTAGCATTGTGGGAGTCAAGTTGTAAAAGGAAAGGCTATAATTAGCTTTTTGGACTATTTGAACTTAACTTTGAGAACTTTCCTTACAATGTATTTAAAGGATATTCATTATGCTTGAAGAATTCTATGCTTTGTATACTTTATAAATGCTAGCTATTTCATTCCTTTTTCGATTGTGAAACAGTTCAAAGAGGTATATTTTGGTATTATTAGTTTTAAATGTTGGCTATTTGAGGTCTTTTTAGATTGTGAAATAGAAAAGAGAGCTAGCTTTTGATATTATTAGTTTCTAACATATTTTGGACCAATGAAAGTTTTTCAAATGCTCTAGAATATTTGCCAAAATTTTAAAGAAAAATTATAATAGAGTTGAAATTCGCCAATGGTTTGAAACTTTAAAAGGAATATATGAAAAGTTTCGCCAATATATTATAATACTATATTACTATACTTCGATAAAAACATCCCTATCTGTGACCTATTTTTTCAAGAGGAAACACTAATGGCCTCTCTTTGATGTACCTCCGTTTGTAGCATTGTACTCCACACTTTGAGCAATTAACCAAATCTCCATACTCATGACGAAACAAAATACAATCATAAGGGCAAGCATGGATGGTGTCATAATCCATCCCAACCATCATCAACATCTTCTTTGCTTCGTCTCTAGAATTGGGCATGGTATTTGGGACAAGCAACATCTTCTGGAGCAACCTATTACAATTTCATATCCAAGAAACCTTGTGAATGGGATACTAATTAATTAAATCGAGTATGGAACCTGATCTTTTCATGGGCAAAGATGCATGATTATCCTCAACCACTCCCCATTTGAAGGTGGATCTTCCCTCAGCCAATGAGCATAATGATCGATTCTTAAATTACTATCAATTCACGTTGCAAACTTGGATTGGCTTTTCTGTCTTAACCCATGGCTCTGAGACCTTCCATCTCCTCCTTTCATTCCATTAACTTCCATCTCCTTCCTTCCTCCCGAAGTTGAACTTCCATCTCCTCCATTCCATTGACCTTCTATCTCCTCCTTCCCCCTAAAGCTGCCTCTTGTCTTTCCACCTCCTTCCCTCAAAGACAAGCCTCCATCTAAGAGCTCCTTCTTTGTGAGACGTGGCAGGCTTGTTGAGAGTTGTGGTGCCATGAGCACATGTAGAGCAAAGGTATGAGTAAAGGGCAAGCTGCCACATGGCATGGAGGAGATATCCCACATGTGAGCAAGCATATGCATGTAAGTACCCTCACCTATAAAAGGGAGGTTCATTTGAAGTAATACCAATCAAGCACTTTGCACTATCTCAAGATTCTCTTTATGAGTCCAAGCTAATCTATCTTGGAACCTAATTGACTTGAGGTACATGTCATGAGCACTCTCTTCATCATGTTTGCACTTAGGTTGCATCCTCCTTAGATTAGTGTTGTATTAGGATGTTGTCTCATGACTAGGAGAGCTCGATCCCATGATTTGTCATGGTATCAGACCTTAGGTCAACTCTCCTAGATTAGTTGTAGGCTTGCCTTAGGGGCACATGTTTTTTCTCCTAGATTAGTTTTAGTTTGGATTGAGAGTTCTTTGAAAGAAATTTCCATCATTTCCGTTCATTGACGGACTCTTCTTGAGAGTTTGTGAGAGATAACATTCTTCTCTTGAAAGATTTATGAGAGAGAGAGAAGGCCGTCTTGTGATTTTTTGGGGTTGGTTCATTATCAAAATCCAATCCTATTGTGGCCAATTTGCTGGGCTTCCATGAGGAAAGAAAATCCTCACCAAGCTCCTCGCCAAGCTTTGTGTAGCGACGGAGTCAGAGCCGACGATTCCTCAAAGTTCCATGCTCATAGCAAAGAGCCATAGAGCCAGTAGCTACACAATGCACCTTCCATCTATGAATCAATCTCCTATGTTGGCACCCGCAGCTTTTGCAACCTGATCGAGCACTGCCAACTACAACTATGAAGCAGCAAGAGCGGCTCTTGCAACCAGCAACCTCCAGTGAGCCCCACTCTCCTCAGCAGTCCTCAGAAGCTGTGAGGACTTAGCACAGGCCCATCGAAGGAGCACACGGAGCCCTGGGCTCGACATCCACACAGCAGGCGACAACTCCATTCCAACAAACTCAGAGACAGCCGACTCCTATCCTGTTGCATCTCTCCAGCAGCCGAAGCTCCTCACGGCTGATTCTACAAAAGACTCTACGTGACCACGAGGTTGATGCAAGTAGGCCGAGACGAGCTGCGACTCTTGCACTCCAAAGCCCCTACAAGCAATAGCCAAGACCACAACGGACAACCTTCTGCTTCAATGCTCAGCCGACAGAATCAGCTCACTGACGCTCCTCTGTAATGACCCAACCAGCACTCCAACACTGCAACGAACAGCTCTACAAAACCCATGGGCCAACTCCAAAGCTGTGCGCCTCCAATGAATTCCTGAAGATGGAGCAAGTGATGAAGGCTCCTCTACTAGCGGCTCTTAGCGACATAGATGGTCTTCAATGCCTCACGGTCGCCTCAGAGCATCCGTCCTCACCATGCGCCATCATCCTCCTCATCGCGTCACCAGCTGCAAGAAGCTTCAAAGCTTCCATTTCCTTATGTTCTAAGGTCCTAACCTTAGGACACGTGGCAGCCTAAGGTAGAGACACGTGGCAAATAAGCCACTCACCTTGGGTTAGACTACAAAGTGACACATGGCAGATAAGACTCAATCATGGTTTGGTCAACTTAACCCACCATTGTTAGAGTTAGGGTTGGTTAATTGCCACATAAGCATGCACAATCAACAGTGCCACCTAAGCACACACCTAAGCACAGAGGACCCTTCCAAGCACAGTTTGTAAGCAGCATATGAACCCCTGTGACACATCATCAAAGGCCCTCTTCTTCATAGAAACTTTGACAAGCCATAACTTCCAATCCAGGAAGAATTTGAACACGCTCCAAAAAGGAAAAGTGATCATCTTTTCAAGCTCTATGTGCTTGTCAAATAAGAATCATTGTTAGCAATTAGACACTGCCAATATTGAAAGAAATCAATTGGTAAGACCTTTGCAACAAATGACAAATCAAAGCATGAATGCACACATCACTATCATAAGCATGCCAAAAGCTCAAGTGCATGAGATGACCATAGCACAGAACATGGCATCCACACATAAAGCATCAAGGCACATGGTAGAACAAAGCATCATGCATGAAGCTACATAAGGAAGAAGATTGTAGATTGAAGAACCAGCAAGTCAACTACATAGCATTGTCATCAAGCCATGAGCCAAAAGGTGACATCAATGGAATGTATTGAAAAGCAAAACCCTTGCCAACCTTGCCTATATTTTGTAAATCAAACCTGACCACCTGAGAGTAGCCATGTAGGCACCCAGGGGAGGATTTGATCTTGTAACTCACATCTGACCACCTTGCAGTAGCCAAAGGATCATGGCACCAAGGGGAGGTGTTGAGAGTTGTGGTGCCATGAGCACATGTAGAGCAAAGGTATGAGTAAAGGGCAAGCTGCCACATGGCATGGAGGAGATATCCCACATGTGAGCAAGCATATGCATGTAAGTACCCTCACCTATAAAAGGGAGGTTCATTTGAAGTAATATCAATCAAGCACTTTGCACTATCTCAAGATTCTCTTTATGACTCCAAGCTAATCTATCTTGGAACCTAATTGACTTGAGGTACATGTCATGAGTACTCTCTTCATCATATTTGCACTTAGGTTGCATCCTCCTTAGATTAGTGTTGTATTAGGATGTTGTCTCATGACTAGGAGAGCTCGATCCCACGATTTGTCACGCTCTTCTCCTCCAAGCTGCCACATGTCCTCTCTCTCTCTTTTTGGTGTCCGTGGTTGATATGTTAAAGACACTTATGAACGAGATACTAAGATCAAGGCTCCAAACCTCATCAAGGCTGAGACACTTGTGTCTGACCATCCATACTTTGCTTGCAAATTCAAGATCGAGATACAAGCTCATGCTCAGACATCTCACCCCCATCTCCCGTGGTGCCTCCAAAAGAAGAATCCATCATGTCTACCATACCCTCGTCCTCCTCTAGAGGATCATCCTTAAGATTATCTTGCTCGAACTATGGTGGTGGTGCACGTGCTCCCTCACTACTCTCCTCATCCTGTATAATATAATGATGCAAGGTTAATGTGTGCAACAAGGACAAGCAATATAAATATCCATGAATCATTCAAATATCATTGGTTTACTGATGATGCACTAGCATGTCGACCAATATGCTCTTCTGGTGGTGCCTCTCCATACACCTGCAAGTGGCACATGATAATACGGTGCTAATGAGGTCCCTCTTTTCCCCTCTCTTTTCTCTCTTTTCTTCCTCTCATTTCCCCTCTCGATCCCCTCCCTCTTTCCCCCCCTCTTTGCCCCTCTCTTTTCCTCTTCCATCCTCTCTTTTCCCCTCTCGGCCTCCTCCCTCTTTCCCCCTCTCTTTTCTCTCTTTTTCCCCTCTCTTTTCTCTTCTTCTTCTCCCCTCTCTTTTCCCCTCTCTTCGCTTATTGCCTCTTTTCTCTTTTCTCCTCTCTTTCTCCCCCTCTTTTCCTCTTCCATCCTCTCTTTTCCCCTCCCTCTTTTCCCCTCTCTTTTCTCTCTTTCCCCCCTCTCTTTTCCCCTCTCGATCCCCTCCCTCTTTTCCCCCCTCTTTCCCCCTCTCTTTTCCTCTTCTATCCTCTCTTTTCCCCTCTCAAGCTCCTCCCTCTTTCCCCCTCTCTTTGCTCTCTTTTTCCCCTCTCTTTCCCCCCCTCTTTTCCTCTTCCATCCTCTCTTTTCCCCTCCCTCTTTTCGCCTTTCGACCCCCTCGCTCTTTTCCCCTCTCTTTTCTCTCTTTTCCCCTCTCGATCCCCTCCCTCTTTTCCCCCCTCTTTTCCCCTCTCTTTTCCTCTTCCATCCTCTCTTTTCCCCTCTCGACCTCCTCCCTCTTTCCCCTTCTCTTTTCTCTCTTTTCCCCCTCTCTTTTCTGCTCTCCTTCTCCCCTCTCCTTTCTACTCTCTTCGCTTATTGCCTCTCTTCTCATTCTCCTCTCTTTCCCCCCCTCTTTTCCTCTTCCATCCTCTCTTTTTCCCTCTTTTTTCTCTCTTTCCCCCCTCTATTTTCTCCTCTCTACCCCCTCCCTCTTTTCCCCTCTTTTCCCCTCTCTTTCCCTCTCTTCTCTTATTTCCTCTCTTCAGGCTATACATTCTCCATGAAAAGTAACGTTGCTAGGTGCAAAGGAGTTGTTGGGTATGGGCTCTATGTGGAAGATGTCTCCAAGCTAGAAATATTGCAATAATGTCTTTGCAAAAACACAATGTCTCTCTGCATCTACAACTCTTTCCTGTGCATATTCATATTTTTCTTGTACACAATCAAAAATAAAAAAAGATTGATAAGGAGCATATGATCAATCTCACAATGCACAGTGCAAAAAAAAATGAAGCTACATACATACTTGCACAGTTCTTGAAAAAACTTGTTTTCAACTTCTTAAAAGTACTTTTCATCAATTTCACAACACTAGAAAGTACTTTAAAATACTTTCTAAGGATGTACAACTACTTTCCATGACTTTCTATAACTTTGAAGCACTTCACACACTAGAAAGTACTTTAAAGTACTTTTTAAGGATGTTAAAGTACTTTTCAGCCCAATCCAAGAATTTGAATCACATCATCTTGAAAGTAAAGTACTTTAAAGTACTTTCCATGAATTTCTATAACTTTGAAGCACTTTCACAACACTAGAAAGTACTTTCTAAGGATGATAAGTACTTTTAATTCCAATCCAAGAACTTGGAACCACTTTTTTTAGAATGAAAAGTACTTTAAAGTACTTTTCAAGGCGGGTAAAGTATTTTCCATGAATTTCTATAACTTTGAAGCACTTTCACAACACTAGAAAGTTCTTTGAAGTACTTTCTAAGGATGTTAAAGTACTTTTCAGCCCAATATAAGAATTTGAATCACATCATCTTGAATGTAAAGTACTTTAAAGTACTTTCAAAGGAGGGTAAAGTACTTTTCATGACTTTCTATAACTTTGAAGCACTTTCATAACACTAGCAAGTACTTTTAAGTACTTTCTAAAGATGGTAAAGGCTTTTAATTCCAATCCAAGAATCTGGAACCACTTTTTCTGGAATGTAAAGTACTTTTAAAGAGGGTAAAATACTTTCCATGACTTTCTATAACTTTGAAGCACTTTCAGAACACTAGAAAGTACTTTAAAGTACTTTCTAATGATACGAAAGTACTTGTGATTCTAATCCAAGAATTTGAATCACTTCTTCTGGAATGTAATGTACTTTAAAGTACTGGATAAAGTACTTTTCATGACTTTCTATAACTTTGAAGCACTTTCACAACACTAGAAAGTACTTTAAAGTACTTTCTAAGGATGTGAAGTACTTTTAAATCCAATCCTAGAATTGACAAAATATGAAGAGGGGAGAGGAGAAGAGTGGAGATGAGGAAAGAGGGCACAGCTAGAGAGCACACCACAAATGACTAACTGTACACTAGATTTAGTTGAAAAAATAGAATATATACAAACCCATTTAGGGTTAGGGTTAGGGGATCTAACCCTTTCCTTTATAGCACTCTATAAGGTTAGTGCTATGCACATATGATCACGTGATGGTACTATGCACACATGATCACATGATGTTGAGCGTGAACTCTCAACACCTTCCCTCAAGATCAACATCATGAAGTAGGCCTTCCCTCAAGATGATGATTCTGGGGAATCGAAGAAGGACTGAGCATTACATTCCATCACACCCCTTTAATGGGAATGTCCTTCCTCTGCATCAAACCAAGAGCTAGTTGGTGTTTCTCGAATAGCTCTTTACCGAGTGGTTTGGTAAAGATGTTTGCAACATTTTCTTTGCTATCACAATGCTGCAGTGTGATGTCACCAAGTAACACTCTTTCTCTGATAAAGTGCTCTCTGACATCAATGTGCTTTGTCCTAGAGTGATATACTAGATTCTTGGCCAATGCTTGAGCCGATTGATTATCACAGTAGATTATTGTTGGCTTTGACTTATCAAAGTAATCTGTTTCTGACAATAGTCTTTTGAGCCATATAGCCTCACATGCACCTGTAGTGAGTGCTCTATATTCTGCTTCAGTCGAAGACAAAGAAACAATTGGCTGTTTGTTTGACAACCATGATATAGCACCTTGACCAAGGAAAAATGCATATCCCTGTGTCGATCTCCTGGTTTCATGATCTCCATCATAGTCACTATCACAGTATCCATGCAGTCGTGGATGACTTCCTCTGTATTCTATCCCAAACTTTCTTGTACCTCTGATGTATCTCAAGACTCTTTTGGCTGCATTCTAGTGAGATTGTTTTGGATTTTCCATAAACTGTGCTAGTGATCTTACTGCATAACAAATATCTGGTCATGTGATTGTCAGATATATAAGAGATCCGATGAGCTGCATGTAGTATCTGTCATTGACTATAGGCTTTTCTGAATCTTTTGTGAGTTTTAAACTCTGATCCATGGGAGTGGCTGCAATCTTGCAATCTGCCATCTGAAACTTCTTCAGGAGATTGCCAACATACTTGAGCTGACTCATGAATGTGCTATCTGAATCTCTCCAGAACTCAATTCCAAGACAATAGTGCATAAGTCCAAGATCTTTCATGTCAAACTCTGTAGATAAGTCTTGTTTTAGTTTTCTGATGAAGCTATCCTTGCTTCCTGTCACAATCAGATAATCTACGTATAAAAGTGCAATAGTAATGTCTTCCCCTATAACTTTGTAGTAGAGAGTATGATCTGCATTGGATTTCATGTATCCTGGATCAGCAAAATACTTGTCAATTTTGGTGTACCAACTTCTGGGTGCTTGCTTTAAGCCATAGAGACTCTTCTTGAGATAACAAACCTTATTATCTTTTCCTGGTTCAACATAATCTGCTGGTTGTTGCATGTAGACTTCCTCGTCTAGATAACCATTGAGAAATGCATTCTTGACATCGAGCTGGTACACATTCCATCTACTGAGTGTCGCTAGTGATATCAAGAACCATATGGAATCCATCTTTGCTATTGGAGCATAAGTCTCATCATAGTCCCGACCATATTGCTGTGCAAATCCTTTTGCAACTAGTCTGGCTTTGTATCTTTGAATGCTGCCATTTGGATTGTACTTCACTTTGTATACCCATTTGTTTGCTATGGCCTTCTTTCTTTGTGGAAGGTCGCATAATTCCCAAGTATTATTCTTATACAAAGCATCCATTTCTTCATTCATAGCAGTTTACCATTCTGGCTTGTCTACTGCATCTTCGAAGTACATTGGCTCTTCTGTAGCCATGATGGTAGTCATAAGAGCATAGTTGGTGGTTTCCACCTGAATTGCTTTGCCTTTATGAGCATATGTCAATCTGGCTAGAGGTCTGCTTTCCCTAGTAGACCGTCTGAGCTGATGTGGCTCTGCTTGGGGTGTTGTTGGCAATTCTTACTCTTCTTCATCAACCTGTTCTGTAGATGACTGTGAAGTCGATGCTTCCATCTCCTGTGTAGGTGAGGTTTTCCATTCTGATTCCTTATCAAAGGTTACATCTCTAGAGATAATGACCTTGCGGTTGATGGAATCATAAAATTTGTATGCTTTGCTTTCTTCACTATAGCCAACCATGATGTATTTGCGTGACTTCGCATCCAATTTCCTGCGATGATCATCATGTATGTGGGCATATGCTATGAAACCAAATATGCGGAGATGCCCAATGTGTGGCTTGTGTCCAGTGAATGCTTCATAAGGAGTCATACCTTGTATCGGTTCGGTAGGAAGCCGATTAAGCAAGTAGTTTGCTGTAGCTATTGCTTCTGCCCAATACTGATTCGGAAGATGCTTTTCACTAAGCATTGCTCTAGCACTGTCTGCTAAAGTCCCATTCTTCCTTTCAGCTCTTGCATTCTGCTGAGGAGTATCTGTACATGTGAATTGTCTTCGAATGCCGTGATTTTTGCAAAAGCTCATGAATGCGGAAGACATGTATTCACCTCCTCTATCTGATCTCATGACCTTGATCTTTCTGCCTGTTTGGTTTTCTACCATGGCTTTGAATTCTTGAAATCTAGAAAACACTTCAGATTTCTCTTTCAGAAAGTAGACCCAAGAATATCTACTGTAGTCGTTGATGAAAGTCAAGTAATAAAGTGAACGATTGATGCTGCGGGTTTGGGTATAACCCCATACATCTGCATGTATCAAATTAAGAATACCTCGTGCGCGAGAGGTACTTCTAACAAAGTTGGTTCGCTTTTGTTTGCCGAAGCAGCATGCTTCGCAAACCTTTCCAAGAAACTGTAGCTTCGGAATACCAATTGCCATATTCTGATTCCTGAGATCTAACAAGTACTTGAAGTTGACATGACCATATCTCTTGTGCCATTTTGCAGATAGTGGCATCTGTTGCGGTTGAGCTAACATGGCATGCTTATCTGGTACTGTAGCTAGCATTCTGTATAAGTATCCTTCCTTGAACACCTTTTGCTAGTAGCTGACATCTTTTGGATTTATCTCTGATAGTGCATTCATCACCATCAAAGATGACTTTGTAATTATGTTCCATCATTTGACCTACTGACAAAAGGTTCTTGCTAAGTTTCGGAACATAGAGCACATCTTTCACTTATCCTTTTGTACCAGTGAAATTGTTCATAGGGATAACACCTGTCCCTTGAACTGGATTCGGTGTATTGTTTGTTGTGTAGATGACATTTTTCTATCCTTCTAATGGCTTCATTTCTGTGAACCATTCCTGATGATTTGTCATGTGAGGTGATGCACCGTTGTTGATGTACCAAGGATCCTGTTCCACTTGGTCGACTTGATAGCTGTAATCCTCTTTGGGATTGAAATCGGTGTCTGAGTACACTCTGAGTACACTGTATCAATCTGATGCAATTCCTCGCTTGCAAGAAACATATTCCCATGTTCATTTGCAAAATGACTGTGACTAGAATGTCCACCACAATGATTTTCTCTACCTAGGGAATTCCCTTGATTACTACTGGATTGACTGCCTTGGTCGTACTGCTTCTTGCGGCAATCTCTTTCATAGTGTCCAAACTTGTGACAGTAGTGGCACTGAATGTTTGACACATTGATGGATGCATTCCCTCGTCCTTGAAATCTTCCTCGATTGGAATGATTTCCTCTTTGTTGATTCTGATGTTGCTGAGGATGATGCTGATGTTGATGCTGATTTTGTAGTTGATGATGACCACTTTTCTGATATGATCTACCTCTGCCTCTGCCTCTGCTTCTATCTGAAGTTGTGAATGCTTGATCATTAGAATGACCTTTGTGTGCTTGGATGGCCTGAGTCCTGAGTTCTTCACCAAGTAGGACTGTGAGTGAAGTTCTTCCAGTGTCGGAATTTACCGTTGGATAGCAATACTCTGGACTAGATTCTCGTATCCCTCTCCTAGTCCATTCAAGATTATTTGAACCATTTCTGCAGGGTTCATAGTCTCTTCTGCTGCTACAAGTTGATTGTTGTAGTCTTTTATGCGGAGTACATAAGCATGATCGGTTTCACTGCTGTTGCGAAAATTCTAGTTGATTTGGTTTCTCCGGGTGAGAATCCTGGATGTGTTCTTGGCCTCGTAGAGAGCTACGAACATATCCCATGCTTCTTTGATGTCTTGATTGTGTTGAGCTGTCCTAGCATATCTTGCACATTCTGCTTGATCACATGATAGGCATACTTGTCTTTCTTATCCCATTCTGCTTGAGCTCGAGCAATAGCAGGATTTGCTACTGGTGCGAAAACTATTTGTGTAGCTGTAGATCCCGTTGCTGGTGGTGTGACAACAGATGGAGTAGAGCTACTTGTGGCTGGATCGTCCAATGGTCTAGGTGTAGACCCATTGACAAACTCCCATTTGTCTTGAAGTACAAGAATGGTCTCCATTCGATATTTCCATGTACCATAATTGGAGTTGTCTAACTTAGCAAATGCCTCCAGATTGAGGTTGCTAGTCGTAGACATGGTGCAAAAAATGTACTCAAAAGTGTCGTGAAAATCTCTGTATGAATCAACTGCAAATACACTGACTATGCCAAGTGAAATCTCTGAACCGTTGGTGAAGATAGAACTACAATATATAAAATCTGATCTGTATTACAAGGCTTGTGGCAATGATGCCGGGAATAGCCAAGAGGCTTTACAAAGCTGAAATGATGTGCACGATGCCGTGAGATAGTTATATAGGCTTTACAATGGTGGCATGTGTGTATGAAATCAAATGCTATCTGCCCACTGAAACAATCTGCAATGCCTTTGAACTATGAAGTCTACTCACTGAATTGATGAACATAAGGTTTCAGGTAATGTAATGATGTGAAACCATATGTGAGCGTATGGACTGACTCCGAGTAGGTACTAGTCGAGAATTTCGGGCATGGCTTAGATTAGCAACTTGGGGAAATTCAAAGCATCCCCTTTATGGCGATCTAGTCTACTCTGATCTAGATCTATGCCAACCATCGATCGATGAAAGAACAGCAAATAATTCCTTTTCTTTTGTTCTTTTTAAGTGTTGGGTCAGATGCGTCGATGTAGAGGCAAATGTGTGTGTAAAGGAAGTGGTTTTGCCGGCGAGGCTAAAATGTGAGTGAAACTTATGCTGAAATGTGCACATGATGTGATGAGCACAAAAAAATGAGCGACTTTCCTTTTTGGAGCGCCCTCAAATTCTTCTTGGATCAAGAGATACGACTTGATCTAGGTGGAGGGGCAAAAGGAGTGCAAATGGTGCTCAATGATGATGTGTCACTGTGGGTCACATGTAGTGATGATGTGGCATTGTGCCTAGTGAGAGGTGTGCCAGTGAAGCAGTGTGCTGAGGTGGCAAAAGTGGTCACATGCAGTGATTGTGGAGCACTGTGTGTGCTTGCAGAGGTCAGTGTTGATTGGATAACTGAGGTGGCATAGATGATGTGGTAATGATGATGTGGTAGATGATGTGGCAGGTGATGCGTCCCAAATGACATGGTAGATGACATGGCATAGGTGATGTGGTAGTGATGACGTGTCCCTGATGACGTGGATGATGAGCTGGCAGGATGATGTGCCCAGATGATGTGGTGATGTGGCAGTTGGAGGTAAGGTGATGACATGGCACTTGGATAGGATAAGTTTGGCAGGTGTCAAAATCTGACAACTGACCAAAACTAGGTTTCACTGACCTAACCCGAGCAAGGCCTATCTGCCACGTCTCAGAACGCGAGGCACCGTGATCTTTTGAGATTCTGACCTGTGGATTTCCATCGATGTCGAGGTTCCATCGTTTTCGTGGAGGCCTTGGAGCACAGGAATTGCTGTTGTGTAGGAGCCTTCACTGTATGCTTGATAGAGCAGGGACCTATGGTGCATGAGAGGCGTAGGTGTTGACGGGAGCCTCCATTAGAGTTATAGACAACTTGGAGGTTGACAATAGCTTTTCCCATCGGTGTTGTAGCCCACAGACTACTGTTGATGGCTGATCCGGTTGGCTGAGTGCCAAGAGCCACTGCTCGTTGTGTAGTAGAGGCAGGAGCTTGGAGGTCGCTGGCGCACGTAATGGATAAGCTTGGCGTAGAGTTGGAGCGTTGGTGTAGCGAGATATAGAGAGCTTTTGGAAGGGAGGGAACGAGGAGCTATGGCGGGTGTGCCCGCGCTCCTATCGCCTCCCTCTACGTTGGTGACCTGGACGCGGAAGTTACCAAGGCCTAACCCTATGACCTCTTTTCCCAGACTGGCCTTGTGGCTTCCATTTGTGTGTGTCGGCTGCCTGCTATGTCGTAGTTTGTTGTAGACGTCCCATAGCTTAGGTTATGTGCTATCGGCTGTAGGGAGTTGAGTCGAATGAGTTAGCAGTGTAGAACTTGCTGGCTTGTGTTATAGTTTGCGTGCTTTGTAGCTGCGTCGCCCGTCGATGTGCTTTGCTTGACATAGAACTCGCATGATAGCACTGCTTTATTGTTGAGTGGTACATTGAGGAGTTTGAACTTTGTCTTCTTAGTCACTTGATCTATAGCTTTCTTAAGCTATCTCACTTTGGAGAATGGAATCGACAGAAGAGCAGAGAGATAGGAACATCCCAAAGAACATGTCAAAGAACCTCTTGAACCTTAAGGTACCTTACAATCAGAGAATAGAGAACACTCAAGAAACAACCAATAGTAAAATGAACATAACTCTCTCTCCATGGCTCGAAACTTGAATCGAATTGAAGAGGAGAAGGGGCTCGATGTTCTTGCCCTTCTCTCAAGCTCTCTCTCTCTCTCTCTCTCTCTCTCTCTCATAATCTCTCAAACTCTCGAAGGAGATGAACGGAAATCTTCTTCCAATGGACAGAATTATATGACGGAAATTTCTATCAAAGAAATGGAAGGTGGTCTCTTATTAGAAGTGGACTCTCATGGAGAACACTCAAGAGAACTCTCAATCTCTCTCACACTCTTTCATACGGATCGCAATGCTTCAGCAGAAGGCAAGGAAGCTCTGATACCATGACAAAATATGAAGAGGGGAGAGGAGAAGAGTGGAGATGAGGAGAGAGGGCATAGCTAGAGAGCACACCACAAATGACTAACTGTACACTAGATTTAGTTGAAAAAATAGAATATATACAAACCCATTTAGGGTTAAGAGATAGAGAATCTAACCCTTTCCTTTATAGCACTCTATAAGGTTAGTGCTATGCACATATGATCACGTGATGGTGCTATGCACACATGATCACATGATGTTAAGCGTGAACTCTCAACAAGAATTTGAATCACTTTCTCTGGAATGTAAAGTAGGTGTAAAGTACTTTAAAGTACTTTTGAGGGTGGCTTAAGTATTTTCCATGAATTTTTATAACTTTAAAGCACTTTCACAACACTATAAAGTACTTTATTAGGATATTAAAGTACATTTAATTCCAATACAAGAATTTGAATCGCTTCTTCTAGAATGTAAAGTACTCAAAATTACTTTTCAAGGTGGCTAATGTATTTTCCATGAATTTCTATAACTTTGAAGCACTTTCACAACACTAGAAAGTACTTTCAAGTTTTTTCTAAGGATGTTAAAGTACTTTAAATCCCTTCTTCTGGAATGTAAAGTACTTTTTAAAGAGGGTAAAGTTCATGGAAATGAGTTTCCATAACTTTGAAGTAGTATTTTAAGGTACTTTTAAAGGATTTGAACGTACTTTTCAGCCTAATCCATGAATTTAAATCACTTCTCCATGAATTTGAGAGTACTTAAAAGTTATTTCCTAGATTTTGTATTCCACCTTCATTTGACTGGCATTTGTTTCGATAATTAGTGGTTGGAAGGACTCTAAGCTACCTATAAGCATTTTCTACTTTGAGTGTGCTTTCCAACACTTGAAAGCATGGGCAACTGCATGAAGCCCCCTGCAATTTAATGAAAGCACTAAATGATGCAAGCTTTAAAAGTGTTTTTCTAGAGACAAAAGCACTTTGAAGTGCAGGAAGGAAAATTGGAAAGTAAAATCTATGGAAGCGTGGTTACCTGCAAGGAATTCATAGTTTCCTGTGTTGCTGATTGCTTTTCAAACTCTGCAAAACTGTAAACTCTTCTCACACATTTCAAGCTGGGCCGATATCTTTCCAATTTGCACAGATGCCAAAATTTCAGCCATCTGTAGGGATTCCAGCTCTGACAAAAACAGATTGGCTATACTAGAAGCCCCTTCCTGTCGAAGGAAAGCATCTCTTTCTTTTTAATAATCAGCTTTTGCTATTTTAGAAGCTTCTTCCTTAGCAGCAAAGCTTCTCTTTACACTGGCAAGCATTGCCTTTGCAAGCTCTACATGTTTTGCAGACGGTGAATTAGACTTCTTCTCTTTGCCATGCAAAAATGGAGGTGGCTTGCATTTCATTGGCTCCTGCTAGGACATGGAGCTCCTTGCACCAACAGGGCCATTGGCCTTCCTCCAATCATCCAGTTTTCGGTTCAAGCCACCCGCTTGGCTCATAACGGTCTTCAGAACATTCTCTCCAAAAACTGCCCAGGCAATATGGTGCCCTGTTGCATCTTCTTTAGCTGCTTGACAATTTTGATACGCGAAGCACTTCGCGAACTTGGTGGTGAGCTCATTGCTGGGCGAAATCCCCTGGTATACTCTGTGATAAAGCTGCCGGCACTCAACCAAGAACTTAGGGTGCACCATGCTAAGGAATATCTTATTGCCCTTTATGTGGCAGCTACTGAACACAAACATCCACTCATTGTCAGGGAGATCACTGTCACTGATATGTGTGGGGAGCTTTCCCGACAAGATCAAACCATACTCTTCATTGAGTTCAGCTGCTGTGGTGCAGAAGCGCTTGAGACGAGGATATTCATAAGGAGGACTTCGCTTACCACTTCTTACACAGAGAAACAAACAACAGACTGAAGAGAATGAGCACTTCCTTACATGCAGGCAAGGAAAAATGGATTTTTTTGAAAAAAGTAGTAGCTTGCCTTGTGGAGCAGCTTTTGATGATGATGATACTGGAGCACCTTTGATGACAAAGGTGCTGGAGTAGCCTGTGATGATGAAGGTGCTGGAATAGCCTGTGATGACGAAGTTGTTGTATTGGCATCCTTTGGGTGCACACCCTTGCACTTCTTGGGAGGAGTTTTCATTCTGGTGGTCTCAATTGAGCTTGAGAGAGAGCGGAATTGGTTTGCAGGAGAGTGAGAGCTGCTGATAAAGGATTGGGAGACAGAGCGAGAGGTCAGACGAGTGGAGTAAGGGAGAGAGCTACGCTACTATTGCATACCTTAGGTAGTGCTGCAGTACTTATGGCTTGGTAATACCCTTCTTTTGTGCTTTTTCAGTCCCATACGAAGTTTGCTTTTCGTCTCCTTTAAAGCCAAGGATTCCTTTGGAAGACTTCGGAACAACTTTGACAGAAGCAGGCTTGAGTTTAGCATAATCAGTGTGTCCTGGGGTGCTCACAAGATCGGCTGCAAAAAGAGACGCACAAAGAATGGGAAAAAATGTGCTAGCCTTTGTGAAGCTACCTGATAACAAACGGAAGAGGAACGAGGAGGGAAAGAGAGGCGCAGATCCAGATTTTCAAGCAAGGAAGTGGAATGAGGAGGTGAAGCTACCTGATAACAAACGGAAGAGGAACAAGGAGGGAAAGAGAGACGCAGAATCAGATTTTCAAGCACGGAAGTGGAATGAGGAGGGCAAGGAAAACGCAGATTTTCAAGCACGGAATAGGAATGCGGAGGGCAAGGAAAACACAGATTTGCAGCAAAAGGAAAAAGGACAGGAAGCAGTACTGACGCTGTTCAAGCAAAGCAGGAAATTGAACTCTAAACTGGACAAGCTGATTTCTCAACTCACTAATCTCCGGAAAGAGCAAGAAGAGATGAAGAAGGAGCACCGTATCTATCTCTCCAAAGGAACTTCCAGGCACCTGGTGTTGGTGGACCTGCTTTCCTTGCAACAGGCACTGTTTGATTCGTGCCTTCAGGAGACCGAGGAAGAGTTATTTTCTGAATACGACCCCAACTTGAGGAACATGATCATAGCAGGTGGGAAGGCAGTATCATTTTACGATGTGTTCTGGTATTACTTCAACACCAGCATCTATAAAGGTTCCACGAACTTTTCTCTGTTCGCTTACTGGAAACAAATGTTTCCTAAATTTGAACCGGCAACTAAAGCAAAGGTATTCTCGACCTCAAGCTGAAGAGTGTAAATCCGAAGAGTATAATGCTACAGGGCAGCTAGCCTGGCTCTGGCTCACAACAGCAGCTAAACGTTTCTGCCTTTTTGCAAACGAAAAAGGTTTTGCATGTCTCTACGATGAACCGACTCTCGTTAATCTAGTTGGTTTCTACATGTCAGTCATTAAACCCCCCGCAACAAGATAGTACACTTGTTCGAGAGTTTCTTTGTGTGGAAAAAGGAGATTCATGAAGAAAGGAAGATGTCACGGGTAAATCAGAGGCAGATACAAAGCACAACAACAACAGCAACAGATACAATTACAACAAAGGCAAGCACAAGCACAGCAGAGGCTTCCACTACAACAAAGGCAAAGGTTCCATATACAATTATAGCAAAGGCAAGCACAAGCACAGCAAAGGCAAAGGTTCCTGTGTGGAAAGTGAATTCGAAAGTGGCGGAACAAGCTATGATATTTCTCAAGGATATTTTGGAAGTGTGTGAAGAAGGAGAAAAAGAGCTAGATGGATAGCTCCAGTGTCTCACAAGGAACGTGCTGTGACTAGCAAACTTGCTTCTTCACCTCTGTGAAGAGGAGACAGGTTTGTGAACACAAGTACGACGGACTCCTCTGTGAGAACCACGTCCATGGCGATGGACCTTGACATTCATGCTGTTCGACATTCTTCCTAGGCCGACGGGTAGGCGTTTCTCCATGGCGAGGGCGTGTAGCAGCTGCGCGATGCTTGACAGAGGCAGCCGGTTGCTTACGTGCTGATGACCTCGTCTCCTTCTCCACACGACGGACTGTATGTTGCCATCTCGACAGCATGGGAGTTGTGGCTCGTTTGTGAGCTTGTTAGCTATCATTTTGTGTATCTCTTTTATGGGGTCATCACCTTGAGGTCTCCCAAACAAACATTTCCGTCATATCGTTTGATGTGGATCGAAAAGCATTTGCTATTGTCTTCTTCTCTCTCCCACACACATCTACTCTTGAAGAGAAAATGCTTCTGGACATTGCCATACCACTTCTGTAGCTCAATCGTGAGCTCCCTCACTTTCTTATCCTCATCTCGGTGCATTCATGCTGGACTTAATTGTTGCACATCTGCATGGCGTCATAATCGAGACCTTGGACCCCTGGAAG
Source organism: Dipteris shenzhenensis (assembly GCF_047967505.1). NCBI lineage: Eukaryota > Viridiplantae > Streptophyta > Polypodiopsida > Gleicheniales > Dipteridaceae > Dipteris > Dipteris shenzhenensis. Next base: position 50,920,489 of record NC_141604.1, read on the forward strand.
CGTTACGTTGAATCCCCGCACTACACGGGCTGAAGCACCTGCTGCATAATCGTGGGCTGGGGCTACGATTCAATTGCAACCAAGTTAAGCAGCGTGTGGATTCACATATCATCTAGTGGACAGTCTGCACGTTTTGAGAATAGGGTTTTTCATTCTAATGTTGGTCTGCATCTTGGCTGGATATGGCGATGATCTGTGCATAAGTTTATGGCTGATTCTTTGTGTGGTAATCGTTTTGGATTAGAAGTAGCGTGGGTTTGATTATAGGTGATTTGTTAGTCTGCAAATGTACGTTAGCATTGGCAGTCGTTCCATCGTTTGTGTATGGGGCAGATTCCGTCAACAGATTCGTAGCTTTACGTTGCAAGAAAGGTTATGGTCAAACAGTTAGTTAGTCGGTCAAAGGGTTATTTTAGCATTTTATGTTAGTCAAAAGGTTAGTGGCTTGTAGTCAAAACTCTAGTGTAAGTCTTCGTCAAAAGGTGGTCAACCTGCTAGGTGGAAAAGGTCGGTTAGAGTAACTAAGCCTAGTTAGTTTGGCTAGGTTTGAACTAGGTCAAACCAGTTAAGCCCTAGTTAGGGTTCGGTTGTTGACTAGTTGACTAGACTGCATTGAATTTGACCAGGCTATTTGACTTTGATGTTTGACTAGAAGTTTAAGTTGACTTTGAGTTTTAAGTTGATTGTTTGACTGTTGACAACTTGCTCATGTGTTTAAGCCCAAACAGAACCCCATCTGCACACTAACGATATAGTTATCCACCAAAACGAGAGGAAACGGAGAGGAGAGAGAGAGAGAGAGAGAGAGAGAGAGAGAGAGAGAGAGAGAAGCATACTCGCATGAGAGAGAGAAGAGAGAAAGAGAGGGAGAGAGGAGACGAGAGAGAGAGAGAGAGAGAGATGAAAATCTAGAGAGGGAGGGAGTGAGAGAGAGTACGAGAGAGAGGGAGAGAGGGAGAGAGTAAGAATGAAAGATAGAGAATCTTACCAATGAGGAGGAGAAAGAAGTGTGCAACGATCAAGGAGGGATAGAGGGGAGATGTTTTGATGGAGGGATGTGGGAGCTATGATCAATGAGGGATACTACAGGAGAGATAGTGAAGGATATTAGAGATGACAATGGGTATAAAAGTAGAGGGGACTATCAAGGAAGAAGATTAGAAGCTACTAAAGAGAAGATAGGAATGACTAAATGTAAATGTGTGGAAACTTGAAAACAAAACTATGTACCTTGGTGTGTGATTTAGTCGAAACTTAAACAAACAAACAAAACTATGAACCTTGGTGTTTGAAAAGACAAACGTGTGGAAACTTGAAAAGTGTGTGAAAAGACAAACTTGTGGAAACTTGATTTTCAAATTTCCCACCTTTTTAAAAACTATGAACCTTAGTGTTTAGAAAGACAAATGTGTGGAAACTTGAAAAGTGTGTGAAAAGACAAACTTGTGGAAACTTGAATTTCAAAATTTCTGTCTTTTCTAAAATTTAAAATGAGTTTCACTTACATTTTCAATTTACTAGTTTAATTTCTCAATTAAAACTTATGGAATATAGTAGGAAAAAAATGCGTTTTGTGTTGGAATATAGAAAGAATAATTTCAAACTTCTTACCTTTTTGAAAAATTTAAAAGTAGTTTAGCTTAGATTAATATATTAGTTTAATTTATTTTCTTTTAGGGAGAATTAATATTTTCTTCTACGTAAATTTTAAATTTTTTATTTTCACATATCATATCAACGGTTATTCCAACGTGGCCGTACTGATGCCCATAATCACGGAAACACCGATGAAAATAGCCTAAAAAAGAAAACAATTTCTTTATTATTAATGTGGGCATGCTCTCGAAAACCGGCTGGCCCTATAGCCCAGCAAATCTCAAAGTGGAGTCAATGGCAAAGAAACCATTGTTGTCTCTCCTGAATGTAGCATTGGGACCATTGTAGATAGTTCTAAACCATTTGACATCAAGAATAAAAATACTAAATCTTCTAAAATCGACTTCATAGATGCCACATATGGTCCCACAATAATCTAACTACAAGGAGAGAAGATTGGTACCAGAAGCACTTGCTTGTCTGTCTTGTACAAAGTTAGCCATGACTCCCCTCTCAAGCTGTGGTCCGACTGCAACAATGTTCCAAGGGTAGGCCTTGCTTGCAAAAAGTCCTTTATCCTTCAAATACAACGAGCGCATGTAGCTCGCCACTATGAAAGCAATGGCGGAGTCACCTTAGATTGATGGAGAGATTCTTTCAACCAATCTCATGACCATGTAGAGATCCACTCATAGTGGTCCTCCCCTATACCGTATATCCTACGCAAGGTTTTCAGATGTGCCACAATAGCTGCTGCTGCAAGAGCTTTGTCACCTTTCTTCTTCTTCTTGCAGAATTCCTTCATGTCCATGATTAGAATCGAACATTTCGTCTTCTTTATCGCCACCTTATTACTTAGAAGCTCCTGTTGTAACTCCCTAACATGACCAGCCTCCAATTACCCTTGCACACAACAAAACAATGTCGCATTGAGGCTACCAGTTTTTGGTGCTTGCTTGAACTTCCCGATTTGTTGCTTCCCTTTCTCAACCCTATTTTCCTCCATCGTCTTCGCATGACCCTTCATATTCAAAACTTGTCTAGTGGAGTACTTTAGCATTATATCTAGCCATGTTTGAAAAATGTCGTCTGCACACCTGATCAAGTGAATGTCATGTTTCTGGAACCCTATGTACATGATGCATTCTGCCATCTCTACAAAGTCCTCCCAAGATTTGTCTGTCGCATCTTTTTTTTTTCATGCTTGGTTTTGGATTCTTATTACTACAGCCTAGCCCATTACCGAGGTTTTTTTCTCGACTCTTGGCGGGCACTTAGCCAAAATCATGGCGCGTTAGAAAAGCGCTGGTAGAGGGATTAAGCAATCATTGGTATGCCTACGTCGGTATGCTCGCCAATATGAACGCCGGTTGACCCTTCATGTATACCGACATTTTTACCAAAGCTAATTGCGTCAGCTATAGTGGCAATATACCAATGTTTAACAGAAGCTTTCTATCGTACATATCAAGGCACATGCCTATGCATATACTGTCTTTGTTTAAAAAAATCAAAATTGTTTCCACCATATAAAGCTTAAAAATATGTTTTATAAGACCCTTAAATTACAGATTTAAATGCACTTAATATGTGTGCGATTAAAAAAAAACAATCCTAGATCACCACCTGAAAGTGAACATGAGATATTGAGTCATTGAATTTAACAAAACTAGTTGACGAAGAGATTCAATTTACATCATAGTTGTTGTCCTCTATTAAGTCCCTCATACTGGATGAGTCTATATCTATATATATGCCAAAATCTCCTTCTAGACCTATGTCCACGTCCCCTTCATTATTGGGATCTTTCGGTTTGTAATCGTCATTTTCAATGGGATCCACTTCAACGATCCACTTCAACATTAGTGGGATCTACTTCTGGCGTGGGATCTTTGTAAGTGGGTTTCCCTGATTCATCAAAGTGTCGGTCTTCATTAGTGCGATCCACATCCAGGTTTAGGGAAACATTAGCATCCTCTTCATCTTCACTTTGTGATGCATCTATGGTTACCATTGCCATCTCATTATCAACATCCCTATATTCAAAATTTGGTTTACTGACTCTAGGAGCCGCAACTTAGATGGCATGCCACCATTTACTATCAAATTTGTCCACATGGAAGACAACCTCTAATGTTAAAATGCATTAAGTTAGGCTCATTGAGAGATATTCAATACATATACATTGACTACCATGAATCATGTATGCAAAAAAGTACTCACTTGTTCACATTGCTCAGGGCGAACAAAAGTATCGTTGTCATTTGTCCAGATTTTGGTTGAGTCTATGGCAAAGAGGCCGCTGTCTTTCTTCCTCACTGTAGCATTGGGAGCATTGTAGATGACTCGAAACCATTTTACATCAAGGATGAAAATAGAGAACCTTCTAAACCCAACTTCCAAGATGTCTTGTATGGTCCTACAATAATCCAACTTGGAAGACAACAAATTGGCATCTGATGTGCTTGCTCTACTATCTTGCAAAAAGTTTGCTTTGACACCGTAGTCAAAGGTGGTCCTCTTTGAATCAATGTGCTCCACACGAAAGTGTCTCCCAAATGACCATATTGCGTTGTGCTTTTTGTACTACAAAAAAGATGCATTGAAAATAAAATAAAAGGAATATAAAATTGTGGGCATTAATACTCTGAGAAAGATTTACTACACGTGGAGTCCCAGTGGCAAAAAAAATCTCGATCGAGGTGCAATCCACACACGCCATGTCAGCAAACTATACCGCGATCGAGGTCGATTTGGCATTTAACTTGGGCAGACACATGGCAATAGTGATACCTCGATCGAGCTACCTGGCATCCTAGTTGTTCAAGACTGAGCTACATGGTGTCCTAGCTGGTCAAGACTTTGCACACTTGGCCAATAGCAGACCTTGATCGAGATTTTCTTACGTGGCTGTTGTGCACTGTAGATAGTGACAAGGCAAGAGTGATACCTCAATCAAGGTAAGGCGATGTGGTGGCCATGGTAGCATTGTTGGAGTGTGTGGTGGCACCAAAATGCTTACATGGCCACCGATACCTTGTTCGAGGTTTATTGACATGGAATGCCACACAACTGTGGTGGGAGTTTGAATCCTACAAGGCAAACAATACCTCAATCGAGGTAGGACAACGTGGCATTACATGGTGTCAATGTGGCTGGCACCATGCATGGCATGCACTATTGGCATGACCGAGGTCCTACATGATCGAGGTACTGCACCATGGCATGCCATCGGTGCATGCCATGCATGGTGTAATACCTCGTTCGAGGTATTCGAGAAACCCTAATTGTTCCTATAAATTATAAAGCTCGATCAAGCTCGCCATTTGCAAGCATAATTGAGCTAGCCTGGAGCGACCAACAAACATACGTGGAGCGATGGAAACACGGATGACAACGGACGAGATGTGGGCGATGCGAGGTAGGAAATTTTCATTTTTTTTTTGGTTGTAAAATTTCATTTTAAAATTTCCTTTTTTAAAATACAAATAAAAAAACCAAAGTACCTTTTTTGAATAGAAAATACAAATAAAACCAAAGTAGGCATCCTATCTCTTCATGATGTGTTGCTAAGTTATTTGTTATTTGTAGGAAAAGTATAACTAACATTTTATCTCATTTCATACATGGTTTTATTAGTATTTGATCATGTGCAAGTTTCATACCAATAGAGACGAAGAGATGTTAATGCATGTGTAGGTGCTATAAGGATGAATTAAACTAGATGCTTGTATGTATAAAATTTTGATGTTATGGATGAGGAATTGGAAGAATCCTAGCAAAATGGAGATGTGACATGTAGCTTCAATCCATGCAAATTTCAAAATAGAGCTCCCAATGTACCCTCCAATCCATGCAAATTTCAAAAATTTAAAGCATCTTCTCACTCTTTTCATCCATCTATGCATGTTCCCCTAAGCTCGCTTTGCTTTTGCAAGCCTACCTACCCAACTAATTCATATTTATAGTTATCATTTCGATCCTAAGCATACGAAAGTATAACTTAAAGTAAGTGCATGCATGCACGTGTGCAAGTACATGAGAAGTACATATATCTATTATATGCATACAAAAGTAGACTTTAAAGTGAGTGTGTGGATGCATGTGTGTGTGTGACAAATACACATCACATGGACAAAGATCGAATATTTTCATGAATATAGCCCTCTTTGAGATGTAAATTTATCTACTAGGATGTATTTGGCAAAAGATCATCAACATTGTTCAATGTGATATTTAAGTGACTTTTCATCATTTCAAGTTTTGACACATGGGTACATCAGCTACGCTCCACAATTTCTTAGGGCAATCTCAAGCAAAAGAGGGGGTAACAATGCCTTTTGTTTTGTCACACTATCTCATTTCTTGCTAGAATGGAATGGGACAAATTAGGGAAGGTGAGTTTTATCATGGCACATCATTATTCAATGAGAGTAGAGTCATTGAATTGATAGTTGTGATATTTAGTGTAGAAAAGTATTTGTTTTAAAAATAATTAGCTTCAATTAAGTATCCAAAGAGTGTTTTATTCCAAGAGAAGTTGAAGTTATGATTGGTACTATAATAGGTATCAAGGATTTCTTATGATCCACCTCTGCATATATAGCTCACATACCAAAAACTTAGTAGATGCATGTGGATGACCAGTAACAACATATTTGGGGGAGGTTAGAAAAGTTATTAGAAAATTATATATTTGCATCAGCAAAGCATACAATTGGGTAATCAAGAAGTAGTCAAAGATTTAACTCTCCTATTAAACACTCATTAAACATCAGCATGGACCATGGAAGCAACAAAATCTTGCATTAGATTTGAGACTTAGAACAAGTTGGCGTGATTGGGAAAATCCGTGCCTTGAGGGTGGGTATGGAGGTTTATAAGGTAGGGAGTTTGCTAAAAGATAACTCCTTTGATATATTTATGAAACAAATATGGGATTGCGTCTATGACAAAGTATGTAAGAAATTTGATAGGTGAACCACATGAAACCTGTTGGCACGATGCTTATTCTCAACACATCCTATGTCTAGTGTCTATATTTTATCTTTCATGTTGGCTGCCTTCAAGGAATAACATTAGAAGGATCATCAATTTATGTAGGGACTTCTTATGGGTGGGATCAAAGAAAACTTAAGATTCTCCTTGTTAAATATGATTTATGTGCTCTTCCCAACCATTACAAGGGTTTTGGAGTTATTTACATCATGTGCTCAACACAAATATTAGCTTCTACCAATTGTATGGCAAAGATACTATTTTGAAGCCATATACTCTCAAATTCTTAGAAATAATCTAAAATTTATCGAATTCAATAGGTTCCCTAGATGGTCCAACTAAACTCAATTATCAACCATGTTTAGCTACAAACTAACCAAAACCAAGTTCAATGATATGTGGAAAGCTATTGAGTTCATTGCAACATCCAATTAATCTCGCAATTGAATTAGCTGCTAATAGACTAATCTAAAGCATGTTCCCGAAAACAAGATGATCCATGCTTTTGAGATGATGTCTATTGGTTACTTCTTGACATTGAGAAGTCCAAAACAGCCCTGCATTGTCCAAGAAGAAATGTTTCTAATGTATTTCAGTTTCCTGATGTAACTAGGAAGCTTAGATATCTTGATGGTAACAAAGGCATCATCAACCCATACCAAAAGCCTCAACATTTGATCAATGAGCTTTTGGACTTATTTACAATTCGAGATGATTGGGTATGTGACTTTTTTGCAGGGACTGGAACAACCACTATGTCTGCTCTTCAAAAGAAGAGGAACTGTATTGTTGTAGACACAGGCCCTTTGCAAGCAGCATTCATCATGCAAAGGGTCTGTGCCATCAATGATCTTCCTGATGCTAATCAAGAAGTTAGTGCTAAGCCTTGTGCCGAGATGCCATAATACAGTTGGCCTTTGGAGAGCCCTAGCATACCTTTAACAATGAACAATCTAAGTTGGTAGAGCTCTTTGAAGATACACTAGCAGTGGCAGTGGTGGTTGATCCAAAACCTAGAAATGAAACAACCAAGGAAATTGAAAATTTTGATGAATAGATATATGAGATTTGAGCTATTATACAACAATATGATGTAATGACATTACTTTTTTATTTAATATGAGTTGTCTTTTTAGTATTTTATAGTATACAATTGTCATGGTAACTATTTAAAATAATAATAATTATTTTTTAATTTATAATGTTTATGGGTAAGTGTCATGGTAATCAGGTGTGTTTTTTTATTGAATACAATTGTCATGGTAATTTTGTTTTGAAAGTCTTGTATAATTATTGTTCAGCTTTCATATCATCTCTATTCATCATTTTCACATATGAGACCCTCTACAAACATAATTTGGTTCTTTTGAGTGTAAGACTCATAGTTAAAATATCTACGTGATGAAAGCTTCCAAATGTAAACTATGGAAAGTTTCAATTAAATAATGTAATATAACCAACTCTTTTTGTAGGAGGGAGAAGAGATGAAGGTAGCACCAATTAATTCAATGAAGAACAACCTTGAACCATGTATTTCTTCTCATCTCAAAGTCAGTCTTCCTGAGAGACTGTTAGATGTAGATTGTCTTAATATATAGTTCTATATTCATTAAAGTGCTCATCAAACCATGTACATCAAGTCATGAATTACATGGAAATAGGATTTCTCAAGCAAAAAATATTTACCTTCTATGCAAAGTCATAGATATTAATCTAAGACAAATAAACATGCATCACAAAGTGCATCCTATCAATATTTTTGTTGATAGATTTTTAAGTATTTTAAAAGTAACTAATTTTTTTAAAGAGTTCATATTGGAAATCAATGCTTTTTTTATTCAAACTTTCCAAACTTATCCCCAAAACAAAAATTTTAATAAAATCTTTGTGTTTTTAAATACATAGGTTTAAAATTTACCTCAATTTCCAAATTTAGTTAAAATTTGGCACTATTTTGAGAGAATCTTCAAAATGGGTAATATGCAATAGTTCTCACTTAATATGCAATAGCGTTATGGGTCAATGCAAGCTGGGGTATAGCCATTTTTTGTGAGGTTCATGCCATTTTTTGTATATAGGTAACTTGCTTGATCCGTAACTTATGCATTGCTAAATGGATTTGGACAAACTTGGTAACCAAGCAGTAGTACACAGTGATTGTTCTAAACCAGCCCAACCAGTTTGGTGGTACAAACATCAACCAACATACCACCGAGTTGCTTCAAGTGTAACACCAGTTATGTGGTTGGAATAGAAATAAACAACATGCCAATGAGCTGGTTTAGGTCAAACACCAGTATGTGATTATCCTAAATCAGCGTATGTGATTGTCCTAAATCAGCGTGGTTGGAATAGAAATAAACAATAATTTCATTGAGCTGGTGATGTCTTGATGTGTATTGGATGATGTTCTTGATGTGTAATTGATTTGTTTTGATGTTCTTAACGTAATTATGTGGGGATTATGTATTGTCGTATATTTAGCAGTACTTGTAACATAAGTGCACACAATATTTAGCTTTACTAGGAGAACTGTTATCTCTTGCTCTACAACTCTTGATAGAGCTACATATTGTTTGCATTTTTGTTTGAATTCTAAAGTGATTGTCCTAACCAGTCCAACCAGTCCGGTGGTATGAACATCAAGCAACATACCACCGAGCTGGTTCAGGTGTAACACTAGTTATGTGGTTGAAACAGAAATAAACAGCAACATGCCACCGAGCAAACACCAGTTATGTGATTGTCCTAAATTAACATGGTTGGAATAGAAATAAACATCAATATCATTGAGCTAGTGATGTTCTTCATGTGTATTGGATGATGTTCTTGGTGTGCAATTGATTTGTTTTGATGTTCTTAATGTGATCTTGTACTTTCGTATATATTTAGTAGTACTTGCAACAGAGTGCACAAATATTCAGCTTAACCTAGAGAACGATCATCTCTTTCTATAGGTACTCCCTCTTAGATGTTGGGTAGTCGAGGCGGTCACTCTCTAAAAAACTAGAAAAGACGTGCGAGCAAGAACGTATTTAAAATACCCCTATATTAAAAAATTTACACTTTATTTCATGAATGTTTACCCCTCTTCCATATGTATACATGTTTGAATTCAGAATTTAAAAGTCCCCTTCGTATGTGAACATAACTAAATTACATTGGATAAGTATTTTTTGAGCCCTCTCCCATCCGTACACAGCCCATAAGTCCCCTGATTTTTAAAATCCCCTTCCATTAACTATCATGTTATCTTACATTTTTCAAAGAGTGACCCCTGGGATTGGGTACTACTCTAAAAGGGGGCACAATCAACATATATAAACAAGTAGAGAGAAATAGTGCAGTGCGCAGCGTCTTCCATGAAGTATACAAAAGCCAAGAACAAGGTTGAGGAAGCATTTGAGTATCATTGGGGCCAAACAATTGATTCCCCATCAGGTGGGCTCCAGCTATTATTGATTGAGGCAACAATTTGGATTTGTGATCTAAGCAATTCTTCAAGTTAATGAACACGCTCTTAGAGATCGCCTTTGAGAAAGAGATCAAACAACCTTTCAATTTCTCTATTGCTGCTTGAACATGCCAGAACTTCATTATTCCCCTTATATTAAGAAACAAATACCTTGTTTCTTTCAACACTTCCTGAACTTCTACTAGCAAGCTCGACATGTTAACTCCACCATCTGGGAGTATAGAAATTGCAGGGAGAGTGCAAGGGAGTTCGAAGAGTGCAAGGGAGTATAGAAGTTGCAAGAAGAGGAGTTCAAAAATGACAACCAGCCACCGCAGTGGTATTTGAGATGCCTGGATTTTGATTGATTTCATTGAAGGTGGATCACGATTATTTGGAAACCCTCTAGTTACTCGACACCGCAGTGGCATCAGAGACTTAATTACCAGACCGGATTTTGATGAATGGTGGGTCATTAATACCATTCACATTTGGTAGCCCATCATGAAATGTGATTAGAGTATAGTGAATTCATTCACCATGGTGGCATGTGATTAGAGTGCCATTAGTCATGATCATTTGGACATCACCATAATATTAAGTAGAATGACTGAAGGGATTCATTAGTCACCGCAGTGGCCCATGATGCATGTGATTAGAGGGCCCTTAAATGCACTCTTGGAAGTCTTTTTCTAGAACGCTGCCATGATGCATGTGATTAGAGTGCCCTTAATTACATGTCATGATCATTTGGACATTTTAACCCCTATGTCATTAGGGTTAATAGACAAGGGATCTGACCACCTTTTGCACCACTCCATGTACATATGCAGGGCAGCACTATTCTTTTGTACAAATCGGAATCCATTTAATTGAAATGAGAGAGAGTTAGTATGAAGCCTTGTATATTGTTCCCAATACTACTAGGAAAGAGCATAAAGCCTCATAATCCATTTTGGATAAATTAGGTCTAGTAGTGGAATTAGGGTTTGGTCGAAACCCTAAAAGGTCATGTATAAAAGCCAAGTCTTTTGACTTTTGGTCTTCATTCTCTATTGCAAGGAATACAAGCTCATGCTTTCTCTCCACTTTTGTCTCCACACTTGTGTTGATGAGTTAGGCTTGCTTTACTTGTGTTTTGTTGTTGCCACATTATGATTCCTCCCTACACCACGGTCACGCTTCTTACCTTCTCATACTCCCTTCTCCCCCTTCATTTTGGAACAACATCACAGCACTTTTCAGAGTCAAAAAGGACCCCAAAAACTCCATAAATCATTCAAACCACGCAGGAAACTGTCATAGAAACTTTTCGAGATGAAGACAATTCCACGCGTAGAATTGTCAATTCTACACGTTGAATTGTATCTTCTCTATGTGTAGAATTGTAATTCTATGCGTCGAATTGACCAGCATTCAAGTCAAAAGTCGGACCATCAATTTTCAAGTCGGTCAAATTAATGCCTTGGTCTTCGTGCCCACGGTTAGTTAGAGCTAATTCTATGCTTTGATTTGTCATATCTTTATGTGTAGAATTGTGCTAAATATATGCGTTGATTTGTCAGTAAACCAAAATCAGTCAATTATACGAGTCAACACTCAACCCTAATTCTACGCGTGGGATTGTAACTTTTCTACGCGTGGGATTGGTCTAATTCTACGCATGGAATTGTCACTTTTCTACGCATGGGATTGAGTAATTCTACTCATAGAATTGCTCCTGTGGAGAGAAAACCTAAAAATTATAGAGGCAATTTTTGACACTATCAGCTACCTGTTGCACAAGCCTATCGAGACCCACAACTCCAATTCCTTATGCACTTGAGGTTCAGAAGGATATTAGGCTCAACCAACCCTCCCGATGAGTGTAAATCCACCGTGTTAGCCACATGGCATTCGCCCACTTTTCCCCAAAAGCCGAAAGTCCCCACACTAGCATCCATATGGGATTTGGTTCCAATCCATGGCATTGGCCGGCCACCAATGATAGATCACTTTCAAAAGACACCATGAGCCATACCAATTCAGACATGGATGCCCAGGGGCCCGAACGAACACCTAGACAACCCCCTTCACCCTCCATATCTGCTAGCGGTCTTCTAGGTCACATGTCCAATTTATTTGGCATGAGTGCAAAAAGGGCTAGCCCCGATAAGCCGGCTGCCCCTCAATCTTCCTAGAATGCCACAAATAAGGTAAGGTCAGACCCCATTGACATAGCCCATCCTCCTAACCTTCCAGCCTACCAAGAGTCTTTACGAAGACATTACGAGGAGCTCGGTCATCAATGGGAGAGATGGAGAATCCAAGAAGCTCAAAGGAGACACTTGGGAGAGGGGACAAGAGCCGCAACACCTCCACCCCCTCCACCACAATTCACCAGGGCATCGCTAAGCCCACCACCCATCTTTACCTACTACGAGCAAGGCCTAGTGCCGTGTGCAGCGCAGGTGCTTGCTGAAAGTTTCAGTATCGTGACTGGGTCAGCAATCCCATCCCATGCCACAAGAGTTCCTAGACCACCACCCTTGTGATCTTATGATCCACTTGGTACCTTTGAGAGGGCTCGACCAGCACCGACGTTTTGGGGACCACCACTTACTGTCCCTGAAACCCCACAACCATCTAGAGGGACAAGAGTCCCCTTGAGTTATGCACCATTCGGTCCTATAGATCCCCGAGGTTACACGGCTCCCTCGCCACCATTAGATCCGAGAGATTACACAGGTCCTCCACCGTGACTACCTCCCCTCAATCCCAATATAGGAGCTGATGCTCCTCCCATGGGCCCCAATGCGGCATTGACCACTTGGGTTACCAAAGGTTCATAGTACCCCCCGAATTACATACCATTAGAATTCCTGAACCCGAGCTGTTTCTCGAATTTAACTCTACGTCCGGCATCCTCGACTGATTTGTCGTTCGACATCTAGTTATCCATCATCGCCCCCACGTGATCCCCCCTTATCAGCCCTAGAGCCCCTAGTGGACCCAAACTATTATGCTTCTTATGGTCCACCCCCCACCCATGAAACCTCATGTTATGGAGCATCGCCTGTCGGCCCACTGCCTTGTCTTGCCCGACCCGCCCCAAATGTAATCTCACTTGAGTACGCATCCTACCCACCGCCTCCTCCAATCCTTGCACCACCATTCGACCCAACTGAAGCCCTTACAAAAGCCTGAGAAGCTTTGGGAAGAGGTGCAGAGGAAGGGGAGCGATAGCCACACCAGCTGCTCGCCGAGAGTCATCCACTTACAAGGTCAAACCCTTTAACATCTCCAAGTTAGTGCCCAAGTTCGCAAGCAAAACCGACCCCATCCAGCACATAGAACAGTTTGAGCAAGTTTGTAGTACCTTTGGCGAGGTCGACGACCTCACCATGGTTGGTGCATTCGGGCTCCTAGTGGGCACAAGTGGGGTCCTTTCACCAAGCTCTATAATGTCCAACAAGAGAAAACTGAAAGCATGCGGGATAACATTGCCAAGATTTGACATCTAAATTCCCACTACGAAGAGACAGAGAGGCTGAGCGAATCACAACTCTTGCCCAAGTTTATCCTAGGTATTAGGAGTGCCAGGCTTTATGACAATCTCATTAGTAATAACCCTACATCCTTTGAACTAACATATAAGTTAGCAATGCATCTTAGTGTGATAATATGAAAGAAGAGGATGAGCCAAGCTCAAGTGCTTCAACAGTGCCATCCATGGCCTCCCTACTGCCCTACCATCGCTGAGCACCGCTATGACCAAAGCCTCAAACAAAGTGAAGGACCGAGTGGCAAACATGACCACTGAAGAGCTAGGTAATTTGATCCAGAAATAGATCGCTAACCCAATGACATGGGCCAACCCCCCATCAAATGCGCATATGTTTCCAAAAAGAGATCTCGTTTGGTGTAGCATCTGCGGACAAAATCATACCACCACGGAATCCCCACACCTGCGAGCTAGACAATCTCTTTGTTTGTGAGATCTATAGGAGATACAAGAGCCATGACACATCCGAGTGTCAGTATCCATGAACCACTAATCCCCCACAGTATCCACCAAGACAATTATTGCCCTTACCAGCTCCCCCAATCCATAATGCGGCCCAAGGAGCATGCCCACCGCCAAACCTACTAAGAAGAGGGTTTAGATCTTTTGATCTACCCCTTCCTGCACCACCACAACCTCCAGCACCAAGGGCAACCCCTGTGAATCAGGTGATAATCGAAGAGATGACTGATTGGGATGATCAATTGGATTACCAAACCGACCTCCATAGGACAATAATCCTAACGGCCCATCTTATTACATCCAACAAGATCAAGGGCTTGTTCCTGTTTATCAAGGCACAGAGTACAGTCCTTCAACCTAGGGCTAGGGACATAAAGAGACTCAGTAAGCATCCACCCTTTTAGTGTTATCTTTGTGGAGGCCCACACAAGCAGTCTGAGTACCAGGCAGCCCCTATCCATTGTTACCATTGCCAAGAAAATCATAGGATAGCGGATTGCCCCAACAAACACCTCCTTGCAGTACCATCACCACCTCCATCACCCGCTACAATAAATGTGGCGTGGACCATCTTTACAAAGACTATCCAAATAGACCCCAACTGCCACCTCCAATGGTGACAAGCCTCAACTTACTTGTTATCCAACGAGGCCATGTCTCCACGGTGCCACTGAACATCTTGACATAGCTACAAGCCAAGGGCTTACAGGAGAAAAAGAGGACAGTTTCCCAAGCCGGTCCCTCTGAGCCCAAGGCTCCCGTCATGAAATAGTCTAAAAACAAGAAGGTGTCAACCATAGGGAAAGGAAAAGAGAAAGTCGTGATCGAAGAAGGATCTGATGAGGACATCACGACACTATCTTCACAATCAACCATTGATAGATCCTCCCACGAAAGTCTAAGTACGATCCCAGAGATAGAACCACTCCTAACCCAAGTAAAGTCAGGACCAAAACCTCTAGGACTAGAACCACTCCTAACTCAAGTGAAGCCAGGTCCCAAACCACTACCACCCAAAGGCTTTGGCGAGTATCCCAATCCCTTTATTGAGAAACAACGCACCCAAAACATTGTTAGGGAATGTCAGGCTAAGTTTGAGTGACGCTTAAACGAGAGTAAAGGGACGGACTCAGTCCATCCCACACTCACCACGTTCCTCCCTCCTAGTAAGCCACTCATCATACTTGACCCAGTATCTGAGGAGGAACGATCATAGAGAGGTTTCGATCTTAGCGCTCCACTGTCCAAATCTTGGTCATTGAACGATGAAGTCATTTCCAAACCACAGTCATTCAACTACGAGGTCATTCCAAACAATGTTGTCCAAGAGACCGACTTGTGGGGATATTTGTATGATGAGAGGCCTTTGCCTCCTAAACTGGAATGCGAGGGCTCTATGCCCTCAACCTACCATATTTTATCCCCACAAACACGCATGGATGAGACTATTGCACCCAGAGACATTACAGGCCTCACTGTCTTCCTGTCTACTAAGATTAAAATGCCCATAGCAACTCTGTTACAAGGATGTCCAACCTTTGGAGAGACCTCTCCCATTGGATGAATAGATGCCTATCAAGTACCGAGCCACTTGAGGCCGATAGTTTATATGATGAACAACCTCAGCCAACCAACACTGCTAGCGCCTCGAAGGATCAAACTCATCTATCTAGGGTGCCAGTAAGCAAGCTAGGTGATTATTACGAAAGTGATGAGACCAATGCCATTCTCCCCATTGCTTATCATGGTCACCAATCTACAACCATCCTCGATAGTGGGGCAGAAGTGAGCATTATCACCAAGCAATGCTGGGAAGCTTGGGGACAACCTGAATTTGAGCCAAGTACCCTTGTAGTTAAACTTGCAAACGGAGCAATCATGAGGCCACTGGGCATAGTGCGAGACGTAAGGATCACCACCTTCTGCCTCTCATATCAGCACTCGTTCGTACTGATGGACTTTAAGAAGAACCAAGGCTCCTATTATATCATTCTAGGATACCCATTCATGAGACTCACATGACTAGTCCACCACTAGTCCACTCATAATGTTTATCTGAGAAAGGAAGATGAGACCATGAAGATCGATCTCGCAAAATGGCAGCACCACCCCATCAGTGGAGGCCTTTTCATGGACGAGTTGATCACCATAGCTAGCACCACGTCCTTAAACACTATACAAACACTTGCAGAGAAAGGAGGCCGGCATGTTCAGGACCCCTGGTATGTATCCCTCCCTAAGAGAGTGGAATCAAAGAATTGGATACATGTTTTGGACCTCCCTGTAGACACTGAAATACTCTACCATCCAGTAGAAAGCAAACCTTCAGAGAAAAAAGTTCCATTGAACATGATCTCAGCCCTATGCTTAGAACCAGAAGTCTTCCTAGTAGATTCCAATTGCCATTGGCTAGAGGAGATAGGCACAATGAGCACGCATTAGGAGTTCTCTCCTGATTGGGATATTAACCTCAATCGCATCACCATACCCATTGGATATACAGAGCTAGTGATAGGCGACGAATCCCAAGAACCAGAAGGATCCCAAGGATCCAAGAGTTCTTATCAAACCCAAGAGTCCAAACCTAGCAAAGGCTACCTGCCGAAGAGGCTAGATGACAAGAATGCTTATTGGTCAAGGAAAAACTGAAAGAACAGGCACGAGAGGATGAGGAACTAGAGGACCTCCACAAAGTTCCCCCTCACTTCACCATAGATGACCTACACCATAGATGACCACCAAATTTCCTTTGAAAAGTAACAGAGACAACCAGGACAACCTGAAGGGTTTGATGGCCCCACCGAGGTTAAAGAGGTCAATTTAGCTGAAGAAGGAGAAGACCCTCAACCGGTCTATATAGCCACTGACGTATGTCCTGAGGATGAGGCAGAGCTCATCGCTCTACTCATCAAGTTCAAGGACTGCTTTGCTTGGAAATACACTGTTCTAAAGGAACTCTGCTTCTATTGTACAACTTACAATCCCCTTTATTGAGAACGCACAACCAGTCAGGCAGCACCATTATGATATGAACCCCAAATATGCTAAAGTAGTCAAAGAGGATATTCCAAAGCTCCTCGACGTCGGGTTCATCTATCCCATCGAGCACATAGATTGGGCTTCCCCAACCGTGATTGCTAAGAAGAAGAATGGCAAGATTTGAGTATGCGTAGATTTGAAAAAGGTCAATGCCATCACTCGACGTGACCATTTCCCCTTGCCATTCATAGAGCATGTCTTAGAACACGTAGTAGGCAAGGAAGCATACATCTTCCTTGATAGTTTTTCCGGTTACAACCAAATAGTGCTTGATCCAAAAGACCAACATAAAACTGCATTCTCCACCATATGGGGAGTTTATGCATCATGAAAGATGCTTTTTGGTCTTACCAACGCACCATCCACATGGCAACATCTGATGAGCACGGCATTCAGAAATTTCCTGAGAGATCTCCTCAAAATCTTTCTCGATGATTTATGTGCTCATTCCGAATGGAGAAAACATTTAATGTACTTGCGCAAGGTTCTAGAACATTGCCGGTACTATCGATTCTCCCTAAATCCCTTGAAGTGCCAATTCTGTGTTAAGCATGGAGTCATCCGTTGAATGGAATCTCTACTAATGAAGGAAAGATCAGGGTGATAACTGAGCTACCACCCCCTACTAACACCAAGGGTCTCCAACGATTTATGGGACACACCAGTATGTATAGGAGATTTATCTTTGAATACGCGATCAAAATTGCCTACCCTTTACATTGCCTCCTTATAGTATTCATTTGGACCAAGGAGTGCCAACACTCCTTTGATAGACTTAAGAAAGCCCTGGTAACTGCACCGATTCTTCAAGCACCTAATTGGGAACTCATTTTCCATGTGCATATTGATGCCTCAAAGTTTGCAATCAGGTGTGTGTTGGCACAACCCGGAGAATATAAAGTCGATTATCCAATCCTTTTAGCAAGCCGCCAGCTAAATGAAGCCGAGGTCAATTATACGACCACAAAAAGAGAGGGACTAGCCATGATCTATGCCGTACGTAAGCTTCGCCATTATCAATTGGTAGACCAATTTGTTTTTATCATTGATCATCAGGCCCTACTCTACCTTGTGAACAAGCCTTGCATGATAGGTCACATCACCAGATGGATGCTACTACTTTTAGAGTTTGACTTCACAGTCATTGTCCACAAGGGTTCCAAACACATACTAGCCGACCATTTATCACGTATACCTAATGGCGAGCCACCCACAGGTGTGGAGGATGATCTCTGTGATGCACCTTTATTTCAACTGGACTTAGTTCTAGAATGTTCAGAGAAAATTAGCCACTTCTTGGCTAATGGCTTTCCACAATGCAAGCCTCTGAACAAGGACCAAGCATGCAAACCTTTAAAAGATGCCGCTCCCTTCCAACTTATAGCAGGCCAACTTTACAAGTTGGGCAAAGATGGTATTCTGCGCAGATGTGTACGCGAAGACGAATTCGTGGATGTGCTTGAACAAGCTCATTCAGGAATAGCAAGAGGACACTTTGAAGCAGAAACCACTGCACAAAACGTGCTTCAAGCAAGCCTATTGTGGCCTATGCTCTTTATGGATGCTGTTGAATATGCCAAGGGCTGTGATGAATGCCAAAGGACTCTCCTTCCCAGGCAGCAAGACCGCATGCCCCTTACTGGCATCATAGCCAATCAATCTTTCGAAAAATGGGGCATTGACTTCATTGGTCCCATCAATCCAGAAGTAGCTAAAGGCACACAGGCCTACTACATTATAGCCACCACAAATTATTACACCAAGTGGGCCGAGGCTAGAGCCACATGAAAGGCCGACGCTCGTTCCACCACCAAATTCTTATAGGAGCAAATCATAAATATACTCGGGTGTCCTTTAGAAATCGTTAGTGATCGTGGTACTCATTTCATTAATGAAGTGATTACTGTCTTGCTAGCAGAATTCCTTGTTATACACCGCAAGTCCACACCCTATCACCCCAGAGCCAATGGATAGGCCGAAAGCACTAATAAAACCCCGATCCAAGTGATGACATGAACTGTAGAAGGCACAAGAAATGACTGGGAGCACAAGCTTACAACCACACTTTGGACATATCGCACTGCCTACTATAAAATTGCAACCAATAGTACTCCGTTCAGTCTAACTTATAGTCTAGAGGCAGTTATGCCTATGGAATTCTTAGTGATCAACCTTTGCATC
Source organism: Dipteris shenzhenensis (assembly GCF_047967505.1). NCBI lineage: Eukaryota > Viridiplantae > Streptophyta > Polypodiopsida > Gleicheniales > Dipteridaceae > Dipteris > Dipteris shenzhenensis. The sequence continues at coordinate 50,939,763 of NC_141604.1, forward strand.
ACCATTCAGGAAAGACTTCATGAATATGCTCTCTCAAGACACCTAATCACCCTTGAAAAATTAGATGAGGCCGTCTGAGATCAGTTCACGAAATGATGGTTGAGACGCTATGGCAAAAGCAGTGGCATGACAACCACCTTAAAAACAAGAACCTCAATGAGGGATACTTATGTCTCCTATTCAGTGTACGTAACACAAAGCACAAGCTTAAGTTCCACGTCCTAGGTCCCTACAAAGTTACAGAAATCACACCCCAAGGCACAGTCTGCATCAAGACACTTGATGGTGTTGAGATGGTAGGATATATCAATGGCAGTAAACTCAAGAGGTATTATGGACCTCTAACGGAACAGAGCCTCAAGGCCATCCATGAAAAGAAAGAATTTGAACGAGGACTTCACCTCACGAAACAAGAAGCCATCTGTGAAGCTAAAGAACGCATAGCAAAAACCAAGGCAAGGGTAGCCACAATCACTATCAATATGGCTACCTTGGTGGATGTAGAGATACCTCCCGCTAAAATCCCCGTGGACTGGTGTATCCAAGGTCTGGAAGTGCATGCAGAACTCTCATTGACACAGGGGCAAGTCATAACTTGCTTTCGTTTGAGACCTTCTGCTAGCATTTCCACCATTTGACACTAAGTCCCACCCCCTCAAAAATGATATCGATAAGCGGTCACGTCACCAGTGTAGTAGGATCGATTGAGATCCCAACGTTAATCCATAATAACCTCTTACAGTTTTTTGTGACCCCTGCAAGAACTATACCTAAACAAGTCATCCTTATAAGGCACTGGCTAATGACTACCAACTGCCAAATCAACTGGCAAGATCAAACCGCATCCATGTGCCTACCCAGAGGAAAAGCCACCATCAAGCTATGTGAAGAGCCAACAAAGGGTAAGAATGTGATCCAATCAAGTAAGATCGCCACCACAGGTGATAAAGAAGCTTAAGCAATTGCCGCTACCAAACCCTCAGGTAAATCCAAAACCGATGTTGCATCAATCTCGACCTTGACACCCACCCCTCCACCACGCAAACCAATCACCCCTAATCCACCAACGACCCTACAGTGGATCCCAAAGGATTTATTAGCCACAGCAAGACAGGATGATGGTTTCACCAAGGTATGGCTCCCAAGGTCTAAACCACAAGTCAGCCGTTTTGGGCCGACTGTGTCGGTCTCCCAATTGGGTCTAACCGACTACGACTGGTGGCTATATAAGAGCAAGCCCGTGAAGTCCATAATCATCACTGGCTACAGCAACCCTGATTCCTTAGCATCCAGCCTCCGTCCTCTACTGTTTCCAGCACACCATCGAAGCTTCTCACATAGGAGCGCACGACTGTGGGAGGCAGCGCCATCTATTGTATCAGTTTTACAGTAATCAAAATTTTGATTCTCCATACTATCTGCTTTTCTCTCTTGCATACGAGATCATGTTATCTATTCAGCACACACCTTGTATTGTTTTCTTTCAGCTTAGACATTCAACTTTTAGCCTACCACCACCGAACTCCACTTTTCATGAAGTTACAATTATACGCGTAAAAATGTCACAATTCTACGCATAGAATTGCCCCACGCATAAAATTGAGTCCCACAATTCTATGCGTAGAATTGTGGACATGTCTACAAAAGGAGCTCCATGAGTCATTTTCTATTTTTTTGGCCTACCATAGGTATTTTTGGGCTACCATAGGTAGGCCTTAGTGAAGGTTGTGGTTTTGAGATGGGAAAAATAAAATCTTTGTTATTATTTGTGCTCTCTTACTTGTTAATTGCAGTTGGTGCACTATTGATGATTTGGGGTCCCCTTGTATGACTTTTGGGCCATTCTCATTTACTCCTCTTTGCACACTCTTAATGTCGTTCCTTTTCACCTTGGGACTCCAATTTTATGCTCTCTCTAGACATTTCACTCACTCACTCACAAGCACGTCTAATGAATGATAATTATATCATTCACCTTGTTCTCCCCAAAATTTCTACCAAAATCAAGTTAAAAACTAACTTAAAAACATAAAAACATCACTCAAATCACCCTCAAAAAGCATTCTTTTCGTACTAACAAACTTGCAGGAACGACCACCATCATGGCATCTCCAATCCACTTTGATATCGAAGATGACGAGGATATCACTTTTGAAGACCCCATTGTGCCCAATCTTAACACCGAGGAGATGACCAAAATAGCCACTACATCTACCGAAGAGCTCTCTCAGGAATATGCCCCTGCGCAACTCAAGCATCCTCATCTCGGGCAAAGAAAAGGATCCATCAGAAGAACTTAAGCGGTGATGAACGGCAAACCAATATCACCATGCGGATAGACAGTCCACTAGGTGAAGAGTGGTTGACACAGCTTCAAGGGCATGTAGTACACAACAAGTATACGGTCCTTTCCAACTCATCTATCATACAAACGAAGCTTTCGCAGCCCTAAAAGATCCTGATGTCCAGCCATTTTTGAAGCTTACATGACTTATCGAATGGCAGCAAAGTTCCCGTTCAAATTGGATCTTTACACCGTCTAGCAGTTTTGTGCCAACTTCAAGGCTCGCTATATGCAAGCCCATATACCAAACAGAGATCGAACTGAAGATAGTACCTACTATAGAGGCAATCCGAGAAGCTTTTGACCTGGATGTGGTTGAAGGAAAATATACACAAACTCATTATGCAGGTCCCGAGTTGAAGCACTATTGCACTTCTTCTAGAACTCCAGCAGGAATCCCCTTCAACAACATCATCGATGAAAAGCTTCCCAAGGCGGCCCGTGTCATGCCTCTTCTCCTCAAAGTCAAGTGGACAGACCACCATGCCTCCATCCAGCAAACAATGCTAGCGCGCTTACTGCCTGCACATGCTAAAGCAAATTGGGCAGCATATTTCTATGAACAATTAGTACCTGCTTGCGCCTCACATAAATGGAAGATTGGTAACCCTTGGGTGATCCAAGTGATGATCTACAGCATGGCAGGATGACCCCTAGAACCACCCGTTTATGGCCTCGTCAAACAACCTCTTCCATGTCCAACCAAGGCCATGGAAACCAGGAAGAAAAAAAGCCAAAATTCAAGAGGCAACAGGTGATACCGAGAAGGAGAAACAAGACAAAGAAATGCAGGAAAGAGTGGAAAAAGAGAATAAAGCAAGGGAGGAAAGACTCCAGAAAAGGCAAGAAGAAGGAGCAAAGAAGCAGCAAGTGAGTACAAGTACTCGTGAGCACTGCCTTCAATTGGTTCTGTCAAAGCAAAACAATTGCCAAGATGAATGAATGATTAATTTGTGTGATGGAAGCCCGTGTATAAAAAAGTTCGAATGCTTTGCAAAGAGAGAGAGAGAGAGAGCCAAAATAGTTGGGGGCCACATGGCAAAAAATGGTGTGGGACACTTTTTTAAGAAACGTGTAACGATAGCTCTGCCTGGAAGGCAATGCTAACAAAATTAGAGGAAAAGGCTAGAAAGACTGTAGAGGATCTCCTGAATCTTAGCAAGGATCCAACCAATGGTGCAACTAATGATATCATCGACATCGACACCTTGGAAATACTAGTGGATGTACCAGGGCCCTCCCGTCAACAAACACCACCCCCTCTTGCCCCTCAAGGACATCTGTAGCCCATGGTAAGAGCTCTTAGAGCAAGGCCCCATGGACCGACTATCTCCACCAACCTCATCAATTGACGTTAGTGTCAATCTCTGGTAGCCGGATGAACTGAGTGAATCCGGAGGGTGCCCTAGGGCAGCCCCTGGCATCTGGAAACTCCCACTCCTGGAGTTTCGGGAGTTCTGGGCCCCGATTCGTGATTGCTCTTGCTTTCATTTTGAAATTTGCAGCCTATTTCAGCTACGTCTGCCACATGCTGGGACCTCTTTGGCAAGCTCCGTGACTACTCTATAGCAACTCCAGGATGACCATGGGAACTACTCCTCCTTCGATTCTACGTCACTCAAGGTGGAGATAGCCGGTCCATGGGGCCTTGCTCTTATGCAGGTGGACTCCTCAACATACCAAAGTCAAGAGGCATACCATCTCCACATACACGATCACTCCCACACTGCAAGAAGACCCTAAGAGCTCAACTAGCTACCCTTGAATTGCAAAATGAAAGATTGATGATGGAAAAAATTCAACATCAAAAGGGCCTCATCGAAATTGAGAAAGAGCTACTCACCTACAAAGAAGACGAAACCTTCAAAACACAAGTCTGTGAAAAGTAGATCAAAGGATAGACAAGCTGACGGATCAGCTCAACAACTTGAAGATCACCGCCATCCAGACAGCATCTACTAACAAAAACAAGGTGAGGGCATTGGAAGCAGAGCTACAAACAAAAGAGCACCATCTCACCACAGTTTCAGGCAAGCTAAAGCAAGCACAGAAGGCCCCTCCCCCTAAAGAAGATGCCAACAAGGACCCCCAGCATCAAATAGATGTTCTAATGGAAGCCTTCGGTGATATGGCACAATTGACTATGGCACCCCATGGTCCCACCCACACGCTCACAATGTACTTCAATGCACTAGCACTCACCTCTTTTTAGCACAAAATACACCTTGCCACCCCACCCAACCCCCTCTCCACCTATGAATTCCAACTCCTCCTTGATAAAAATATCAAAGAAACTTACCCCATTATAGCCATGTCTTTCTTCTCATCTAAAATCACCCTTGAAATCCCCACCGATATATACCATCTACCCACCCATCCTCTTTGTGCTAACTTCATTGTCACCTGGAACTGAATCCTTTTTTATTCCACCCTTTTGGATACTTTGGACATGTTAGACCTTGAAGCCCCCCTTGATCTAAACACCTATCCCGTTATCGACTCTAGTATTGATGAAGCCATTGAATACATGCTCACCCAAGGCCGTGTTCATGCCATCGATACATATAACTTCCTTACTCAATGGGCCTCCCAAACCTACATCCCCATGGGAATTTTAGTACTCCACCAAAGGATCTTGAATGCCCTTTATAACTACAACAATTCCGGATCCCATGAAATCACCACCAATGAAGTGGCATATCCAAAACTCATTTTAGAAGAAGAAATACAAAATGTCAAAAAGTACTTAACTTCCCATGAGAATGAGGACAGAGCCAATCCCCCTCACCCCCTTGCCAATCCACCTCAACCACCCCTGAATTCCATGACCTCACTGACACCACCACTCTACCACCTTCTCCCAATGCACCCATAGATCCCTCCACTTCTACATAGCAACCACCATCACACACTGCCACACACAACCTTCTTGCTTTTGTACAATGACCGCACAACAAATTTCTTCTTGTGTTGTATGTGGCACTTCATCTTAGTAAGAGCTTCCTTAACTCGCAAACTTTCATCAGCTGAACAATATATAATACATGAATAGACGCAATATATAAAATAGGAATAAATGAAATAGATAAAACAGGAACTTATAAAAATAAATACCCTCTTTTGGCCACATAGGAAAAAAAAAAAGTCCTACCTCTCTCCTCTACAACTTTCAGGTCCCCCCATGGCTCTGCCTGCTGCTTTTTTACTTTGTCCAACATTTCATCCTTGTCATATTCCTGATCCCCAACATCCTGCAAGGAGTTGTCATCTTCCAACTGACTTCCATCAAATAGTTGTTCATTGTTTTCTTTTCCACACGAGCCATGCCCGTCTACCTATTGTTCTTTCTTGGTGTCTATGAACACATTTGAAATGTTAGGAGTTTCGCATTTCTCATTTTCAATAGCTTCAACTTGCTTTGTACCAGTCTTCAACTTTTTTGGACATGGTATTTCGGTGTCTTTAGCTATTTGTGTAAGGAAAAGAACAATTATTTGAAACTAATTTCAAAAGGCAAATATGGCCCTTGAGGAGTTCCCTTTAGGGGCAAGGGACATATTCCAACACAGCCCTTGCCCCTAAAGAGGACCCCTCAAGGGCCATATTTCCATTGGTTGTATTGGAGTGCAGATGTGATTGGTACTAAATAGTACTAAGTGCTAAGTGCTACGAATAGTACTAAATACTACTAATAGTGCTAAGGACTACTACATAGTACTAATACTACTAAGTACTAAATAGTACTAATACTACTAAGTACTAAACAGTGCTAATGTTAATCCTAATACTGCTAGATAATACTAAGTGCTAACTAAGGTACTAAATACTACTAATAAGTACTAATAAATACTAGTAAGTGCTAACTAGTGCTAAATACTACTAAATACTATTGATACTAAATAGTACTAAATACCGCTGTACAATACTGATGCTAAATAGTACTAAGTGATAACTAGTGCTAAATACTACTAAATACTACTGATACGACTAAATAGTACTGAATGCTACATATTAAATAGTACTAACTACTAACTTAGAGTGCTGAATAGTAGATGATAAATAGTATTAAATGCTAAATAGTACTGAATGTTGAATAGTACTAAATGATGAATAGTACTAAATACTAAATTATAGTTCTAAAAACTAAATAGTACTAAATACTAAATAGTACTAAATGCTAAATAGTGCTGAATAGTACTACATGCCAAATACTACTAAATGCCAAATAGTGTTAAATGTTAAATAGTGTTGAAAACACATAGTACTAGCAGTGCTAGATAGTGCTAAATAGTACTAAATGCTTAGTAGTATTTAGCATTTTTAGCTATCCTTTTAGTACTAAATACACAGTATTAGCAGTGCTAGATAGTGCTGAAACACAACTGTGCTAGATAGTGCCAAATAGTACTAAATGCTAGGTAGTGCTAATATTACTAAATGCTGAACAGTCCTAAATGCTAAATAGTGCTGAATAGTACTAAATGACAAATACTACTAAATGCCAAATAGTGTTAAATGCTAAATAGTGCTGAAACACATAGTACTAGTAGTGTAGATAGTGCTAAATAGTACTACTGAATGCTAAATAGTGTTGAATACTACTAAATACTAAATAGTGCTAAATGGTACTAAAGTCTAGATAGTGCAAAATGTTAAACATTGCTAAATGCCAAATAGTTCTAAATCCTAAATATTGCTAAATCACATAAACAGTACTATTTAGTACTAAATAACTGACTTCAAATGTTCAACATGTATAATATTATATTACTCTATTGAGTAATAAGTAATAAGAAAAAAAGAGTGAATAAAATATACCTGCTTTGTCAAAACCCATGGCAGCCAACCATGCATTTGACACCAATACATTGCAGGACAGATGAATACATTGCAAGTCCTGAAAAAAATGAAATGCTACACACATGATGTGATATGTGTGCAAGCATGGTGCAAAAAGCACATCAATAGTTTCTTGAGAAAATCCAAGCCCACAGAAAACACACCTACATATTTATTTTGAAAGGGTAAGTACACACTAATTGTAAGAGGACCCAACTCTAAAAACTAAAACATCGATTCGTACATGGAAGTTAAGAATCTCACCATTCAATATTCACGTTCATAATCGCTGTTGCAGAGCCTATGGGATGGTGAGTTGGTGCTAGATTCAGAACTCCGGGACCCTGACTTGGGAGCTTCTCAATCAGATGCTGCATGTTGCTCAAAAAACTTGAGCATGCTTAGTAGTACTCTCCAACGCTGATTCGTTGTTGCCTTTTTGCTGATTTAAATATTACTTTTGCTATATCGAGTTCTACCTCAAGTTTTGCTACATCCTTCAAGAACTCATCCTGCAGTACACTACCATGTAATAAAGTGTCTACTTTACTACACACCCAGCTAAGTGTATGTAAAATTGATTCAAATTTTGTGAGGGCTTCGCCCTTAGTTGCAGTAGCAGCCTCAAAATCTGCATGCAATCTTGCATTCTCCTTTAACACTATATCCTTCCACTCATGCAGTACACCTTCTTGCTCCACACTAAACTTCTGTTGATCCTGTAAACTTATAAGCTCCCGTTTTGCTGTAGACGTGTCTACATCACGTTCGTGCTTGATACACGTGATGTCCAAGCTAGCTGATCACAGATTCACGTCTCTATGTTGGACAAAGTCATCCCAATCCACATCTACTCCATGAGTAGATGCACCAAATGCCTGTGCCAACATTGTACCAACTTCATTGTTCGTGATTGTTTTCGAATTGTAAATCCTATAGTAAATCTTCATAAAATCGTTCAGCAATGATTTCTTTAGCCGACCTATATGAAAGCCATGCCAGCTCTCTTTGTCGTTGTTTCCCCATATTTCTCAGATCCAGGTGTCCAGAGTCTGGCTTTGGTCTCAGAAAAAATCTCCATCCAAGACTGACTCCAATCAGAATTGTTATTAGTCTGTTGTCCTTAGTCTTTGGCTTCTCTTTGGTTGGAGTCGAAATAGAAGCCGCTTTGCGGTCTATAGCCTTTGCCTTCTCTTTGGTTGTAGACTTCCTGGATGGAGTGTTTCTTCTTGGAGAAAGGACATCGGGCTTCTTGGAGGTGAGAGATATGATGCCTTTGGGCTTCCTTGGAGACATGTCAGTCTTCAGCTCTACTGCAAAGAGAGTAACATTTTAGTACTAGGACTCACACTAAGATGAAATGGAGTAAAATAACAAAGAGAGAGAGAGAGAGAGAGAGATAGAGATAGAGAGACAGAGAGACAGAGAGAGACAGAGAGAGCAACAACAAAAGCAGAAAGTTTGCATGTCGACAGAAGGAATGGCAAAAGACAATCGCATGCAGGTTCGAATATTGAATTATGGGGGGAAAGCATTTAGAGAATGGAGGAAAAGAAAAAAACGAATAGAGAATGGGAGAAAAGAGAAGAACGAATAGAGAGAGAGAGAGAGTACTCACGAGAGAGTGACCCGCGTCAACGTCCTACGAGAAAATTCGACGTGGAAATCAGAAGTTCAGAAGTTCGAAAGTGGAAGCTGGAAATCAAAAGTTTAGAAGTTCGAAAGTGGAAGTGATAGAGTGCAGGTTCGAAAGTGAAACACCTAAGAGGAGATGCAGTGCATGAAAATGTGTGTATGAGCATGAGAATGCGTACATGAGAATATCTTGTGTATGAGAATCTGTAATCAATAAATATATTAGTGCACATTGATTCGAGAAATCTCTCCATATAGCACACTACTTAGTACTACCACATTCTTGCCAATAGTACATACACCATAGCATGCTTTCACCCCCTATGCCTTCCTCCAACTTGAATTAGCAAGGAAGTCTGTATGATGTGTTTGACATTAGTCTCATAAACGTTTTTTTCTTTTAGCACTCATAGATGGTAGTTTTTTGCTCAATACCTCGTGGGTTCTTTTACACGGTTACAAGACAATTTATATCATTTACAAATATATATCTTGAATAAGTGCTCTTTGGCTTATTGCATGTGGTGTGTCATTAATAACTTTCAGCTATGAACTCTATATAAATATGTTCTACAAGAGTCATCTCTCCATTACACGTTGGCTTAGCAATCAACTCCCTATTTGCTCTCGTGGTGGCGCACTTTGAGCCTCTTCCCTCATGCTACAATTCTCTTCCCTTTGCACTTGTCTGGCTATACTGGCAGTAGTTGTCATGGCTGGTACACAGGCAAGCCTCTGGCTGTTTCCTTTTGCCAGTTCTCTTAACCGTCACCATCTCTTTGTAAGTTGTTTGCTCAAGGTGTCGTGGTTCTACGTGCTTCTCCGCAACCTAGTACTCGCTTCTGTACACTCCCAATTTGTTATCATCCTCTACCACCTTTGGGATACCTTCATTTGTCTATCGAATAGTTGATCTTGAGGGCCAATCTGAAGGGTGTTTGGCGAGTCTGTAAGAGGACTCGATTGGGGCAACTATTGTGTGGGAAAATTAAATGAGCATCCACTTCATGTGTTTTGGGAGCTGGCGAGTTAATGATCAAAAGAACTAGCCTTACACTCCACCGGTACTGTATAGTCTTTTACTATCATATAATGAACCCCAAATACTCCCACAAATTGCACAACTGACAAATGCTGAGATTCCACTTCCATGGCCAATTTTTGCATATCAAGATATCCCTTGCGCAGTCTCCCCCATGGCTACACCTTGTGCAAGAAGTTCTGTTGTTGGTGTTTTGATGATTGGGAGCAACACAGGATCGAGCAAGCACTGTTGCACACTCAAATCCAAGGGCTTCTATGGTTGATTCAAAATTTTGAGTGGAACAACACATTGCACACTCAGATCCAAGAGCTTCTATGGTTCATTCATAATTTCAAGAAGAAGAATGTGTAGGAATTAGTGACGTTTTCTGGCTCCTACATCAAATGAAACAAAGATAGAACCCAAGGTCATTTGCCCTATCGCACACTTTCTCACACACTCGCAATCTAAGAAACATTGAAAAGGTAATCTGTCTCCCTCACTTATTAACCGCCGATTCAAGACCGATGAACCAAACCAATAAAGCAATGCACCATCAAATTGATACACCATAAGGGAAGGGCCCATTCTTGATCTGAATTGTACTAACGCTTTGGGCTTCACCATTAAATCGTCATGAAAAGAATAAGTTGGAATTTGTTGGTCCATTAAATTGTTAGAGGAGAAATGCATAATGTAACCAACCACTTGCCTCTTTCTGTCATTCCTCTACCTTTATGATTGTACTCGAGACAATTACAATGGATAAGCTAAACACAGACTTACATGAGTATGACATTGTGAAGCTTACTTAGTTTAAGGTCAAGCATCCATCAAATAAAAATGTTCTTCGCTGCAGTCGACTAGCTTTTCAATATGATTTATGCTAACGTGTACAGTGAAGAAGATCAAACATTTATATGGTATAGGTTGTCAGTATACTATTAGAGTCACCAACCATTACCAATGGAAAATGTCCTTCACTTAATTGAAATTGCTATGAATTCTAAGTTGTTGTTGTTCCATATCTTGAAATTTTTTTCAACAACGTTAAATGTCTCTTTCAAGTTATTAAAGTATGATGGCAAAGGGTTATCATCAATATTTAATTTAAATAGGTCCAACCATAACCGAAATGCTATCACATTCTAGTTGATCAAACATCAACCAATCACGTAATGCTCCCTTTGACAAGAAATCAACAACCACAAGTGTATACGTGCATTGAAAGAACTCTTAGAACAACCTCCGTACAAGGAAAATAATGTAAAATTAAATTCTTTGTGGATTGACCACACACTTAACTTGCAAGACTACATGGACAACCACGAAGAAACAACAACCAACAATGATTGCATTGATCCTGAAAATGATGTTCACATAGATACTTTAGTACATGGTATATATATCGCACAACAAGTTATGGACTTCGAGGACAAGACAATTGTAGTCGCTCCCTTAGAGGGCTTTTCCCCACTCATCATTTTCAAAGACAAATTTTTAGAGGAGCTAGCTTTTCCAACATTGTTCTATGGACATCCAAGAAACTACAACATCTAGATAAGAACACGCTACCAAGAAATAGCTTGATGGAAGCTTATAAACAAAGATCATTGATTCGCTTACAATCAGCAAACTATACCACTATCGATAAAAATTTATGCAAGAGGAAACATGCAAAGATAATACAATTTAACAATCACAACACAACAATAGACCTAGAGAACCACTACCGAGAACAATGCCTCCTACACTTGCCATTCATTGTGAAAGAACATGTTCTTGACAGGGTGTTTCCAACTTGGCATGACATCTATGGAGAGCAAATGAGGATGAAATAGATCAAAATAGAAAGATGTACAACAACCTTATTGCTAAAGACCCTCCAAACATCCAACTCAATACCCCCATAACAACATCATCAAGCGACTCAAAAACAAGAAAAGTTCATGAAGGCTTGGATCTGGCCATAGATTTGGATGTCTGATGTCAACAAAATAAAACCAATCTATCTACCAACTTTACATACATAGCAATGCCAAATGAAGAATTCCACTCAAAATTCAGACAGCTCACACAATAGTAGAGACTCATAGTGGATGATTTAATGCTAGAAAAAAGAATAGACAACAACATGCACTTTCATTTATTCCTCACTAACAACGCAAGAACTGGGAAGACATTTACACTACTTCTTATAGTCCAAACACTTCTACGACATTACAGTCATAAGCAAACATCAGACACTGAGCTACCTAGAGTCCTCTTGTTAGCATATACATGTAGAGCGGCATTCATCATTGGAGGTGCAACCATCCATTCAGCACTACACTTGCCTTTGTTTACTTCAGATTAAGATTATCTGCTGAGAAATTGCAACAACTGTTAGCATTATACAAAAATGTAGAGCTCGTCGTGTTTGATGAATAATCATTGATTGGTAAAAACACTTTTTTAGCAGTAAGAGACATGCACATGCGAGAGATCAAACACAACCACTTAGAGACCTTTGGAGGAGTTTATGTGCTCTTATGCAGAGACCTATGCCAAGCAAGCCCAACAAAGGATGCATGGATTTTCTCAGATAATCCCACTAATACAACAATATTGCCATCCGTTTGGAAAAACAACTTCAAGTATTACAAGCTCACAAAACCAATGCATTAAAAAAATACCCTTTACCTGGAAATATTAAATAGAATCAGAATCATCAAACAATCAAACAAAGACATCTTACACCTAAACAAAAAATACAAAAGAGACCCACCACAAAAACACATGGTGCCTCACCTTTTCTACATAAACGCAGCAAAGGATAAGCACAACAATGACATGTTCCACCTTCTGGATTCCAAAGCACATACAATAATAGCAAAGGACACAAAACACAAAACTTGCATTAAAGGACTAAAGATTCCAAATGACCCAAAAGCAACAGTTGGCTTGCACTCACAACTAAATTTGAAAGAGGGTATGCTCATAGAAATATGCTCTAGAAATCTTGATACTAATAAGACGGCTTTGTCAATGGAGTAGATGGAACTTTTAAAACATCAGATGTGAGCGCAGGGAAAAATGTAGTCTGGATTGAATTCATCGACATGAAAATAGGGACAAGGACATGAGCACAACACAACTACTTGTACGATCACACAAGGCCAAAAACTTGGACTCCAATTTTTGCAGTGACGAGAATTTCAAATTGGAAAAAACAGCCTCAACACTATGACATGAACACAAGTCCCACTGCAACTAGCTGCCGGCAAGAACTGAGTGCAAGGGCTCTCCATGGACAAATTGGCATTTGACCCTTTTAATATCAAATCACACGGACTCCATCTACACAGCACTATCCAGAATAAGAGACCCCAATAATTTATATTTGCTCAATAACATAGAATCAAAACAAATTAAGGTGGACAATATAGTTTTGTAAGAGATCACAAGGCTACAAACACAATGCACATGGAACACAAAACAAAATGACTTGTCACTGGAAACCAACAAATGTCAAATATTCAATCTCTATAAACAAGGTCCTTCAGGAAGTACAGGGATGACATCATACATTGCAAAAGCATCCTAAGCGCATCGTTCCTTTGCCTACAAGAAACACACGAAAATGACCCAAAAAATTACAATTACTAGATTTCAATGTCCTATGTGGTAAAAGGCAACAATGAAATTGCAACATTCTACAAATAAAAAAACATCTACACACAAGAGAACACAATGACAATTGCATCGAGACTTTGCTAACAATACACAAGCACACAAAAAATCAACAAGTCACAGTACTTAACATTTACAAGTCTCCTAAAACAAACACACCACTATTTCAATCAACAATTGAAAATATAATTTCTGCGATATCAAAATAAATTAATACATATGCCCTGGGAGACTTCAACATGGACTTAACACTTTGAACAACAACTATAACAAAAATAGAAAAATTCGTGAACCAAAAAAATTACACTCAACTTATTCAAACACCAATAACAATATATTGGTCATCAATAGACCAACTTTGGACAAACATACAAAAATTCAAACACAATTCTGGAACAAATTACATTTATTGGAGCGACCATTCCCTCCTCTGCACTTCTATTCCTAATGAATAAATAAACTTCGGGCAGGCCACTTGAATAAAATTCAACTTGTTTTAAAAAAAAATCATGATTTTTTCTTGCTATTTTTCTCCTCTACATTTTCAGGGCCTCTCTCTCTCTCTCTCTCTCTCTCTCTCTTCTCTCTCTCTCTCTCTCTCTCTCTCTCTCTCTCTCTCTCTCTCTCTCTCTCTCTCTCTCTCTCAGTCTCCCTCATCCCTTTCAATTCATCATCTCCACCCTCTTTCCCTATTTGGATCTCCAACAAGCCTTATGAATGATTTATTATCATTCACCTTGTCTATTATAATAAGGGGATGTGGTTGTTTTAATATAACATTATAACGTTATAAGCGCTAATTAAACATAAGGTAAGGTGTGGCCATTTATTAATAAGGGTAACTAGTGGATGCCAAAATAGCCCGCTAGTAGGATGCAGGGCACCAACTCACATTTGAGTCCTATGGCTTATTGTGTAGGCCTAGGGAAAGGTGCCGTTAGATAGGACTAAGAAGGGTTATTTTTAAAAAAATGGGATGGGGGGGAGCGTGTCAATTACTAGTGTGTAGAGTGGACATGGCGAAGGCAATGGTGGAGGTAGAGCTTTGGCCACTATGTCTCATTAATCCTAGCAAGAGTGAATGCCAAGGCTCACTTGCCAATTGCCTGCTTTGAGAAAATGAAGGCAAGAAGAGGAGTAGCAAGGGAGGATTTAGGGAAAGAGATTTGGCTCATAATGTGAGTGTAAGAGAACAACAACTTGCTCATCATAGGTGGTTGTTTATTACCTATGACAAGGCTCCAGAGAGAGCTCAAATTGGAAGGAGGTCTTGAGATAGAGACCTCATGTAAGGATAAAGATAGAGAACGAGAGAGGAAAGCTCTTGAATGATGCCCTCATAGCAGTCTTTGTAAAACTGGTGAAGAGTATAGTGAATCACAATCTCCATGGCAAAAAGCAAGCATCTCTCATTCTTAGACTATTATGTTGACTTGGGAGAAAGCAAAAATATGAGGCATCATCTATATGGAAGTAGCTTGGAGAAGAGCATCAAATGACTATTTGTATAACAGTGAACGAACAACACTCTATGTGCTTAATTTGATCAAGTAGCCTATTTCATACAAAATCAATACGCCTCTTTTTAGAGACTCTAGCCTTATGCCTCTGCTCTTGTATATATTTTCTCTTTCAAACCATAGGTGCAATCGGTGATCACATAGGCCAAAGAACTAGATCTGCTTTGATCACATAGGTGCAGTCGGTGATCACATAGTCCAAAGAACTAGATCTACTTTGATGTTGGATTAGGAGGGGAGTAATAAGTGTAGGCTTTGCCATTCTCAAGTTTGTGCAAACAGGAGGGATGTGTGTGTGAATTTAATGAAGAGAGCAAGTTGAAGAAATGTGAACTTGTGAAGCAATGGTAGAACCACGGAGAGAGAGCTTGTTGCACTTGTAAGCTTGCAAGATATCATCGCTTTTGGCCTTTGTTGTCTTGTAGGAAACAAGAAGCAAGAACAAACCAATAAAGAAGTGAAGCAAAAGAAGGCAAATGCGTGGTAACACAACTTGTCAAAAGACACAAAAGAGTTAACAAAGGAGGATGAAAAGGACACATCATCGATATTTTCTACAATGTCAACCTTGTTCTTAGAAACCACATCATTAGTTCCTTTACACCCCTTTTTCTCTTTAAATAATCCCCCTTTCTCTCCTTTCACTCTATGCCCAAGCTTTCCAATTTACTATTCTTGTCGACTTTAAAAGAAAGGACCCATTTGGGCGTAAGGAGATCCGAATTTGCTAGATTGACATTGGAGATTGGGAATGAGAAATCAATTCAAGTTACAAAAATCAATTTATGGTTTGAAACATGCTCCTCGTGCATGGAATGCAAGGATTCACTTATTGTCATTTTTTGACATCTGGTTTTCAGCCATCAAACTCAAATCCATCTCTTTACATTAGAAAGACTACAGAAGATATCCTTCTTATAGTGCTTTATGTTGATGACTTGATCATCACTGGCTCCAATGGACATCTCATCTCAGAAACAAAGAGTCAGCTCACCTTAGAGTTTGACATGAAGGATATGGGAGAACTCCATACTTTTTTGGTATAGAAATATGGAGACATGACACGGGGATCACACTTTCTCAGGGAAAGTACACTCAAAAGGTACTTAAGCAGTTTCATCTACATGACTGCAAGCCACTCCCTGCTCCTATGGAATGCAATATTAAGTTGTCACCACTTGACACTTCTCTAGCTTTAAATCCTCTACAGTATAGACAACTCATTGGCAGCTTGATCTATTTGACTATCACCAGGTTATACATATCATATGCAGTTGGTGTGCTTAGCCAATTCATGTAGAATTCCAAGAAGACTCACCTCCTTACAGCAAAGAGAGTACTAAGATACCTTCATGGTACATGGGATCATGGACTACATTTGCCAGGTCATCCAACTTACACTTCCATGGATACAAAGATGCTGATTTGGTAGGAAGTGTAAATGACAGAAGATCCACCAGTGGATACTGCTTTACTCCTGTCTCCATAGCTTTGTCATGGCAAAGTAAGAAGAAACCAATAGTGGCATTGTCTTCCACCGAAGCAAAATATAGAGGATCCACCAATGGAACATGTGAAGAAATTTGGTTTAGAAGGCTTCTTTGAGAGATTGAGATACTTTTTGGAGACCCTACTATGCTCTCTTAAGATAATATAAGTAGCATTCAACTAGCAAAGAACCCAGTGTTTCATGCAAGAACAAAACACATTAAAGTGCATTATCAATTCGTTCGTGAAAAAGTTCTTAGTGAAGAAATTGACTTGATACATTTTCCAACACAAGAACAAGTTGCAGATATCTTCACCAAGCCACTTTCCCTTGAGAAGTTTGCACACTTTCGACATCAGCTTGGACTTCACCAATTGCAACTTAAGAGGGGGAAGTGAAGGTTAAGTTGTACACCTTTGTACATACTTTTTCTGATGTGCTCTTTTTGCACTCTTGTGCATCCTTTTTTATCTTTATTTCTGTTGTTGTTATGCAACATTTTGTACACCTTTGTACATACTTTTTTTGTTGTGCTCTTTTTGCACTCTTATGGATCCTTTCTAATCTTTATTTCTGTTGTTGTTATGCAACATTTAGAAAATCCAAAAATTGTGTTTTGTAAAGTACCCTCTTCTTATGGAGTGCAATTTAAGAGGGGGCGTTGAGAATGGTGTGTAAATTGCACCATAAGGGTTATGGGACAAACCCTAACCCTAACTCTAACCCTAAGGGGTCCATGTAGATATTCCTATTTTCCTTGGAATACAGTTACTATATTGTGTGCACTCCTCTCTCTCTCTCTCTCTCCCTCTCTCATTTCTGTTAACAGATCCCATTGCTTGAATAATTATTTCTCATTGTAGTACAAGAAATATAGTGTATAATGTCCATATGGATGATATTTTTATTTGGAACACATGAATTCAAAGAGAACCATGTTGATTGACATTTCATACAAGATAGTTGAGCAAGCACATCAAATGATTATTTCTTTCCTCATAGCTAGATTTATGTCGGGCCATATAAGGTATTAAGAAGTAATATAGCATTATTAGAATTAACTATAATCGTCCCAATGCTACAATGAGAAAATATGGTATTGGATTTTCTATCATAAACCTTACCAAAATTTAGATAATTGAAAATTCTACTTTTGTTCTTCCTAAACAACATGAATATGTATGTATGTATCTATGACTCATCTTGCTTGCATAATGGCTCATTTTAAAATTTATAACTTTGAGACTATAACTCTGATGAGCATGATTTCAAAGTTAATTTAAAATAATTTACATATAAAAAGGTCATGTCAAAAATCCAATTTGCATTAAATTTTAAAAAATTTGTGTTGTTTGACGTAAGGTGCATAGATACATGCTAAGAAATGACCAAACTACTATAAGGTACTATCACCAAACCTATTGTAACTTAACCTAACAAGGGGAAGATATTGATGAAGAACATTGATGCTCTATCATTATGGAGATGAGAGAGGTAGTTGATTTGGGATCAAATAGGATGGATGCACACACTTAGCAAAAGTTTTATAAATAAAATTATTTGATGGGAAATTTTAAATTTTTTTCTTGATAATCCTAAGCATCAATTGACTATTTGCAATGTTTGGATCACCTTAAATCATGTCATTATTGTGTATGATGCCTTCTCTATCAAGAAGCATATGCTAAGGGAGGGAGATAATAGGCAAGATGGCCACTAAAATTTGGGCTAAGTTTAGGTAGTAGACAAGTGCAATGTTGTTTGAAGAAATGACAAACAATGGAATGCATAGAAAACATGAAGCATGTTGGGAACACAAGCTCACCTCAAAATTGCCACAAAGACTACAACAAAATGTTCCATCAAAATGTTATTGTCTCCATGCTTGAGCCTTGTGGATCGAGTCAATCTTGTGGGTCAAATCTCTCTTTCTTTTTTATTTGGATGTCGTAGATTGTTCATCATACTAACTATGCATTGAATAGAAACTTAATATCTAAGGAGGCTTCTTAGATGTGTGGCTATGATGCCATTTTGTGGTCCTAATACTCAAGTAATTTAGAGGATTCAATCTAGGCCTTAGGTTCCCTTTACATCTTACAAGTTCAGATGCAATTGAATTTTTCTTAATTAAGATTTGAAGCATGGTGGGACAACTTGATAGATATGCTACAAAGTGCTGGTAATTTAAACAAGCTTGCACACTTTGAATGTAAAGAGCACAATCCTTTATATATATGGGTGCACAAGAGGGAAGAATGTGTGGGACACTATGATTGTGTGCCGATTGATGATAAAATCATCGAAGCTTGAAGCAAAAGAGAAATGCTACAACATCTTGACAAGAAGCTCGGGTAGGATGGAAGGAGAATGTGGACTAGAGTTGCAGCATGTGGATCTATGAAAAGAGCCTTTGGGTCTAGTGTTGAAGAAATATTATTAAAAGACAAAGAAGTTGGAGAAAGAGCAAATAGTCCACCATAATAATGTAGAGATTGAAAGTATGCTTCTAGAGTGTGAAGGTGTTGAATGTGGTGGCACATGTTCTGAATCAAATTCAAGGAATTTTGTGGAAATGCGCAAAAAGAATTATTGAACGATGTAATAGAGACAAATAATGGAGATGCAGAGGTGACATATATGAGTTCAACAATTGTGAAACATGGATGAATAGTAGGAAAGCCGAGTCTTTTGCATGAAGAATGGGAAAGAAAGTAGAAAAGGAACTAGATAGGATCTATTCGAAATTAGTAGAAAAGGTTTTTGATGTTGACATGCTAGACCTCTTGAAGGTAGGATTGAGGAAAAGAGATAGAAAATACATCAGTGCAAAGAGGGGGATGGAGCTACTTTTAGAGAGGATCATGCAAAGTCAAACTCTTGCTAAGGGTGACTCATAGGCAATTGTAGGAGATTCAAGTGTATAAAATGCTACAAAATGAGGTCTAACATCTATGTTGTACACTTTATAAGGGGCATTTGAGAGTGCATGAAGCTAGCATGGTCAATTGCACATTACAAGGTTTTTTATAAGTGCATAGAAGAAATCAAATTTAACAAGTCTTGCCTTACACTTAGAAGTATATATATGCATGTGTGCCTGCTTTGGTGTAAGAAAGAAGAAGACCAACAAGAGGACCATATGTACAAAATAGAGGACAATAACAATCATGCCTCCATAAGTGAAATCAAACATGTCATGGGTTCTCTCCTTTGTGAATTAGAAGCGATGAACCCAGTTGTTGCCCCACTGGTGGTCATATTTTCTTCAACTCCACATTGGTAAGCCAGCTTGGAAAACCTATTTTGACCTTTGGGTATTAGCTTCACCATACCATTGTTGTTAAGGCCATGTGGCATCCATGCTCTGCTTAATTAATGTGGTCATATGTCTACAACACATCTACCAAAAGTGTTGATAAAATTCTATGGGGATACCATCTGGACTAGGAGATTTAGCCTTGGCCATAGAGAAGAATGTGTATAATTTCCTCCCATGAAAAAGGGTCTTTGCAAGAGCATAGCTTCATGAGGCATTATACACCACTGCATCTTACTCAAGAATGCATCAAGTTTAGATTTGTGTTTTGGCACAACTAGAGGGTGTCCCTGAAATATCTACCATGTTCTTAATGAATACTTCTGCAATCAAATCTTTCTGATAAACCCTTTTCCTTTCACTATTCAGTACCAATGAAATATTCTCATGCAACCTCTTTTGCTTAATGGCAATAAAGAAGAAAGCAGTTGGACCTCATCCTAGCTTGTAGCTACAGAGCAAAAATTTTAGAGTGATCTATAGACCTCAAATAGAGTTCAGTAGCACTTAAAAGAGGAAGGAGGGTAACATCATATGGACTATCTTTCATAGCTTCTAGAACACTTCGAGTCTCTGGCCCATATTGCCTCCATCTCATGTCTCTTCACAAACCAAGCTCTAGTTCATCCATATTCCTTAGCAAATGCTATTATTGCTTTAATGCATCCCTCCCATCTCCACACGGGGTACACACAGCCTATAGACTCCTTCCTCCACATTTCTATCATAGCTTGGTCAAAAGAAGGCATGCCCAAAAAAGACGAATTCAATTTGAAATGGATTTGTCTCTTATCTATTCGTCTCACTTCAAGCAGATCAAAACACACCATTAAAAGGAAATGGTAAAGAAAAATAAATCCATCATCATTTCCTCACAAAACTCTAGCCCGAAACTCTAGGCCGAGCCACCAACCATTCTCTAAGAAATATACTCTATCAAGTCTAGCGACCTTCTAGCATAGATTAGTATGTCTATTATGCCAGGTGAAAGTTTTATAATACTTCAATGAATCATAGTCTATCCAATCCACCAGCTTGCAAGATTTCCTCATAGCTTCCCACTCTTGCTTTTCACATCCTGATAAAACTCCTTCGTCGCGTGAATGGTCAGAAGTTTCAACAATATTGTTCCAATCTCACAGACAAACCACTTTCTTACCATGTAAACTATCCTGAAGTCTTTGCCTCAGCATTGCCCTTTGTAAAAAATAGTTGGAAGCATATACAGACACTGCAAAACAATTCCATCCTTGGAACTCAAGCTCCACCATCAAGTACTCACCCACCAAGTCCTTGCAAACCAAAATGATAGTAAACTTTGAAGAGATCAGCATCACAATTCCTCCTTTTCCATTAATAGGACAATTCCATAAGATTCAATCATCTAGCACTACAAACACAACTATCTAGCGTCCGTCCACGGTGGGATTCACGCGAAGGGGACACATGCTCTGCAAATTTAGTCAAATACAATAAATGAAGCAGTCTTGAACACAAAGGGGACACCTGCTCTGCAAAATTTAGTCAAATACAATAAATGACGCAGTCTTGAACACCAAATAAAGATGTCTTGTTGTTGGTAAGGCTGTCAGTTTGTATACACATCAAGGGACCTGCGTTTGACTCTTGCTATTAGATAATTTTTGGTGTACATGCTCGTGAGCGGCACAAGGAGGCTGCCTAAGATTTTTATTCTACCCATCCGTGACACAGATGCCAACACATTTTCATCCATCCAGTGGGTAGATGGGTGTGAAAGCCCCAAACCCGTGGTGGAATTTTTGATTGGCTCCACGACTGTTTGCCCTTAGATGGGTGGACGGTTGTGAAACCTGCCTAATATGCATAATGCTCAACTATGTCCCCATAGATCCCATTGTGTATTTAAGCCTACAACTAGGTAGAATGGATGCCCTTATGGTTGGCTAGGATCCAACTTGCCTTGCTAAGCCTTTTCAATAAAATGATGTCCACAATATGGCAATATTTGTTGCTTTCAAACATGGTATGATAAATTGAGTTGTAACTCAATAATCATAGTTAGTGCGATGATGCTTAAGCTATGTTGATGGCTAAAACACTCAAAATACATTTTCTCAATAGCATTTCTATGGTATTATGGAGTATAAGGTAGTTAACAATGTAATAAAGGCTTTATCAAGCATTATTTTTACTCAAAAAAAGGGTAACAAAGAGCTCACAAAGAGAAGGCAAATTGTGGTGGTCATCTCATTTCAAGAGATACTATGTAATGGATGGATATTAGTGTAGGCATTCTAGGGATAAAGAATAGGCTCAACAAAGCAAGGGGGGGGGGGGGAGAGAGAGAGGGAGGGAGGGAGGGAGGGAGGGTGCAACAGATAAGTAGGTGTAGTAGAGCAAGGAGGCTTGTAGTAAAGGAGGTGTGGTAGAACATGGAGCTTGTAGAAGAGTTGGTGTAATGGAGCAAGGATCTTTGAGTAGTTACTCGAGCATGAGTCTTCTAGTAGAGACTTTGCCATAGACAAAGTAAGAGCTTGTAGAAGAGAAACTGGGGCAATACAGTAGAGCAAGGAGCTTGCAAAATAGTTTGATGTATAGTAGAGCAGATGCAGTAGGTTGCAGTAGAGTGGGTACAGAAGAGTAGATGCAGCATCTCGTAGTAGAGAAGAAGCAACAAGTAGAGAGCATGTGCAGGAGGTGTTGTGCTACAAGTTCAAAAATGAAAAATGGACGGAAGAGATGTTGGACTAGATTAGAGGAGTAATAGAGGAGGATTGGGCAAAAGTAGTAGCCCAAAGAAGATCTCATCCATATAGGTCCACAGGGCATTAAAGGAGAGGGCCAAGTTGATCTAAGGCAAGTGCAACTAGGAGGGGGCTTAGGGAGCATTAGGCATGGGTTAAAAGAGGAAGGGGAGATGGTTTCGATGGAATCCAATGGGAACTCTTCTCATGAATTCCTATTTGCCACCTCAGCATGGCATTAGCTTACAAAAAGAGCAATCCCATTGGTCCACCTCAAATCCCTCCCTAATCTCTAAAGATTAGAAAACATGATTTTGGGCCTTTTGAGACCCCAAATCTCCCCTGATGGTTAACTTCATACAAGAAATTCGAGCAAGTACATCAAATGCCATTCTTCTTACCTCAGAGCTAAATTATTGTGGGACCATAAAGATATCTTAGAATTTGGATTAGACAATTTCGTATTTTCTTTTTTGATGTAGAAAGGTTTATGTTCATCTATAATAGTCCTAATGCTACATCAAGGAAAGACAAAAGTGGATTTTGGCCATCTAGACTCTATCAAACTCTAGACAAATGAAAGCGATACTTTTATTCATCCTATCAATGTAAGTAGGTACTTAAAAATGAATAGTAAGTTGCTCATGGCCTCGCTTTGACACATTTCTCATACGTCTATTACTAATTATGTTGAAAATAAATATGTGGACATAGAGATGCTAGGGTTTTCCATCAATCCATCTACAAAGTCTTGGAAAATGTATCATCATTTAGGTGATACTACTTGGATGCTTTTGTAGAGGCCGCAAAGTCTTAATGTTTTGAATTATACAAGGGAGGTGGCTACGATGTTCAAACTGCATTTTTTACATTAAGAGTTATAGGATTGGCATATCTTTGTCTTTTAGAAAGCATCTTTGTTTCAGTTTTGAAATACAGGTACCTAGTTATATTGCACAACATTTTATATTACGTCTTATATTGTTATGTTCATATGAGAGAGGCCGATGGGTTTATATATAGTAATGTGCATTAGCTATGTGGATTTGTATAATGATCACGAGGACTAAGAGTCTCTTAGAAGCTTATGCCTTAACTAGAACTATGACTGCTAACCAAAGAGAGAGAGAAATCCTCATCTACCAATCCTAACTGTAGCCTTGTAATTGCTTGTCATTGTAATAATGTACTACTACTATTTCCTTTTCTAGGACGTTTGGCAATTATTGCTCAACAAAAAGTTCAATGCTTTGGCCTATATCTACATCCTCCTGTTTTTGTGGGAGTCATTGTGTTCTAAAAGCTTGTCTAGCCATTAGTGTTTTAGCTTCATGCATATTCTTCCGATGTTGCACTTATAGAGTAGAGAGATCAACTTCTTCTCTTACCTTTCAAGACTTTTAAGTCTTTGATCATAAGCAACTCTATGTGTGATAGCTTCTCATTTTTCTCCTTTGTTTAGTTGCTTGGGTGGCTCTACACTTGGGCGCTTGAGGTTCCCATGTGATGTTTGACAAGCAGGTCCTTTTTAGTGTCTTGATAGATTTTTTATGTTTTGCTTCTCGGTGACATGGTTTGAACATTTTCTACTTAACTAACAAAATTCTTATACATTTATGCTTGTCCTATTTATTTGTATGGTTGGAGGTTAATTTTTGTACATTTACGCTTGTCCTTTTTTTCACACTAAGATGCTCTCTTTTTTTTCTTGTTAATGGATGTGGTGTGGGTGAGCTTTTTCTATTTGACCAAAAAAATTCCTATACATTTATGCTTGTCCTTGTTTTCACACTAATATGATCTCTCTTTTTTATGTTTTGCTTGTCGGTGCGACATGTTGTGGGTGAGCATTTTCTATTTAACTAACAAATTCTTATAAAATTATGCTTTTCCTCATTGTCTTTATGGTTCGAGCTTAATTTCTAAACATTTTTGCTTGTCGTTGTTTTCACACTAATATGCTCTCTCTTTTTTCTTGAAATGAGAAAGAGGGGAGGGGAGGGGGGGGGGAGATAGATAGATAGATAGATAGATAGAGAGAGAGAGAGAGAGAGAGAGAGAGAGAGAGAGAGAGAGAGAGAGGGAGGGAGGGAGGGAGGGAGGGAGGGAGGGAGGGAGAGAGAGAGAGAGAGAGAGAGAGAGAGAGAGAATCATCTTCGTCATAGATTCTATATTGAGACTCAAAGATTTTTAGTAGTTCTTATGCTTCCTCAATATTCTAGGGATCTTTATTCCATACATATAAGGCTTCAACCTTGTGTTGCACTCTTTTACTTTCCTTTTATCCAAGCACCCATGAGGTCTTTGAAAGCCACACGTGCAGGGATTCCAAGATGAAATCCTCATTTTCAACTAGTTGGGGGCATGCTACATACCAATATAAGGATCTTGCTTTCATCATCCATTGGATATAATTTGAAATATCCTTCCAAAGAATCAAGCCATTCTTCCTTCTTGGTTTCTCCTGTGCATCTATAGTTTGTCAAAATATCTTGTGTTTACCGCATACTTCTCCAAATGCAACTCAAGGATATCACCCATTCTAATTAAGAGGTAATGCATGGGGCGCCAACTTCCTTTCGTAAGAAAACTTATCAAAATATTGAGTATGAGATGAATTCAGCAATATGCCATGAGTATAAATTATTCAAATTAACATGGTTGTGTTCTACGCTAAAAGAGCTTCAAATATGTCTTTACCCCTTGAAATTTGGGCAACACATGAAAAAGTTACATTAATTTGAAAGGAGATGGGTTTTCATATTTTAGTGTATTTTTTTGTCTTACCCCCCCTCATCCAAAAGACTCCTCCCCCTTGGGCCTCACATTATGAAAAATATGTAAAAATCTTAAAATCTTGCATATTTTTCAAGGTATATACCTTATATATTGTGGGAGGGGAGACATGAAATTTTCATATTTTCCCCTTGCATATTTGAAAAATTTTAAGGAAATCCATGCATATTATATATGAAACTTGTCCCCCCATACCCTGGATTTTGGACGAGGGTAGTAACATATTACATATTGAGTTGGCGCCCCAGGAGGTAATGTTCCTCTCTTCTCCTAAGCCCCACCTATGATCTAGCTAAGGGGATGGTTCCTAGTCCCTGCACCCACAAAGAAATGGGGCTAGATGGGACTACGCTTAGGGTTAGGTCCTTGGACTCTCTTAAAGGGGAGGTGGCCTTTGTTGGGTTCTTTTTGCATGCATTCTGTATCATGCAATACATGTTGCACACCGCAGACTACACTAATCATTTTGTATTAGAGATAATGTTTTGCAAAATTTAGATACCTTGATCTAGGTATTGGGCTCCACATGTGCATGCCACATCATAATCAAGTGCCACATAAACACCTCAATCTAGTTTTGCCACATGTGCATGCCACATCACACCCAAGTGCCACATGGGTACCTTGAGATAGTCCATGTGTGTATGCCACCTAGATACCTCGATCTAGGTATTGGGTCCCACATGTGCATGCCAAATCATAATCAAGTGCCACCTAAATACCCCGATCTAGGTATTGGCCACATGTGCATACCATATCACTCAACTACTACATGGGTACCTCGAGTTAGTCCACGAGTGCATGCCAACAAGATCTCCATATCTGCCTCATCACCAAGGATGCCGCTTGGACACACGTGTATCAAATGCCACATACGGTGCCATATATGTACCTCAAATGAGGTATCTATGTGTCCCAGATGGCTATTACATGGAGTACCTCGATCAAGGTATTTTGTCTTCTTGGAATGCCGCCTAGACACTCGAGCCTAGGAAGCGAGACATCCAAGCCTAGGAAAAAAAACACGTGTCACTATGTGGTACACTGAAATACCTCGATCCAAGTGTGACTACCAGTTGACCATTCTTTGAATTCCGTCGTATTCAGTGTGTCCCTTGTGTCCAATTTTGCCCAAGATTGCACAAAGTGGATACCCTTAGCTTGCAACCACCCCACTAGGGTGTAGCAATAGGGCTACACAGTGATGATGAGAGTAATTTTAATAGCATCTATATTCAACTAGTAGAGTGATGAGTATAATTTCGTCACTCTCTACATGAACATAGTTGTACTTATACATAATGGATGTGTGTAATCCTTAAATCGTTTCTTTGCCTTGATGTCACTCTCATCTTTAACTTTACATAAACTCATGTGTGATCCAAAGGTAGATCTAGGGCCCTCACAGCAAGATCAAAGAGGTCATTTGAGACAAAGCTATCCTCTTCTTATTCTCATATTCCTTCCCTTGAGCATTTGTTTATTTTACAGAGCACGTACCACCATTTATCCACTCAGCCAAGTTGAAATTTTCTCTAAATATTTCTTCGTAGGTGCATCAAAAGGAGAAATTAACACATGTTTGCAAGCTAAATAACGAGATAGGATGTTACCTACTTACAATTGAGCCCACATTCAGCCAACCTAGTCCCCATGCCACTAAGAAATATGTAAGATAGCACGTGCATCAGGCAAGATTTATTAATGGAATTATTTGCATGTTTTTAATTTTAAAAAAACAGGGGTAAAGACCTATATAATATAAGGAATTTAGATTAGCCCTTTGAATGTATGTACTATGTCAGGATCCTACAAAGTAAACTCTAAATAAGTTTCTTCCATGATACTAAAATTAAACACATGATACATTCTTCATGCAAGTTCATACATTGGAGGATATATCTAAGAAAGATTGATGGCTAGGTTGTGCATGTGCATTAGGGGTTTCATTACCTACTTATAACGTGCATAATTCATTGGTGGAGGATATTGATTGATGGCTAGGGTATGTATGGGCATTAGGAGTTTCCTATACTCCTTATGATTATCCCGAGTGCACCAAAAACTCATGAGACACATGGAAAATTACATGAGCATTCACACTAAAGAGTGCCTGTCCATCTTTAATGGGGGGAGCCAATTAGAATGCTCCCTTGGGGTAGATGGGTGCCCCCCCTTTACACATAGCAAAAATTTTGGAACTTCCCATCATAAGAGCTTTCTTGGGCAAGCAGCCCAAGTTTAGGCATCCATTTCTCAACCAATCAAATTTAAGGAGAGGATCACTCCCTATTAAATGCTCCCTTTTTAGAAAGATTCTTGCTTGGGCAGTGCGTAAAGCCCTGCCCATTCAAGACTTTTTTTAGCCGCTCAAAAGTTGGGCACCTTTACTGCTCAAGAATTGAGAGCGGCAGAGACTAAGATGGGGCAATCTAAATCCCTAGGTTTGGATGGCCTTAAAGTTGTTAAAATTTAGGATTAGCTGAGTCCTATTCTATCGCACATGATTATTGATGCTTGGCTCTCTGGCCCTATGCCTTCATTGTGGAAAAGGAATTGCTACGTTTAATTTCAAAAAAACTGAGTCCTATTCTGTCACACTTGATTAATGATGCTTGGCTTTTTGGTCCTATACCTTCATTGTGGAAAAGGAATTGCTGCGTTTTAAGTTCAAAAAACCCCCTATGCCAATATTTGTCAGATTAGTAGCCAATTACATTGATGCTTGTGGTGTATAAGCTGATTTTGTGAAATGCTAGCCTTGCACATATCGCATTTCCTGTATATTGGCTTGCACTTTGCGCATTATGTTGTTGTGCCTCAAAGGCAGATAATGGATAATATTGCAAATGCTTATGTTGGCATTGAATATGCCAACTACACCCGTAAGGATGTTGAATCATGGTAGGTCGATATTGATTTGGGGCACCGTTTGGTGGTGTGTAACTGCCCTAATGATGAAGGTAAGACTAAGGACCTTAGCACATGGATGGGGCTAGCATGGGTTTAGGATGGGAATTTAGAATGGGAGTATTTACTTTTTCTCCCATCCTGGACCATGGCCTCTAGACCCTGGCACCCAAAATGGGTTCCCCTTTTTTAGGGATTCAAAAACATGTGTCCTTGTCCCCACAAGGTCCCCACCTCTTAAACACATGAAATGATGCCATGTGTGCTCTTCCTCCTAAACCCATCCCTAGTTCTTTTTTTGTTAGCACATGGGAATAGGATAGAAATATGCATGGGACCACCTTTTCCCATTCCCATCCTATTTCTTCCCATGTGCTAAGCCCCTGAGTATTAAGAGAGAGATGCTCCAATCGACCGCATCAAAGAACCCGTCAGGAAAACACTTGGCCAATTAGTGCCGAATTTACCCTTTTCAAGTTTCAACACGACAGGTTTTGCTACCTCACGGTCCCGGGCGACTACCGCCAGCTTTCAACACGACAGGTACCGCCACATTCAACGACAAGCAAACCTGTCGTGTTGATAGCTGTCTTACTAACAGTCGTCTTGGACTGAACGTCTCAGTGCATCGAAACTCCACGATGCGCTGCACTTCGCTGATCGTGTTGTCCCCGTTGCGTCGACTTCGTCAAAGCTATCTTGCGAGCTGCTAGAGCAACGTAGCCCGTGGTCGCTGTGGGTCACGATTTTGTGGTCGTAAAGCGTTCATGCTCAAGACCATCTACAGCACTGTTATGGGTCGCATGGTCAGATCTCTGGCCTTGGACGCTGTTTATTGCCAATCTTGTATTGCCATCAAGATAGATCTTGCTCCTCACGGCATAAGAGACGCCCTGCAGCATGCCCAGCCGCAATTTTCTTGTAGCCGCGTAATGCTCCTTTGTAGCTCTTGAGACTGGTGGAAAGCAAGAACAAGGCCACTCTGGCTTCTCTGCGATCACTACAACAGCTCTAGAGCAACGTAGCCCGTGGTCGCTGTGGGTCACGATTTTGTGGTCGTAAAGCGTTCATGCTCAAGACCATCTACAGCACTGTTATGGGTCGCATGGTCAGATCTCTGGCCTTGGACGCTGTTTATTGCCAATCTTGTATTGCCATCAAGATAGATCTTGCTCCTCACGGCATAAGAGACGCCCTGCAGCATGCCCAGCCGCAATTTTCTTGTAGCCGCGTAATGCTCCTTTGTAGCTCTTGAGACTGGTGGAAAGCAAGAACAAGGCCACTCTGGCTTCTCTGCGATCACTACAACCCTCTCTGTTTGAGAGGCGCACTATCTGATGGGATCGTTGTGGGTGCATCTCGTGTGTTCCATGCTTTCGAAGTGCAGTTTCAAATCAGCATGCCTCCAATGACCCCACGTGCTCATCAGAGAGAGTGCTTCTGAGACAGAAGTTGTGGGAATCGCAGAAAGACATCGACTGGGGCCTCTTTCTTTGTTCCTATCAATCTCAAAATCTATCAAGCATACTGCTGCACAGTATCACCGTCATCGCTTCAGCGGGGCGAGGAACACAGCTCTTTCTCATCTCAGGTAATCTGCGACCCGTGGTTATTATTGCTTTACTTTGAGTCAAAGTTCTTGGCTAAACACCACATGAATTTGGATGATGTAGGTGTGCAGAATTAGCCGGATTGTCTTAGCTAGGTTATAGCTCTCCCTTGATTTAGAGTGGTGCATTGAATGCATCAACGCTTTAGGCTCGTCAACTTTGGGGGGCAACCATGATTCATGGGTGGTGCCCATGGTGTGCAAGTCTGTAAACACCCTTGGTGAGTTTTTACCATCGTTTGTTTATTTTAAACATCATGGTCTCCCTCTTCTTAATATGTAAAACAAAGAGGAGTCCCTCCAGCATCCATGTCATTTTTATTTGAAAATTTCATTCTACTTGTTCCTTATTTTTATTGACATGAGGAATCACATTTGTTTCAGTGAACCTGCATTTTTCAAAATCCCAATTCAAATGTGGGAAATTAAACTTGAACCTTGCATTCCAAGATTAGGGAAACAACTAATTTATATTTACCTTGCTTTAGTGGTTTGAACTCAATGTGATCAACATCATGGGAGCATGTAATGGTTGCTATATTATTGATATCACTACTAGACGAGATGTCCTTTTACCATGTAGTGCTTGCACAAATAGAGGGTTATGTTTCTACATTCGCCATTCTCTTTGCTTATTAGCCCTTATCTCTAGAAATTAGTACTTGAGCAAGAGCTTAGAACTTAATTAATGTTTTTTTCAAACAACAATGGATGTTTGAATAAAAGGTATACTTTCATATTGATATAAAATACTACTGTAGGGTTTGCATTCTAATAAAATAGCTGTAAATCTTGTCGAAAGTTTATCTTTTAAAGAGTACAAGTTCTAAATCTTGCAAATATCACAAGCTTGTATTATTATTTAGGTATAGGAACTTTTGACACCAATATAAAAGATTCACTACTTTGCAACAATCACATAAGAAATTCATCCATGATTTTGATACTTTTACTTTTACAAAAATACGTAGCTTGCTCAACCACCCATCTTTAAGTATCCTAATCTATTTTAAGCATGAATTTTTGAAATTGAAGCCTAGGGAAAATTGTAGGAATGAGTTTCACTGAATGGCAAATGAGAGGCTTCTCCAAGTTGAATGGGCTAATATTTAAATGAGATTCAAATTTGATTACTTCAAAAAATGCACCTAGGATATTTTCTTTTGAGCTTTAAATTTAATAAATATGCCCTGAAAATGGTAGGCTTGTAACTCTTAGAGAAATATTTGCCCAAAGACCACTTCTTGATAGGCCCTCTTACTTTTTTCCTACTAAAGCCTTAAACTTGCATTGCTTCTCAAAATATTGGGTACTTCTCCCTACGTAGGACTTCACCCGCTATCAAATTCAGTAAAGTGCCCATGAGAATAATGCTTCTATTTTATGATACTTTAAGTTGCCAATATTTTTCATATGTTTCAAGGAATTATTCCATTGTTAATGCACTCGCTATCACCAAACTTTTGAGGGGCTTGCTACCATGAAACTCACCTAGAACACAAAGCAATTCTAGGTGTATCTTTTTCATATACAAGTACATTACTCCAAGGCAAAACATATAGCTTCCTTATACGATTCTCGTTCTTTTGCTTCTCTACATGCTCTAGTTCTTCCAAAATCTCATAGACTAGAGACTAGAGTGCATTGTCTCATTTATTGAAATGCTTGAGGCTTATTAGAAAAAGATAGTAAACAATCTACATAACCAATTAAAGCGAACAATTGGCTTTTACTAAAATTCCATATAATGTGGATTGCCTGTGGATATTGTTGTGGACTCCTTTGCGGGTGAAGAACTTCTTCACAAGGCCATACAAAGTTTGTTTGCATAAAGGTATCATTAAAGTTTTTCAAAATAGCCTGATGGATAGAATCATAAGATTCTTGAGCTTGGTTCATATGTGTTCAACTCTATTGAATAGTAAGTACTACGTGATCAAGAAGGTGGATCTCTATGTCTTTCCAATACTTCATGCAATAGGTCTGAAGGAATGGTGGGTATATGCAACCTCTAGAGAGATTGAAAGAGATTGTCCAAATACTCAAACGATCATTGTTTTGAGTCTTAGCAACCTCAAAAGCTTACTTTAAAAGAAAACGAGATGTTTTCCTCCTTAAGCTTTATGAGATATGTGAAATACCTATGCAATGAGGTTAGAGCAACCCATACATAGGCTTCAAGGATTTAGACGCTCCAACTTGCTAGTATCATTCATCTCAAACACACTTATAGATATAGGTTTCTTTACTTGTACTCTTTATCTAGGGTAAAATTATCATCATTTCTTTTGGATAAGTTTAAAAAGACAACAAATATTGGACAAATCCTTATTTCCATTGTCAAAAACTCATTTTTTGCTATCAAACCTTACATAATTGGCATGTCTAATGCTATGGGATCATATTTCCCTTTGAATGAGGTTCTACAATGTTCATGTTCAAATGTGCAGGATCGATTATGTTCATTTGTAAAGCTTATCGCATTAAGCCTTCAAGAGCTTGCATGATTTTTGATTCCATCATTCATGTCTCATGCATTCTGTAACCCAACAATAATACACCAAGGGAAAATGCTCATCTAGAACTTAACATAGTATTAAACAACATGAGAATTTCATAAAAATATTCATCCATTATTGAAAAATTTATGCAAAGAGTTGAAATTTTATCTTCATCTTGCTACCTCTAGAATAACCTGCAGACCTTGCTCAACCATCTGGCCTACTGAAACCAGGTTCTTAGTGATTTTTGGAACATGAAGTACATCTGCCAAGTACTTCGTTTTGCCATCCTGCATAGCCAATGGCACTTTACCAACCTGCATAATTGGGTGCATAGTATCATCACCTGTTTCAACATAACCTGGCTTATCCAAATTTCTAACATCATGAAACCACTCACCATGACTGGTCATGTGGTTAGAGGCACCTGAATCAACATACCAAACATCATTGCAAGCTGCAGCATCTCCTGACATAGAGTTAACCATATGCTGCATCACAAAAAGGTGCTCATTTCTGTCGTCACCATGCCCACTTGATGATGCATAGTTGCTTTGCTGCAACTTCCCACTTTTGATGTCATTTTGCTTTTTATAGCATGTATTCTCCTTGTGTCCAGGCTTTCCATAATAATAGCATTCTGTGCTGCTATTTACTTGCTAGTTCCTTTGCCATGAACCACGACCTCTTTGGCTCCCCCTGCCTCTAGAACTACCACGTCCTCCTCCATAGGACTGGTTTTCCTGTTGTTGCTGTTGGTTCTGATTTCCTGCACGGCCACCAAAACGGCCTCTTCCTCTACCCCTGCCTCTACCTGTATTCGAGAAATATTCCTTCAACAAGATCATCATCAAAACATAAATTGCAACACTCAACATGGAGTAGAAATTGTAAGGGAACACATAGGTGAGTCCTTGTATCTTAATAAAACACCAATCCTAAAGTTATATTCATGTGTTTCTCATCCCCAATGCATGAAAAGGAAGGGGAGAGGGATAAAAATAGAGGAAATTTTGAGAAAGGAGATTTTATCCACATGTAGGCAATTGCCTAGGTGAAAGGAGAAAATCTAGGCACTTGCCTAGAAGAAAGGAAATTTTGAGAAAGGAGATTTTCTCAACATCTAGGCACTTGCCTAGATGAAATAAAATGTCACCATATAAAAGAGATTCTAGGGGACACATGTGATTGTGACAACCCACAAAATGTCATAAGAAGGAGTGTCTACAAGAATAGAAGAAGAAAAAAATTAGAGGTTCCCTTTCTGCCAAGATTTGGGTGCAATGGCCTAGGTACAGCATTGTCAGAGTCAATGGGGGTGCTTTCTTTTATGGGTGAATCTTGGTTGGAAACTAACTTAGTTAATCATTAGTTAGCCCACATCTTGGTGGCACATGGTTTTGGTGCGCATTTTTGGGAAGATGGTTTTGGGATAACCGAACTAGCTTTATTACCTTCTTATCCATAGCTAACCTTATCCAATTACTTCCCAACTAATAATTAGCCTAATCCAACTAGATGACTCATTATGTAGCTTACCAATTTGGCTAACTAGTTAGTTCATCTTATCTAGTCAGCACACAAGTTGATAGACTACTACCTCCCATAATTTTGATAGGAAAAAGTCATGGTTTAAAACCATGATTTGATAAGCCATAGTTTTAAACTTGGTTTCAATGAAATGAAACTAGATGAATTTAATTTCCCCTCAGTTCATGTAATTAACATTAGGGGAGAAATAGGGTCTCAAAAGGGCCTTATATAAGGAATGGATTAGTCCCACTAAAAGGGCCATGGTAGGGCCCAAAAATTCCTAACCCCCCCCACCTATGTGGGTTAAGCCCAGAACCCCACCTCTTACACCTAGGCGAGAGCCACCAAATTCAAAATTTAAAATTCAAATTTTGAATTTCCTCCCTCCTTCTCTCTCTCTCTCTCTCTCTCTCTCTCTCTCTCTCTCTCTCTCTCTCTCTCTCTCTCTCTCTCTCTCCCCCCCCCTTCCTCCCTCCTCCCCCTTCCCTCCTCCTCCTCCTCCTCCCTCACCCCTCTCTCTTGCTCCTCCCTCCCCCCTCCCTCCTCCTCCATGCCTGCTCCTCCTCTCCCTCCACACCTACTCACACCTTCTGGTCCTCCCCCCTTCCCTCGTCCTCCATGCTTGTTGGTCCTACCCCTCCATCCCTCCTCTTCACCTGTTGGTCCTCCCTCCTCCTCGTCGTCAAAGGTTCCTCCCTCCTATGTACTGCTCCTTCATGCCTGCTTCTCTACACCTGCTCCTTCTCCATGCCTCATCTACACTACCTTACTTATGGCACCATTTGAGGGCATCTCCAACAAGTACCATGTTCACTAAGAGTTGGAGTCTGAATATGCAAGCACTTACAGTAACTTAGGATTGAGGGGAGCTTCCAAGATCCAAAGTCTTCATTTCCAAGAAAAGAAGAATCTTGAGCTTTGGGAAGAAGGATCATTGTATCCTTTAGACCCTACCACCCAAAAGAGCCCTCCTTTTCCTACAATGCATGAGCTAGTTCGGTTTGTTGGAAATGGACATCCTGGGTTGCTTGGTTATTACAATCGATTGAACAATGCTCAAACAATGGCTATGTAAGCAAGCAAGGTGCACAGAACCCAAGAAGAGTAGATAGCACATTTACAAAATAGCACCATTGTTGCAATGCATAACTCTATGCAGGAGCTTTAAAGGTAGAACAAGGATCTTTATGATAAAGCCAATGCATTGGACTTGGAGCAACACGAACTGCAAAAATCACTCTGTAAGCTAGTTGAAACCAAAAAAGGCTTGGAAAGATCTATATACAACCAAGTTCAATGGGCCGTATATACATCATCGAGATAGTAAGGGACCCAAGACACAAATGCCTATGTGTGCAAGTTGCTGAAGAGGTGATGAAGGACTTCAAAGACATTATAGATACAAAGGAGATACTTGCAACTTGTGATGATGATGGTGTAAGTCGTCATGAAGCTTGCACATCTATTTTTAAAATTTTCAAGTCTACTATTTAGGAAAAAGAAGGCTATGATGCCACTACCCACACCTTGGTCTCTGAGGCCTGCACAACAAGAAACAAACCAATGCACAAGAGAAATTCTTTGTGTAAGGGGGATAATGACTTGGAAGAGTAAAAAGAAATTTATTTTGCAATCCTTTGATATGAATGCTCAACAATGTCTACTTGGATGTTGAGAAACTGCAACAAGTGACGGTCAAATTCTATGGCATGAGAGAAGATGGTAACAGGAAATCCATTAGGCATGCACAAGAGTGCTTAATTCTTTATCATATGTACTATAATTGCATTCCGCTGGTTTTAATTTTCGGCTCTCATATGCTATTGGATGTCCATCTTGCATAAGTACGGCTTCAATTCCATATCCACTAGCGTCGATTACAACTACAAAGAATGGTCTAGAGAAATCGGGTAATTGCAACACAAGAGCTTGTGTGAGAGCTTCTTTTAAAGCTGTAAAATATTTATCTTGATGCTCAGTCCATAAGAAATGCTTAGCTTTCCTAAGAAGGTCTGTCAATAGATGTGCAATGTATGCGAAATTCTTGACAAACTTTCTGCAAAAGCTACACAATCCCAAGAATGATCTTAACTCATGTATATCTTGGGGTTTAGGCCATGTGACTATGCACTCAATCTTCTTTGGATCTACTCGAATCCCATCGGCGGATACAATGTGACCCAAATACTCTATCTGATCTTGAAAGAAACTGCATTTTTTAGGATTTATGTATAATTGATTTTCTTTCAAGAGTGAAAAGACTAGCTTCAAATGTTTCTTATGCTCCTCAACATCTTTGCTAAACACTAGAATATCATCAAAAAATACTACCACACAATCTTGGTGTTTAAGAAAGATTCGATTCATCATTCTACTAAAAGTAGCTAGAGCATTAGTTAGCGCAAAAGGCATAACTAGAAACTCATAATGTCCTATTTGAGTTCTAAAGGCAGTCTTGTATATATCCTCTTCTACCATATGAACTTGATGATAGCCAGATTTGAGATCTATCTTACTGAAGACCTTGGCCCCTTTCAATTTGTCCAAAAGATCATCAATCCTAGGGATTGGATATTTGTTCTTCACTGTGATTTTGTTTAGTGCACGATAGTCTATGCACATTCAATAGGTTCCATTTTTCTTTTTGACTAATAAGACAGGTGCTCCATAAGGAGAATTGCTGGCTCTTATCACTCCTCTCTCTATCAATTCCTCCACTTGCTTTTGAATTTCCTTTTGCTCTAGCTGGTTGACTCTATAAGAGCTTTGCAAGGTGGAGTATTGCCCGGTAAGATTTCTATCCTATGATCTTCAGGTCAAAAATATGGTAGTCCAGGCGGTAAATCCTCTAAGAAACAATCAGAAAATTGAGAAAGAAACTTTTGGTGCATAGGCTTAGTGTTTGGCTGAGTAGCCGTTATCGTATTCACCAAAATTAGATATGTCTTCTCACATTTTCTAATTGCTCTTTTGGCTTGTGTGTGGTTGAGTAAAGGACTGATCTTAGGTTTCATTGAGCTTTTCAGACATATTTCTTATCTATCCTTCTCAATCCACATCTGATGTGAATCGTAATCTATCTTAGGATTGTATTGATGCCTCCATGGCATTCCTAAGATGATATCCACTCCCTGTATGGGTGCCACTAGAAAGTCTCATGTATCCTTGTAGGGTTTGATTGAGATTTCAAGATTCTTGACTTCTCTAGTGCAATTGTATTTTGTTTTGGTAAAAGCAGCTTTAACCTTATAGTTAGATGGGAAAGACTCTAGGTTTAGCTTTGCTAAGGTTCTTTCCGAAATGAAATCATGTGTACTACCATCGTGATGCAAAATAACAACCTCTTTGCCATTAATGAAACCTTTCATCTTTAGAAGAGCATGACAATTATACTTACCTCCCTCTTGCTTAACTGCTTTGTCATCAATCATGTGCACTTTCGCCGTCGGGGTCTTCTTTCTTTCAGGACACTCAGTGGCTATGTATCCCAGCTTGTTGCATTTGAAACACCTTATTTCTTTCTTTGGAAAATTCCCACCGTTTGGCTTCAAAGAAGAATCTGTCTTCTATGGTACAAAACCATTTTTAGATTTAAAGGACTTTTTATCAAATCTCTTTTTCTTATGGAAGGGTATGTGCCTTTCTGAATCTTTTCCTTCTTTTGGGATTCCATTCTTCCTTTCATAATTCATTGCAAGAGAAATTGCAAAGCTCAGTGAGCGAGGATGAAACATGTTAATCTCAGCTCTCAACTTAGACTTTAGACCTACCACATACTTCATGTGTTGATCTTGCTCATTAATTTTCTCTAAGGACTGTAGTTGGATCAACGTCTGTCAAAACCTATCAGTATATGTGGAGATCGTTTCCTTATCAGACTGCCTCAAAGTATCCCACTGTTGTCTGGTTTTTGCTTTGAAATGTGAGGGAAGAAAATCTCTCTTGATGAGCTTTTGAAAAGACTTCCAAGATTTTGGTCGGCTTTTACTGTGCTTAG
Source organism: Dipteris shenzhenensis (assembly GCF_047967505.1). Taxonomy (NCBI): domain Eukaryota; kingdom Viridiplantae; phylum Streptophyta; class Polypodiopsida; order Gleicheniales; family Dipteridaceae; genus Dipteris; species Dipteris shenzhenensis. The sequence continues at coordinate 50,977,677 of NC_141604.1, forward strand.
TGATGTTCCACCAAAGTGCAGCACTCTCTACTAAATGATTTGTAGCAGATTTAATCTTATCTTTTTCAGAGAATTTCTCCCCCGAAAAATAATAATCTAGCTGACTAATCCAAGACAAGATAGTGCGTGCTTCTTTCTTTCCATCAAAATTTTGAAATGAGAAAGCTTTTCTACTTATCTTACTCTTCTTTCTCGAATTTTGTGCTCTCAGTGTGGCTTTGACTGTCCTGATAATAGTATCATCATTAGAATCATCGTCGGATGACTCATCATCAGATGAATGTCTCTTCCTTTTCTTACCATTGATTTTCTTTTCCATTCTCTCCCTATGCTCATGCTCATCGACCAATTGTGCCTGAAGTGCGTCTAACTGCTCTTGGAGCGTGGGTGGTTGTGGTTGGTGCACCATGATAATGCAATAAGTACAAATAAAGTGGAGCGGAGAAAAAATAAAGATACTAAGTTTAAGAATTAAACGGATGAAAAAAAGTATGATTCGAGTGTATGGTAAGAAATGGATGGCGGAAGATACTAAGTGTATGAAATATAAAGCAAAAGAAATCACTTATCTCGCTCTCTGATCGGAAGTGGGAAGGACTAGAGCGGGAGATATGTGACAATGATGTTGCTCGTAGTCGTTTATGCGCTCGACTGATCTCCAATTAATTGCTCGATGATTCGTGGTTCCAATTGCCTTCTTGATTCGAGCTTCTTAGATTTGGCAATGATCTTCATCTTGTCGAGCTCCGATTGCCTATAGGAGCCTTGTAGCTTGCTGAATTTTCCTCTTCTTTTTTTTTTTTTGAATAACAAACTTTAGACTTATATATATATATATATATATAAAATAAACCTTTGCATCTTGGGCCCTTGCTTTGTAAAAAGAAAGAAAAAAAAAGAAATCCTTTGACTAAAAGACTGCGTATCAATCTTCAAAGTTCGTGGATCAAGGAGGCGTGTGCAGGATGATGGCGATGGTGGATATGCCCAATCATGGTTAGTCTTTTCACAGATACTGTTCCCCGTGATAGAGTCTAGCTGCCGGTGGAGATAGAGACCTGCAAGGGCGGCGCGAGATGACAGCCTACACAGTGAACTCAATGTACTAGTCTTTTTAAACGTAAACAGCACTGACGCAAAGTCTAACGACTTGGATGAATGAATTAAATGGCTCTGCAAGGTCTGTCTCCCCAATGGAAGCTATTGAAGACTAGGCTTAGCAAAAGGCTCGTCCACCAAGGGAGTTTTAATACATGCTTATGATAGGCGTTCGGAGCCTACGAAGATGGGCGCGCAGCCCGTTGAAGACCACGAAACTTTCGGGTTTAGAAGTGGCTGTTGATCTTCACTGTAGAAATCAAGGCATAAACTAAATATTATAGGCCTTCGTTATTCATGAAGCCAAGGTAAGGCGAAAAATAGTCTGTTTTGTGAGAGCGACTTGTCAGGTAGAGCCGTAGAGGAGTTGTCGAGCATTATCTGAACCAAGAGAAATAGAGTTAGATCAAATCTCAATATCAGATGACTCCTTAGGCTTGAGCGTCGATCAGATTAGTGCATGAAATGAGATGCACAATCAGGGGTGCAGCTTCAAGTATTCCTCGGCAAGGCTTCTCTTTCCAAAGTGTCCTTTTTGAGTAGTAAACTTAGCCCTGTCGCAAACTTTGAGGCGAGCTCTTTCAAGACTCATCTGATTCTACCACTCTCCTGTCACAAATTTTCTTTTCTTTTCTCCACAAAAGCGTGACCAAAGCTCTAATACCACTGAAACCAGAAGGTAATTCTTTTCAGCACACAAATTCACCACTTAATCAATTGGAGAAGAACACAATCACACTATGAGAGCAACAGTAGCAGACTGGGTACGCTTCCTCATCTAGAGTATTTATGATATTCCATAAAAGCACCAAGGAGCCAAAATTATCCCTCTCATCCAAAAATGAGGGATTTGCTTTACATAGCCATCTTAGGGCCCAAAATGAATTATGTCCACAACAAAATATATTGCTCAAACTTGCAATAATAAAACAAATACAAAATTGGCCCATGGCCATGTATAATGCATTGTGCGACACCTCGATCGGTACTCTCGCACTAACTCCAATTCTCGCTATGAGTTCCATCACCTGTACTCAAGCCTCTAATTATATTAGTTATTAACAATCGATTGAAAGAATCACCAAATCAACCGATCCCAACATAACCGCGCTCAAAGCACAATAATCAAGCACAACACCAATAACACTAGCGACATCAGTATTAACATGGAATCACCCACAATACCAACCATCTAGCATGGCAAAACACAAGCTAGTCAGGCGTCCCCAACTAACCACACAAAGTATCCACTAGGACCCCCGCCACGTCCGGTGCGCTCCTATGGAATACTTTGCCATAGTCACACTCGAATAAAAATAATAATGTTCAAAGCAAGATATATTAGAAATATAATTTTCGTAACATCCCTCTTGCTTGGATTGCAACTGACCTTAGTTGTGTGTTTGATTATAGAGTATTTAGTATAGACATTTCCACATATGCATAGAAATCCATGCACAAATCCTTGTTATAGACCCTCTCTTGCTCATACACAAACAAATTCTCTGTTGAAACTATTCTCCTCACACACACAGACACACATGCATTCCTGCACACATGCACACACAAACACCCAAAGTTAGGAGACATGCACACATACACACACAAACATTCTCTCTCTCTCTCTCTCTCTCTCTCTCTCTCTCTCTCTCTCTCTCTCTCTCTCTCTCTCTCTCTCTCGCCTCTCTCTTGGCTCTAACTCCTCCATGTGTTAGTCTCTGTGTGCCAATGGTCCCAGGTGCTCGCGCGATGATAGGTGGCAACTTTGATGTTGCACCTCTACCTCCACCTAGGCTCTGTTGTGCCTCCGTGTGTCCACATGGCCTCTTGTTGTCTATGCCCATGCCACATGGTTGATCTCTCTCCTCAAGTCTATGTGGGCCTACGATGATCGCCACATGTCAATCCCCTCCTTAGCCCCCCCGTGCATTTACTCCGCTCCCTCCCTCCCTCCCTCCCTCCCTCCCTCTCTCTCTCTCTCTCTCTCTCTCTCTCTCCCCCCCCCCCCCCCCCCCCCCCCCGAGGTGAGACTACATCAGCAGTGTCAAGGTGCATGTGTCAGACTACTATAAGGATGCCCTGTTGTGCACGTCAGACCATGTCAATTTGCTGCAATGTTGCAGGGAGTGTTCTTCTGGTGCCAAACGTGGTGTGCCTTGACACGTGGTGCCTTGGCATCGTTTTCTATAGTACTAACATGTGGTGCCCTCTGCCCATGATGCGCAACCGATGGGACTCGTATCACATGTGCCCTCTGCCACGACTCGTAGTCCATTCTGCTCTTCCCCTCTATACACTACATATGGAGCGCCATGTGGCACCTTGAGCTTCTCCTCTTCTTCTCCCTCCCCAAACCTCCTCGCAAGCTCCGGCGAACCTCCCTCCTCTCTTCCCAAGTCTCCAAATCATTGCCATGCGGCAGGTTTGGTTAACTTCTCCTTAAGATATATACATGTGGCATTCTCATGAAGCATGCATGAATTTAAGTGTGTGTTGTGATGATGAATGGTTGTGCTCCACTTGTTGGAGCTTGCACTCCACTTTCGGCTGGTTAGTGCAATGCTCTCCACTTCGCTCCACCTCCTCCCTTTGAAGATGGTGTCCACTTTTCTCCACTTGGTTGAGTGACAACGGTTGCTCGCAGGCATGGTCTATATGAGTAGGGTCTATTTGTTGCAATGGGGGGCGAGACTCAGGATTCTGCCGGGTGAAGTGGATGGCACATCGGCTTGCTAGTTCTACGGAGATGCACGAGGGAGTGACAAAATTTCCAACCTCCAATGCATGCGGGTAGGAGATTAGGTTTGTGGCTTCCTTTACATACATGTTAATGGGAGCATACTTGTGCTAGAGGACTAACCGACGTGCTTGTGGTTGCAAGTTAGGGGTCCCAAAGAGAGGGACAGGTTGACCATCGAAACCGAAGGAAACAGAAAACTCGCAAGAAGGTGCTACGAACATGGTGGAGATTAATGTCATGGTAGGTGTTGGTAGAGGCAATGTGCAGCAAAGTCTTATCGATCCCGTGCAAGAGTTTTTAGATCAGTGTTGTCTTGTTGGTCTATGATCACTAGAGAGAGGGGATATTTTGTATCATCTTCATTTGCAAATGGTTGTTAGAATCATGGTGAACAACGTGTAGGCTGTTAATAAGCTTATTTAAAAGCATATCGGTTGGGATAGAAACCAACCCCCTGGAGGTCTTGTTATGTGTAGAGCCCTTAAGCAATGCAACATGCATACATTTCATGGGATGGTTGCTTATTGCCTCAAGGACACGGGGCTGCCGCACTTCAAGTTCGTGTCAAAAGATGTGAGCCCGAAAGATATGTAGACGAGTGAGTTATATGTCAAATATGCAGCGGATGAAACGAAAAACAGGGTCTGCTTGAATAGTCAAAATGTCTTTGATAGGTGTTTAATGTTCTGGAAGTATAAGCTTGGCTATAGTTTTGGTGTCCTTTTAGCAGGTGCTTGCTGAAAATGTTATAGAGCAGAAACTACTACACAGTCGCTTCGTGGGTGATCCCTGGTACCTTACCAGGGTTGAGAGGCATGGACGTGAAGCGTGCACAGGCACCGTGGAAATCAATTGGTTTCCTTCCTCTCTGATTGCGAATGATGTTTCATCGGTTTTCTTCTCAGTGGATGTTCCGCCTAGTTTGCCTCGTGCTGATTGTCATGTGAAAGGTTTGCTTAAAGTTGCACTAAGGTATTTTGAGTTTTCTTAGCCAACGTCTCCTATTATGCCAATGTCTCCTATTCCGCGTCTCCTGTGACTCTGATGCGGTGAATGTCGATGGTGAAGAGAGTAGAAACAAGGGACTCGAGAATGTGGGTGGTAAGGCCCATGAAAGTGTAAGCAAATGTCCCGATAGACAACCTGGAAAAGAACCAACTTTCGATGCTTGTTCCATTGACTTGACCAGTAGTACAACTCCTCGGATGCCTCCCAATTTCATACCTCTTGTTACAGGAAGGAACACAAGAATCTATATTGCTTGAAAACTTTTTATGTAATGGCTTGCAGTTAACAGAATGTAATTTCAAGTACTTTTTTTAAATCTGTTGGGGTGACCTTAAGTTTTTTGGAACTATGTAATTTGGTCGCAGCTTTGTCGGGGCAACCTTTTTCTTGGGAACTATGTAATTTTGTCACAGCTTTTGCGATTATAACAAGTGAGTACAAGTACTCGTGAGCACTGCCTTCAAATTGGTTCTCTCAAAGGAAAACAATTGTCAAGATGATTGGATGATTAATTTGCAACACTTGTGATGGAAGCCTGTGCATAGGAAAGTCCGAATGATTTGCAAATTGTGTGTGTGTGTGTGTGTGTGTGTGTGTGTGTGTGTGTGTGAGAGAGAGAGAGAGAGAGAGAGAGAGATTAAACCAAAATGGAAGGGGGCCACTTGGCAAGACACTGTATGGGATAATTTTTTACAAAAGTGTAACTATAGGCAGCCATACACTTTTTTACAAAAGTGTAACTATAGCGCTCCCTAGAAGGCAATGCTAATAATTTGGGGCGCGGGGGGGGGTGGGGGGGTGTGTTGGGAGTCATACTGAAATTGAAAGTGCCAATAGGGCCCCCATATACTGGGTGAATGGTTGGGGCACATGTTTTAGATCTAACAGTCTTTGAAAAAAAAACAAGGTGAAGTAACTTCAGTGGGCCTCCCAGGGATGGTGCGCACGAATTGGAAGCTAGGCGAGAGAAGAAGAGAGTGGAAGAAGAGGACACGTGGAATATGGAATTTCTAAAAAAGTCTACAAACTAATTTCTCTTCTTCAAGCTTCCACTTGTTAAGTGGCTGGCCAAAAAGAAGAAGAAAAGGAAAGAAGGGGCACACGTGCCTGGCGCTGCCCCTTGAACGACCAAGTGGCTACCTATAAGTGCATGACACTGCCTATTGTTCAGATTTCAACGGGCTCCCAAAAAAGTATGTTCGTCTATGCTAGAGCCCAGCCCCTAACACGGCAGTGCTAATAAAGGCATCTCTGCTTATTTTATTTTCAGATCCACGAGTTGCTGGCATCCACAGTGAATGTAATGAAATTACTGTAGTGAGTGTAATGAAATTACTGTTTTTGTTAGCTGTGAATTTTCTTTATGAAATTACAAATCGTATGCCGTTCGAAAAATGTTAGTAATTTTTAAAAGATTCAAAGAATTCATGCGTTCCGAAGAATACATACAGATACAGGTGAATTTCGTCCATAACAATCGACAAAGATTGTCTTCTGTACAGTTTGAGGTGCCAGAAAGTTTGTGCAGGAAGTAGGGATGTCTGAGGTATAGCGAAGAACGATTTTATGGAAGGAAAATCTTTTAGAGCCTCATGCTTGTGTGCCAGAAACTTTGTCCAGGAGGGAGTAGAAGCCACTGGCCAGTTCGGTGCCAGAAAGATCGTGCAGGACTTGTTTGCTGATCTTTTTGATTCCCGGCCGCACCCTTCACTTAACGCGTTGCAGGTTGCAATAAAACAATGTTGGAAAGATGGAAACTTTGGGTTGGACCTTGGAGCTTGGAATTGTTTGGTCGGGCGAGCAATGGGGTAATGATTGTTGCAGGCCGTACATCTAGGGTTACGGCTCGTCGATCCAAATAAATACATCAGAAAGATGGAAAACTCAATCCCAAACTCTGCACGATCGGGGCATCACGATTCTCTAGTGACTGGTGAGGATTGTACAAATCCTAGACCTTAACAATGTCAACGAGCACCAGTCTCTGTGTATACATATTTGAAAGACTGAGAGTTTGGTTGCCACCTGTGTATAGATAATGTCTCAAAAGTCAGATTGTGCTGCATCATAAGGGTGGATTCCTCTCCAAGATTGGTGTGCCCGATCAGGTGGCAGACCCCATTTGTTACAATATATTCAAGCTCAAGACTTTGCAAGAGACTCCCCTCTTGGACTCCAGACTTCATGCTTTACAACCCACAGTTTTGGAATTAATTTACAACCTGTATCCCTCCCAACCTTTCTGATTTACTCCAGCCCAAGACAATTATGGGCTACTGCACGATTTGGATGAAGTGAAATCAACCCTGACAAGCTTCTCCTGGTAGACCTTCCCTCTGAAACCTGGCTCATTTTCTGTGATAGCTTCTTGTCTCCTTTGTTCTTGTTGGTTTTCCAGTTCTTTCCATATGCACATCTTAATGCCTCAATAAGCATCTGCGTGTTCAGTGTCACATTGGAAACTGCTAGAAGTTCGAGATCTTTATCAAGCTCTGTTTTAGTTGCATTTTTCACTTTGATATGCCTATCCTGGTGCAAGATGTTACTTGCAATACATTGGAGGAAAGCCTCAATGCGATGAATTTCTGCACGAAGTGCATTGGATGCTTCGACGTAAGGTCGCACTGTTTCATTGTATGACTCCACAGCTGCTACTTTTGCCTTGTGTTCGAGTAGTGATGATTGCAGTTTCTCGGCATTTAGCAACTTAACTTGTTCTACCATGCTTTCGTGTTGCTCCTTTGCTTTAGCGACTTCCTTTTGATACTCTTGCTCAACCGTGGCACATGTGTCCTTCCACTCCAATTTCCTTTTCTTCACCAGCTCGTCATTTGACTTCCCAATTTCGGCTATTTGTCTTTTAATTGCACGCCTCCTCTCAGCCAGTTTTGCATTTTCTTCTCTTACATGGATTTGTTCTGCTTCAAAATCGTCCATGGCTTTTTGAGCAGATGCTATGTTCTCTTTGTCGATTTCTTTGCATGCTTTTTTCCAACGCTGCCGTGCTTTTTCCTCGTTCTTTGAGTTCAATGCATTACATGCTTTAATCTTCTCTTCGTGCTCAGAAATCAATTTTTTTACTTCCGATTTGTGATCAGCAATCGCTTGATCTCTTCTCCTTTTGATGTGTTCCAGTATTTGCGCTAATGCTGCTTTTTTCCTTGCATTTTCTACTCTCACTTCTTCACAATGCTTTATAAAACTCATCTGCGCCTCTTGGATTGCCTGTGCATTTTGGACTTTTATAGATTCTAGTGTTTGATTGTATGACATGCGGGTCGTTGATAACAGGGCTGCATTAGATTCTCGAATAGCAGCAACCTCAGATTCATACTCCTCTCTTAACGCTTTATTAGTTGCCGCAACCTTCTCATCACTCTCCTTTTGCTTCCTTGCTACATCTTCTAGCCCCTCTATGTGCCTTTTCTTTATTCTCTCTATCTCAGCCAAGTGTTGCTTATTAGCCTTTTCCACGATCGACATATTTCGCTCGTCCACCTCTTTCACATCTCTGATAAATTGCAGTTTAGCTTTGTTCCGAGTCTGTTCATTTTGTTGCCTGATCATAGCTACATCATTTATCCATTTAAGAATCTCCTTTGCTGTTTGCTTGTTTTTATGTCTCACCTTCTCAACTTCTTCTTCCCATTGTGCCTTTGCTATCTGCGACTTGATGTTATTTCTTTCCCTTATTTCTGCAATCAGTTGCTCGTAACCTTGTCTTGCTTGCAGTGTAATTCGTGCATTTTCACTTTGAATTGCCTGGACCTCTAATTGATGCATAACCTCTTGCTCTTTTACCTTCTCTCTGTGGGCCTGCAAGCGTGGTGCAAGCCGTGCTGGTTCATATTGGTTCTCCACTCTTTTGATTAATTCTTTGATATCTTCATGATTGTGCAACTCAGCATTCCTTCGTTGACCTGTTTCTATCATAATTTTTGCCCAGAGCATGTCTGGCTGTTCTTCCCCTTGACCTTCCCTATTCTTGAGATCCTCCTTGAACTCATATTCCATCGACTGACCCCCCGTGACAGCTGACAGACGCATCAAAAAGCGACATTTAGGCTTGCTAGCATGTAGGGCCACTGTATGTATTGGAATAGAATATCCCCGTATTTGGGCTTGCTTTTTCAAAGACTCTAAAATCTGCCATTCAAAGCCAAAAAAGAGATGTGACTCGTGAATATATTATTATCCTTCTTACGGACAAGGATTCCTCAATTGAATAATAGAAATATATTAGACTTGCCATTCATTAACGGAAGAAATAGATGTATTATATATGTAATGAAGTTCCAGATATCTCTTCACAAAGGTTTTTCGAAGCTATCGTGGCTTGTATGGTACTTGTGCTAGTACAATGACTGCATCAATCCAACATGAATATGATAATGAAGTTCCAGATATCTCTTCACAAAGGTTTTTCGAAGCTATCGTGGCTTGTATGGTACTTGTGCTAGTACAATGACTGCATCAATCCAACATGAATATGATAAGCAGCTCCATTTATTACAGCTAGGGAAGGGCAAAAGTAGAAAGAGAAAGGGGTCCACAAGGTGGAGAAGGCATGTCTTCATGTATAAACCTAGGCTAAATAGCTACTTAATTTGACCGTAATTTTTTGGTAAGGGGGAGCCCCAATGACCTTTTATAAAGAAATAGGATACAAAATTTACTCCATGTGGCATAGCTGACATGACACAATCATATGGCAGCCAAAGTAATAGGGTGGCAGGTAGGACACATGGACAGTATGACCAACCCATTACGTTAATGAATTGATGTAATTAGGGCTACCCACCCAAGCCACACTCCTTTTAACCTTGGGTTTACTTGGCCTAAGGGAAGGTTCTCTTAACTAAGGGATATACTTAGGCTAATGAACTGGGTTTTGATCTGGGCTGGAAACAGTTGGCCTAAGTTTTCACCTTTGTGGCCGATTCTTGATATGGAAGTCAACAACACTTAAGTGATGGCACCTATGTCCATCTTCCAGAGGTGGCACCTTGCAGTGACCCTTTTGACATGGCATCACCTTAGTGTGCTGACATCACAGTCATTTCAAATTGCCACCCCGTGGTAGCTTCTCCAGCATGCTTACTTGGGATGCATGGCTTTGAGTGTGAATCTGGCCACCTCACAGGTAGCACTTGTCACCCACCAGTTCATACTTGACAGTGAATAAGGTTTCAATCGATCTTGTAGTTAACACCCAAAATCAACCATTCGAGACTCAACAACTGCTAAACACATGTACCAGCTTTGGGTCCAATCACCAAGAAGCACCAACTTGTAGTTGGCCTTTCACAAGGTCTGCATTTGTAGATCTAACCTTAAACACAGCCCAAACATAATCAGCAAAACCAAATAAAGATCAGCAGGTGACTTCACCTCCTAGCCACCCCTGAGCACGTGGGCTAGAGATCAGATCCCACAAGGCTATGCCCATAAAACATACCACCGAAACCGTCCACAAGGAACCTTCAGCATAATATCTCGTGATCCGCCATGTAGAAGGTAGAACCCAAGCTCATGATCCACACTAGACCATCTAGTGGGGTCATCACACTGAACACCAGTTCATACTTGACAGTGAATAAGGTTTCAATTGATCTTGTAGTTAACACCCAAAATCAACCATTCGAGACTCAACAACTGCTGAACGCATGTACCAGCTTTGGGTCCAATCACCAAGAAGCACCAACTTGTAGTTGGCCTTTCACAAGGTCTGCATTTGTAGATCTAACCTTAAACACAGTCCAAACATAATCAGCAAAACCAAATAAAGATCAGCAGGCGACTCCCTTCCCAGCCACCCCCGAGCATGTGGGCTAGATATCAGATTCCCACAACGCTATGCCCATAAAACATACCACCGAAACCGTCCACAAGGAACCTTCAGCATAGTATCTCGTGATCTGCCATGTAGAAGGTAGAACCTAAGCTCATGATCCACACCAGACCACCTAGTGGGGTCATCACACTGAACGCCAGCACAATAGCCTAGGCCACTCTTATATAGAAGAGCATCTTGCTTTCCACTGGATAAATATAGCCAACTGGCCCTATCCTGATGTTCAGAATCCTCTCGCCTAGCATCAGTCCACTTCCATTTATTCCAAGGCCACCTAACCCTGCCTGCCGGATTAAGTCCACTAATCCGAGGATTAGCATCCATAACATTCTTCTCCTCTTTTAAGTGTTTAGTCTTAAAGAAAAGTGGGAAAGTTCTTCTACAAATAGCTGTTGACTCCTCAAAATTGCGGAGATGCTTGACATGCTCGTCGAGATAATGGTATACCATAATATTGTCCAAGAATACCACTACAAATTCTCCTAGATAATCACGAAAGGTATCATTTATCATCTGCTAGAGGTTGTAGGGGCATTCCTGAGCCCAAAAGGGAGTATTTAGAACTCATAATGGCCATACTTAGTCTGAAATCCCATCTTATACGTGTCGTCCTCAGCTATGCGTATCTAGTGGTAGCCAGTACGAAGGCCATCTTCGCAAAATAGGCAGCTCCCTATAACTTATCAATCAAGTCATCTGCCCTAGGAGGGGGTATCAGTTCTTGATTGTAACTTTATTCAACTTTTTATAGTTTACACACATTCTCCAACCTCCATCCTTCTTGTGCTTTAATAGCATCGGAGCACCCCCGGGAGGTTTAGTTCTCCTAAAGTACTCCCAAGCTTAGATATTCTGACGACTTTAAAGATATCTCATCTCCTTGCATTTGACTCATCTTGTAAGGTGCCATGCTTACAGGCTAAACTCCTAGAACTAACTCTATCGAACGATCCACCATCCAACTCGAATAGAATTAATTTCAACAAGATTTATTAAACTCAGATGCAAAAGTACATAGCACACAATCGTACACCTTATAATTAAAACTTGCCATCATGTTTATTACTTCCAAAGAGTTTACAAGAGGGCAAAGTGGGACATCAAAATCACTTGCATTACATAGGGCACTCCCCCTTTGACAAAAGTTAACCTGTGACTTTGCCGATCCGTTTGGAAATTGAGCTTATGCAACCATTCTTTCCCTAGAATTACATTCACTCTATCTAAATTCATGAGCATGAAGGCTAGATCTTCATAGTAATTCTAGATAGTGAGGGGAATCTATGTCTCACGTCAATCTCATATTTGATTTCCCATTGCCATGTCCACCTCATGGACATAGTCACTCAGCTGCGTTGGAATCCCAAACTTCTGCATAGTTTAGCGTTCAAGAAATTATGAGTCAACAAGGATGTCCTACACATGATTGACCCATATATGCATAGAAGGCTTGAACACATTCATGTTAAAAGTTACAACCATGGACCTAGACTATAGCATGAACGGAAGCGATAGTGTTCCTTTGACTTCAGTCACAGTAGCATTCTTTGCCTTGCCCTTCAATTTCGAACACTGCACCCGCATATGCCTTTTTTGTATGCAAAGGAAGCAACGACCTTCCTTTACGTACTGAAGGGCTTGTTCAGCCTTCTTCATGCGCTTTGCAGTTGCCTCAGCCAGAGGTTGTGAGGGACTCACGGCATGAGTCTACGTAGCCCTAGTAGGTCGGAAGTGCCTCTTCCTCCCAGAAGTCTTTTGCTTGGAATTTGTGTTAGGTTGTGGTTTCTGCAAAGAACTCCCCTTTGCCCTAGTATCATTATAGATCTTGGCGTATCTAATTGCATATGAGGTTTTTGCGTCGGTTGTACGTCACCTAGAGTTTGTGTTCTTTTGCCAATCCATTTATGAAAAACCCACACTAGGTAGGTATTGAATGGTATTTTATCCATGCTCAAGAGTTTAAACTTAGTGAGGAGATCAAACCCATTCTCAAGTTGAGGGAACTCCTCTCTATGTTAGACAAACCTAGTCTTTGTGGCTAGTCTTCCCACGCAACAAAAATAGTAGATGGTCATCGTATGTGCAATGGAGGAATCTAAGAGAGGAGAAGGGAATGATGTAATTCAAAACTTTTGACTTTATGTGTCGGAGAGAGAGAGAGAGAGAGAGAGAGAGAGAGAGAGAGAGTAATGCCTCAGAATATATTGCAGAAATTTGAATCAAACAAGCTTCACCAGAGTTCCCGAAACCTACGGCAATCCGTTGCCTTGGATGCTCTGTGGTGAGCAAAAGCTTTACTCCTACTTCCGTCCTTTCACTCTTTTGGTCGCATGCTCCTCATTGAGCTTCAGTGACCTCTTGTGGTGATGGTTCCTTGGACAGTACTCTCCTGCAAATGAGTGCTCTCCTACAGATGGCTGTAGGTATGCACCAATAACTGCTCCCAAAGGTAAGGACTGCTTGGCAAGGTAGTAGTACCCAATCAAAATTATCTCAGGCAGAGAGTCATTCAATAGTGCCATCATAGGGCATGTGCGGGACATCCAGGAGTCGAGCGGACGTGTGATCTCGTGAAATGAAATTTCTTTCGACCGAAAATGAAAAAACATATTCATGAATATGTGACACGTTGTTTTTTGTGTCAAGTAAGGCAGAATGGGTGAAGCCACCCGGACTTTTATAGCCCTTGGAAATACCACTAGGTAGGTGGGAGAGAATTTCCATGGAATTTATTGTAGGTCTTCCTACGACACAAGTTGGATATAATTCTATCCTTGTGGTGGTTGATCTTCTTACCAAGATGGCTCGCTTTATTCTGACTAGAGAGTCTGGTAGTGTCCCGCAAGTGGCGGATTTGTTTATCAAACATATATTTTGTTTGCATGGATTACCCAAACCCATAGTGTCAGACATGGATGCTAAATTTACCAGTCATTTTTGGAATACTGTGTTTGAAACACTAAGGACTAAGTTGGGAATAAGTAGTGGGGATCATCCAGAAACGGATGGTCAAACGGAAATAGTCAACTAGACTTTCGAGGATATGCTTACAGCATATGTTTCATTGAGGCAACATACATGGGACCAGTGTGGTTGCCACTGTTAGAATTTGACTTCAATGATAGAAAATGTTATTTTACAGGGATCAGTCCATTTGAACTGACCTATGGTTATAGAGCAGTAAATCCAACAACAGTTGGAATACCTCAGAAAGTGCCTAGTGCCACGAACTTTGTGGTTCAGATGTGGGAGATTCTAGCACTTGCGCGAGCTAACATCCACCAGGCGATGGATAGAGCTAAGGCATATGTGGATTAAAACAGGTCCATTAGGAAATTTAAGGAAGGAGAAAAAGTTTTTCTCAAAATTCATTCACACTCCAAGTCTTTGACTACAAGAGAGTGCGCTAAGTTATCACCCCGATATTGTGGGCCGTGGTTGGCCATGGTTAATTCTAAAAATAATAGGCAAGGTGGCCTACAAATTAGAATTACCACAGGGTTGTAAGGTGCACCCAGTGTTTCATGTTTCTCGTTTAAATAAGTTTTTGCATGCAGGTGACTCACTAATCAAGGATGTTGTTTTGTTTCAAGAGATAGAGGATAATGCAAGGCGCAAACCAACAATAATCTTGGACCGAGGAACAATGCAAGTACGCAATCGGAAGATACCCACAGTGTTGGTTGCATGGCATGGTCTACCTCTATCTGAGGCTACTTGGGAATCTGTGTATCAGATGCGGAGAGCATTCCCAGATTTTATCATCGAGGACGTTGATGCTTGAAGAGGGAAGGAATGTTAGACTCAAGCTGAGATAAGGGGTCAATGGACATTTTCCTTTAGAGGACCAATTGTCGTATTAGCGTTTCATGCAAATGGTCAAAGGAATCAATGTCAAGGTCCTTGATGAGGGTGACATGGCACGGACTAGATGGGTCTAAGGCTATGGGTCTGAAATGCATTAAATGTGTAAATGTGCCTAGAGGCAAATGAATTAAATGTGATCCCAAGAGGGGGGTAAATGATGCATTTAAGAGGTACCCTAGAATGATGACATGTGGCAGACTAGATCCATCTAGGGAGTTGTGGGCTTTGTGGATTAGCATACAAGTTTGTAAGCGTCTGAATTCTTCTCGTGAGCATGCTAACACAGAGATAGGCTGGGAGGATTATGGTAGTGCCGTTACCCGTGATTTGATAGAGATATGGATTCTGGTTTTATCGTTTCACATAGGTGGTGGTTTAGAGAATGTGTAGCAGTCTGCAGCAGCAAGAAAGGACATTGGAGGATCACGAGTTCAGACTGGAAGCAGTCCTTAGCTTTGGGAGCAGTTCTTGGTGCATAGCTACAGCCAATAGGAGAACGTATGTCTGTGGGAGGGCGCTGTCCAAGGAACCAGCACTACACAAGGTCACGGAAGCTCATTGAGGAAAGAGTGCAAGAACAGACGTGCAGCATACAAGTAGGGATATTAAGGCTGCCACATGGCTGATAAGGGCCTGCTGTTCCCTTCCCTTTGAAACTTGGCAGTTGTGGCTGCTAGCTAACGCCCTTCCCTTCCCTTTGAAGCTTGGTAGTCGTGGCCGCTATGTGGACAATTATCACTTGGATACTCATGGACTATGTCTACTTTCATAAGTAATAGAAAACATGTAGGGTAGTTATAAGCAACCCCTCCAGTCGTGGATCTCTTGGACCTCCTCTGTGCATGTGAAGAAACCTACAGATTTAGTCCAGTTGATCCGTGCCCCAGAGGCTTCGCAATAAATGGCCAAAGTCCCCCTAACCATCTCAAGGCTACCCTCCACAAAAAACGCAGTGTCATCCGCAAACTGAGTCCAACAGCTCATCCTCTTGTCAGACCGGGAATCGCGGACCGGGAATCGCATGCCTAAAAGACCTGGCCTGAGAGCGTAGAAAGTAACCCATGGTCTCTACCACAAAGAAGAAAAGTAAGGGGGCAAGAGGGACCCTTTTCGGACCGATTGGGATAGAGGGAATGCCTCTCTTGTGTGGCCTGACTAGAACTCCCTGCATAAAGTGTTCATATGATTGAGGAGAATGGCACCAATGCCATTGTCCATACTCCAAATAATCAAATGATCTTGTACAAAATGGCACCAGTGCCACTCATCACATGTATTTTGGAGGATGGCACCAATGCAACTCTCCATTCTTCATGTGTCATTCTCCAAATAATAATATGATGTTGTGGAGAATTGGCACCAGTGCAATTCTCTAAAACTTCATCTAATATTCTAGAGAATGGCATTGATGCCAATCTTCATGTGAGTTTGTGGAGAATGGCACTGGTGCCATTCTCCAGATGTCAAGGTTGTCACAGATCATGGTTGGAGAATGGCACTGGTGCCATTGTTCACAACACCATATGATTATGTGGAGAATGGCACCAGTGCCATTCGTCACATGGATTATGGAGAATGTCAACAATGCCATTCTCCATTCCCCATGCGATGAATGGTATTGGTGCCATTCTCCAAAACTTCAAGTGATTTGTGGAGAATGGCACTCATCACATGTATTGTGGAGGATAGCACCAATGCAACTCTCCATTCTCCATGTATCATTCTCCAAATAATGATATGACGTGGAGAATGGCACCAATGCCATTCTCCAAAACTTCATCTGATATCGTAGAGAATGGCATGTGAGTTTGTGGAGAATGGCACTGGTGCCATTTATCACATGGATTCCATAAAATGGTACTGGTGCCATTGTCCAAATGTCAAGGTTGTCACGGATCAAGTTGGAGAATGGCACTTGTGCCATTGTCCACAACACCATATGATTATGTGGAGGAATCAGTGCCATTCATCACATGGATTGTGCAAAACCAGGTAGGGCTAGTCTGTAGGCTAGGTCAACCAGTCCACAGGTTAGGTCAGGAAATGTTGGGCCTCCAGCTCTATATGAAGGACTCAAGACCTTGTTCATGGTATCTATTCCTTCCCGTTGTTCCTCACAATAGGTTGTCCAGAAGTGTAGCAAGGAGGTCAACATCCACAGGTAGTTGTCCAGAGCATACGCAGAGTTTGCAGTAGCAAGAAAGCCACCGGAGGAAATAAAAACTCTACGGGATCCACTCTAGAAGCTTCTTCTTCAACTTCCATTTAGGTCCATTGCTTTTTTTTTACACACCTAAACATCAAAAGTCCAACTCCCAAAATTACAGCTAACCAGGCATATCCCAAACTGCAAACCAAAACTGCTTTTCCCTATGTTAGGGAAACTCCTGCAATCTCAGAAACCTCAAATCCTAAGGCAAAATGAATGAACATATACCACAATTGATTTTAAAAAGCATAGAAAGCTTCCTGGTCATTCATGCTGCATGGAGAGATCAATGTGTCCCTGCAAGCCACCCCAATACATATTTATGACCTGTCTTGTGACCACGAACATGCACCCTTTCCTCGAGCTCACGCACCAACAAACAAAGCACTTCGACCAAGCGTAGTGCCTCTCCAAAACCCAGTTACATTCCTGGTCCAGCCAACTGTGCACAAGGAAACACACGTAAACCTTGTACAATCCTCTAGTTACTTGCACTATCACCATCAAAGCAAACGAGCTCACAGTTAGCTCTCAGGAGCTCCCTGAGCTAATTCATACATGTGAGCAGGCCTACAAGACTAGCCTCTTCTCCAATTTAAAACTGTGTCGTCGAATTGTCTTCTGTTGACCAAGCAGGTCTTCGTGGGCATAGTCTTAAGCCGTGTTCAACGACTGCTCGTCCACACCGTCATCCCCCTTTTCCAATCACCCGCTCTGATACCAAAATGAAAGGATAAAACCAGAATCCAGATCTCTATCAAATCACGGGTAACAACACTACCATAATCCTCCCAGCCTATCTCAGTATTAGCATGCTCACGAGAAGAATTCAGACGCTTTACAAACTTGCATGCTAATCCACAAAGCCCACAACTCCCTAGATGGATCTAGTCTGCCACATGTCATCATTCTAGGGTACCTCTTAAATGCATCATTTACCCCCCTCTTGGGATCACATTTATTCATTTGCCTCTAGGCACATTTACACATTTAATGCATTTAAGACCCACAGCCTTAGACCCATGTAGTCCGAGCCATGTCACCCTCATCAAGGACCTTGACATTGATTCCTTTGACCATTTGCATGAAACGCTAATACGACAATTGGTTAAAGGAAAATGTCCACTGACCCCTCCAAGGTCGTGTTATCTCAGCTTGAGCATAACACTATGGATGTTGACCTCCTTGCTATACTCCTGGACAGCCTATTGTGAGGTACAACACCTAGATACCACGAACAAGGGTTGGACCCTTTATATAGAGCTGGAGGCCTAACAAATTGTACGAACCAGTCTGTAGACTAGCCAACGAGTCTACAGACTGGCTCGACCTGCTTTTGTCAACCCCATTTGCTCTTGGGTGCGAGGCAGCCCTGATGTCCCTACCTATCTGCTGCATGGTTATAGCCTGCCCTGACCACTAGAACATTACTGCTTGCTACGCATGTCTGCAACTCTGTCTGCAGCCTGCTAACCTTACTGTTGCAGCCCCACCTACCTGTCCAAGCATGGTTTCTTCTGCTCCAGGCTGGTGCTAACATCATCACAGTTCTATGACAGCTCTCTCTGCTGTCATTGCTGCCCACCTCCAACAGTGGACCTCGTGACAACCATGTCGATGATCCCTTGGAAGGGATCTGCCCATGTGGCATCAAACCTTGATGCACACTAAACAGTCTCTCAACCCCCCAACTCCCTTATAAACTCCCTTCTTTCCTCCGTTCTTTCACCTATTCTATAAAAATTAGAATTTGTAAGATCAAATCTAGTCTTATGAAGGTATATCTATCTTGGTACCATGTCTCTTTGCTCTCCTCATGATGTGGGGACTTTCAGATGGGACAATGAACCCTAATTTCCAACACTCTATTCATTTGTTTGAAATCAGTCCAAGTCTTTGGCTTCTCTTTCAATTCCCTCCAAGCTAATGCCTTCCTTTGAACATCCCTTGCCCCATTTGGATTTTCAAAACGTCAAAGACGGGATGGAAAGAAAAGTGCCACCGGTTCAACCATGTGTCTATGCACTCGGAGTGCACCACCACCTCACCTGCGAATGCCTCAGGGGTGAAGGGATTGCTTTTAGAAGCTTTTCCAAAAGATAGGGCGCTGATTTCCCTCTTCTTTTGGACTGCATTTAGGATTGCTTTTCCCAGGACATGGATTTTAGGAACTCTTCTCCTCTATTTAAAAGCATCTACACTGCTAGCTGGCCTTAATTGTTGCAAATGGAATTACAGATTGAACAAGCCAGTTCCACATTAAATTGTGAATGAGTTGCAGCCAGAAGAGACCAGCAATCTGTAGAAAATTGCCTTGGAGATGCAGCAGAATTTCGATTCTGTTGGGACAGCAACTTGCTGTTGCAGATTCCCACAAAGATTCAGCAGATCTTCTGGAATTCTTACCAGCAGATTTTTGCTTCCACCTTCCTCAGTAACATCAGGGAATCGGATCTCTTTGGGACAGTTTCTGCCTCTACGGAGACCTTCTTTCCCTCTTTCTTTCTCAACGCCTGCCTTTGTGCAGATTCCAGCTGGTCTTTCTCAGTAACAGCAGGGAATCGGATCTCTTTGGGACAGTTTCTGCCTCTACGGAGACCTTCTTTCCCTCTTTCTTTCTCAACGCCTGCCTTTGTGCAGATTCCAGCTGGTCTTTCTCGTCTTCCTTGCTCAATTTGCTGAATTCTCCCTTCCTACCCACACAGCTCTCTCCTACTATGACTGTAGAAACTTGCATGCATGAGGAGGCTACAAGTACATGCCTCCTCTTGAAGAGCTTCAAGGAGAGGAGGGCAATGAGCTGGATTTTGGAGCAGAAAACCTCATAACAAAGGAGCATCACACAGAGAACTTGGGACATCCCAAACATAGACGGTTGTGTTGCTACAAGCCAGACCAGCCTTCAGCCTTTTATAAGCAAGAAAAAAGCACCCTCCAAGAGCTGCAAACTGCAGAAGCTCTCCTTCAGGTGTGCCCAGGCACTTCTCACCTCTCTCTCTGCCTAATTCACATCTCATCAACAGCGTCTAACCTGCAAATCAATCGCACTGACCAACCAGCCCAGAAAGGAAGATATCTTGACTTGAAATGGGATTCTATAACATTATCCTCATACGTGATTGGACATGGGGAGCTACAAGAATGGATCCTGTAGTTGGAGAATGCATTGTTACTCATCTTGCCCTTAGAAAGAATGAAAATGTCACATAACATGCCTGAAACGTGATCTTTCTCAAATATTAGTCTTCCTTATGCCTCATAGATGATTGGGGATTGGGAACCGCAAGAATGGAAGTCGTCATTGGAGGATACAGAATCATATTGGCCTTGTAAAGAATGAAAGCATCACCGAAACATGATATTAAGAATAACCCATCATTTAATATTCATAGTTCATGTGCGTGTGGTCTGTGCTACACTTAGTATTCAATTTTTTCTCATATCAGCTGCAAATGAACGCATGAAGTAGGCAAACAGCATTTTATTGAGTTTGTACATGCGTAGACCCTTACAAGAATTGGCTTGTCAGACTTCCCCTCAGTGAAAAGGTAGATGCAATCGGCTGAGCTGCGACTAGTTGCTAGGTTGATAGCTTTCGAAAGATTAGTTGTTCCTGCAGGGCGCCACCTTGTCACCCAACTCAAAGCAGCTTCAAGTGTTTGTGGAGTCTTCACCCTCATTGGCTGCAGAGAGGGATGTTATATAAAGTTAATATCAGATGCATTCTGAATTCATTCAAGATACTTTCATCCCTCGGAATCTTCATACAAATTCAAAGTGCAAATAGACAATTCATCCTACTACTATACCAAACACATTAATTCTGCTAGCAGGGGTGCCTCACGACAGCTATTTCAAAATTATGCAGTTTAATGCTTCTATTGTGAGGAAGCAAGAGTGGTTGTTTCAATCAAATTGCCTCACAGCAATGTGCATTTGTTTACTGTCTAGGATAAAACACCATCTGCACAGCCAGAAAACACGAAGACTAGACAATGGAGCATCTACAAATTAGACAACATAAAAGATCTCTATATAAATATTTGCAAATAAATCTCTTTTGGAATAAAGAAGAAGAATAACTCCCCTTTCTTGGGAATATTTCTTAAATAAAGCTCTCTCTACAAACTCTACAGTCATGCTTGCCATTTCAACAGTCATAATGATGAAATAAGGCTGAACTAGGAATTGTTTACTTCAGGAGAAAGCACCTTCATGGTTATAGCTACCCAATAATAGCTATCATGCTTGCCGTTTCAGGATCTTAACAGTCATAATGATGAAATAACGCTGAAGCAATGAATATAACAGCAACCATGTCCTCCCTCTTGTCAAGGCAATTTCTTCAACATGATAACTAGGAATTGTTTGCTTCAGGATAAAGCACTTTCATGGTTGTAACTACCCAATAATAGCTAACAAAGTGAGACATGATTGGGACTCGTCAAAAACCTTTTGATCCCTCCTCTTGTTGGCAATTGTAAAGTTCCTGTTTTTACCCTCCACGAATCTATTGTTGGTTCAAAGTTCATCATTTTCTTCTAATGGTTCTTTTTGTTAGTTTGCATATTACAGCAAGTGCTCCGCCCTCATGGTGGTATGTGACTTAGGGGCTGGGTTGATATACATGAATATATTTCCCTTTGCTGCAAATTCAGAAAAATCATGCTCCTTGATAGAAGGCCTATTGGAATTTCGACCCACCATCAATCTGAGGTGACTGTGTCGGTTGTCCACACAATCTAGGGTCAAACCATTGCATTCATGAAACAAATGCCAAGAGGGCATCAAAAGGTGGCAAGTTCCAAAAGAAGAGGGTGAAGATGGACCCATGGTGAAACCAGTGTTTATTAACCTATGCTGCCCTCAATTGTGAGCAGAGCCCGTGGGTTGCAGTGGACATAAATGGTCTAAACCTCAAGAATGTTTTCTTGGATGGGGATGCAGTAGTTAACATCATGACCCGCC
Organism: Dipteris shenzhenensis; assembly: GCF_047967505.1. Classification (NCBI taxonomy): domain Eukaryota; kingdom Viridiplantae; phylum Streptophyta; class Polypodiopsida; order Gleicheniales; family Dipteridaceae; genus Dipteris; species Dipteris shenzhenensis. The sequence continues at coordinate 50,999,421 of NC_141604.1, forward strand.
CCCGATTTGCTGCTCCATCTGCCACTTCTGCCCGTGGGATTTCTACCTGTGGGAGCTACTAGTCCACAGCTTCGCTACCTCAGATCGATTTAATACCACGGAGCCTCGTCCTCGTGAAGAATTCACATCTTATTGGCTTCTATCAGTATGAGGTTAGATAACAGATAACTTCATCTCTTTGACCCCACTGCTTCAGCCACGGAAATCAAAGCCAAGTTCGAGAATCTTTACGTCACATCTACTGGACCTGACCAACGAGATTTATCTATTGTTTTGCATGATCTATCTAAAATAATAGATAATGGTTAGTAATATTTGGGTGCTCTGCCCTAGGTTGTTTCCAAAAAATGAATGGAATAAACTATGTGTGTTAAGTCAATAAGGTTCTCTGCCTTGGATAGTCCTCCTAAAATGACGTATTCATTTGTTTATTTTCTTGTGTGTGACTCCATCTCCCTCATAAGTCCCTGGAGCCAAGAGGGGAATGTACTGTAGGAGCCATGCATCCATGCATGACGAGCCTCTGAGCCATGCTAGGTGAGCCTCTGAGTTTATATACCATGCTCACTAGCCTCTGAGCCATGCTCACTTGCCTCTGAGATAGCATGGGAGCCATGTCTAGTTCTAGACCGTCATTGCATAGTTTGATGACCGTCATTGTCATGTTTTGTTCTTGGTTCCATTCCACTAGTCACTCACCTTTTCTTCATGGGGGGGTGTTGGAAAATGGCGTCAAGTTGAGTCGGTTTGGTGTGTTCTAGTGAGTTTTAGTGTGAGTTCTAGTCTAGTGTGTCCTATGGATGCCACGTGTCACATTGAGAGTTATCCCATATGCATTGGTGTTCATATGTGTGTGTGTGCTCTATATAAGAGCTGTACTTAGCTCAAACAAAAGCAAGAGAAAAATCCTTGAATGACGGCTGGAATAGGCAAAGGCATTAGCAATTCAGGAGTCTTTCCCTTATAACTCTTGATCTTCTGACAAGTGATGCATTCGGCAAGGAACTCAGCCATATCTTTTCTTATAGCAGGCCAATGAAATTCTCTTGCTATCACTTGTAGGAAGATGACCATTGAAACTACTACTGTAGTGATTTTAAGAATTCAAGAATCGATCCTAATATAATTGCTCTCAAATTATAATAATTAAACATAACATCAATAACACTAGAGACATCAGTATTTAACATGGAATCACCCACGATATCGACCATCTAGCATGGCAAATCACAAGCTAGTTAGGCATCCCAACTAAACCACCCAAAGCATCCACTAGGACCCTCGCCGCGTCTGGTGCACTCCTATGGAATAATTTATCATAGTCACACTTAACTAAAAATAAAATAATATCAAAAGCAAGAAATATCAGAAATACAATGTCCGTAACATCCCTCTTGCTTGGATTGCACAACTGACCTCAGTTACATGTTTGATTATAGGAACTGATGAGGTTTGGAGAAGCTTGAAAGAACCGTTCAGGCATCCATTGAGCATCATCTCTCGGATGATCCTTAAACTTGAGCAAATATTTGACATAAATATTTTTCTTTTCTTTTCAGATTGTGATCAATGATGCATTTAGGTTCAGGTATCATCATTGATATGGTAAAAAGTATCATTAAAGGATCTTAAACTCTCATTAACCAAGAGATAGTAAATTTCTTATCTTGTACCAATAGAAATTACTATACCACATTCATTCAATGCTCATGGTATTTTAGATATAAGCCCAAGCATTACACTTGTCATATTTCTCAACATCTCTACCATCCCATACCAATATGGTATTAAGAAACAATAACAAGTGTAACACTTAACTCAGTAAGTCTTTTTCTGACTATGTGAGTAACAATAAGTAACATATATTAATCTATGGCCAGTAAAAATATATATATACGCCATTGTCTAATCACACTTCAAAGATTTTTTATCTAACTTGGTAGCTTGTAATGATCCAATATGTATTTTCTTTAGCTCTGCGCTAGAAAATACATACGAGATATCACCTAGCATAACCAAATTTTTCATTATTCATAAATGCAATATCACAAAGTAATTATGAGAGAGAAAAAACTTTGAAGTGTGATTAGACAATGGCATACATATATTATTTTGCTGGCCACATATTAATATATGTTACTTACATAGTCAGCAAAAGACTTAATATATTCTTTTGCTGGCCATAGATTAATATATTTTACTTATTGTTACTCACATAGTCAGAAAAAGACTTACAGAGTTAAGTGTTACACTTGTTATTGTTTCTCAATATCATATCGGTATGGGATTGTAGAGATGTTGAGAAATATGACAAGTGTAATGCTTGGGCTTATACCTCAAATACCATGAGCATCAAATGAATGTCGTATAGTAATTTCTATTGGTACAGGACAAGAAATTTACTATCTCTTGGTTAATGAGAGAGTTTAAGATCTTTTAATGATACTTTTCGACCATATCAATGATGATAACTGAACATGAATGCATCATTGATCACAATCTGAAAAGAAAAGAAACAGCTCATATACACCATTAACACGGCTTGAAGTAGGCTCTTGAGCCTACGAACAAAAATTCTTGGAGGTGCAGACTGAATTACAGGCTCTCAAGACAGAGCAGCAGGCATGCCAGGATCAAATTAAAGCACTGAAAGAAAGTGTGGATGCCTATAGAATGCATGGCACAAAACAAAAGGTTGAAGGAATTCGAAGCACATTAACTACTGGTTAGCTTCACTCAACTCCAAAAGTGACCACAGCATGTGATGTCCAGTGAGTGAAACTTAACAGTTATAGCAAGAATGAGGAACCGGAGGATCCTGACTCAGCCAGTGCTCTCTCCAAGGAACCAATACTCCCAGAGCGACCGAGCGTGTGCTCACACTAGCCAAGAGGACTCTATCTACTTGCAAGCCTCTTGCAAGTTCAACTGGTCCACAATGGCCCAAGTTAATTCTAGAGTTGCAAGAGATTTCCAAAGAATGTAAAGGACATGATGCAGTCCCTGCTGGCAGCTGGACCTAGTATGTACAGAGCAATTTCAAAAAGTAGTGACTGGACTCTACACCTGACTATTTGCTGGAAGATTACCCATGTTCACAAACACTATTGTGCCATCCTCGTGGGTCATCATACTATATGATTTAGCATTCCTCCAACATCGGCTACAAGGCGTTCAGTCCAGTTATACCCAAGTGATTGAGGACAAGAGGGAAGGAGAGGTTTATAGACCACCCAAGCATGGCCTTATTGATAACCCTTGTTGTGACCGCACCTTGATCACAAGCTGAAGATCATCAAGGCACAGCTTCAGCAGTGTGAGCAGAATCTTTTAAGAGCCCCAGGGTAAGTCCAAACTTGGGCTAGAAGCGGAAATTGCAAATCCCAATGGGCCAAGCCTCTCTCGATTGGTCAAACGATTGCTATCTACCTCAGGCCACACGACTGGAAGTTTACCCAGTCCCAGCCATATAGGAAGTGCCTTGGGCCAAGTGCAGAAACTGCCGACATGCAATGAGGACATCAGCACATGCATCCTCTAAGTGAAATGTTCACGTCCCCTTGCCACTTGATCGACCAGCCACTGAGGAACCAGGGGCACATGAATCGACATGGGCACATGATTCCTGGTATATTGCATCAGCATAGCCATTTGCAGTGTCAGCAGGCACATGCTTGGTACGAATCTGAATGATAAGAGCGAATCAGGATTTTGGTTATTAGTCTAAAAACTTGTCTTGAATCCGCGAAATGTAGTTTCCTGGTCTCAAATTATATAAGGAGGAGGATTCTAACCCATGCATCAACAATGGATGAGTAGTGATTGCAAAAAGCAAGGCACTGAGAGGACAACCTTGATGAACAAAGCGGGCCCAAGGTCCAAGAAGAAGAGAGGGCAGAAGATAAGAGACAACAAGCTGTACCTTCTTCATAAAGTCAGTAAACCAAATCCCAACCACCGGGCTATTAATTCCCATTTGACAGTGTCAAATGCCTTTTCAATATCGACCTACCATGATTAAACATCCTGATGGGTGTATTTGGCATATTCAATGCCAACGTAAGCATTTGCAATATTATCCATTATCTGCCTTTGAGGCACAACAACATAATGTGCAAAGTGCAAGCCGATATACAGGAAATGCGATATGTGCAAGACTAGCATTTCACGAAATCAGCTTATACACCACAAGCATCAATGTAATTGGCTACTAATCTGACAAATATTGGCATAGGGGGTTTTTTGAACTTAAACGCAGCAATTCCTTTTCCACAATGAAGGCATAGGACCAGAGAGCCAAGCATCATTAATCATGTGTGACAGAATAGGACTCAGTTTTTTTGAAACTAAACGCAGCAATTCCTTTTCCACAATGAAGGCATAGGGCCAGAGAGCCAAGCATCAATAATCATGTGCGACAGAATAGGACTCAGCTAATCCCAAATTTAAACAACTTTAAGGCCATCCAAACCTAGGGATTTAGATTGCCCCATCTTAGTCTCTGCCGCTCTCAATTCTTGAGCAGTAAAAGGCAGATCCAGCTTATGTTCTTCCTCTTGGGAAAGAATTGGTCGAACATTTTGAAGGAAAACATTCCGAGCATCAACCTCAGGTAAAGTAGTAGGAGGGGCTGCAAACATATCAGGATGCTATTTCTGCACCACATCATCAAGCTATTGTCTATTCATTGTCCATGAGCCATTTTTACGCAGCACCTCATGCAAAGAATGCATGTGAGGGGAAGTATGAAGGATTTTGAAGAAAGCCTTTGAAGAGCAGGTTGTATCCTGCATAGCTTTGACGAGAACGAAGTTGCCATTTCCTTAACTTTTGTTGATCAATTGCCAATTGTCCTTAGATGACCAATCTGCTTTTCAGAACAACAAAGAGCAGCCTCAAAAGCAGATTGGTCATCCAAGGACAATTGGCACTGCTGCGTAGCAAAAGTAAAGTGCTGAATTAGAGCCTTTGCATTTATCACTTTGCGACGCAAGTCGCCTTTGCCACACGCGCACACACACACACACACACACACACACACACACACGCATGCACGCCCACTTTTTTTTTGGGGGGTGGAATACAGATAATTTTATTAACAGAAGTTGTCTCCAAGAAGGAGAGCCATTACATCTTTAGAAACGTGCATATATGCCAGGGACTGAGAGTAATCCAATTGGCCTGCATGCGGATAGTCATAAAAGGACTACTTGAGCAATGCTCGAAAAAAGAGAACTTGTTTAGAGAAGGATTCCAAAAACCCAATAGTTTTTGTCCTTCCAAAGAGTCCATAGGGCCCAATAGCGAATCCAAGAAAAGAAAAAATCATATCCCTGTTGCTCAGGGTGCAATCCAAACAGCTAAAATAGCCTGCCAAAGACAGCCGCCACTAAAAAGCGAGCCCACAAGATCCTTTCCAGAAGTATAAGAAAACCTCACGCCTGACAATGCCAGAATATATGCCAAAGATTCCCGAGTAGCTAAGCATCGATGACACGTAGCCAACCCAAAATGCCTTCGAGCTAGAAGTATGCCAGAAGGAAAAACACCCACAACTATCCTCCAAAGAAAAACCTCTTGGCGAAGAGGGAGTTTGCAATTCTAGAGTCGATGCAGTCTACCCCTCCACCATCTTGCATTGCATCTCATAGACCACACATGATTTGCATTGGCTGTAATCCAGGGAGAGGCAAGAGAACCCTGTATATACTAGCAACTGTGAGAGAAGTCAAAGAAAGAGGACACCGAGTAGTGAAGTCTGAAACAAGCACCCGGTTGCATAGGCGATCCTAAAGCTGAAGGGGAGGTACTGGCTGAAAATCTTGAAGCCTTTTAGCAAGCAAACGCCAATAGGAGCGATAATGCATCGCTAGAGCAAAACGACAAGCCACCACTGGAAAGGGCATCACCGAACCTGTGTCATTTAATACATCTACCACAAGACAAATACCTCTGGACCATATAAAATTAGAGTGTTTAGGCTCTTGCAAAGCCAGAGGAGCAGGAAAAGCCTTTGACCAGTGAATAGTTTCAGCACCCAAAGAGTTACCAATTGGAGAAACCTGACCAATCCATTTCAAATGTGAGAGTATGCCTTTCCAATCAAAAAGCATCCGAGTGACAAAGGGACATCCCCGAATTTGGCCCTGAATGTGCCCAAGGAGGAAACCCCATTGTGTTGCTCTCATAAGCCATAGACTGTAATATTAATATGCAATAGCAAATGACAAACCATAATAGCCCAGGGCTATTAGTCCACATGAATTGGAACATCATTTTTCCCTATGAATTGGAACATCATTTTTCCCTTGTGGGCCAAGATATGCAGGTGACTATTCAGGCCCCCATGCATTTTTGGAGTGCATAAGTGTTCCGTAGAAAGAAGCCTGAGAGCCTTACGATGATGATGCGACTTCCAGAAGAGTTCCATAATCATAGACATGAAAGAGTTGATGTCATTTTTAGTAAACATCATCAAAGGCAGATAGAACTGAATATATGCTAGCAAAACGGATTGCACAATTCGTAGATGAACATGCAAGGCCAACTAGCCAGTTTCCAGTGTTCCAATTTCTTGTTGAGTTTCTGAAGCACCCAATCTAGTTGTTGTCTGCAAGTCAATTTCCACCCTAGAGGATAACCAAGATGTCTAACTATCTGCATGGGCTGTATTGTCATGCAAGGGAAGGAGCTTAGATTTCCCAAAGTTGACATGCAAGCCAGCTACCAATCCAAACAAAGAAAGAGCATTCATAAGGTAGGATAGATCCCTTTTTGTATTTTTCGGAACAAAGAAAGAATCATCCGCATAGGCCTATACCACGAACGTTCTCGCATTAGGAATTTTCAGACTAGGCAAATCACCCACATCCACCAGATGATCCATATAGAGAAGTATGGGATGAGTAGCAATGGCATACAACAATGCTTAGAGGACAACCTTGCCTCACATAAGAAAAGAGGATCCATTCATTAGTAAGATCTCCCCAAATGATTCCTACAGCCTTGCTGTCTTGATACAATCAGTATGTCTTGATACAATCAGTATATGAGATGTTGCATCTTATATCCAATTCCCAGAGTCTAATGAAAACTGAGATTATATTAGCTATGCCCACAAATTCATAAATTATTAAAACCATAGAAACCAAGAACAAGGAAACAAGGAGGAAAGAAGATAGACGACACCGCATGGGGTCCAATTTGCCCCCTCTAGATGGTGTCTCTTGCTTCCCATCTAGAGTATTTATAATTGCATATTCCAAAATGCAAAGAGCCAAAAATAGTACATCTAAAAGCATCCCTTGTCCATAACTAGAGGGATTGCTCAACATAGCTTCACTAGCTCAAAATATCAGAAGGCTTAATATGCCCTCATCCATAATTAATAAAATAACTAGCCCACGGCTATATATTCATTATTTTACAATCTAGGCCTATGGTCACATAGCATGCATCGTGCGACACCTCAGTCGGTATCCTCGCACTAACTCCAATCCTTGCCATTAGTTCCATCACCTGTACTCACGCTGCCAATTACATTAGTTATTAATAATCAATTTTGAACGAATCACCAAATCAATCGATCCCAATATATTTGCGCTCAAAGTATAATAATAAAACATAACACCAATAACACTAGCGAAATTAGTATTAACATGGAATCACCCACAATCCGACCATCTAGCATGACAAATCACATGCTAGTTACGCATTCCTACTAAACCATGCAAAGCATTCACCCACTAGGAACCCCGTCGAATCTGGTGCATTCCTATGGAATACTTTGCCATAGTTACACTTGACTAAAAATAAAATAATATCCAAGGCAAGAAATATCAGAAATACAATTTTCGTAACATCCCTTGCTTGGATTGAAACTGACCTCAGTTGCATGTTTGATATAGGAATTGATGAGGTTTGGAGAAGCTTGAAAGAACCACTCGGGCATCCACTGAGCATCATCTCTCGGATGATCCTTAAACTTAAGCAAATATTTGACATAAATATTTTTTTTGCCATGCTGCTAACTCATCCATGATCTTTGTTAGTCTTTGGTCCAAGGCTTTTTTGCTACGCGATCTAACTGGGTATCCAATTATTTTATATATATCCTAAAATATTGACAACCTTTGATGTCTCTCCACAAAGTCTAACCTAGAGATCACTTGTTCCCGAGAGGGACCCTCAACAGTCTCGTATTGTAGGTATATTGGCTTGACCTGGGGGAGTTTCTTGGGGGCCAGATTTACTATTACTGTCTTATGTCCTTCCATACTGGGTTGTGATTTAATAGCAAGGGATGCGCCTCATGCTTTTAGTTGCAGTCTATGAAAGAGAACGTGTATCCATTCCTTGGGGCCTAGAGTTAGTGCATCCAGGTTATTGGCAAGGAAGGTCTCTGTTTCTAATGCCACTGAGCTTTTCTACTGCTGCCAGACTAACTGGTACAAGTTGAGAGGTGGCACCCTAGCCTAATATAGAATAATGTAGTGTAAAGTCAGACTGTTTCTGAAGTAGTGTTTCTGATGCCACTTAGCTTTTTCTACTGCTGTCATACTAACTGGTGCAAGTCGAGACGTGGCACCCTAGCCTAACATAGAAGATGTAGTGTAAAGTCAGACTTTACCTCCCCATGCCATCAGCTGGATTGAGGACAGTGAACACCTGTTACGGGGCATAGCCAACTTCCAAAAGCTCAAATGAAGCAAATTTGGAGAGAAGAAATCACAACATCCTATCTTTACTTATAGTATCAATTTAAACTCCTTATGAATTGGGCCAGAGAATGTCGTGCTAACCCCAGCCCTAGTAGGCAAAAGGTATTTGAACTTCCGGTGATGGAAAGAGAGGGAACCAACCTTCTCAAAAGGAATGTGACAACTTTTTGAGGCACAAAGCTTCAAAGATCAAGCCTTGTAGTCCAAGACAAATGAATTTTTTACAAATACAACAACAAAAAAGGAGAGTGAAGGATGCATCTAGAAAATAAAATAAATCCAAGGTCACATTTATAGATAATTTTTACTGTTTCACATGGGTCTTTCTCACAAAAGAAAAATAAAAAAGCCTAAGTGTGTAAATGCTTTCTTGAGTTTAACGCCTTGGTAGAGATCAAATAGGTTGCAATCTTAACACTCAAAAGTGATGGGGGAAGAGAGTCTATATTAGACGCTTTCATGGAAAATCTGAAGAGCATGGGATTATGCATCAAATGATAGTGCCTTACAGTCCACAACAAAATGTTGTTGTTGAGATAAAAATAAGATACTTATGGAAATGGGCTCAAGCACAAGCATTTGGCAAATTCTTTTTGGGGGGAGGCTATGATGCCCAACAAAGGCATTGGTAAATATCACTCCACGTCAAGCCCAAGGTCAATCATGTCAAAGTTTTTGGACCAGTGGATATACTTTGATCCTAGAAAAACAAATGTCAAGACCTCGACAACAAGAGGATTAAATGCACGTTTGTTGGATATATTAGAGAGAGGAAGGGCTTAGAATTTGGAATCCCACTACTAGACCCATCATCATTAATAAAGATGTTTACTGGGGATGAGGGCATGCAACCCATTCTCATGCCACTTCAGGATGATGCTCCTTTGGATTGAGCCTCATGAGCATTCACATGCTGAGGTATTTACTCCTCTTTGAGATGTTTCAGATATGGAGGTACCTGTTGATGATAGACAACCATCCATTGCTAGACAACCACTAGTTTGCTTCACAGCCTACTGTGTATGCATGTTGTGCAAGTGGTTCAACAATTAAGAAGTTACCAAGGTGCACCACTTGGACTCTTCAGGAGGACTAGGGCACCTAGTAGGCTCATCATTACTAAGGTGAACTGCGCTTGATGAGCACCATCATGGATGTTGAATTGAACCTCAGCATAAGGTCATCCATTTATGGCTGAAGGCAGATTAATCTGAAATTAAATTCATGGAGAAGAATGCCAATTGGGATATGGTTGATCAACCCATAAGGAAGATATTGTTGGCACTAAATGGGTCTATAGGGTTCAATATCATTCGAATGGGAGCGTAGAGAAGTTTAAAGCCAGTTTGCTGCGAAGAGGAGCAAGGGATCAATTATGAGAAGACCTTTGCCCTAGTAAATATATTTTGTCATTTCCTTAGCTGATTTTTATGGATGGTCAATTTTTTAAATGGATGTCAAAAGTGTCTTCCTTGAATGGTCATCTCAAAGAAGAGGTTTTATGTGCAAGGTTTTGAGGTGTCGTGACAAGAGCACAAGGTTTTGAAGTAAGCACCACAGTCATGGTATCATAAGATACATCAGTTTTCCTCATCTGAGGGGTTTGTGAACACTCCCACAATGTTTGGCAATAAGGGACAGATTTGATCAAAATTTGATGGTACTCTTTATAGACACTTGGTAAGATCTACTTGTGTTCTATGAGGCCATACATTGCCTGTGCTACAGAGTTGTCGAGTCAATTTGTGCACTTTCCTACAGGCACACATTGGTATGCAGTCAAAAGGGTTCTCAAATATGTACATGGTACACACTCCTTTGGATTTGACTTTGAGCTTCATGGGTTAGATTGGTTTTGTGCCATAGATGACATACATTCTGCATTTGGCTATTGTCTCTCACTGGGGTGTGCTTGCTCTTCATGGAGAACCTATAGCATTGATATAGCTTTTGTGAATACCAATATTTATTGTCAATGTGCATTTTCTTTTACCAATATTGCTTTTGTGAGTACCAATATTCATTGTCAATGTGCATTTTTCTAAATTCAAAAGAGACTAAGATTACATCCATGTGTATGCTTAGAAAACAAATGAAGCAATACTTTCGAGATTAAATCAAGGCTTCCTCCTAAATGAAAATGTTATGTTATAACAAGAGCATTACATCACGTTTAGGAAACTTGACGATAAAGTAGCTACTACAACTCTTTGCATCTGTGAGCTCAATGAAGAAACGAGGTAAATAATAAAATGAATAAGATAGCAAACTTCAAAAGAGAAGTTATCACCTCTAATGAGCCAGGATATCTTGACCTTGAAGCTTGTTTATATATATAGGAATTTTCAATGTCTCCATAGCTCCACGCATCGAATGAATACATAATGATATCAAAATGGGTTGCTGCAACTTCAACCTAAAATATCACCCAAAAGAAATTATTATTACCAATTGTATTGAGACATGCCATCTCATATGACTAGTCTATCATCTCATATTCTAGTTGGTTTGCAAATGATAGTAAGAATTATACCAATGCTCAAATATCTATTTTCGTGTTCAATTATGCAAATTATCACTTTCAAAGTCTTGCTTGTCTAAATCTCTTAGAAAAATTAATAGTGCAATACATCCCAACAAATGAAAGAAAGGAAGGAGTGCTACAACATGAGAAGAGGTGGAAGTACCTACATATAACCACACAAGATCATACAATGCCAAGTCTTGCCACAGCTCTACAATCCTACACTCGGAGGAAAGTCTTTGCTCACATTATAGTAGCGTGAGGATACCCTTAACATTTGCCCCGCTGGCTCCTCAAGAGTGTGAATGACCTTTGACCAAAAATGTGATAAAATGTGTCTACCAAGGTTGGCTCCAATGACCTTGAGTGAGATGCCGGAGACAATCTCCAAAGAGGGGCCATCCTCTATGGATATTGAGAACTCATGGACTAGGGTCTGCGTGGGATAAGTCATCGAAGAGACCAAAATGATCACAACCAAAAATCTATGAGAACCTAAGTCGAGAAATCCAATGAAATACTTCAGCCTTGTTAAGTAAAGCATGCTGCCTTACTGAGGCCCCTCACAATACTCAACCCTAGGTAGGTCAAAGGATTGAAGAAAGTGGCAATGCCTCCTCTGATACAACTAAGCTAAGTGTATGCCCCATATGCAGCAATGCATAAATAATGCTTAACACCATCAGCTTGGGTAGATCAATGGTCATAGAGCAGGGATCTGGCTATCCTCTCTCCTATGAAGCTAAGTTCCCATTGCTAAGCCATCTTGCCATAGAAGCCAAAGAAAGAAGCTAATCTACTGTCTTTAACAATTTGTAGAAGATGGTGCCAATGAGTATTGAAGGCCATCTTGAGTGAGGACCTGCTCAATCCAGCTTCCAAAAATGTAGGCTAGTAGACTAATGCTGAAAAGAGTTTTGTGGTAGCTTGTAACCAATGCTCATGGTGTAAATTCACCATCTATGAGCTACTCAGTGACCAAAGGGCTCTATGTCATAGAAAGGAAAACATCCTGCGTAGGCTTAACAAGCCTTCAACAGCCCATATCAGCTTCTTGTCACCTTGTATTCCCCTTCCTTTCTACACCTCTTTGTTATCGCCCGTGGTCTTTTGCAGCCTCCCCCACCCTCTTTGGTCTTTACATCTAGCTTCTTTTTCAGAGACACTATGTGGCAATGGATAGTGGCGCAGTTTGCCATGCATATTCTGCCTTCTTCATATTGATCTTAAATACAACAAAGGGATTACGAATGCCTTGGAAGCCTTGTAGGCCTTTTGTGAGAGATGGGATGTGAGTTAAGCTGGGCAAAACCGAGTTACAGTGGTCATGCATGATCTTCAACAATAATAATGCTCAGCTTCATGTGAGGCTTTCTTTTTTTTTTGGAAAAAAAAAAGTGATTTATATTATTTCAAAAAACCTTTGTACATCTTCAAAGCTCATCCAAAAATGGAGTGTTGTTCACATATGAGCTTCCTCTCTTACCACAAGAGTGATAATATCCAAAACAAGTAAGGTCCTCAATAAATATTGAGAGATGCTTCTCAAACATGGAAAGAGAAGCTAGTAGATTCCTCATTGGAGTCAGTGGTATGCCCTGTAACATCAGGGACAGCAGGAGCAGTAGTATCCTCAGAAACATTTCCAGAGGAGCAGCAGGAACACCCTGGGTAGGGTCAAAAGACATCTCATTAATATCCTGTAGCTGAGCAGATAAAACAACATCAGCAAGCCTCTAAGTCTGAATGGAGGGGACAGTTGCAATACAAGGTATTTGAGTGGAGAAGCCAGCAGAGGGAATCTGAGTGTAGGGACCAGCAGTAGCATAAGGAAGCTGAGCTGAGGGGCCAGCAGAAGCAGAGGGAAACTGAGTGAAGAGGCCATCAGAAGGAGGCTGAGTATAGGGGCCAGAAGTAGTAGCAGAAGGAAACTGAGTGGAAGGGCCAGCTGTAGTAGTTCTCCTCTGTATGAAGTTAGGGAACTTTGAATGTTCATCAGAGATAAAATAGTAGCGTTTGTGTCTTGTGATATCAACATTTAACCTTGAGTGTTCAAGATTGTAGGCAGTTATGTGGAAATCAAGGCATCTTTTTCCATGTCCCACCGTGAAGCAAACAAGACATTAGTACAAATATCTTTATGATTAAACTACAAATTATTTCTAGAGATCCAAATGAACCATAGGGCATGAGCTCTTATTTGGAACCAAGGCTCATGCCTTATTTTGCAAGCATCTCCTAGTAGAATAGCTTTCCAATTCACAGGTTCTCCACACTCAATCTGAATAAATTTCCAAACTCTTCTAGCATGAGGGCAAGCAACAAATAAATGAAAAATATCCTCCATGGAGTCCAGACATCTCTGTCATTTGCCATCTCCCTTTCCTATTCTGAATCCTCTAGCATTAGTCCAAACTACTTTATGGAGGGTAAGCCAAGCAAGACAAGACATCTTCTCTGAAACTTTTTAAACACATTCTGTTAAACCTGGCATACCACACAACTCTACCATCCTTTGATTTCCATTTGACATTAAGGGTTCTAAAGAGATCATCCATGTCAGCAGTAGGAGTTGGTATTGGTAGTATGGAAGAACATCCTACCCAACTGAATTCTTTATACATACACAGGACACAATCTCCTTTCCAACTAATTTCTCCCTTCCATAATTCCAACCTCCCCATGACCAGTCCCTGATTTTGATTGGTGAGGAAAAATTCCCTTCAAATTTCCTGTCATGTCTTCCATCTGAAAAGTTCTCTATTCCATAACTGACCCCAAGATTGAATCCCCTTCTTAAAAAGACCAGCTGCCACTGTAAACTGTTCATCTGTCAGTATACAACTTCTGAAAATTGTTGAGACCCGTATTGAGTCAATGGCCATGAAAGCCCCTTTACCAGAGAATTGTAGAAAAGCTTTTATCTCTAAATGCACCCCAAATAGATTTCCACAAAGAGGCGGGTTCGGAGACGTCTCTTCTCCCTTCCATGCACCGCTCGGCTGCTTGGATACCAGCTGTCCTTCCAAGGGCTCCTGAAAAAACTCGGTCTTCACTAGTGCGCTGGGGAGGCTGAGGCTTTAAGTATATCTCCTGCGGCCACGGGCCCATCTGCACTGGCAGTGCTAAGAGCAAAACGCGATTCTGGGGGGAAGCTAAAGAAGCCCCCCCATGGCTTCTAAGCTGCATGTGCGTAAGAGGGGCACACAATACCTCCTCTTTCTCCTCGACCTCCTCAGGTATTGGCTAGGGCAGAGCGTTCATCCGGAAGGCTTGGCGACAGCAGGAAAGCGGAGCTTGTCAGCGAACTTGATTTCATGTGTCAGGCAAAAAGGCACGATCCAAAAAAGCTCATGGGAGTTCAGTCAGGAAATCGGGCGATGCATGCAAATGGAAAGGGATGTCTAGGGGATTGATGGGAGTTGAGGAGTGCGGGTGACCAGACTGGACGTCACCCTCGAAAGCACCCCCTCTATCTCCATCATCATCATCCTCCGTCTCCATCTTTTCCTCAATGGACTGAAAATTTCGCTTCATGTGAGGCTTTCACTCTTGTAGGCGAGCCACTTGGAATAGTCAGATGCTATATATACTTGGGATGTATCTTTACAGTCCCAAGTATGAAATCAGGAGTATAGAAAAGGTTTATGAAGAGTAGGTACTTTTCAATGGCAATCGAAATTGCTCGTCTGTGTTGTGAAGCTGTGTTTTAAAATCTTTTTCTGGTGCTTGGAGAGGTTCTTATGGTACCCAGGATTATTAAACTTCAGAATATGGCAATTAGCATGCAGCTTCAACAATAAATTCAGGGTTTCACACATAATTGGCGGGTCCCTTATGATCAAAGGACCATCCATACTACCTTAAGGTAGTGGACTGCATTCCATGATTCATAGTTCTGCTCAATGATCCAAATACTGACATCATGAAGTCTGTACATATGTATCTTCATGATTAAATAGATTTTGGCATGTCTAGGCCACTGCAAGCTGACAATGGCTTCTCTATCTTCCCAACTCAATGTTTTCCTCTAGAACATCATGTGCAGTTTTTAAAGTGTTATCATTCCTTGCTTCTGACACAAGTTCATGTTTTTGTTTCAGAGGAAATGCATGCTATTGAGTTACATTGGAAAACAACTGACAGAAACAATATCTCTGACTCTGACACACATGACACGGCAGCCAGTACTGAGAATGCCATGCTGATGATTAAGATATTGAACATATTCATTAACTGTACTCGGGTTCTTGGCATGTACATAAAATATTTGCATGACATTGTGATTGCTTCATCTGAAGCAGAGGTGCTGTGAATCAAATATTATATTGTGTGTGCATGTGGACATTTTTATCTGTCTGGTTAGCTTTAAAAATGAGGACTGAAAAATTGTCTATCTTCATGAAAAAAACAATTTGATAAAGACAGGTTGGATTTTCTGCTTTGCCTTTTAGATTGAAGGAACGGATACAATCATAGAATTTGTTCCTATCTCTTACTCTCAATAGATGCTCTTCACTGCTTTCTAGAGAAGGACTTTCTATTCATGCTTGAAAAAAACCAACCACACAAATAAGCAAGCTATGTGGTGCTGATGTGGAACCCGACTCACTGGCAACCAGCTTGTTCATGGGAGAACCCAGCTCAAATCTCTGGCTAGGGAATCTCTGGTAATAGGGCTAACAACCAGCACGGTTCTTAATATCTGCATCTCTAACATTAAGACACATTAGACACTTTAGACACATACTCTCTTATAAGACACGTTTAGGCACTCTTGCCATAAAATACTAAAAAGCCTTAAGCTTTTTACTTTGGAAATTAGACTTTGAGCTGATGTCGCCATGTAGTCCTCTCGGCTCTTTTCAAGTTGTTATCGAGATTTTTGAATATCAATTGCCAGTTTAAAGTTTGAATTTGAAAGTTGTGACTTGTAACCTCTTAACTTTTGCAGTCTGAGGTGTTACCTGGCCTCCTGGACTGAACAGTTGTCTTAAACATTTTTGTACTGCTTCCATTCGTTCCCCTGCCATTGCAGCGCTGCAGTCAATCAGAAGTACTGGGCGCTGTCCAGCAAGCCATCCAACAGGAAGTGGGGGATGTGGTTCTTTCCAGTGTGGAAGAGAGACAGGGGGAGGTGGCCCATAAATGGGCTCTTCTTTCAATACAGGCGGTTGAAATGGTGGAATGGGCTCCTCAGGCATTGGCTCAAAGGGAGGTTCGGGTATGATCTGTATATTGAAGGCATTCCCATTGGACTGTATTTCAGCTAGGAAGTCGTCAGGGTCCCTACTTTGGATTTTAGTATCAAGATCGATAAAGTCAGCTTCAGAAAATGGAGGAGGGGGAAGAGGTAACAATGGAGGTGGCTTGGCAAAGCAGGGTTCCCTCCTATGTTGTTCTGGTACAAAGTGATGCTTGTGCCCATGCTTGCTGCATAAACCTTCACAAATTCCTTTTTCATCCTTCCGAAGGTCATAATAAGACTTCTCACAAGGCCTTGGATCCAACAGCGGTGGTCTAAATGAAGGAATTGTTTCCAGAATAGGTGGAGGAATGACTTCTGGCAATATGTACTCTGGCTCTTGTGGGAGTTCTGCCAGAGAAGGATCTACCGAAATAGGGAGTGGTTCTTGATAGGGAAGAACAAAAACAGGCATTGGTTCCTCTTTATAGGCATCATAATCGACAGTAGATTCATCCTCTGTGAAAGGAGGCATTATATGTGGTTTCAGAGGAGGGACCCTCAAAGATTCGGGCAGAACTAGGGGAGGGTGCTCTTCTGGGGTGGGTGATTTAAACACGGGTTCTGGCAAATCGTCTGGTATACTTTTCTCCTGCTCGTGTGGGATGGGTACAAGCCCCTCAATTGGATAAAGCTGTGGCATTAAAGGCATTGGCGGTATCTCCAACTCTGGATCCTCCTCAAGCCTGGGTGACTTCCAGGCTGGCAACTCCTGCATATGATCGAAATTAGTTGACTGAAGACCTCCTCAGACGTGCCCTTCATGCGTGTAGAATGGATCTCATATATACGGTGGAAGCGGCCTTACCTGATAACATGCTGGAAGAATCTGGCTTCGAAGTTTGGTCATAAGTTTGCGGAGTTCTTTTATCAAAACATGCAAGCGCACATTGAAATGTCCATGAATTTGTTGGCCACCAGAAAGGAGAAAATGACTGAATTCATTTTCACAGTACTTAGCATGGACATCCTTTTTAACCTGCAGATAAACATATACCTGCTGTAAACTATTCTCTGTGATAACGAGATTCCGTGTCTGTTAAAAGCAAGTTTTCCCACTTTTTTGGTAGCTTACCGAGTCCATCTCCGCATGCGCATGATCAAAATAACTCCAGCTTTGAAGTAATATATCCATAAGGGTCTCAGCTTTTAAAAATTTATAGCGCTGCTGTCGCCTCTGAGCATAAACCTGATTATAATAACATCAGACAAGAGCCAACGATTCATGTTCCATGCAGGGTAATTCTTTTTTCTCTCCAAGCATAAATCTGATTATAATGACATCAGACAAGAGTCAACGAGTCATGTTCCATGCTAGAAAGTTTGACAGATTATAAAAGAAGATTTCTACTATTTTATACCTCATAAATCTTCACATGCTTGATTGTTTCCTACCCACCCACATTTTGTGAGTGTAGGCTACCCAAGAGAGGGAAAGCATATGGATTTATCAACGGATATATAGCTCCCCTATTCATATAAGACACCCAAGTGTTCTTGCTAGAACAGATTACCTTTTTTATTTCCAACTCTGGATCTACTTTTTCACAAGTTAGACTTCTTAAAGAATCTAATGAGACTCGGCAGTCTCTGAAAGAATGTCCTTCCCAGATTGCCTTTACCAACTCTGGGGAAAGCTCGGCTTTTCTTTCTCGAGCTACCTTATTCGATCTGACCTCCTTAAATTTAACTGATAACCAGCTCCAGCCCCTACTCGTCTCGCTGAGAAGACGCATGTTCCCAGAAACCTTAGCGGAACCATGGCCACAGATTTTGGCGCAAGCTTTGTCGTATGATCTAGGGCTAGAAACTATTAGGGACCCCTTCCGCCGTCTCGCCGAATCTCTGGCCGACCGTAGGCCACTCTGCTTTGCCGTCCAATTCGAATCTCCTGCGAGCGTCGCAAGGTCTAATTTGGAGAGAGGAAATTGCGCGCCCAGCCAGGCCAAAGGCGCCCTGTTGTGCGTCGTGCCATTCCTATCAAGGGGAGCGGGCAAGGAGGGGGGCATGGTGCTCAAGGTGCCGTGGTGTTTCAAAAAATGGGTGGTTGAAGCTAATGCAGGTGAGGTGAATGCTCGGGAGGCAAGCGGAGGGGGAGGGGGAGGGGGAGGGGAGAGAGCTTAGGGGGCATGGCGTTGTGAGTGTGAAGATGGGGAAGGTGAGAAGTAGAGGCAGGCAGGGTGGCTATGGCGTTGAAGGGGTTAAGCGTGGTGAAGATGATCAACAACCTTTCACAACACCCGGACATTCTAGGCTCTCCTCACACCCAACCCCTTGTGTCCCTTCACAAAAATCCATCATCATTCATCTTTTTTGGTACTATAGTGGATCAAGTTTTTGGCTCCATAGAAGGTCAAATTAGCCCGCGTCATCACTTGGGAATTCGCCACCATATCTCCGTGGACTTTAGGTTGTGAGACACGCCCATCGTTGGGCCACCGTTTGGAGGCTAGTTTTTTAACGATGGACAGGCAACTCATTACACACTCACCCTGACCCAACCTTCCAGTCCTATACCTATTTTTACTTGCTTGGTAGCCCAGTTATTTTTTGCAAAAGGCAGCCTAGGGTTTTTTAATCTCTCCTTGAGACACTTGTCACAATCGTAAACGTTGATTTTACGCAAATCTAACGGTGTAAATTTATTTAACTTTATGGTATGATGCAAGTGCAAAAGCAGTAGCTAAGCTTTTCACTAAAAGTATCAAAATCTTTTCACCATATGGGAGAAAAGCATAGAAGTGCGTTTCTCATAAATAGTATTTTCTCTGTTTTGAACTAACGGTGAAGAGGTCTGCTGCTTGTAGTGTCTTCAACCAACCTTGACGAGTTTGTGAGATATTTTAGGCCAATCTATGAGCGTTAGTTTTTGTAGTTGTTTTGCTATAGTTTTGAGGTTTCTGTGGTGTCGTTTGTTAATTTTCGGAGCCATCTCGTGCTCAAGGTCTTGCGGTCCTCTATATGTAAGGAATTTTTGACCCTCGTATATAGTAGATGCGAGCTAGCACTTGACACTGAGGGTGGAAGTCAAAGAAGCGGCCGAGCTTCTGTCTCCCTCTACACTTCCACCCCTTCTCCCTATATCTTGATAATCTCCTTTTCCTTCCCCCGCCCTACCTCCACCACAATCGTTGAACAATTCCCTTGTCGTGCGGCGATACTTTTGCTACCATCTACATTTGCGTTTACAAAATGCGGCCTAGCTACTCCATGGAAGATCTGCTAGGCTAACTACACAACATTATCAGATATGTAGAAAAGTCCCGCAACTTCTTGTTCGCAATTCTGAGGGGACTCACCAATGGTGACTAGGTAAGTCCTCTTTGGTTTTCCGTTGGCACTAGCATGTGAGAGGAGGGCGTATTGAAACTGGTAGAATCTATGAATTGGGCGCAGCAGCGACGACAGTAGAAACAAGTAGAAGCAACTTTTTGCGTACAAGTGGGTAAGGCTTTACGACGTAGATGGCGCATGAAGGATGACGATATTTTGAAGGGAGAACCGTAGTCGAAAGCTATTGGTCTTAGTGTCCTAGAGGGATATAACAACCTATGACATGTAGAGAGTGATCCCTCACGTCACAAAAGAAGCCAAGTGTAAAGCATGTTGAAATGCCTCAAACTTGGGCTGCAGTAAAGCTTTCGTAAAAAGATATGCCAAGTTGTCCTCGGTGGGAACATAGGACAATTGGATGTTTCCACAATAACTCCAAGAAAGAGCTCCACAAGAACATATACGAATCCTTTCTTGCCCCCTTGGGTCCTTGAAGCTGAGTTGAGTGCCTATGATAACAAGACTTGGGAGCTCCATGACATGAACCTATTGGCACCCTTTGCACCAGATGCTTGGTTATTTTTTGCATATCTAATAGGCACATAAAAGAATGTAAAGGCTGAAGCAAAGAGAGCAGCCCAAAACTTTCAGATTAGCTTTATACACAACCATCCGCTTGCCTCCTTCTTCCCGATGTCTGCCTTCGCCATAGGAAGATGCACCTCATCAGTAGGTGTTTGGACGATGTAAGAGCAAAATTTCAGAAACAGAGAAGAGGACGCCCAAGTACCTTAATGATGTCTTCAATGTGGGATGACCTTATGTGAAATGCAGATGTGTGGAGGAAAAGATAGAATGTAGAGCACAACCACTATGGTTCGACCATGCAGTTTGGTTTATTGCACATAATTTAACCTCCTTTTTTCCCAATCGACCACTGAAGGCAGCTTTCAATTCCTTCCTTTTGTTCATGAAAACAAATGACATGGTCCTATTCCGCAAAGCATCCCTCAGTTTTTACTATATGAGAGAACCGTTCCTGACAGCAGTCAAAAACTTGGAAAAGAACCCCCAAGCACCACTACTACTGCAGTTTTCCCAGGCATTGTCTCATATGGAGAATTGATGCTCAGATCCCCAGAAGCCCAGCTATTGAGGGCATATGGCCCCAACAGAAAGGCAAGATTTGTAGGACACATAGACATGAATAGAGGACACATCTGTAACACCCCATACCCACAACGTGCCCAAACTGGTGGCAGACTCATTGATTGGCAACCATCCACGGAATGCTCACTCCATTTGGACATCCTCTCAAGTACGAGCTAGTAAAGCCTTGAGAGGAAGCAAAACTGTTCTCATATACGAGCTCGAGAGGCCATAGTTTTCCAGTTTGACACTTATTGTATGATGAGAAGGAATAAGTACTAACCAATATGTTCTTGTTCACAGAGATACATTTCCCTAATGCTTCATGGAAGATTGACATTGGAATGCAGTAGGGAGATCCATAATACTTTCATTCATGTCTTATTTGATAATCCCATGTTGGAGTTTTTTTCCATAAAAACGATGTTCAAGGAATTTTTTAATGATTGGAACTATTTATTAGGCTGCGAATTAATTCATAATCTGGCTTTTGGATGGTCCTTTAGGAAATCTCTTTTAGCCATCTTATGTAGAACTGAAAAAACATTTAGGGACTCCACAGATAATATCTGCAAATGCAGAAGTATAGAATTTGCAAAGTTTGTGCATGAAGGATGGGGCCACATGGTAACTTTGGATATGAACCTTGTAAAAGACGAAGTATTAAGAACAGAATTATAGAAAGGTCTAGGACATATAATAATAGAGAATTACAGCATTGACGGAGCCATACAATCCCTACATCATGCATGGCAAAGAGTAGAGAAACTAGGGTGGGATGTACGTACTCCCTTTCACATAATGGAACCATTCTTCTTAGAATTCTGTTGGGATAAGCTACAATGCATTGCAAGAAAAAGAATAAGTAGATTTCTGGAAACACCATACCGTATGGAGTTGGTAGAATGGCAATTAGAAATTGATCGATTAATGAATTGTCTGCTGATTACATCCACAGTCATCAAATACACCTGCCTTTATGTGCAGAGCTTTAATTTATGACAAACCAATGGAGCGATTGGAAAGTAAAGACATCGACCGACTGGTTGGAGAGATCAACCACTTTGACTTACACTTCTCACTACATTCACTATCACTTCCATATCTAATGGCTACATTCAAGGCACACAAAGAGGCCTTTAGATGGATTACAAATGCACATTCATGTGTATTTTCAGAAATAGCTTAAACAATGACAATGATCCTTCAAGCATGCCTAAATCCTATTATGAGAGTGGCCAAGGTTCTCCAGGATGAGATATGCACTAAGCATGTTTTGGATTGTAAACTCATCATTTGAAGTGAAGTTAAACCTCCCAAAGAAAATCCATTCTATATTCACTGCAGATATCGGGAAATGTTATGAGAACATCCCCTTGGATGGGGAATGGGGACTAAAAGCAGTTATGACAGATATCATTGGCTGGGCATTTGATACAATCGACTCCAAATTCATTTACCTATATTGCAACAAAAAGGGATGCACTTGGAAAGATAAAAAGAATGGGCATGGCACCCACCTCACAAGGGAGGAATGCATTAAGTTAAATAATTGGCTCTTGGAAAACATGCACATCCAACTGGGACAAGAAGTTTTCAAACAAATAATTGGGATACCAATGGGATTTGCTTGCTCTCCATTATGGTGCAATCTATATTTGTTTTGGTTTGAATATAAAGCAATACTCAGGATCTGGAAACTAGACCAATGGGATATACACCTAAACCTCTGGAATGTTTACCGATACATGGATGATATATTAATGGTAAACGTGGAGACACCTATGTTGTTCTTTGACCTGATACAGAGAGGGAAGCATGATCCATGGTGGATTTAGCCCCTATAATTCCTAGAGATTAAGGAGACAACCAACAGTAAAACTCCAGGACCAGAGGGCCATATTATTGGAATGAGAGTGAACTTTCTAAACATGTCCATTACAGTGACACACCAAACGAATGGAGTGGCAATCACCTCCAAGTATAACAAGACCGACCATCTACCATACCCAGTATGCAAGTATATATCGGTTGATGGCAATAGACCTAGAGCATTTGCAGAGAAAGTGATACTTTCACAGGTAATGGCGATATTATACACCGAGAAAGAAGACTTCAATGCCTTTATACAGCTGAAACACCTGATTCACACCTTTACTAAGAAGGAATTTGACATTAGAAGAAGTCATAAGACGGTGGGTAGATTCTTGGACCAACCCTTCCAAGGGTGTGACCTCAATTTGACAAAGATTAGGACCTGGATCAGAGCCCCACCTGTCATTTGTGAATTTTCTACAATATCTTAGTACACATGGGCAGTAGTCCGACCTAGTCATGAGTGAGGGGCGGACTACTGCCCCCACTAATGAGTGTGTGTCGGACCTGCGGGTTTGCGGATGGAGGGAACACACACACACACACACACACACACACGTTCCCTCCCCATGGGAGGGTGGTGGTGAGTGGTATCTAAGTGCTTCTCATATAAGCATCATTGATCCTCATATGACATAGAGGACCACACTAACAATTAGGTAGCTTCAGGGAACCCCCGTAATGCAAGGTAACCCATAACCCCCAAAGGAAAATAGGGATCATTGGATAGAGGGACCAATGGTGGATGCATGGGGGTCCTATAGGCCTAATATAAACCCATTAATGTCCAAGTCTCTCGCTCTTTGGAACTAGGGTAGACGATCAACATTGTGAATGATAAAACACTCCCAATGGACCCTTGGGTGACTAAGAACCCATATAGGGTCTACCCTATTTAGTAAATGTGTAGCATATAGTCCTATAAAATGCATAAGGGGTCATTACTTTACTTGACCTAGGAGAGGATTCAACTCATGCAGGTTAGTATCCAACGAGGGACACCCATGGGACTAGTGGATAAAAATGGTAACCGGAGTACAAGGAGGGGACTTATAGATATTCGGATAGTCCCATTGTAGCTTTAGCATGGGCAGATAAGGGGCACTTAGCAGCATCATTAAAGGAGAGCACAGAGTGAGAGGACAGCACTTGGGCACCAACAACTGGGAGATAATGGAGGATTTGGCACGTGGAACTCAAGATACCATTCGATGCAAAACTCCAACCTCTACACATTAATCGAATACACCTGGGGGGCCTCGGGGGCAGATGGATTAATCAAGAACTGATAGTGAGAGAGGGAAGCAAGAGCTTGTGGTGAAGCATTCAAGTGGAGGCAGATCACCAAACGGTGCGTCTGACAACCTCGGGAAGCAGAGCCTAATGGGACTTGAAGTCCGAGGATACTGCGAAGCTGCAAACAAAGGCCAACCACACTTGATAGATATGGAGGAAATTCAGCTGAGGAGCCCGTAGTCCAAACCTTCATGCCTTTTGGTATTTTCGCCATGGGTAGTGTAGAGCAGGTAGAGGCGAACACGGTTCACCTACATCCCTCGTAGCCTTCTGATGGGAAGCCGTTATAATAGCTCGGAATGGGCTATGAGACGAGAGGTCCTCCCTCAGTCCACCGCCAAGATTGGCCAAGCCTCAGCGCTCCCATGTTAGTAACACGTTGTTGCCATTAGCATTGATGCCAAGGTCTGGTGTAGAACTCAATGAACGAAGCAGAGGGGGAGAGAGAGAGAGAGAGAGAGAGAGAGAGATTTTGTACACACACGCGTGCTACACACATACACACACACCCCCCACTTTTAAGATATTCAAATTGTTCGACACATCCAGTGTTTCTATATGGTTGCCATTCGTAGATATACGTCAATATATATAAATCTATGTCCTATACCCATCTATGTCTATCTAACCCATTGGAGACATGTCATGCTACTCGATGAGGCAAAACGATTTCTTGCAAGTTTACTCAATGAGTTAAAAAATGCATTGTAGGTTTTCCTTTAATTTCAAGAAACAACATTTTACATTTCACTATGAAGCTCAATATCTAAATTCTCTTTAGGAAATTTTGAATAAGACCTCAGTTAAGCCTAAGCATTTCTTTTAGTCAAAAAAAAGGTTTTATGGATGTTTAAAAAGAAAAGTTAAAAAAGGAAATATACATGTGTGTTGTACAATCAAGGCCACATATGCAAATATAGACATGTCTATATTTACTTATATTCTTTTATTAGGGAAGCATATGTGGATCAAAGGGGAGAGCGAGCTTAAGTTTGAGTGTTGGTGTGTGTATATGTGCATGTCTCCTAAGTTTGGATGTTTGTGTGTGCATGTGTGTCTGTGTGTGTGAGGAGAATACTTTCAACAGAGAATTTGTTTGTGTATGAGCGTGAGAGGGCCTATAATAAGGATCTGTGCATGTATTTCTATGCAGGTGTACATGAGAAAGTGCAAGGGGGAGGAGGGTTCAAGCCCATGTTTGAGTGTCTGTGTGTATATGCATCTCAAGAAGTCACTCAAGGGAGAGAGAAATATTATATGTGCACTAAGAGAGAGTGTGTTTGTGATAAGCACAGAGAGAGAGAGAGAGAGAGAGAGAGAGAAAGAGAGGGAGAGACACTCTAAATGTGAGAGGTTCTCAAGATAAAATATTCATGCATATATGTATCTACCATAAAGAGAGAGAAAGAGAGAGAGAGAGAGGTTTTAGTGCCTCCCTTGTGTGTGTATGTGTGTGCGCGCGCATGTGTGCATGATGTAGACAGTCAAAGGAGGAGAGAGAGAGAGAGAGAGAGGAGAGGTTTTAGTGCCTCCCCTGTGTGTGTATGTGTGTGCGCGCGCATGTGTGCACAATGTAGATAGTCAAAGGAGGAGAGAGAGAGAGAGAGAGAGAGAGAGAGAGAGAGAGTGGGGGGGGTGAGAGAAGAGTGGGAAGGGGGGGGTGAATGCTTCGCCCCTTAATCAATATCACAGGTTCTTATAATCAAGCCCCAAAAGATAAGAATTTAAGACTCTATGATAGGTTAGGGGGCCACCTTCACCAGATGTCATGTTATGAATGAGATTTTAGGTTGTATTTGTAAATCTCAATATTTTATTGACTTTTTGAGCATTGAAATTGGATCTCCACACTAATCATCCCCATGAGTACATTAGGTTTTACTTCATTGGTTGGTTGAGGCTATGATCTTAGTGGGAAATCCATACATGCATGCCTAACTCCACACTCTCTGCACACAGGTTGAAATGTAATGGGGCTTACCCTTATGTGGGTATTCTGCAATGTGGTGGCTTTCCCCACAACCAAAACACTTGATGGGTGTTCGATATGTGGTTGGCCTTACTTGATTTGCATATACAGGAATGAGTCCTTATGTACTTCCATGTAGTACATTGGGTACTCATGTTCATACTCATATTGTGGTTCTAGATCTTCAAGTTGGAGTTGTTGCACTGGAACTACTGGAGCAAGATTGGTGGCTCGAGGATACTACGGAGGATTAGGATTTCTCCATAGTTGAGGGACTTGTGTCCTCACTGGAATGGGATTGAGGCGTGGCACTTGTGCATTGGGTGCCATTGTTGGCTTCCTATATACTGGGATCCGGCACCTGTTGGTACTGTTGCAGTTGGGGTTGTGCAATCCTCATATTGTAAAAGTAGCTGTTTACCTCATGGCCCCCAACATTGCAATGACATGAGATACATACATATACATACATACAAGAATATATAGATATAAATAAATAAATAATATATATACATATATGTATGTATGCATGCATGCACACACACACAGACACACACAAACACACATATGTGTGTGTGCATACATACATACATACATACATATATACAAATATATATATATATGTGTGTGTGTGTGTGTGTGTGTGTGTGTGTGTGTGTGTGTGTATGCATACATACATACATACATACATACATACATACATACATACATACATATATATATATATATATATATATATATATATATACATACATACATACATATGT
Source organism: Dipteris shenzhenensis (assembly GCF_047967505.1). Lineage (NCBI taxonomy): Eukaryota > Viridiplantae > Streptophyta > Polypodiopsida > Gleicheniales > Dipteridaceae > Dipteris > Dipteris shenzhenensis. The sequence goes on from NC_141604.1 coordinate 51,026,239, forward strand.
ATATGTATATGTATATGCATACATATATGTATACGTATATGTATATGTATATGAATACGTATATGTGTATGTATATGTATATGAATATGTGTATGTATATGTATATATACATACATACATACATATCTCTCTTGAGCGATCTACAAATTCTTAAGAATAGCTGAGCAGATGATGGGTTGAACCTTTTGCAAATACTCAAACCACTAAAATGCGTCTTTGTATTGGCCCAATATGTTGAGCTGTGGAACTTTTGGAGGTAAATTGGGTCTCGTCCATACAATGCACAGAATGGGCATATTCTTGTCGAACTCTATATTGATGTTTTGTATGCATGTAGGACATACAAGAGGATTTCATCCCAATGCTGGTGTAGGGGGTCGATAACATCCTTTTGATCTTTTTGTTGAGTCATGCTGTGAGTCTGTTGGTTTGTGGGTGGTACATGCTTGTAAAAGTTACCTTTACGCGGAGTGCTTTTGTGATGATTTGCATCACTTTTGACTTCAATTTTGCGCCTTGGTCCAAAAGGATGGTGTCGGGATATCCATGTCATGGAATGATCCCGTTCAAGAGGAAATCTGTAAAAGTTAGCTTTGTGTGGAGTGCTTTTGTGATGATTTGCATCACTTTTGTCTTCAATTTTGCACCTTGGTCTAAGAGGATGGTGTGAGGATAACCGTGGCATGGAATGATCTCGTTCAAGAGGAAATCTTCATTGAAATTTGCTGCCACACCTAGCAAGGCTTTAGCTTACACCGATGAGTGAGATATTATGTAAACACTATAATGTATTTGTTGCCACTTGTGGATTCTAGAAATACATATCTCTCTTGAGTGATCTACAAATTCTTACGAATAGCTGAGGAGATGATGGGGTTGAACCTTTTGCTAATGGTCAAACAACTGGATTGCGCCTTTGTATTAGGTTGATATGTTGAGCTGTGGAACTTTTGGTGGGAAAATTGGGTCTCATCCATACAATGCACAGTACAAACCTATTCTTGTCGAGCTATGTACTGACGTTTTGTATGCATGCATAACATATGGGAGGATTTCATCCCAATGCTGGTGTAGGGGATCGATGAACATCGGCAACATCCTTTGATCTTTTAATCTATAACAAATAAATACACATCACAAAGTACATCTTATTAAAAATTTTGGTTGATAAATTATCAAGTATTTTAAAATTACCTCTTTCGTTTAAGAGATTTCATTTTAAGAATCAATTATTTTTTAATTTTAGATTTTTTAAAATTATCCCCAAAGCAAAAATGTATATAAAACTATTATGTTTTTAAATGGATAGGTTAAACTTTACCTCAATTTCAAAATTTAGTTTAAATCTGGTACTATTTTAAGGGAATCATAAAAGTTGGTAACACGCAATAGCTCTCACTTAATACACAATAGTGTTGGGGTAGTATGCAAATTTGTTTGTGTTCAAGTTTAGAAGGAATAAGAGCCCAAGTACTCCCACAAACAAAATATCATGAATGTGAGTGAAGAGATACATACATATACATACATACATACATACATACATACATACAAGAATATATAGATATAGATATACATAAATAAATAATATAGATACATATATGTATGTATGTATGCATGCATGCATGTATGTATGTATGCATGCATCCATGCACATGCACACAGACACACACACACACGTGTGTGTGTATACATACATACATACATACATACATACACACACACACACACACACACACACACACACACACACACTCACACACATATATGTATATGTATATGTATATGGGTTAAACCTTTTGCAAATGGCCAAACCACTAGATTGCGTCTTTGTATTGGCCCGATATGTTGAGTTGTGGAACTTCTGGAAGAAAATTGGGTCTCGTCCATACAATGCACACAGCAGACATATTCTTGTCAAACTTCGTATTGATGTTTTGTATGTATGTAGGACAAATGGGAGGATTTCATCCAATGCTGGTGTAGGGGGTTGATAACATCCTTTTGATCTTTTTGTTGAGTGATCTTTGATGATGTGGCACTCGTCGCCCTTGCTGATGTCACCCTATGTAATTGCCATGTGTCATGGTCTATTGACTACCATGTGTTAGTCTACTAGTTGCCATGTCACTCCAATTGTCTACCACGTGTCAGTTTGCTATTTGTTGCCATGTGTCACTCTCGCCAACTGCCACGTGTTGGTTGCATCCTTCTGATGTGGCATTGTTCAAGGCTTTGAGGGATTTGAATGCTTGACCTGTCTTTTAGCAAAAAGGATTCGTTACCACTAAGCTAATTACTTTTCATATAGTAACTTGAAAAAATAGAAATATATTGTTATTTAGGGGAAGTTTAGAAGGGCTATAACTTTTAACTGAGGTGGAATTTGAACATGCTATAAAAAGGCAAAGTGTTCAGCTTTCAGAGCTCTACAGATCCAGATTGTCAAAACTAGGAAGTGGGTTAGTGTTGCATGATCATTGTGATGACGGTCAATGGCACATCCCATGGGCTTCAACAACTCGTATCTTGTGAAGCATTCCTCGGTTTCTGGTGTTGTAAAAAGGAAAAGTGCTCAATTTTCTGAGCTCTACAAACCTATTTAGTTAGAACATGAAATTGGGTTGATGGTGTAGTACATTTTGAGGATGGTTAAAGTTTGAAGTACTTCATGAAGCAAGATTTAGGACGTCCCCAATAGAGACGAACCAACCGCATGTGAGTCATATATTGTAATTATTGTGGGGCATGTGGCCACTGCGAAACAAAGTATCCCAACTACATCATTGAGGTCCTTTGGCTTAAGGCCATCATTCAGAAAGTACTCCATCAACTTGCCCAAAAGAAGAAGAAGTTGCAATGCCAGACCGCATGCCGCTAGCAGAAATCTCTTGGAGATTGCAAGAGCTAGAGGAAGTTGAAGGTGATGTGCAGGATTTGCATCTTCTTGCCTTGGTAATGGCTCTCCTCTTTGCTTTGATGAACAATTTGATGCAACATTGTGTACCCCGGCAATAAGCATCCTTGTATAAATTTTTCTTTCCCTTTGGTTTCAATCTCTCTCTTTTCAAGCTATGGCAGATATTCCTATGTTTTGTGTTCAAATGGATGAGAATCCAAAAGAACACCTGGTCTCTTTCAAACGTCAATGTGTGTCTTTGAACTTCCTTATGGAGGATCAATGGTTGTTGGTGCTTCCTACCTTCTTAGATGGTTTTGCAAAGGTGTGGTATGAAAAGTAGACTGATGTAGTTCGACAAAGCTGACCACGTTTGACTGCAGCACTGGTCGAGTATTTTAGCAAGAGTGAGGAGCCTGAGAATGTTCATATGTTGATAGCAAGGTTGAGGCAAGAAGAAGGAGAGACAGCATGTCGATATGTGGATTGAGCGGTCGGGCTCTTGGATTGCCTAGTTGCTATGCAACCAGATAACGAGGGGTTCATTGCTAGAATGACTCACATTGTCTTGAGCCATATGGTGATTGGTGCAATGGATGCGTTCCGTCTGAAGTTAAAATGGAAGATTCTAACAACCATGGAGCATGCAAAGGTAATTGCAGTAAAGTTTGACAGAATGTCCAATGATTGAGTCATCATTCCCTCTTTCTTAAATGTCAAGGTGGTTCATGGTGGTTCTACCTTGATAAAACCTCTTCCGTCCCTGTCTCCTCCTCCTCCTCCACAATAATCCTTGTTGGTTTTTCACAAGTGCAATCAAAAGAAGCACTACCACCCGGAGTATCCAAACATTCCTGAAGTTCATCTCATAGAGACTTCTACTACAATGATCAAGGGGTCTAATCATGATGAGACTGAATATGGCAATGGTTGTGAATCACCTCTCCCTGAAAGTTGTAATGGGTCTATCAATAATGATGATGAGCAACATACTGCATTCACCCCTTCAGGTGTTCTTTCTCCTTCCTCATATATTTCTTATGACAAAGAGTTCGAAGGTCTTGATGGATTGTTTGATGAAGAAAGCATCGATGAGCTTGAAGTCTTGGTTACGGGCATTGATGCCAATGAAATCCCTGTCCCTCCTTCTCCACTTGATGTCATGAGTCCTCTAGAACCTAATGAGGTGGTGTGTGATGATAGCTTTCCAAATATGTTTGAATGTTCTTAGAAGATGCTATGATGAACATTGAAGAAGAATGTAACCAGTTATGGGCTAAGCTAGTTGATGGATGAAGTCATTGTTCTAGATAAAGTATTGTGCACTGACCATGATGTTGAGGTCGAGAAGTTGATCAATGTGATTCCTGTTGAGGATGTTTTGAAGGTATCCCTTGATGATTCCACAAGGTGTGATCCCATGATTGATTTGGAGATTAGCTTGCAACAATTCTTACAGGAGTCAATGTGGGATGATGTTTTCAAGGAAATGACACATTCCCCTACATACGGGAGGGAGGATGATTTGGAGGTCTTTTCCTCTCTAACTGGGGGGAATGACCAACTTTTGTACCTTTTGATGCAGCATTCGGGTTTTGTGGCCCTTTTGAGTAGTAAACGATTTGTAATGGATCAAGTGTGTGTAGATATGGCATCGACATCGTGCATTGTTTTTAATCGAGGCAAGAACCTAGACTGTTGGGTCTGTTGAACACATGGAAAGAAGGTGTTCAAAAAGCAACATCTCAAACTCTTCTTTGTGCTTGGTTGTCCCAGGCATGAATGTAAATAAAATAAGTGGAAGTATTTTGTGTACATGTGGCATTTGTCATATGAAATATTGAGTAGCCAAGGCCCCATGGTTGAGGTGGCAAGAGAGTCCATGTGCCACCCTTCCATGTAGGAGGCATCTTGGAAAATGATGCCATATAGTCCATATTACTAGCCATATTTTATGTGTATATTGGCTGAGGTGGCAAGGCACCCCCATGTGCCATGCCACCACCTAAGTAACATTAAATGCGGCATGGGACAAAGCCAATGGGTACTAGAATATAAAATGTGTGAGAGGTAGAGGTGGCAAAGAATCTTTGACCAACCCCTCCATGTAGAATGGACCCATGTGGGGGGGGGGGGGGCTTGTAGATAGTCCAAGGGATATTAGTAAAATAAAGGAAAAGTAGGATGAGGTGGCAAGCCTCTTTGTGCCAGCCCTCCACTTGTCCTCCTAGATGCTTGAACATATTATAAAATTGAGAAGGGACCAAGGGGGTATCTTAGACTTGGGATATGGGGTTTGATTTATGTGGAAAAATTAGGCAAAGGGCTGTCGCACACAATTGAGAGTGCGTACCCACCTAGCCCACATGAGAGATTCCTCCACACACACCATGCATGTGGGGGGAGAGCCCCCTCCTCTTGGTTATAAAAACAGGGGGCTACTGCTTGATGCAACACGCTCATTCTTATATAGCCACCATGCTCTAGCCTCTAATATATATCTCCATATTTTCCATGAGTCTCTCCCTTTGTTGTCTATACTATCATGCCTCCTCCTCCTCCTCCTCCTCTTTTCTCCACACTCACCTCCTATTGATGTTCATACCCTTCCCATTCTCTCTCCTCCTTCTCCTTCTTATTTTTCCTCTACTCATGTTGCCACTCCCACATCCTCTTCTCCTCTTTCCATTTTAGTCCTCCCATGTCGCTGTTTCATCCTCTTCTTCTCTCCCTCTCCCAGTTGTGGGCGTTGAAGGCCTTTGACGAGTGTTGATTGATGGAGCTCAAAATCCCACAACAACAACACACACACACACACACACACACACACACACACACACAGACGTGGTTGAAGTAGCACTGCCTGTTTAGCAGTGCTATAGTGGATGATTGGAACTCTTTTATCATGTAATTTTTATGGTAGGTAGCCTAGGGAAATGTTTGGGTTCTCTCACACCTCCTTGATCCACGTGTCATTGATATAGGCCCTTGATTTAGTTTGATCTTTGGTTTGACTTTAAGGCTTGATTTGGATTTGCTTTAAAAGCTAAGTTTTTCACTAAAGCATGAAAAGCATATACGTGCTTTTCAAATGAAAACTATATAAACACTTGAAGCTTCATTGCAAGAGGCATAAGTAAAGAGTGACTCAATTTCCATCTTTGGGCTTACAAGTGCAGACATCTATTTGCAGCATCTTGGAGTGTCTTTAATCGAACTATTTTTTTTGGCTGTTTTGTTGAGAATTAAATAATGATTCTTATTTTGGATGTTTCATAGAGAATTATGCTGTGTATTCATTATAGAGGTTGGTAGTCGCCATATTTGAGAAGTTTGTAGAGCTTGCTTATAAGAGTTTTTGGATTCAAGGAAACAAATAAATATTCAATTGCTGTGTTCATTTCTCTCTCCCTTCCTACAATGATCAAATCTACAGTGATGTTCATCATTTTCCCTGTACCATAATTATTTCCCCCTATGCTAGAGTGATGCAATCCGAAGCTAAGCTTGTCGTTCTCCCTATACCGTGTTCCTCGCTATCATAGGGGCTTCCTTAGTTAGTGGTGTTGTGTAGGGGTGTTGTATTTGGTCGCTTGGTTCCTCTAGCTCTGGGCTCTAGATTCGTTTGACCTTGAGAGTAACCAAAGATGAGGTCCTCTAATACAAGCTCAGATCTCCTCAAGAAATAGACTTGGGGTATTTAAGATTATGGCTTTGGAGCTTCGAAGGCTCAGGGATTTGGTGGAGTGCCGCTCTGCTTCTAATAATTCATCGGGAGCATCCAAAATTGTCCCTAGTCCTTGCTCTACTGGTGGGACAGATTATACAGCTCCACAGTATGTTGGAGTCATGTAGAGAGCTTCTAGATTGTGTTCCCAGGCGACGAGCTTCAAGGTAGAGAGGCATCAACAATCGATTGGGAGGTGGATTCGCACTGACATTACAATCCATCCATATAAAAATAATACCAGTTCCTATAAGGGATAGGCTTAACGTGATTGCATAATATATTGCATCAAATATATTGCATTAGGCATCTTCTCATCCCTTTAATCTAAATATTTTGCTGTCCGCCAGCTTCTCATTGTCTTGCATCAGGTGTAGACCATAAAGAAAAGAAACAATGATAAAGACTATGATCAAGATATTGACCCGCTGTTAAGATCGGTAACTCTTTCTACATACTTACCAACATGACATCTTCAAGAGGAGATTGTAAAGGCATGTTACAAATACCAAGATGATCTCATTTCTGATTGACCCGATGGGTCACAAAACATTTTTGTTTGACATAGAATTGAGAGATGCAGAGCTACCTCCATCCAGTTGTTAGCGTGCACCACCTCTTTAGCACTCCATTTCTCATGGACATTTACCAAATTGAATCAATCCAACAGTGAAAATTTTGTAGCCAAAGATTAAATGAAGGTTTCTTTTGGCTACGGCAGGCTGTCATGATTTCAGGTAGTACATACAAACTATTTTTCTTCCACAAAAGTCATAGAGGGCAGAGTGTTGGGAAACCTCTTTAGTGATTATCTAAATGCTTTCGAATTTGTTCACGAGCCTAGTCTTGTTGTCTAAAGTGGTACAATTGCATAGGAGTCCATTCGTTTCACGAGACTTACAACAGGAAGACTATATGGACCATCAAATTCATCGAAGAATATCTCACGAATCATGAGGATTACACTTGCGGGTGCGACTGTCCATGATATATATGGCAGCACAATTTCAGCGTGAAAGGAGTATTTTTGTAAGGCAAGTAGCTATGAAATAATTATAAATACAAAATGCCTATTGTGAAAGGCTAATGGCCTACATGTTACCCATTTATTCTTTATACTAATGTTGATGCTTATGACATGGTCTAGTATCAATTATCTTGTGGCCTATAGTTTAAACACTTGGGATATCATAGAGCATTCTTGGTTTAAAAAATTTGTAAGTATTTCATTGAAAGTAAAGAAAAAAAGAGAATAGATGCATGCTCTCAAACATAACGTTTTTGCACACGGTATCAACTTTGTATCTTGGAGTATTTTCGTAAGTTTTTGCTCATATGTTATATTGATCGACCATGTTTTCAACATTATAATATTTTCGTATTTGTTATGTTTACGACAAGCAGCCTAGGGAGAAGTTTTCATTTTTTGAGCTCTTGTTCAACCATGTGTCACAATGAGAGACGTTGATTTCATATAGATCTAAGGGTGTGAATTTGGCTTTCTTTTGTCTAGACTCTACTGAACGATCTGAGAATGTTGGAATCATCTCGCTCAAGGACACATGCAGAGCCTCTTAGCCTCACATTAGCAAGTTTTTGGGATATTGTCTCTAAGATCAAAGAAATTGCCAAAAGATGATGAGAAATTGAATTGCGCAGCTCATAGTGATTTTACCGGCATTCGACTACGATTACAACTATTGGCATTCAGGTAATATGCTAGTTTCTTATCCGTTCACGAGACTTATCCTCGATGCTAATATTCTCAACGTTTATATTCTCAGCATTATCTCGGCACCCAGGGAAGGGACCGTTCCCTTGGATTAAAACTCTTTGGGGAAGGAAGCGCGCTGCCTCCCCACCCACACTATGTGTTTATAATAATTCTATATTATATATTATCATATAAATATTTTCAATTACTCGTCCATTCAAAATTTTTTGTTTTCAATTTGAATTCTTACAACATTCCTCTCTTTTAATACATGTTATCGATGTAAGGGAGCAAGGAAATCCAAGATGGATGCAAGATCGAAGGATGGCGACACCTTTATTCATACGGTTATACTCCATGTAACAATATTGTACAGACTTCAATGAGGATCAGTTATTGTATCACTTTATTCATGTATTTAAAGTTGGACTTCAGCTTCCAAAATATGGACATCATGAAAATCAATAATAAATCACCACCCCTGACATTTGCAAGGAGGATCGGGCCCTAAAGGGTCTCATGTCCATATTTTTACTCGTTCGTTGTTTTCCTTTAAAATTTTGAAAAAATGCTAGGATTGAGGTTCAATTTCGACTTAGTAGTTACGTCTTCCATGAGGCCAGCTGCAACTGAAAAGCTACTTGAGGATTCGGTATAGGGAAGTCCCTTCACTACAAGGGAGAGGAATGTGCACACCACAATTTAGTGCAAACATTTGCGAAGGAGCGAAACTAAACCCAAGTTCATAGCGGCATGATGACGTGGAGAACGAAAAAAGCAAACAAGATGAATATCATTCATAAGGCTTGCCCGAGATCGAAAAAGAAGACGAATTGAATGTGCAGCATGGAAAAGGGGGAAGAAAGCTGAGAGAGAGAGAGAGAGAGAGAGAGGATTTGAAGGGAAGAAATTAGGAATGAGAGAGGGAGAAAGAGAGAGAGAGGATTTAAAGGGTTGGTGTGGCTCCACGCGGCGAGAATCCCACAAAAACATGAGCTTTGTGAAATGCCCAAGAAATTGACACGTGGGAAGCGTGCACTAAAGGGGCATGTCAGTGATGACGAGGTTGGAGTGTCTTGCAACAACAGTCTTGCACATGCATCATACATGCGTTGAAGTTGTCGTCCACAAGTCTACCTCCTTGATTGATATCTTCCATTCGACTACAGCTCGCCATTCCCTCCACCTCTTCCTCTTCTCACCTCCTCCCTATCGGCTATGCAGCCCCACGACCCGCCCCCTGCTAGTAAGAAGGTCAGTCCCCTCTTCCCTATTCGCCCACCTGCAATGGCTTTCCTCTGAATCAAGTTTGCTTTGCATGCAACAATCCATTACGCATAGTTGGAAAGTGGTAGTCGACTGAGTCTCTTGAGTCCTTGCATGCACCACTGAGCTCGAGAACTTATGAAAGCATTTCCAACAGGGGATCTACGCAGCTTATTTCGTTTGCTGGCTTCTTGGAAATGGCTGTCTTTTCTCTTGGAACAGCCTGCTTACAATTGAGGATTATTACTCGGCCATCTTTCCGGTATAGTGAACATCTTGCATCACCTCTCGTCGTGACAACTTTCAGCATTCTTTCTATGTTTAATGTCTAAAATTTATTATGGTAGAATCGGTTATTGACCATTTGAATGTACGTAACAGCCTCGAGTCAGTTTCTCTTTGTACATTCGTATCCTTCTAGAATGCAACACAATCAAGAGTTTCCACAATTCAAAGATGAAGGTATAATCCAGGGGAAACGAAAGTCTTCGTGTACAAGGTCTATATACGGGTTGGCTTTCCATTGAGCCATAACGTTCATACATATTTTGCGATCACATCTCAAGTTATGATATTTACCTTTCCATTGAGTCATACCTTTCGATTGGGCCTTATGTCTGTCCCTCGGCCATAAATCATAATATGATGCAGTTAAGGTCAGTTTGTAATAGACCACCTCAAAACAAAGTCCCGCCGCAATCAGCTCTCGTCTACGCCCTCAAAAAGGCCCGTTGGGATAGAAATGACATATGAATATTTGTATATTTCTTGAACACATAGCCATGCGTGTGTCTTGGCTGATATTTATGACTCTTTATGGCTCAATATAGCTTAGGCTGGTTTTAAGCGTTTCTTAGGACACGTATCATTGTATGATACTTAAGGCTCTATGGTATAGACATCAAGACTTAGCAATGTAGTAGAAGTCTTCGAAAGAACGAAGGATCTATGAGACAGAAAGAAACATGATACAATGAGCTGAAAGGGTGGAGCCTCTAATTGGGCATCATCACCCACAATAAATACAACATATGGATGAGGAAAAATCCATAGCCAACAAGGGGGGCCCGGCGATGAATGAGGCTGTGATGATAGAAAACCTGTGATAGAGCACTAATAGTGATCCATGCATGTGACCCCGCTATCGTCTCCTAGCGTTGGCCCTACGTCTGACAAGAGCCACTGTAACGGCAGTGTCCCCGATCTAGTGAACCTAGTGAACATGGAGGGAAGATCCCCAAGCGTGATCTGTGCGTCGACCCACTGCCGATGCTATCGTGTCATTGGCTCTAGATCTATGTCTCGCCGACCACTTGTGATCTGCTGGTCCGTACAGTCTAGCTAGAAAAACTCTATGATCATGCTCTAGGTAGAGTCTGGCTGTGTGCCCTGATCCCACGTCTATATCTTGAGCAAGTGCTCTCTGTGTTTGACAATCTCATGGATGAAGGCAACGAGGCATCTCTGATTTGGGTAAGATAAGAAGCTGGAGAGGGGTCCCAAACCGTCTTTCAATAGATGAGGATAACAACCTTAAATCTCATACAGGGCACTTGAAAGCAAAATGCTCCTGCAACTCAATCTCATGGCAATCACACAGGGTGTAGATGCTGCTCTCCCGAGGTATGCCCTCATCTCGTCCTCTCTCAATGAGGAGTCGGTGCGATGAGACAAGGAACTGCTTGATTGATATACTCAACAAATGTGGGTGGTGGATTCGAGGTGGATCAATGAAGCTCCTCCGAAGTAAGTAAATGGTGGTCTCTGTAGAAGCTGAGCTTCACTAGAAGCTCGTTGGATGCCAACCAAGTCCTGAATGTGTAGCTGTAGGAGGTCCTCTCGAATGACCTGGTTGACCTCGTGATACATGAGCAGACCGAAGGAGCCTCAATGCTATACTATAATCGATCCTGTAAACTCACAAACCACTTGCATGTATGCGCATACCAACATCTCTAATCACCTTGAGCTGCTAAGGCCATGGAGGAAGATAGGGCCAGCCATTGTAGTCTATGTCATCCTGAGGTGCAAGAGGCATAGTTCTTGACTTGGTAAAGGTATGTGATGACCTGACATGCCAACATCAAGCTGCAATGGAGATGCACCAAACTCAGCCAGCACAATCTGATGTGGGACCGATGGCTTGCTTTGCAGATCATCCATGATGACATCAAGAAAACCTGGAGTTGCTTTACTGGAGCCCAATTAGCCTCTAATAAATTAGACCTCCAACAAGCGCTGCCATACATACTTGCTAGGTGGACTAAGGAATAAAAAAGAAGACTTGGTCTAGGGTGTTAAAGTTGTTTGCATCTCTGATGGATTCTGTGTGGGTGTGCTTGCCCTATTAAGGATAGGTTTGATTGAGTATTTACACCTATTTATGGCCTGTTTGGTAGGGCACTATGGCCAAGTTTGTAGGGCAAGAGGGCTAGGTGTGACCCTAGTGAGGTCAACTGATCAATAGGTTGGGTCAAGTGACCCAGCGTGGGTTGGTTGGCTGGCCTTGGGGTCGGCTATGTGACAAGTCTATAAGTGGCCATGCCTTCCCTCATTGTACGACATCTTCATAGCTTGTTTGATGCAATCTTCTTGATGAAGTCTAAGGTTCTCCATGACCAACTTTTGTTTATGGGAGCTGCTTCAACATCCCTTGAGTTAGTAGCATTGATTCTCACCAAGCTAAAATTGGCATACGATTCTCACCAAGCTTCCACTCCCGAGCATTACAGTGCCAAGTCACGTCGAACCAGTTGGATTTTGATAACCTATGCTCCTTGTTGCTTGAGGATGAGTCAGTGTTATTGTCCTAGGGCAAGTTGCAGGTCACTCTAGGTGGCGGTGAGGCCCTTACATCTCAGCACAAGGCCAAGAAAAATAGGGGCAGGTGCTACAATTGTGGCAAAGAGGACATTTGGTGAGGGACTGCAAGTCCAAGGGTAAGTCTCCGGACCAAGACTCGTCATCGGACTCTGACCAATTAGGTGGATCCAATGCAGTAGCGGTTGCCAAGGATCCCAAGGCGGTACCGCCTTTCTAATAGCAAGAAGTTTCCCCCCATGGGTCACAGCTAGAGAGGGCATGTGGGCAAGAGAGAGGGCTTCTTTTGGCCCTAACTAGTTGAAAGTCTAGCAGGCAAGGTAACAGTGTGGAGCTATGGGCCAAATGCGTTCGAGGTTCATTGCTTAGGAGTTTGAGTTTATTGTATGGGATTCCTGAATGTGATGAGTTCACCGTCAACATACAGGACGTGGTGTGTTCTACAACTCCAACGGGAAGTGCGACTACCTTGGGAAATCACAGTTGAGTATGACTCTTTCATGGTTCGAGGTGGCACTTCTTCAAGGATCCAAGCCATTTGGAGCTATCTCCTCGGACACTCTTGTATGTGCTATGCTAAAGCGCCCATGGTGGCATCTTCATCAGCTTGCTTCTTTACTCATTTACTCACTTTGAGCTGCAGAGAGGGTGTTAAAGTTGTGTGCATCTCACAGTGAGTGAGGGATTCCGTGCCCACCCTGTTCAGCATAGGTTTGACTGAGTATGTATGGGCTGTTTGGCATGGCATTATGGTTTGTAGGACAGGAGGGCCAACCCATTTTTGGGCTTGACCTAGATAGGTCAACCAATCAACAAGTCAGGTCAACCAACCTAGCCTGGGTCCATTGATTGACCCAGGGGTTGGGCATGTGGCAGCCCTTGGGTCAGCCACTGCCAGGCCTATAAATGGCCATGCCTTCCCTCATTGTAGGGCATCTTCTGGAGCTTGTTCTATTCCTCTATTGGTCTTGCCAAGCTTGACCTTCAAATCGTGACTCCCAAAAGGTATGCATCACATCCAAGTGTCTCTAAAGGCCCTCTACTAAGGATGCACATCATCTGCATATAAGAGGATCTGAATCAAAATACTAGCGAGAGAGCATCCACACCCCGATAGTGTCTCCATGAAACTCTCAAGCTCGTGCTGGTATGAACCCTCCCTGAAAGCCTCTCATAGAGTGCCATAACGGCCGAGATGATCTCGTTATCATAACCCAGATCCTGCAAGCGTCTGATAAGGCGAGCTCTCAGTATCTTATCAAAAGCTTTGCAGAAGTCCACAAAGCAACAATATAGCCTCTGTCTTTGTGTCGTGGCCACCTCAACGACACACCTGAGTGTGAGTATGTGACCTAGAGTCCCATGATTGTACTGAAATCCAGCCTGCCCCTTTGCCTTGAGACCCTGCATCTCTGCAAATCGGCCGACCTTTGTATCAAGCTCCGATGCATAAATCTTGGACATTGACATGCCCAATCATAATGGTCCTGTAGTTTTCTGGACTCATGGGGGTCCCTTGCCTTTTGAATGGGACTGATGGTGTTAATGGTCCATGTGTGAGGGGATGTCATAGTAGCTAGTCCGTGCTATGCGTGATGAAGTTTATGGTTTTCAACCTTATGAGTGACTATCATGAGATTGAAACTGCACTATGTTGTGTTTTAAGAGGATGAGCTTGGTAATGTTCCTAGATTGATCTAGGTACATGTGTGAGGGAAGCCTAAGCAAACTTGCTAAGATCGGGGCCAAATTATCTATTCCATATGCAATAAATTTAGTGCATAAGCCCTCATGATCTTTCATTCGGCCATTTTGAATCTTCAGGGCTCCGTGCTTGACACCACCAGCTGTGAAAAGAGTGCCGGAGGTAGGACAAGGCCAGTGTGAGAGATCCAGAGATGGATGGTGGGGGATGTCATCGCATATGTGTACCATGTTTGGGTGTCTGTGAGAGGGGATGAAAGCTTGCTTCTTCCTGTGGCGAAGAGTGTTTCTGCCTACCAGAGTCACAACTATCAACACGTCATCTAAAGGAACTTATATAATGAATACAGAAGCATTATGTGAAAATGAATTTTTTGAGTATTAAGTGAATGCATTTCGAATTGTGATAAGTAGTGATAACATGTTACTTGGAATCCATAGCGTTTGCTTCTTACTGCAATAGAATTTCTTGCCTCGCATGTCACTTTTTAATTTTGCTGTAAAATTCCTTTAGTGTAGCTTTTGTCCTATCCTGTAGTCATGAGTAGTTGAACCTCTACATGGGCCCATGGGTGTCCCGCCCGACTAGTGCCCCATTTGACGTTAGTTTTGTCGCTAGCATCCTCGGCTCCTCTCCGTGGAGGATGACATGATGCATCAAGATGCTGCAATGATGGTGCCCTGGATTGGGCGGGTGCTTGTAGGACCTTTGTCTAGTCTTTTGTTGACCTGGCGTACCTCAAAACCAAGGTTTCAATCTTGGCATCTCGCGGCAGTCAGCTCTTCCTATAAAAAAGTATGAGATCTACTTTTATCTAGGCTTGTGCTGATTTCGACCTGTTTCAAGGCTGGTCGACCTTTTTTTACTGTTTCCAGCTGGTTTTTGGCTCCAAAACTGGTTCGCCTCTCTCCTGTAGCTCATTTTCAGCGAGGTGACCTGTTTTGTGCACCTCTAGAGCTGTTCGGAAGCAGGGCAACCTGTTTTTTGTGGGTTTTTCCACTGATCTTCAGTTGTAGTAGCTGTTTGGATGGCTGGACACACATTTCAAGGTGTTGTTCAGGACTATTTTGCTGTTTTGAAGCTGTTCCATCACTCTCAGGATTATCTTGCAGTTTTGAAGCTGTTCCATCACTCTCAGGATTATCTTGGGGCTTTTGGAGATCTCTTCTTGCTGTTTTGAACCCATCTCAAGCGGTATTGTGCAAGGGTAGTCCATACTTTGTGCTTTTGGGTGCATTTTCAGTCCACTCAGTTACGGAAGTTGCTGTTTTTTTTGCAAAACACTAATAAAAATCAGCATTTTGGAGCTTCTATTGCATTGAGAACAATCTTCACCTTGCTGATAAGCTTTTTTGGTGGTTCATTATTTACTATTTTTGGCCCTGAATCCCGGATCATTGGTTGAACCATACAACCAAAAGCCACTACCACCTTTACTTCATCGCGCATCGGGCCGACTCCCATCTTCACCTTTCACGCGTTTACTTTCTTGAAAGGAATAGGGCTCTGTAATTGGCTATTGGTTCAAGATAGAAGTGTCTTTCAGTTGGGTTTATGCGTTGAGCCAAGTATTGGTTGGCTTTTGAGAAAGAATTCTGAGATTACAATACATATCTCAGCACAGGCTTTGTTAAGGATTTCTTTGTCTCTTTTTGTTTACTCAAATGGCACGACAAAATTCGAATTCTGTTTTTCGGTTGCTTGCCCAAGAGTATCGTTAGATGGCACCAACTATCCTCTTTGGGGTTTTTTGATTTGCAATCTGTTGGTTACCAAGGGCGATTGGGATTATGTTACAAGTGATGAGGCCCGTCTGGGCTCTATATCGCCAAGTTGTCCTCCACAGCATCATGGTGGTCGTGGTACAGGTCGTGGGCAACAAGCTGCCATTACTCCTGAGCGAAGGAGGTGGGATACAGGTAATGCTTAAGCCTTGTCTTTTATTTCAGTGAATATCAAGAGGTTTATTGTCCCTCATCTCAGGTTTTGTTGGACTGCTAAATATGCTTTGGATATTTTGAAACATATGTGTCAAACTTGTAATGAGGCGAGAGTCTGATATGTGCACAGAGTGCTACGTAGGAACATGTCACTAGGATTCAAGATTTGCAAGAGCAACTCTTGAACATTGATGAGATCATTCCAGACTCAGAGGTTGTTACCATTACTTTGAACTCCTTGCCACAATCTTATCTTTCTTTGCATGTGTCTCTCAACCTTTTGGTCGCAAGGGAATCAAAATCGCCTCACTTTTCAAGAGTTGGTAGCACTCTTGTTGTTGCAGGAGGAGTAGACGTGAAAGAATATGGCTTTTTTAGCGAAGGATAAGGGCAAAAAATAAGTTCAGCGAAGTCATGCTTCTAGCAGTGGTTCTGGACATGCACATGCAAGTGGGAAAGATAGAAAGGATGCTTCAAAGCCTTTTAAGAAAGGCAAATGCCATTTATGCAATAATCCAAGAGGCTTGCAAAAGAGAAAAAGAAAGAGTTTGGTATGGCAGTTTTAGGCTCAGCTCATCATGCAGGTTCGGATGATACTTCTGCTCATTTTGTTGGGCATGATTGGGCCTTCTTTACTTGCAGCAATGATGTTTCTTGGGAGTCATGCATTTTCAGCGTTATGAGCCAGCTCAGACAGGGTACTTTGATAGCAGTCCTTCCCGCCATATCACCTCACATAAATCTTTCTTTGAAAAGTTATCCAAATGCACTGGTTGGCAAGTCAGTTTCTTGTGCCAACGTTTCTTCTTATCCAGTTAAAGGGATTGGAGAACTTTCACTCACAGTCATGGAGCACGTGGGCTCAAAGATCTAGAAGTGCTTGACATTTAGTAGGAAAACCTTTTGGTATTGTATCCTGTCCTACTTTGTGGAAATATAAAGAGTTGCTTCTATATTTGTTTCTGAGCATTGTCTGTTTACTGGCTTGCACATCTTTACACATTAAGTTAAGAAGTCTGTGATTCCACACCCTACACCATACTGTGTGAGCTCCTGGGCAATACTATCAGTCTTCCATTGTGTGTACCCTCTGTTGGGTCATTTCTAACAAGAGGGGGTCGACTACGAGATGTGCAGTAGGGCTGCGTGCCAGCCTTGTATATAGGGCAAGGGGGTCGGCTATAGGCCCCCTTGCAAGTTGGCTAGAGGGCAGATCCCCTTATGTAGAGCAGAAAGGGGGCGTCCCTTAGGGTTGTGGGTGTGCCCACAGAGCAAGCTGGTCAGCCCTGCTTCATGCTGAACGACTAGGGGGTTGGGGCTATATATAGGCCCCCCCACTTGTGTTTGTGGCATCTCATTGTGGAGCAACGTTGAGCATCTATAGAAGAGGTTTTCCCCCAGTAGTTGGTGGGGTTTTGGCCTGAGATCACTTACTGTTCTCTCCGTTTTTCCCTCTCCCTCTTAGTGTGGTGTGTGTGTGAGGCGTGCTCTCTCTCTCTCTTTCTGTTCATTTCCGCTGCACTTCTCACAGTTTCTCGTGTCAAGTGATTAAGGCAAAGTGGTTGAAGCCACTTGGCCTTTTGCAGCCCTTAGAGAGATGGCAGAGCATTTCCGTGGACATCTGGTAAGAAATGACGTGGATATGGTTCTATCCTTGTGATGGTTGACCGTCTTAGCAAGATGGCTCACTTCATTCCACCTAGGAAGTCTACTAGTGTTCAGCAAGTAGCCAATTTATTTATTAATCGTATATTTCGTTTGCATGGGTTACCAAGATCCATTGTGTCAGACAAGGATACTAGATTTACCATGCATTTTTGGATTGAAGTATTTGAAGCATGAAGGACTCAGTTGGGATTGAGTTGTGGAGATCCACCTGAAAGGAATGGCTAGATAGAGAGAGTCAACCATACTCTAGAAGAGATGCTGAGAGCATATGTATAATTGAGGCACCATACATCGAACAAGTTTTTGCCATTGTTGGAGTTGATAGAAAACATTCTTCCATAGGAATGAGTCCGTTTGAGTTGAATCATGGCTATAGACCAACGAATCTAACTATGGTTAGAATATCTCATAAAGTTTCTTTTCAGATGAGGGAGATGCTAGCACTTGTGAGAGCAAACATCCGCCAAGTTATGAATAGAGCTAAAATGAGTGTGGGTGAAAATAGATCTTTCAGAGAGTTTAAGAAAGGAGAAAAAGTTTTCCTAGAGTTCCCTCACACTCCAAGTCTTGGATTGCTGGGTAGTGTGCTCAGTTATCACCCCGCATTGTGGGCCATGGTTAACTCTAAAAAGAATAGGCAAGGTAGCCTATAGATGGAATTGCCACGAGGTTGTAAGGTGCACCCCGTGTTTCATGTTTCTCATTTGAAACAGTTTTTGCAACATGTGACTCAGTAATCGAGGGTGTTTTGTTTCAGGAGATAGAGGATAATGCAAGGTGTAAACCAAGGTGATTCTTGGACCGAGGAACAATGCAAGTATGCAATCATCGCCCAGATTTCATCATCGAGGATACTGATGCCTAAAGAGGGAAGGATGTTATGCTCAAGCTGAGATAACATGATCTTGAAAGGGTCAATCGGTATTTTCCCCTTTAGAGAACCAACAAGTGTAAATAATCTATATTGCAGTTCACGTATCATGGTTAAAGGGGTTTAACGTCATGGTCGTCGGTGATGGTGATTTGCATGACTCGGTGAGTCTAAAGGCAAAAGGCCTTAGGTATTCCTATTCACGAATTGCGCTTAGGGAAAAGGGTTTTAAAGAATCCCTAAGGGGAGCCTTACTTAATGAACATGTGGCATTCTGGACTTATCTAGGGAGAATGGGGGCTTTGCAAGTAATACACGTAACTGAAATGCATGATTAGTCGAAAACGCGAGTTTGCACTGCAGTAGGAAGGTGGGAGGAGATTGCTTTTGCAGTCACCCATGATGTCCCAAGAAGTCAGAGAGTCAGTTTTGTTTATGTCACAACATTACATACTATGTCCATAGCCATCGAATTTCTGACAACATATGTGCAAATCAATCTATGGTCCTGTTGAATTCTGGATGTATGCTAACAATTTTCTATAGAAACATTTGTTCCATATTTTGCATTCCTATGTCAAAGTCTGTGATATGCTATGGAAAATTTGCATCCGTTTAACTGTTGTTCTGTGCCAAATGTGTCTTGTCAGGCCTAGCTTATACTCTAATCCAGAAGGTGATGTAAATTATTGACTTCTTCAGTCTGGTTTCCTGCAGCATTTTCACCCGACAAGGGTGTTGACACTGGTATATCAGCCTTTTGCTTTGTTCACACTTTCTATACTGGCGTACAATGAAGCTCGAATCAACACTCGATTGCGTATTATATTTGGATATTCTCTTTTTTTTTTCAGTTCTCTATATGTTCCTGTTGTAAGTATGTCCAACTTACTCCTATTTTAATGATATTGCTCTTGTTTTAATCTTCGTACTTACAGTTTGATGGATTCCTTTCGAATGGTGTCCACTGTCAAATGCAGTTATTTTATCTACATGTCAGGTTCAAAAATAATTTCAGAAGTGTTCTGTTAATTTTCTTGTGCACAGTTGGACTTAGCAACTTCTGGACATGGTGGTGTTGGAACATTTGTTGGGATCTGTCTTGCGAGTGCTCTATTTGGGATTGCAGATGCGCACGTTCAAGGGGGCATGACTGGAGACCTATCTTTCATGCAGCCTGAGTTTCTGCAGGTCATAACCATTAAGTTACCAACACTTGGAATGTTTCTTATTCTGTGAGTTTGTGCATCTCTGCTTGATATACCTCACTTGGAATAGTGCAGTCTTTCTCTGCAGGATTAGCTGCCTCAGGGACTGCCACATCCATTTTGCGCATGATCACGAAGGCATCTTTTGAGAATTCACAAGATGGGCTTCGAAAGGGGGCTTGTGAGCTTCTGCAACCCTTTCTTTTATACATGTTTGATTTCACATGCCCTGCTTGTGTCTTTTGCATATCATATTTTGTGCGCAACATGGTTTGAATCCATTGAGGGTGATGAAATAAATCGTGTGTCTTCTTGCTATGCTGACTGTACTGCAGGTATGTCTGAACAGGGAGCCCTAATACAATTTTATTTGGTTAATAAAAATTGACTTCTATTTTCCTTTTACTCATTCAGGGGCTAGATCTTCTTTGTGTCATGCTGGGTCTGAAAATCCAGGATCCCTGCTTGTAGATCCATTCGTCCTAGCAGTAGAGTCCCCAAGTACAATATATCTCCTATCACTGCTCATCTTCTGCCAAAAGAGGAAATAGAAAGCATATTATTTTTTATGCCTGGAACATAAAAGATGTCTAGAAGACACAAGTTAGTATCATCTAGCGACATAATAATCTTCTCCCTTCACAGGATAAGAAGAGTTATTGGCATAAGAGACAGTTTTGCCAACAGGAGCAGGTTGCAAATCAACAATTGGAAGTAATGTGCTTTGATGCACCATTGTCAAGATACCAAAGTGCATTTACAGTATTGCTCACACTCGTTGAACTATGCTTTAGATTGGGTTTATAGATCCATACAAGAAAAGACTACTCTTCAGCCACATTGTTTGCTGAAGCATTATCTTTGTCAATTAAAGCATTAATTTAAAAATAAAATCACGTCCTCATGACATACCCCCCTCTTGACACAAGGCAAACGTCCTTGATTGCCATCCAATGAGGAAGTACATGAACAAAGGAATTGATCAGATTCACATATGTTCGCATGCACCTTAAAACCAACATTGTATATATAATCCGTAGAGCCATGGACAACAAATAATACATCAATGCAAACACATCCAACTGACTGGTCATAGAGGTCCCACGGTAGATATACTCTTAGATCAGTACCTCGGGTGAAACATAGCGTGTTACCAAGCGACTTCTAGACATCTAGGCATGTCCATCACAAGGAGGCGGAGGTACTACTCCCTCTTGAGTATCAGGAAATACTCTGGACGTGCGCCCTGTTGAACCTGAATGAGCCTCAACCAAGGTCGACTCAAGCTGAAAAGGTTTGAAATAAAGCTGCAAAACCTAGGGTACATCTGCCAACTCTCCTTCCTCCAACCACTTTGCATGTGTTGAAGAATATTTCTTAAACTTCACCAAATAGTGACGTGATACTTTATCTCGAACTTTTCTTTCCTTATGCTGCAGCATCTGCTTAGGAATTAGGAGCTCATCCATTTCCTCAACCTCTGGCAGCTCCTTAACAGGCATGTCCTCTAGAATAGGACCATGGAATGGTTTCAAGAAACTCAAACGAAAGGCATTGTGAATTCTCTAACCATCCGGCAATTCTAAACTGTAGGCCACGTCATTGATCTTTTCAATGACGTTAGAAGGCCCATAATATCTTAAACTTAGCCTAGGGAATAACTTGTCTTTTCCTTTGCTGCTATTCAGCCTGCTCTTAGCAAAACGCAGCAATACATAATCACCCTCAATGAACTGCATATCCCTGCAGTGTTTATCCACAGCCCTTTTCTGCTTCTCTTGAGTTTTCTGAAGAGCAAACTTGACCTTTTATAGGCTTCATCCCAGTTTTCCACAAACTTATCTGCCTTAAAGATTTTGTCTTTGGTATGCAATATGGGTGGGACTTTCTTCCCCCCTTCAGCAATCTGAAACGGAGCCTTTCTTGTGGTGGTATGCACTGTATTGTTGTATGCAAACTCAACCAAAGGCAAATTCTGCTCCCACTTATTCTTATGGTCAGAGACATAGCATCTCAAAAGATCCAGCACTGTTGAATTTGCACCTCTTGATAGAGGTAAGGGGGTTTTTTCTCCTTCTCCCTCGGGTGCAGGGATTCTTCGCACTCCTATGCCAGTTCCCACCTATAGGAACTCTTTTGCAGTACTGGCAGATTTGGTAGAGTTTGAGACAGAGGACGAGTTTGTACCCTCTACCCTGGGGGAGCCAGTTATTGGGATTCCGTTGGACATGGTTTCCACCTTTGCTGGAGTGGGTTTTCTTCCACCAGTTTATTTCCCTCCACTTGACAGGAGGTGTAAAGACTAACTATCTCATTCATACTGCAAATCACGGGAGCAGCACCATGTCTTTCCTCCCAGCCAACCTTGCTGATGCTAACGAGCAGACAGAGAAATTCCGATCGCTAAAAACATACGTGAAATCCTTCTCCTCTCTCTCTAGCCTCAACAAGCCCCATCTCCCTAGATAGATCTAGATGCCACATGTCATCCATATAGGGCCTTCCTAATGCAACATTTCACCCCTCTCTTGGGATGCATTAAATCCTTTGCCCCTAGGCACAATCTTTGCATTAGGCCCTTGGCCTTAGATCTACCTAGTCTGGTGCTATCAGCCCTCACCTAGGACCTTGACATTAATTCCCTCCCGATCATTTACATGAAGCACAAACAAATATATTACAAAGATAGATCCTTTAAGGGAAATGTCGACTGATTCTTCCGAGGTCATGCTACCTCGGCTAGAGCGTAACATTCCTTCCCAGCGTCCTCGATGATAAAATCTGGGAACACTCTCCACAACTGATATACGGATTCCCAGGTAGTTTTGGATAGAGGCTGACCATGCCATGCAACCAACACCGTGGGTATCTTCCGATTTCGTATTTGCATTGTTCCTTGGTCCAGGATTCTTGTTGGTTTGCGCCGCGCATTATCCTCTATCTCCTGAAACAAAACCACACCTTCGATTAGTGAGTCACCTGTATGTGAAAATTTCTTTAAGCACGAAACATGAAAAACCGGGTGCACCTTACACCCCTGTGGCAATTCTAATTTATAGGCTACACTGCCTATTCTCTTTAGAATTAACCACGGCCCACAGTATCGAGGTGATAACTTAGCACACTCTCCTGAAGTCAATGACTTCGAGTGCAAAGGAACTCTGAGAAAAACTTTTTCTCCATCCTTAAATACTCTTATAGACCGGTTTTCATCCGCATACACCTTGGCTCTATCCATAGCCTAGCGGATATTAGCTCTCGCAAGTGCTAGCATCTCCCGCATCTGAACTACAAAGTTCGCGGCACTAGGCACTTTCTGAGATACTCCAACTATAGTTGGATTTGCTGGTCTATAACCATAGTTCAGCTCAAACGGATTGAACCCGGTAGAGGAATGTTTTCTATCATTGTAGGCGAACTCCAACAATGGCAACCACTTGTCCCACGTATGTTGCCTCAATGACACATATGCTCTCAGCATATCCTCTAAAGTCTGGTTGACTCTCTCCGTCTGACCATCCGTCTCAGGATGATCCCCACTACTCATTCCCAACTCAGTCCTTAGTGTCTCAAATACCGCTGTCCAAAAATGACCGGTAAATCTGACATCTCGGTCTGACACTATGGATCTAGGCAATCCATGCAGACGAAATATATGTCTAATGAACAAATCCGCCACTTGCGGGGCACTAACAGACTCTCTAGTCGGAATGAAGTGAGCCATCTTGGTTAGACGATCAACCACCACAAGGATAGAATCATACCCTCCTTGTGTTGTAGGCAGCCCTATAATAAAGTCCATGGAAATGCTCTCCCACTTAGCTAGTGGTATCTCCAAGGGCTGTAGAAGTCCGAGTGGCTTCACCCGCTCGGCCTTATTTACCTGACACGAGAAACACCGTGTCACATATTCATGAATATGCTTTTTTATCTTTGGCCAAAAGAAATCTCGCTTCACGAGATCATATGTCTTCTCGACCCCTGGATGTCCCGCACATGGGCTATCATGGCACTGTCGAATGACTCTCTGCTTGAGATCATTCTGACTAGGTACTACAACCTTGCCATTTCTTTTTAGCATACCATCCCTTATGGTATATCTTGCATAAGTTTGGCCTTTTCTGGATGCCAGGTCATCCTTTTCATTTTCCCCGGGTTTTAACACATGAGCCTTAGGCCATAAGCTCCGGACAAACTCGTCCACCTTTTGAGTTTCTCTAATCTCGGTCATTAGAGCACTCTCTAATACCATGAAACTCAGGTTGTGCATAATGAGAGACAACACATCAGCAACCTTATTGTCTTTTCCTCTTCGGTACCGAATCGTTAAATTAAACTCCTGCATGATAGCTTGGCGGCCCCTCAAGTCAGGCTGTTTACAAAAATGTTTCAGAGTATCATGATCCACATCCACATAAAACTCTGAACCATACAAATAATGCCTCCATGTTTTCAAAGCATGGATAACAGCATACAACTCCAATTCATGAGTTGGCCAATTCCTTGAGAGGGAGAAAGCTTCTTGCTTTCAAAGGCTACTGGCCTTCCCTCTTGAAGGAGAACTGCTCCTACCGCAATGCTACTTGCATCGGTTTCTAGGAACAACGGTTTCTGGGTATCAACTATTTTTAACACCGGTCCTGAGACCACGGCTTGTTTTATGGTGTTAAAACTTTCTTGTTGATTCTGTCCCCAAATAAAAGGTACTTTATCTGAGGTTAGATCAGTCAATGGCAATACTATTCCAGAATATCCTTCGATATGCCTTCTATAAAACTGGACAAATCCCAAGAATGATCGCAACACGGTTAGACTCTGAGGGATTGGCCAAGTTAGTATCGCAACCACTTTCTTCGGATCCATTTCTACCCCCTGTGGAGTAATTATGAACCCTAAATATTCAAGCCTAACCATACACAGTATAGTTTTCTTTTTATTTACATAAAGAATGGCTTTCCTCAAAGTACTGAACACTACTCTTAAGTGTTGACGATGCTCAGTAATACTTTTACTGAATATCAGGATATCGTCAATAAAATGTACTACTAACTTTCCGATATACGGACGTAGCAAATCGTTCATAAGCATGACGAAGGCCGCTGGAGCATTGGTAAGTCCGAAGGGCATTACCAAAAACTCATAATGACCAAACCTGCTTCTGAAAGCGGTTTTATGCACATCCTCGGCTCTAATCCGGATCTGATGGTAGCCACACTTAAGATCTATCTTGCTGAACATGGCTCCATGTAATGCATCTAGCAAATCATCAATCCGAGCCATCGGATACCTGTGCTTAACAGTGATATTATTCAATGCTCTGTAATCTATACAGAGGCGAAACGTATCATCCTTTTTCTTCTTTAATATCACTGGCAAAGCAAAAGGTGAGAAACTTGGTTGAATCTGCCCCAACTTGAGGTATTCTTCCAGTTGTCTACGCACCTCCGCCTCTTCAATAAAACTCATTCTATAGGGAGGTCTATTTACAGGTTCTGCCCCTGGGATCAGTTCAATCTTATGCTGAACTTTCCGCTCTGGAGGTAACCCATAAGGTAGTTCATCCCTAAAACATTCAGAGAACTCCTCTGTTATAAGATTAGCCAGCTTGGCCATCTCACCACTTTGCGTAACATCAGTGCTAGCCGAAGAATCATCAACCGGCTCTACCGATGCTGTGCAAAGGAATAAAAACTCTACTTGAGCTTTTTGGATTTCCATCACGGAAACCAACGGTCCCTGAGGTATATCTTTTTCACCTCGCAAGACATAAAGCACATCATTCATCTTGAATTGATATACGTGCTTTTTCCAATCAATGGCTGGATTCTTCCTAGAATGCCACGCCATACCCAGGGCTATATCCGCATGAGCAAGCTTGGTAATTTCAAAATCAAGCTTCTCAGCATAGTCCTGAATTCGAAGCTCCAACTGGGTAACCCTTTGGTCCCATACTTCAGTTGAACTTCCATCTGCCATCCTGACTGTATACGCATAGTCAGATGGACTTGTTTTTAATTTCAGCCTCTTCACAAGCTTGGAGTTAATCACATTGTGAGTTGACGCCGAGTCAAACAACACAATGACATCATGATTGGCCACTTGCCCTTTCATTTTAACTAACTCCATATCATTAAAGGCTGTATACCCCGTTGCTGCGGGCTTAGATAGGATGTTATCAGGTGCACTCGTCACTAGCTTAGCAACAGACACGCATAACAAACAAGGTACTAACCTCTGAGAAGATCCCGCTAGTTGAATCTGCATCTCTTCAGCTCTGGGACTTCCCTCCATCTTCAGGTCGCACTCTGAGATCACCATCTCAGCCATCCGACGATCTTTGTTACGTGGACAATCCTTCCACTGATGAGGCTGAAGGCAACCAAAACATAAGCCTTCTCTCCTCGCTTTTTTCCTTTGTTCTGGGTTCAAGGGAGACTTGGACCAAGCCCGGGCTGCCATTGGGGTTACTTTCCTCTTCACTCCAATGGTGGTACTTGGTTTAGGAGTTTCAGCCGGTTTCGCCTCCTTGGCTTGACCACTCGGCTGAGAACCACTCCCTCTACTAGTCCATTTCTTCTTAAACCCAGATTTTTTCGGATACCCATACTGGGTTCCGACCTGTGCAAACCCACTTGGCTTGCTGCCCTTGGCATCCTCATAGTTCAGGGCTATAGCTATTGCATCATCTAACGTGTTCGCGTACTTAGCCCGAACTTCCATTTTTATTCGATCATTCAATCGAAATATGAAATCTTTCATTTGGATTGATTGAGGCAGGGGTTCGTCAACCTTCATTACACTCTCTCGAAACTTATCAGTGTATTCTGCCACTGATAAATTTCTCTGACGAAGGTTCCTATATTGATCCCAAGCTCGGGATGCTTCGTCAGGAGGTAAGAAGTGTTTCTTGAACTCTCTTTTAAGCCCCTCCCAGGTAGTGGATGCTATACCATCTTTTTGTTGTTTAATCCACCACCGATCCGCTGCCTCACTAAACATGTGGGTGGCCTCGCGGATCTTCTTGATGTCATTTCTGATTTCACAAATGGCGAACGCCTCGTCCCATTTGTGTAACCAGGTCTCAATGACATCGGAGCTACGGTCGTTCATCTGACCATAATACTTTTCCGGTCTGTAATTGGCAATATTTGGCACTTTAGCCTTCCTAGGCTCGACCGTATGGACACTAGACTCCGGTTCCATGGAGCCTTTCCTTTCTCCTCTCGAGAAGGTCTGGCAGACATACTGTGTATCGCTCTCCTAAGTTCGGACTGCCCTGCATTGGCCTGTAATTGCTGCGCTAACAACTGTTGCAAGGCATCCTCCAGCAATGCAATCCTGCCAGATAAAGTGTGAGCTACTGGGCGCGACACCTGCTGGGTCGGCCGGACTCTTGATTCACCAGGGTCCCTCCTAGAAGCTCCTTCTTCTGCTTCCATTCAGTTCAATGGGTGTTTTACTTTGTTTTGTTTTGTTTTGATTTGTGGGTTTTTTTAAAAAAATAAAATAAAATAAAAAAACCACTGCTAGAAAGCTGTATTTACAAGCTGACACAATTCAGTGTACTAACAGTCTGACACAATTCCCTATACTAGGGAATTCCTGCAATCCCACATGCACACTGACTAGGCATTTGACACAGGCATATATCCCAAATGGCGCTTTTCCCTATCCTAGGGAAGCTCCTGCAAATAAACTCAAACTGTAGCACATAGGCATATGCACGGGCATAATCTGTCCCTGCTACAACATCAAAGCCTCATGCAGGCTGATCACTCTCAAGATCCTATCTATGAAAGTAGAGCATCACCCGACTAAATCAAGAAGAAAAAAAACACGAAACTGATGGAGGTCAAAGAGAGCTCCCTGGTTATCAACGGTTTCGTCACAGCCTTTTTGATTCCATGCAGATCCCGCCAACAGTCTGCAGTCACAGCTTCCCCGCTTGCTAGCCAATTTCGGAATACGTGGGACAGTTGTCTGTCGACTAGCGCTCCACGCTATCTGCGTCGCCTCTGCGCTCCAGGTCACAGCTTACGTGCACCAATCCCGAACACACCTCTGCTATTCTGCGTCACCTTCGCTGAATCATCGAAGGCCTCTTCCTTTGTCTGTTGGGCTATTCGTGTCAAATGGTCTCCTTGCTCACGAGCTGTTGCTGTCCGTCGTCACGGGCAATCAACATCGAAGGGTCTCCCTAATTCTCGAGTTACTGTTACGCCCACCCCTTCCGTTGTAGTTACGGGAGCGCCAACAGTCCCCTTTCTTAATTCGTGGACGTCGCAGATTACTAGCCATCGAGTCGCCACCTATGCTATAGGCCTTCCCTCTACTAGCTTGCGTAGGCCCGTTCGTAGGCCAGCGCCGATCGATGCCTCAGCCAGTCCGTAAGCCGGCGCCAGAGGACCACCGCGCTGTTCATTAGTCCTTTCCTGAACTCCTAACCTTGAGCTCTGATACCAAATGTAAAGACTAACTATCTAATTCATACTGCAAATCACGGGAGCAGCACCATGTCTTTCCTCCCAGCCAACCTTGCTGATGCTAACGAGCAGACAGAGAAATTCCGATCGCTAAAAACATACGTGAAATCCTTCTCTTCTCTCTCTAGCCTCAACAAGCCCCATCTCCCTAGATGGATCTAGATGCCACATGTCATCCATATAGGGCCTTCCTAATGCAACATTTCACCCCTCTCTTGGGATGCATTAAATCCTTTGCCCCTAGGCACAATCTTTGCATTAGGCCCTTGGCCTTAGATCTACCTAGTCTGGTGCTATCAGCCCTCACCTAGGACCTTGACATTAATTCCCTCCCGATCATTTACATGAAGCACAAACAAATATATTACAAAGATAGATCCTTTAAGGGAAATGTCGACTGATTCTTCCGAGGTCATGCTACCTCGGCTAGAGCGTAACAGGAGGACTCTTTCTTAGGAGAGGATTTTCTCCACCACCAGGCGGGTAGGACCTTTCACCCGGCCTCCTCCTCCCGTCGATGAGGATTGTTAGTTGGAACGTTCGGGGCCTCGGTGGCATACCTCATTGCCGCCGTAGACAGCTGATTCGTAACCAACTCTATCCAGGTATTTCAGGTGGTTCCATTGATATCCTTATGCCCCAAGAGCATAAGCTGGATGGTAGAGATTGTGCCAAATCAGGTAAGCTTCTTTCTGGCCATACTTTTTGGTCACCTGCCTTGGGCACCAGGGGAGGTATTTGCATTTCTATCTCTTCTTCGATGCTCCCCTTGGTCATTGGACATGAAGTCATAGTCCCCTCTAGAGCAGAGTGGGTTATTTTGATCATTGGTGGGCGTAAGGTTGGCTTCCTTAACCTACCCAACTTGAGAGGGGATCATGTCCTCCTTTGGAAGGAGTTGCTCTCTTGGTCACATATTGGAGATTCTTGGATTATTGGGGGTGATTTCAACATGGTTGAAATGCCTTCAAACAAAAGAGGGGGTAGGGAAGGTGGCATTCACTCCTTGGAGAGAGCAGCATGGGGGGATGCCTTCCTTTTTCAGTTGAGTGGTAGAGATATTTGGTATGACGATGCTTTTGACACTCAGCCACAGTCTCTTCTGTTTTCTTGGTCGAACAGGAGAGTAAGGATGCCTATCCATGCACGGATTGACAGATTTTATGTGGATGATTGGGCACTAGAGAGAGGTGAGACTGTATGCATAAGCATAGGGGTGTCACTTCAGATCATTTTCCGGTGGTTTTGGTGGTTTCAGAGCCTCGGGCGAGAGGCCGCTCTGCCAGTATCAAGATTTCAAATGCCCTCTACGCAGAGGAGGTCCTCACAGAGGCAGTGCTATGGATTGGGAATTCTCACCTGCAAGATGGGCAACTGTCGCCGTCAGATGTGGCTGCAGCCGTCACTAATATTAGCAGCTTTTATCATTCAGTTACTAGTATTAGGAGAGATGAGATTCGTAGGAGACAGATTGCCATTTGACAGCAGCTGGCAGCTCTTCAGAGAGGAGCAGAAACAGCCTACAGATGCTTGGATTCAAGAGCGCCTTGCTGCAGCAAGGGCTCCATCAGCAGTCACTTTTAGATCAAAGAGCAGAGTATGCCTTTCACGCGAGAGAGTCTTTCTGGACGCAGATTGGAGGTAGAGTCAACAAGCAGTTCTTCTCTACTCTCGGCCCTAGACATAGTAGAGAGAGTGTTTCGCAGCTTGTTGACTCAGATGGGATACTTCAGACACATCTAGATGCCGTCTTGCAGATTGCTTTAGATTACTATGCCTCCCTTGTGACTGCAGATCCTGATTCACTGGCCAGAGATGATGCTAGACAGGTTATTTGGCAGCTTATTCCTATGTCGGTGGGTAGAGGTATGAGAGCCTCACTTGATGCACGCTTCACCAACATAGAGTTCAGGACCGCTCTTACTGCCTGCAGTGGTCTAGATGGGAGTTGGGACCTGCATCCACGGTGGGTGCTTGGAAAGCTTTCAGGATGCTTCCAAAGGATTAGAGAGCTTGTTCAGTTAGTCACCTCAGAGGAAGTGCAGCCAGGATGCAGCAGATAGATGCAACCATACCAGTGGAGTGGATGGATACATACCATTTGCCTATTTCTGAGTCCACCTGGTTGGGGGCTTTTTCGAGGACAGATATCCCTTTGCAGGTTATAGCCTTGCGGGATGCACATGAGGATACCCTTGTCTTTCAGGTTCATGTAGGAGGCAGACTCCACAGATCTTCAGAGGACATTCTTTTGGAGGCTCCTTTTCAGCCTGCCAGGATTGCAGGATACATGGAGATGGGGAGAGACTCACACTGGTAGCTTGATCCATATCCCGTTCTCTTGGCTATTGGATCTTGGAGGCTTTGCCTGTATGGAGGTTCCCCTATTAGATCCTCGTAGTGGGATCCAGGGGAATGGGAGTGGATAGTTGCAGGGCACCGAGAGAAGAGCATCCCTTTCTTTCGTTACACGGTCAGAAATGCCAGGAGATTCCAGCTCAGTTATAGGGACTGGAGGCCCTCTAGAGCTCCTCATTGGGATACTTTTCAGATTTCTGCAGAGATGCAGAAAAATTTTTGGAGGAGACTTTGGAATTCCCTCAGGAATAGGAAAATCACGTTATTCATCTGGCTTACTATTCATGGAGGGATTGCAGTGAACCTGTGGAGATCTAGGTTCAGGGCTGACTCTACATGTCCTCGATGCCACTCAGCAGTTGAGTCAGTGTAGCACTGCCTTTGGGAGTGCACTCAGGTGAGGACAGTTTGGAAGGGTGTTGCTAGGATACTTTGCACTTTTCATAGAGCACCCTTCTTCATGACCTAGGGATCAGTTGCTTGGTTGTCACTCACTGGTCCATAGGCTTTCTTTGAGGGACATGACACGAACACAACTTTCTTTGTTCGACGACATCTTGTGGAGTCATGCTTCCTCCGGGATGTTCCGTTTACTCCATTCAGAGCTCCCTACGCTTCTGTAGACACATCCTGGGAGATTCTGGCTAGTATCATAGCATGGCATATTTGGAGAGCCAAATGTACAGAGACTTTGGAAGACTCCCAGGTTCACCCTTCTCAGACTATGGCCAGTATCTGGACAGATACTATACACACTTTGATGGCCATTTGGGCGAACATACAGGGAACCTCCAAGACTGCTACTGCTAGGAGGGTTGCTTTTCTCAGAGTCTGGAAGGATTGTCCTTTCTTCTCTGACTCTCCTTCAGGGATGAGGTGGCATTTTCAGCTGCCACCCGGGATTTTTGTTTGCTCATTCTGAGCTGTTTTTTCTCATGCTTGACATGATGTACTCTTGCACTTGAGCTTGCTCTGCGGTTTTTATTCATACTTAATGAAGTACTTTTCTTGGGGAAAAAAAAAAGGTTAGAAATGTTAGAAACTTTAGAAACCTGCCTTAAAATTTAGGGCTTTTGCCCAAAAATTGCACCTTGGGTTAAGATCGACGGCTGTACGTCGTATGGCGCCATTTCCAACACCTCGAGCTGCTTGACGCATGAATCTTGCAATCCTGTGTGTTGATCTTGGAGCCCTGTGTGCTTTTAGCCTGCCCTCAGCAAAGTTTTGAGTACTTGCCTTGGATTTTGTATATTGTATGATGTATCATGTATGTTCTAGTAATAAGTGCAATGTGCATGGACCATGGCACATGCAGCATGATGCATTTCAGTATCTACTATAAATTACTAATAACTAATAAGATATCTTATATATATATATATATATATATATATATATATATAATTTATTTATTTATTTATTTATACGTTTCTAAAGTTTCTTAAGTTTAGGTACTCGACCCTAAAACGTACCTAATGTTTTGCACCTGACGTTTCTGACAACCATGACTGGGATGAATCAACCCCTTCTCCAAAAGGTCTTTGACCTGACTCATTATTTCTGCCTGTTGGGCTGCACTAACCTTGTAAGGTGGCTTGTTAGGCGGGCTACTGCCTGGCACTATATCTATACCATGGTCCAACAGTACTTCTCAATCTATTCAGCCAGTGTCACATGTTGATATGAACTAATAGGCAACAATTCTTATTATACTCTTCGAGATTATGGCAGCTGGCTGCGTTTAAATTATGCCAGGCTGTCATAACATCAACCTCAAAGGTGGTGTTCAGCCATGAAGCTGAAAACACCTGCTTGAACTCATTCCCTTTTAAGAAAGTAGCAGCCTTTCTAATCTTGGATGACTCTATAGAATTGCCCCGTGAATAGCCTGCATCAAATTGTTGCAGGAAAATTAAAGCTTTCAGTCTTTCTGCACACCGTTGGAGGTTTCGAATTTGACGGCAAAGCCTCCCTCTTTGAAATCTTTTCCTTTTCCCTTCGGAGTTAGATCGTCATACACAGGGGGTTTCAACAAAGGAATCAGGATAAGCTGGCTTTGTCACAACCCACTGCTGTGTTATGCACGACAGTCCCAGAACTTGGCATATTTGGCACACTAGCAGGATTTCCCATCATCCCTTGCATACCTACCTCATATTGGGCTGCATACCCCCAAACATACATACTTTGCATACCCTGATGGAAACCCATTGCATAACCACCGATACATACCAGGCCTCCTCCAGCTTGACCAGCCATAGCTTGAAATAGATCCTCCCCCAAAATATCTTGTGTGAGCTCCTGCATAAGGAAAAGCTTGCTGCCCCATGTTTGCAAACTGAAAATTCTGATTTGGGCCCTGCATGCCAACTCCAAAACCTTGCATAGGCTGCTATTCAGGGACTAATTGTGCCATCTACTCAGCAGTCCATTGTCCATCCTACGGCACAGGCCGAGGAAATATGTTTGGATTACCCTTGGATCCCTTTTCTTTTAAGGAATTCGCTCCTTAGCCTTTTTGGCCTATCCCACCTTGAGATTTCGTGAGATTTCTCAAACCTCTTAAATGGACGTTCAAAACATACTGGGGTTGAGGCCACCTCAAGATGGATTGAGAAGGACAAGATTGATCTCCCCCCATCACGTTGGGGTTTTATCTTACTTGTGAAGTATGCATTGGGTTGTAAGACAAGTTATTTGAAGCTGCTTGTTCCTTGTAAATTTTGAGGCGTAATATACTTTCAATTCATAAAAAGAAGGACAATATCTATGGCTGGTGAGAACCATGTGAGAAATAGTCTTCTCATAGATCAAAGGGTTCCAATTATAGCATACTTCAATGCAGTGTTCCTCTAAAGCAAAGACGACATTCGCCATTATAGGTGCTGAGAAAGGCTAGGCATAGTCTTCTCATAGATCAAAGGGTTCCGATTATAGCATACTTCAATGCAGTGTTCCTCTAAAGCAAAGATGATATTCACCATTAGAGGTGCAAAGATGTCGGCCAATTGGCCAACGATCACAATGGCCGTCTATGCAATTGAGCAGCGACTCACAGTGGATTTCTACTATTTTGGTGCGGAATTTGGTGGTTTTGGCACCACCATTGTGTCCGGAGCAAGTGAAAACCCCTGAAACAACTTTTGAATCACTCATTTTGGCCTCCTAGAGGGGTCAAAATGACCAAAACTGACGCCTGACAGGAGTGTGCTTAAGAAAGTGATTTGGGCAGTTGGCCCTGCTTTTGGCATCACCATTGTGTCCGGAGCAGGCAAAAACCCCTTAAATGACTTTTGCCGTGGATCGCTTTCTTAAGCACACTCCTGTTAGGCACCCGTTTTGGTCATTTTGAATCCTCCAGGAGGCCAAATTTAGAGATTCAAAAGTCATTTTAGGGGTTTTTGCCTGCTCCTGACACAATAGTGATGCCAAAACCACCAAATTTCGCACCAAAGTAGTAGAAAACCATTTGGGTCCTTGGACGTAGCATTTATGACACTAAAAAATGCTCGAGTGAGAGCTTCAAATGTTAGTTTATCTGTTTCACAATTTATATTTCCGATTGAATGCTCGACCGTATAAAGTTGTGCTTCTCACTCTAGAACTTTTTAATTTTGCCAAGAAAATAAGAAAATCATGAATTTCTTACAAGGCCCCAAAATGAGGTCCGCTTTTTTCTAATGGGGGGGTGGTCTGCAAAGGTGGCGTAAGTGCAGAGGGGATCGCAGAAGGGGGGTGCAGCAGCCAGTGGGGGTTGTAGATAGGTGGATGGGAGTAGAGGCTGTGAGGTTGAGCAGGGTAGTTGGAGGCTGAGCTGGGGTGGTGAGGATTAGCAGAAAGGCTGGGGGCTGAGCAGAGCGGCTGCTGGTGGCTGTGCAGAGGGGCTGGGGGCTAAGGGGAGGGGCTTGGTGAGGCTGAGTGGGGTGATTGGGATTGAGCGGAGGGGCTTGGTGAGGCTGAGTGGGGGGGGGGGGGAGAGAGAGAGAGAGAGAGAGAGAGAGAGAAAGGGAGGGGGGGGATTAGCTGCTCTCATCATCTATGCTGAGCTGGATTGCCTCATTTGCACACACACACACACACACACACACACAGAGGTGTGAACAACAAGAAAATAAGATAAAGGGGGGCCATGGGATTATTAAATAACAGATCTTCACTTGGATTGAGATTGATTGGGTGGAATAGACATCTATAAGGAATCTGATGAAGGGTGGATATGTGTTATGCTAACCACGTTGTCTCTGTGTGTTGCATGTGCAGTGACATTTTTCTTCATTTCCACCTTTTTTGTGTTAATGTGCATAATACTTTATGCATATATCTATCCACGTCTTGAGATAGTGAAATACTATCGAGCAAAGGCTGCATCTGAAGGGGCAAAATCTGTAGCAGCAGACTTGGCTGCTGGAGGAGTTGTGTCAAATGGATTTGAGAAAGTAAGTATCAATGGGATCATTTGGCATGATAGGCTTGAAAATGTATTAAATTGCTTGCATGAGATATGGTCATGCGCCCGTGCAAGCATGCATGTAGACACACGCACACACGACATGCATTTGTGCACGTGTGCCCAAACATTTTCATTGTAAAGGAAGAGAGTTAAAGTTTTGTCAAATATAAATTTACAGATTTGCCAAGAAACTGTGCGCAACAAGATTCTACAAAAAGGTTCTCTTTTGTATCCATATGTCAAAACGACCTTGATCCTCTAATCCACTGTTATGTCTCTATTGTCATCTTGCCTTGACCAAGTGTGATGTGTGTAAGGTGGGATAAGCCCCTGATTGCCACGTGTAATTTAGACAATTCACACTAAATACTCTAAGCCTATGCTACTCTTTAATCGTCCCTTGAATGTGTTTGTATGCGAGGTGAAGATGCATGCCTTCCACTGTCCGAATTTTTGTAGTGCTAGGACGAGCCCCCAAGCTATCATCATTAGTACAAGATACATGCTCAAACTTGCCCATTTAACTAGCGTGATTACAGCAAGCATGGATTTATTGAGTGCATCCAGATTTCCATTTTTCAAATTGTTTTGCTAATATAATATTCAAATCATGGCAGCAAGAGATTCAAATGACTCTAAGAGAGTCTTAGTTGCAAGCCTCCAATTTCAACCTCTCATCCCTTTGAGAGCTCAACTCTAGATCATTACTATCCAGTCTTACATCACACCCAAGGGTCATTATTATTTTCTCTTTATTTTGTGAAAGTTTTTAGAAATATCCTAGGATTGGGCACCAATCCTACTGAAGGTATGCAACCTCGTTTGCACCCATCAGCGCCGTGTTGAAGCCCATCATCACCAAAACCATGCTTGAGCTGAATGTTTCCATCCAGCATTCCTTCTGTCCTATCTAGGCTTGGTTGCAGTTAAGGTCACTCAAAGAACCAAGAATCCAATAACCAATGTGGTGTAGGATGGTGGCGCTAGGCCCAAAAGTGAGTTTTAACTTACTATACAGAATGGTTATGCTTCTCTTCACATTCACCCATAACCCATTACGTTTGTAGAAGGCCTTTAAAATCCAGCATCTTCTTGTAATTTGGCAAGCAGTCTATAGGCAGACTAACTAGAGTACAGTAGCTTCATTACTGACACGTCCCAGCACTCCTGAAACCTCTGATCTGCAAACAAACACACACAACGTGAGAAACTGAGCAGGCTGCTCACCACCCAACCATTACATCTACGGGATGTGATCCCGAATTAGGAGATGTCCCCTCCGAGCCACGAGCTGAGCTACTGGCACGAACTCCCAACCAGATCCAAACCAGCCTGGTGTCCCATACCACCAGGTGGCGCTGTGAAGCCTGGGATCTGCTACTGGGCCTTGGGCTATGCTAAGATGCAGGCGCACGTCCACGACTCAATCCAAGATCAGACCTAGCACCTGGGAACGAAACTTGCTCCCATCAGCTCTCTGAGAATTGAACCCCTGGGCCCCTTTTATAGACTTGGGCCCCAAGCGCCAAAAATAGCGAAGACCTCAAACTGGTTCGTACCCTTGCCACTCAACCCGAGAATCAAGCCTGCCTAGCTCTAAGCCTCCCCAAGCTACCTGAGCTAGTCTTGTGTACCCAGTACACGTCAGATACCAATCTGTGCACGTGACATACTTCCCCTCCTCTAAGAACTCACTCCTGAGTTCGCTAAAAAACCCGAAAATGTTCTTTGGAGGTTTTGTAATGTCTCCCATGTTGCATCCTCCTCAACACGATCCTTCCACTTGATCTTGTATTCCGTGATAGATCGATTACGAATCTGTTTGTCACGAAATTCAAGAATACTCTCAGGTTCGTGTGGAATAAAAGTCAAATCTGTAACTTCTATTATCTCTTGAGGAGAAACAAGTTGATCATCCGCACCCAAGACTTCTTTCAGTCTACTGACATGAAAGACTGGATGTACTTTAACATCAGGAGGCAATTCTAGTTGATACGCAAACTGGTCCAATTCTTTTAATGACCTTGAATGGACCACAGTATCTGGGGGATAATTTCGGAACCAAACCAGTACTTAGGCTCTTGGATTCCTTGGGAATTCGCAAATATACCATCGTTCCTTCAGAGAACTCTCTAGGTGAACGATGTCTATTAGCATAAAATCTGTCCCGATCTTGGGCACTTCTAATAGATTCCTTGGCAAACTGCAACATTTCCTACATGTCTTACAAGAAGTTCTTAGCAGCATCATTTTGAATCCCTTTTAACCCAACCATAACTGGTGACTTAGGTTGAAACCCGTACATAAGCATAAAAGGACTGTAACCAGTACTAGAATGCTTTGCACTGTTGTAAGCAAATTCTATCATAGGTAGATAATCTTCCCATGAAGACTGTCTCTTAGATACATATACCCGAAGCATGTCTTCAACCAACTGGTTAACCTTCTCTGTACTGCCATCGGATTGTGCATGATCTGAGGAACTCATACTTAGAGTAGTTTCTAACTTCTCAAAAACAAGTGTCGAAAAGTTACTTGTAAACTTTGAGTCCCTGTCATTGACTATGTCAGATGGCAAACCATACAGCTTAAACAAGTGGTCCACAAACTCGTGAGCCAGCTGAACAGCTGAAATAGTTGTTCTAGTAGGTAAGAACCTAGCCATTTTTGTCAAACGTAGCCATTTTTGTCAAACGGTCGACTATGACCCAAATGGAGTCATGACCCTTGCGCGTTCGAGGGAAACCAGTAATAAAATCCATGGAAATACTTTCCCATTTATTACCTGGAATCTGTAATGGCTGTAATAAACCCGCGCTTCTAAGGCGTTCTGCCTTAGTAACCTGACAAACCCGGCAACCTACTACATAGTTTTCAATAAATGCACGCATCTTAGGCCAATAAAAGGTATGTTTCACAAGAGACAGAGTCCGATGTATACCCGGATGTCCAGCACTAGGAGCATCATGACACTCCCAGAGAATCTTGGATCTAAGGTCCAGAACATCTGGTACACAAATCTTTTCATTCTGGAACAGTAAGCCGTTCCTAATCATCCACTGACCTCCTGCCGCCTGTACCGTAGGTGGCACAATCCCTGAGTCCTGGTCAACCATGGAGCTCCCATCCTGGACTCTCTGCCAATAAGAACTGAAATGACTATCAGTTGCGTATAGCCCTCTCAAGGATTGAAATAGGTCTGAGGATATTTTCGTAAATGACATAGCATTTACAAACTTGACTCGACTTAAGGCATCCTCCACACTATTCAACGAACCCTTACGATAACGTATTTCAAAATCAAAATCTTGCATTAACTCTGCCCATCTAGCTTTCCGTCCCCTCAATTCAGATCCATCACACACATACTTAATTGACTGATGATCAGTCAATACAAGAAACTTTGAACCATACAAGTAGTGTCTCCAAACCTTAAGGGCATACACTACAGCATAAAGTTCCTTTTCTAGTGTGGGCCAACGATATTGGGTGTCGTCTAGCTTCTTACTCTCGAAAGCTACAGGTCTGTCCTCTTGGAATAGAGCTGCCCCAATCGCAAAATCACTCGCATCGGCCTCTAGAACATAAGGCCGGGTAGGATCGGGTAATGCAAGAACGGGTGCTTCCTTGATAGAAGACTTCAAGGTTTCAAAAGCCTTGTTCATTGCATCATTCCAAGAGATTGGCTGGGTAGACCTGCGTCCACGACGGGGACGAGCATTTTCCGAGCGAAATCTTCCGAGCGTCCGAGCGAAGGAAAAAAAAAGCTTCCAACTATGCAAAAATATGACAAAGATGGATCAAAAGAAAACATAGTTTTACTTAGAAATATGAAAAGTATTATAGGAATGCCTATTTTATACACGAATATTTATGTGAATCTTTGGGAATGGTGAGAACATAATGGGATGGCTTTTGAAGAAACCCACATGTAGAGTAGACTTCTCTATGAAAATTCCCTTATGATTCTTCTTACAACTTTTTACTTAATAGGGGGTGACATTGAGAAACCTCTCTCAACCTATCTTCATGAAAGGGTTTCTCCAAAGAAAACTCATTGAAACAAGCCATCAAGGTAGTTTCGCCAGTGAAACCCCTTTGAACAAGGTTTTTCAAGGTAGTTTCGCTAGCAAAACTACCTTGGACAGCACTTTTAAAAGTGACATAACTTTCACATCCAATGTCCAAATATAGTCATTCAGCCACTCAAATTGATTGGAAAATCCCATTTGAGCACATCTATGGGGTTATATTTTGGAAAATCTTGCATTTATAGTATTAAATATTACATGTATTTTATGAGAGTGATATATAAGCCCAAGTTAATACTTATTTACAGTAATTGAAACTTTTGTAGAAACATGTCCATAAATATCTTGTTATTAATACTATAAAAACACTTGAAAGATATTGCCATATGATATAAATGTGTTTAATAAGTAATTATTTATGTATAATATTATTATATTGAGAGTGATTATGAGGGACGTTTCTTAAATGAATTATTTTTCAATACTTTTTTAAGGTAATAACAAGGGTACAAAGGGATGTCTATGAATAAGAAGATTTATGTTATGTAAAAATGAATGAGTGACTAATCTATATATTTTTATGATAAAGGGATCTAGTTCTAATGAAAATAAAAGTGTAAAAACCATGTTTCCTAAAGAAATACTATTTTTAAAATGTCTTGAAAAACACGCTCGTATAAACCTGCTCATAGGTTTTTGCTCATAAAATTGACGCATCCATCCACAACCTTTCAATATGTTTGTCAAGGGTGCCGTGATATGTGAATAATCACGCACAGACTTCCGTAGAAATACCGTAAATCCTAGGAAAGAACGAAGTTGTTTCACAGTCTGAGGGATAGGCCATTCTAAAACCTTCTGGATACGATCCAGATCAATGCTAATACCTTCAGAAGAAATCTTGTGTCCTAAGTAAATGATCTCCTTCATAAAGAAGTCACATTTACTCATCTTGGCATAGAGCTTATGCTGTCTTAGAATAACTAAGACAATCCGGAGGTGTCCTATGTGATCCTCAAGCGTTCGGCTGTATACCAAGATGTCATCTAAGAACTCTACAACGAATTTGCCCAGAAAATCTCGGAATAAATTGTTCATCATCTGCTGAAAGGTAGCAGGAGCATTGGTCAAACCAAAAGGTAATACAAGAAACTCGTAGTGACCATACCTAGTTCGGAATGCGGTTCTATCTATGTGTTTAGCATAGATACGGATTTGATGATAACTCGTACGCAAATCAATCTGAGTGAAATACTTCGCTCCGGCCAAACGGTCTATCAGATCATCGGAACGAGGTAGAGGGTATCGATTCTTAATTGTCACTTTATTTAATCGTTTATAATCTATACACATTCTCCATGTGGAATCTTTCTTCTTCCTTAAGAGGACAGGTGCACCCTAAGGTGATTTACTTGGGCGTATATAGCCCATATTCAAGTAATCCTGTAGCTGTGTAGCTAGCTCATCCTCCTCTAGCTGGCTCATCCTATAAGGTGGTACACTAATAGGTTGAGCCCCTGGGACTAAGTCTATGCGATGATCTTCTGCCCATTCTGGAGGTAAACCTTCCGGCAGTTGAGCAGGGAATACATCCTTAAAACTATCTAACAACATTCTCAATTCACGGTGTTCAAACACACTTAAATCATTCTTGTTAATTACAGAGACAACAAATGAAGAAAGCGGAATCAAAACACACTGATAGACATCATAATGAGAAGTGTTTAATACATTCCGGAGCTGCATCGCAGATACAATAGGTCCCTGAGAAGAGGGAATTTTATCACACTGAATACAAAATTGGGTGTCCTTATCTACAAAAGAAAGGGTATGCTCCGTCCATCCAATCCGAATATTGTGGGTTTTAAACCACTCTATTCCGATTAACAAGTCTACATGCTCCAGGTGCATAACATAACATGTAAGAGCCGTTGTGTAAGCTTGAATCCAGATAGGAAGCGCTTCAATCTTGCGATCCCAAAACTGCTTTCCAGCTGGAAGCTGCACCTCATAGGTGTGATCGCTAGGTATCGTGGACAGCCCCATCTTCTGCACAAATTTGTAACTAACAAAGTTGTGAGAGCTGCTCGGGTCAAAGAGAATGTGAACCTGTTGGTCCCTAACTTCTCCATAAACTCGGAAAAGATCATGGGAACCAAACAACGAAGTATTGAAAGTGCAATTACAAGAAAGTGGGCAGGTAATGACATTTACAGAAATACCTGTCATCGAAACTTGGTTTGCTCCCTTGGCTCTGGTTCCTGGACCCGCCTGGAGCTTCGGTCCGAGCGCTAACTTTTGATTCTTGCGCTTTGGACATTCATTCTTGGTGTGGTCCCACTCCTCGCAGTAGAAGCAACGTCCTTCCTTCTTAAGCTTTAATGTACGAAGGAAACGGGCTCGATCATTCTTTGCCTGAGTCAAGTGTTTCTTGGAGGCGTTGTCTATAGACTTCGTCTCCTTGGTACCAATTGTAGACTGAAAGAACTTACGTTTGTTCTTTCCACTCGTGTCGGAAACTGTAGTTGCCTTTGCACTGGCCATGGTATCATCATAAATACGCGCGTAATTCATGGCCTCTTGCAACGTTGTACATTTGTTGTTCTTGATTTGCAACTTGTACGAATCTGGCAAACCATCCACAAAGAAACCTAACAAGGTCACTGGATTCATCTTTGTGGCCCTGGTCTGCAGATCTCGAAACCTTTGAAGATAAACTTCAAATGACAAGTTCTGCTTGGACATATCGAGGACTTTAAGCTTGCCAACGATATCATAGTCGTCCTCCTTCCTCAAGATCCCTTCGAAATCTATCCATGTAACCGGCTTAGGTTGGAGTTCCTTCCACCATAACAAAGCCTTTCCTGACATGAAACCGGCTGCAGGTTGTATTTTCTTTTCATCTGGGTACGGGTGGAACTGGAAGTGTACCTGCCACTTGTGTAACCAAGTGTCAACAACCTCCTTAGTTCGAGACTTTTGATCTCCGGGAAAAGGGTCTGGAGTTATGTTCGGACCTAGCACTGAAGCCATGGCATCCACATGCGTGAGTGCCTGCACAGTGCTAGTCAGAAGGGTGAGAGTCGTCTGAATCCCTTGGAG
The DNA here is from genome assembly GCF_047967505.1 of Dipteris shenzhenensis. Taxonomy (NCBI): domain Eukaryota; kingdom Viridiplantae; phylum Streptophyta; class Polypodiopsida; order Gleicheniales; family Dipteridaceae; genus Dipteris; species Dipteris shenzhenensis. The sequence goes on from NC_141604.1 coordinate 51,068,481, forward strand.
TTGCTATGTCAACCCCGTTTGATTCGCATTAACCTGCTCGAATTTTCCATCTAGAGCAGTGGTGAATTCACTGAAGGCCTTCTTCGTAATCAGATCGTCATAAAGACCCTGGTCTTCCTCAACAGGGTAATCCAAATCCTGATCTCCCATGGCAAACTCAGGATTTACTGAATCAGCCATGTCTGAAATCTGATCTGAAAAGAGTATAAAACTGAGAGAACTAACTGGGGAAATCGAAGCTGGAAGGAGAGTGGAGCAGAGAAAAACCGTCCCAAGAGATGCTGACGAAAGAAGATGCTGGAAACTGACAAACAGCAGGCGTAGATGATTCCGGAGTCTTTCCTTCCTGGTTTCGCTGCAGGCTGCAGTGTACGAAAATCTGCAGCAGACCGTACCGTACGGAATCCTTCCGCTGGCTGTAGCGGTTCTGACGCAGTCTGTACGGATGCTATCGCAGGCTGTACGGATGCTTGGCACCACAACCCAAAGGTTGTGTCTTGGCACCACAACCCAATGCTTTCAGATACTGGCTTGTGCTTTTGCTATTTTATCATTATGCTGTACCCATTGTCTGATTTTGGATTGCATAATTGTGCCAAAGACCTTGTTCATGGCCAAGCCTACCACAATGGTCCTACGATTCTCATTTCAATATCTATGGAAGCCTCGCCCCATTGTTTATTTTCATGATATACCTCCTGCCCAATTGACATCTCAGCTGAGAGGTTCAAAACAATCCGCTCTCCAAATTCTTTATACTTGAGACATATCCTCCAATAAGGAAAGATGCTCCACAGCCATCATTATGTCCACTAGTCCTTAGACTTCCCTTGTATCCCACATTGTAGGCACTTGCATCGTGTAGTCTCTTCCATATAAGGAACTGTTGGGCGTGTGTAAACCATTGTTCCAAGGTGAGGTTCTCAGTAGAATGTTCTTTGATCTCTTGTGTGCCTTTATCCTCCAAGGTCACTCACCTCCTTAAGCCCCTTCTCCACTTCCATGTTCTTGCAAAGTCATAGCCTCTGCAGTTCTAACTTCTAATACATTATTTTGATCATGTTTTCTTGTTAATGGGCTCTATAAGGGTAGTGTCCTATCATTAGTTAGTGTTTTTCCTTGTTGTGTGCTCTATGTGGGCTGTAATTGTTCTCCTTCTCTCCTCCTATTGTCATAATGTCAGATTCTCCTAGGCAGCCTCTGCCAAGAGGGATATCTTTCTTAGGGAATGGAGGAGCCCTCCCTTGTTCTCAGAGTCTATAGCAGGGTTGAGGTGGCACTTCAGCCTCCTCCTTGGTTTCTTTTTAGTTTGGACTGAGGTATCTCGTCTATTCTCACAACTCTTCTGATTATTATATTATTAGCCACATAATTCTCTTTCATCCTTTAATCTCTTTTTCTCCCTTTCTATCAAACCCTTGATGCAAGACTGAAGGTTTCCTCCATCTTCCTTTTGTATGTATGCGATACTGTCATCCCTCTTCTTTACTGCATCGCTTAGTTCCTCAATAACAATCCCCTGGTCTGCAATGTTCTTTTATATGACAATTCTCACTTCCCTGCTGTGGCATTTGCACTTACGATCAATACAGACAGATCCCAATGTTACATCGCATTTGACACTTACAAGCAGGGGGTGAAAATACGTATGGATTAATAAAGGACACAAGCATGGATTTGGTTGTCTATTCTATAAAGAAACTTTACATGAATTAATCTAAATTCAAAAAAATCACATCGAGTGTATATCCAGGCTGTGGATCTTCCAGCTCTGTGATCTGTGTGTTAAATGTTTTGAAGGGAGGATGTGGTTCTGAGAGTCTCTATGACCGAAACAAGTGTATGAGTATGAATTCAGTGCACACATTTTGAGGCACCGGACCTATTTTGTTGGTAATAATATTTATAAGCTCTTAATTGAGATGCCTTTTCTCTTCTGAATTTTACAAGTTTTCTGTATTGCTCTGAAGGACACCGAAGATTCCAAACTTATGGAGCGATTGAGTACCTTACAGCTGCTTGTTCAAAATGCAGACTTTGCACTTGATCTATTCTTAGTATATGCACTTACATTATCGATCTTCCCAGGGTTTTTGGCAGAGGACACAGGGAAACATAGATTAGGTTCTTGGTATGTATTGCCCTTGCAATCAAGGATTTCAAAAGCAATAGAGCTTAATCTTTGTCATTGGCAATTGGTTTTACTAGATCTTTGTTGAAATGTGTGTTGGATGACATGAAATGCCATTATAATTTTGCTCATTTACTTTACTTGCAAAGCAAAATCCATGGAAATGATATAACTATCTTGCTTCAAATGTATATCAAAGCCAATCAAAGCTTATGTGATCAATGCTACACTATTTTTCTACACAGGTATGCTGTCACTTTAATTGCAATGTTCAATGTGGGTGACTTTATGGCTCGATATATACCTTTGATTGATAAGTTGAGGCTGGAATCACGGATTGGATTAATGTCTGCCGCACTCTTCCGCTTTGTCTTGATACCATGCTTTTATTTCACTGCCAAGTATGGCACACAAGGGTGGATGCTGGTGCTTTGCATTATTTTGGGTCTATCTAATGGTTACCTCACTGTTTGCATACTTGTGACTGCACCAAAGGGATATAAGGTGCCTCTCTCTCTCTCTCTCTCTCTCTCTCTCTCTCTCTCTCTGCACCAATCTATGTGTTTGAGTATCTGTTGATTTTAATACAGTAATACGTTTTTTTCACATGACCAAAAATTACAGGGAATATAAATTAATGTAAGGAAATCAAGGCTATGACTATTCTTCACACAAACAGTTTGCAGTCATAAAAGATGGTGTCTGAATATTCCAAAAGATGGTTGGCATTGGGATTTTCTTTACCATCTCTTCCGTTAAGAATCTATCTTGGCTCTGAAATGTTTGGCACATTGTTATAGCAGATCTTTGGATCTGATTTCTGGGCATCACTGTAATTGTGGCTCAGAGGGCAAAGCTTCACCTTTGGGCTTGCAATCAGCATGGACCTTTAAAAACAGGATCTGTCTGTTAGTTTTTGTAGCCCTTTGGCATATGATCAAAATGGTTCTTTATTAAGTTTGGACGTCTTTTCATGCTGATGCTTAAAACACTTATACTGAGTGACTTTGTTGAAATGCTTATATGTCAACACTACTTGATGACATGCAGGGACCGGAACAGAATGCTTTGGGAAATTTGTTAGTCCTTTCTATACTAACTGGGATCTTTGCTGGAGTCACACTTGACTGGCTTTGGCTTATAGGCAAAGGTTGGTAGGTTGCTGGGCTTGATAGAAAATTTCAAGGTCTTTCATTCTGCTTCTTACAGGTTGGGCAGGTTGTATATTCATTAGTATTAATAAGCCCCCCCCCCCTCCCTTCTCCCTCTTCCTCCCTCATCCCACGCCACTCTCTCCTTCTTTTCCTCCAATTTTCTTATGCACATTGAATGTCGAGGAAGTGAGGAACAAAGATTGGTGACATCACTCAATTGTTTGAAGCTCTGTATTTCGAGAACCATAGAAGGAACATGATCATAAGTTGCAAAATTATTTGTAAGGAAGGGTGCTCTGTGTGTGTGTGTGCGCGCGCGTGTGTGCCCGCATGCACACTTGTGCCTCCGTGCAGCATGCGTATTGTATCACATTGTGTGCATGCATTTGTGTGCACACATGCATACGTGGATATGTGTGGGAATACACATGCATGCCCGTCGTTCCGTATATTTATTTCCACCAATTCGTATCAATTTGTCAAATCTGGTTTGACTTTTGATTTAAAAGAACAGATGGATTTGATGTATTCTCCTTGGATTCAAGTTAATGTATGGATTTTGATTGGTTTGGTACATATTTTTGACGTTTGGGATTGAAATAGTTATTTGAGTCAGAAATAATTATTGTTTAAGTTTCTAGGGTACATTATTACTTGTCTTCTGATGTGAAAATTGTCAAGAAATCTGATTAAATTGTTTTCCACGTGTCCCTTTATCCCTTCCTTGCACCCTAATACCACTCCCTAGTTATTTCAGAAAGTTTTAAGCGCACAGCTCATCTCCTAACCAGATCTGCATTGCTGTATTTGGAAAAACGGCGGCAAGACAGATAAGTTATTAAAGTAATCCATGGTCAGTTGGAGAAATTTTGAAATGGTTTTCGCAATCATTTTTTATAGATTGCCTCTTGCGAGCTGCAACAATTGAAACTATGCATGAAGAAACAACGTACTGTGCCAGTGCTCTTTCATTCCCAGATTTTTACCAAGATCATCTTAGACCTTTTTGTATAGCAGTTGAACCCCTCTGAGACAGGTGATTCCCAATGACAGGCTGGAAAGGTCCCTCTTTGATTGGAAAGATTGATAGCAAGGGCGAGAAGCATTGGGAAACCCTACCAAAATTTGAATTGACATTGTCCATCCTTAATCCACATTCTCCACCTACGTGTTTCTTGAAATATTTCTCACAGAAGCCTTGGTTTTTGGGAAGATTGCGTGGATGGGATGCATAGGCCACCAGCCAGGCTGTACACGCATTTCTGGTAAGAAGATCCTATGGAGAGCAATTCATTTGCATAGACTAACCGAGTCATAAATGGAAGCTAGCACAGGGGGGTGCAAGGCAGGCAATGAACAAAGCCAAAAACGGGCTGCAAAGGGCCTGTAGCCTGAGATGGGACATGAGCCTTAAGGAGGGAGTTGTTAGAAGATAGGGTGACAGTGAGAGAGGAGGGCACCTGTATGCTAATTGTACACTAGATTGCAAATGAATGGAAATGTGATGTTCATACAAGAGAGAGGTTAAGGCATGCTCCCTTTAGTTCACATAGTTCTCATGGGATTGCACTATGTAGTGCAATTCAGCATATGCTCTAACGCCTCTTAAATTGCACTGGATAGGTATAGGGTGATATATAAAGGCATTTTAAATATTTTGAAATAAAAAGGTTGCATTATGGCATCAAAGGTGATAAAGAAGAAAGTGTAGTGAAAGTATGGACATAAGGTATGACTTAACTCTGTGAAATTATAGTTGGTTCTAGCAAATGCTAGGCTGACGTTGAGAGTAGTTGAACTTCTCTAGGGAGATTAGCTTGGTGACTATATTTGTAACTTGCTCTTGTGTTGAAACATGGACAAGAGCTATCTCAACATTGATGACATTTTCCTGGATGAAATGATAGTGCAGCTCAATGTGCTTTATTCTCATATGAAGAGTGTGATTCTTTGCGAGTCGTATGCCGTGTTGTCATAAGTATTATGGATTCTCTTCAATCTATGAAAGAAGTCTTCTGAATCATACTTTTTCACATGCGTCATTTGTTTATAGCTTGGTTGGATGATACAGCTACAGTGGGTTGCTTCTTGCTCTGCCATGATAAGGCTATCGAGCCAAGCCGTACAGAAAACCAATTGTATATCTTGTGTCATCTATGTTTTGACCCTGTCTGTATTTGTAAAGCCATAAAAATCAAGGTTTAACAAATTTTCATATTTGAGTCCATAATCCCATGTGCCTTTGAGATACCTGGGAACTAGTCTTGTTGCGTCAAGATGAGGAGAGAGAGATCCCTATAAGATAAGACAAGGTAAAGTAACAATGAGACACAATACACTACTTAGAACAAGATCCTAGGGGAGAGCGGAAGGCAAGCATTTGAAAAGGGGTGCTTTTTAGACCTTTCTTGTCCCTTTCATAATCTTCCCCTTGTTAAGGCTATAACTTAGTAGCTCTATCCCCATTGCCATTGTCATAGCTCTTCTTTTCCCATCACAATGAGTCCTTCCCCACCAACATAGCCAATTTTGACTTTCAAGTCAACCTATTTTTGTGCTCTAATGTTTTTTTTCTTTGCAAAGGAAAGGAAACTTTTGTTAATGCTTGAGAAAAACCCCACATAAATCAGCTTGCCAAATTAGGGCTGATGATTGTAAATACAAGGAGAGAAGTCTGGCTGTCCCAGTCTAGCTCGCCAAAAATCATAGCTCACTACCTAGGGACTATCGGAAACATGCGCTAATAGCCAAGATGGAGGCCTATACATCTCTCTCTCTCTCTCTCTCTCTCTCTCTCTCTCTCTCCCCCTCCTAGAATGTAGAAGGCCAACTTCGTAGAGAGAACAATAATGTGAAAAGAAGAAAGAGGGCTTCACAAAGCCTACATGACATGATTTGGGGTGATTTCATTCCCCTCCACTCATTCAACTCATCTTACATTGCATCACACAAACACACACACACACACACACATGCAAGCGCGCACACCCACACCCATTCCCTTACATAGGGTCATCTTTCCTTGGATTAATATGTATTGATGGGAATAATTTATACACACCCATGGTAATGAACTCTACATAAATTGGATAAAATAACCAATCGAATAAGAAATGTCTAGTTGGGTAATTGTCAAATAGATCAAGCTACCAATGAGATGTCTATACTTAGGCGAATTGCAAGAGAACTATCATAAGCTACTAAGTTGATGTTTGTTTCCATAGGAGCTGGCAAGGGTTTCCAGTCATGCAAGTGAAATTGTTTGAGGACTTTTTGAGTATACTACTTTTTGTTAATATGTTGCCATCTTCATTTGTCTATATTTTTATGCCGAGACATCTCTTGCATCTTTCATATCAAATTTAGATGTAATCTGGCCTTTGACTTTTGAAATAAGTTGGCTACAACAAGAACAATGTCTTGTGCTATCTTCTTGATGTGGAGTGATGGATGTGAATCAAAATTTTATATAAAGAAAATGGTTATGAATCTTTGCATACCATGCTCTTGTTACCCATTTTAATCCATAAAGGGATTGAAGTAGCTTGCAAACTTTTGCTCTTGGCCTTTGATAATATATATAGTTTATTTAGAGGTGTGCATGGCATATCCACTCCACATGTCGCCTAGCCACTATGAGTACACTCTCTATTCTAGCATCATACCAATCATCGCTACATGGCAATCCCATAGATACATGGGCTTAGATTGCCCATTAGAACTTGTATTTGAGATTCCAATCTCTCTCCTCAATCCAAGCACTAGGAGGAGAGGGGTGTTTACTCTCCTTGATAAAAATTGCCACGTGTTAACATGTAGGAGTAGGAAGCACCACCATTGGTATACATGTGTGCAATGTCTCGGGGAGTAGAATCAGGGCTCATTACGACTTGTTTGTCATGGGATAAATGCTTGTCCACTTCTTAACCCTCAGCTAAGCATGCTAGTCGTGCACAAACGCCTTGTCACAACCACATTGACGGTCATGAGCTTTGAACATGTATGAGTTTCTACTATTTGTGTGCTGCCTATTGGTGCCACATTCTAGGGTTGAAAATCTGTAGCACATATGCTTGCTTTTGATGCATCATGTGGGCTTGTTTGAATTCAAATTGCTTGTTGGATCTGCTCGATTGCCATATGGCGAATGCATTGCCACTAGTTGTGTGCATGAAGCACCCATGCCACATCGCCTAACCGATTTGAGAGGACTCTACTCTCCAAAACATTATGGGGCGAGGGCCTCTATCTACAATCTAAGCCTTACATGCTTAGATCCATGCCACCCCATTTTGTATGTGGGACCATTCATAAGGTATCACTGCCCCCATAGATACATGGGCTTGGATTGTACATTAGATCTCATATTTGAGGTTCTAATAGGAAAAAAAGGCTCTTATCATTAGCACTTGGAGTACGTTGAACTAAAAAAGAAGGGAAATTAGGGGAGACATCACAGTTTAAACGAGGCTTCGATATTATCAAATGCATTTGATTTACTTCTAAATATATTTGAAAGGTCTAATATTCAAGTGTTGGAAGCTCCAATAAAATAGAGTTAAAACAAGGAAAGAAAACATGACGATATAAGAGTATTTTTGAAAGGCTATTGTGAAGCCTTAAACGTGGAGCAATATTTGTAAGAAGTCCTTGAAACAATTTTAATTGAAATAGACAGTTTTTGGAGAATAATATTGAAACTTGAAACTTGAAAGAAAATTTCAAATTTGGGGTTTGGGCTTTATGCTTTAGTGCTTGAAAGATGAAACTTGAAACTTGTTAGTAGGTCTTTGGTTTGTGCTCTTTAGCTCTTCAAACACTGCTTTTTAGTTTATGATAGTATGTTAAAGTCTATACATATGTATTATTTCTTTTAGGGAATCCTAGTGTGAACCGAGCATACATTTGGAAACATCAAACATTTGAGCCTTTCATACATTTGGTAGAACTTAGTCAAATTTCATAAAATCTTAATGGTAGGCTTGGAACTAGTGAGAAATAAAAAGACACTAATGGAAAGGACATGCATTATAAAGGCTGCCACATCATGCCATCATACCAAAGAGTGCCATGCCCTAGGGCATGCTCCCCAACCATCATGAGACAGAGGCATGCATGGACCTTACGACAACTGTATGGATCACATAGATCTTGATCTCTAACACCTATTGAAAAATGATATTTTCGCACATGTAGATATAAGACTTTTTGTGTAGCACATGACAATACCTAAAATGTGATACATAATGCTTGACACTATATGCATTAGTTTGTTTGGATGCATGATACTTGACATTTTTTCCACGGGTAAGGGCTTCAATTGTTTAATTGTTTTTTAAATAAAAGTTTCTAATTGTATACATATGGAATGTTTTCATGATACATGAGGCATGATTGAATAGATGACAATAATAGGCTTGCATAGTATCTTGCCCAAGGTCTTCATCACATGCAATTTAATATGCTAAGGCATTTCATGACATTACATGATACTTGGTTTGAGAGAAGCAATATTAGATAGGAATAAGATTCCTCATAAGAAGAAATACAATGTCTTGACTTATTAACTAGATTGTTTCTCTATATGGCTCTATGGATCATTTGCTAAAATCTCCTACTATAACTCTTATATAGGCAAAAATAGTTGTCATAACACCCCTCTTGTTTAGATTCTAGCTGACCTTAATTGCGTGTCTTTGACTTTATGAGTAGATGAGCTTAGGATGATTGCTTAACTATCCCTAGAAGATCCTTACTAGGATGATCAAAGACTCAAGGGTATTTCCAAGAGGTTTTTAGCACATGTTAAATTATCTACATCATAACATCATGGAAGATCTATTATATTTATTGCTTTATATCGTAACATATATTTTTTTTTCATAAATTGATCTATTGACAACAGAAAAGATACATGTATTTTGATGTCTAACAACACCAAGAATTTGATTTTTCAAATTTTAGAATAGGTTTGACTTAAACTCTTGGTATCCAATAAGGATTTAACATATATCTTCTTCTATACCTAGAAAATGCATACAAGCATAATCATTTTTAGAGTTATATATGAATCTTTATAAAACTATATATATTTTTGGTGTTGGAGAAAACTTTTGAAATTTGGAAGCACGACTTGGGAGATTAATACAATCATAATTATCATGATGGTTTGAATCATGGCAATTTTTTCGAAGTTGTAGTTGTCAATCATTTTTACTCTCTTACTTAATGAGAATGTCATTATGTAACTTAGTCAACTGTATGGTTTTTCTCTGAAGCACATTTTGTTAAGTTTTATTGATTAAATTCCATGGCATAAACTATACTATAAAGAAAGAACAATACTTTATCACCTAAATGATTAGAATGTTATCATGCTAACATGTTGCACAAAATCTATATATACGCTTTATTTATATGTTGAGATATCTGGGTGGCCATATCTTACTCCTTTTGTTAGGTTTTATAGAATAAATCCCATGGCATAAACTATATTATAAATAAAGAACAATAATTTATCACCTAAAGGATTAGAATGTTATCATGCTAACATGTTGCACAAAATCTATATATACGCTTTATTTATATGTTGAGATATCTAGGTGACCATATCTTACTCCTTAGAAGACCTATGACACAGCTCTACCTCCGTTGCACTACACTACGTGATGTGTGAACCTATGACACAACACTAGTCGAAGGTGTAATTAAAAGTACCAACTAATCACCATAGGTCATCTTAAGTATAAAAGAAAATTAGTGGATTACAATGCAACACATTATCTAAAGCTTCTCTAATATCAAAAATTTTTTATATAGTCAAATTGTGTAACTCTATTTTTATTTTTATGCATGAACGTGTAGACTTTTTAAAAAAGAGAGAATAATAAATGAATACTTTGGACAAATAAGTATGCCCATAGTTGATGAATCCCATGTATTACAATTAAATGTAAGAATTTGGGTAAAAGGGAAGATAGACGTGGTGACTCGATAGTTGTGGGTAGACATCAGGACTATGCAAGTATCATATTTTGTTTAGAGGACATGTTTGACAAAAAAGTCAGTGTTTGTCTAGTGTACGAATATCAACCCAGATGCAGATACTCAACAAAATTTCAGTTTTGATCATGTAGTTTTTTAGCAGGTAAGTCCTGAGTACAAGACACTCACATCTCCATGTGGAGATATACTATGCCACAACGCATTCAGCTCCTTAGGTGATTCCATTCCAACATCCATCATTGATGCTTTCACCTCTGAGATAGAGCACATCCTAAGATTAGCAGATTAGTCTTGAGGACATTCCAGCATCGGCTCAATCTTGCCTCATTGCACCACCCCTGGATCCAGTGATCACCAACCACCACCTTCGATCATCAGATCATTCCTCAGCATGAGGCTCCAACTCTCCCTGCAAAGAAAGAAAAGCTAGATAAAGCGGACACCCCCATCATATCAAGGATGTGGAAACCAAACGTAGGAGAAATAAATTTTTAAAGATTAATTACAGATGAGGCTCTCACCCTACTTACAAAGAAAGCAAAACTTAATAAGGAGGAAATTCCCATCATAGCAAGGATTGTGGAGACCTATGAATTACTCCCAGACAAGTATGCAAACATTGCATTAGATAAGCGGATTAAAAGTGAGTAGTTTTTTGCAAGCAAGGACAAAAAGCGCTAGATGGATGATTGCATCAATGTGGATGTCAAAAGGGATGCATGTATTCGTGACATAAAATTTCTTCTAAAATAAAAAGATAAAGCCTTTATCAATCCAACATAGAGATGGATGTGATTAAGAAAATTTCTTGGCACTCTTTACATCAACTTAAAGGGCATGGGCACACAAGTGGGATAAGGTAGCAGAGGGGGGGGAGATGAGCTCATCAATGTTGCCATGAAGAGATATGTGATTTATGCTACAAAGCGGAGTAAGAAGAGCACAGATTTTAGGTCATTATACTTGAATATTCCTCTATATAAGGACAAGTATTTACAAAATAAAACATGAGAAATTTTGGAAACGTTATGATATTTGGTTGAGGGACATGAAGCCCCATGAACTCAACATTAGAAGCTAGACTTTTACAAATACCCAAAAGTGATGGCTTAATATTGAGCATGATCGATTATATCTACTATTGCCTAGACAAGAGATTACACTATGAAGAATTATATATTTATTTGAAGAATGAGAGTAAGTGCTACATGCTTACCTTGAAACATGGCTCATCTTACAATTACAATTATGAGAAAGAATACATGGATGAGAATAATCTTGAAGACTTAGACAAAGTCTAAGAGAAAGGTGAGCAAGGTGAATATGGGGTTGAGGATAAAGCGAATGTCATTGACAAAGGAGGAGACAAATGGTGAGGATGATGATGACTTTGAGAATAGGGGATGAAGATGAGATGCCAATGATTCTAAGGATGAGAACCTTCGAGGATGGCATCAAACTTATTATCCTATTAATTATGAAGAGGAAGGTAGAGACAATGAACATGTAGAGTAGGTATACTACTTTTTGCTTTCTCACTTCTAGTGTGATCCATTTTCTAGTTTCATGAAATTTATTTTTCAACCTATGAATACAAATGCTTTGTCCATTAAAGCAAGAAGACTAACTAGCAAAAGGTAGACAAAGAAGATGTTGCATCTTAAAGCAATGTAGAAGAAAAGGTGGCATAGTTAAAAGTTCTCAAGCATTATACCAAACTAGAGGACATTAAACCAAAACAAAAAAGTAGAGGACATTGAGCTTTAAAATAAAAGTATCTAGTTTTTGTCCACAATAAATGTAATCACAAAGCATTAAAGCACACTAATATAAAGGAGGTGAACAACTTGCATCTTTCGGTAACCACCTCAAGTGAACGACATGCTACACATTTATACATCAATAGAGCATGAAAAGGTATAATGCAATGATGGGTGATGCAAATAAACATTTGGGTTCATGAGTAGAGAATACACCTACCTTCTCTTCTCACTAGCTTTAGTTGGTTATGTTGCTCACGTGGTTATATTTCTACTTCAAGGGACTCATATTCTTGTGATGGCTATATTGAAGACACCAAGTTGATAATAATTTACGAGAAAATCGTGGTTAAAGTTTAAAATTGAAATTGACTTTAGAAAACATCCACCCCTTACACGTTATCTTGTCTCCTGTGATAATGTATTGCACATATCAAAAGAATATTTTCACTTTTGAATTGTAACCATCATTCTCCCATACCATATTAGGTATATGAGTGGATTCAAGTTGATGTATTGGACATAGCCATCACAAGCATATGAGTCCCTTGAAGGAGAAGCATAGTGACATGAGCAACATGAACCAACCAAAGCTAGGAAGGAAAGAAGGTAGGTGTAGTCTTTAGTTGTAAAATCAAATCTTTATTTGTGGTCCATCATTGAATCATACAACTAAAATGACTTTTAAGGATAGATTTAATCATCATAGTGCATTTATTTCACAAACAAATTTTGGGTCAATGATGAGAACTCTTTTGATTAGGTGCTTTGCTTGGGTTTAAAGAGATCTATCTATTACAGGCTTACACTGTTAAGAGGGCTAGCATTTCTCCCACATAGTAGCTTGCTCCTTTGTTGGAGAGTATCAAGAGGGAACTCATTTTTTAGAGTTGAAATAGAGTTCAACCATGCTACACCTTCTAGAATGGTAGTCATTAACAAGCATTTATGGCCACCATTGCTACCTGGTTTGTTTTCATTGTTGGTGTCACTCTAGAATTTCATTGTATAGCTCAAGAGTCCTACTAGAAACTTTATTTGAAGTAGTTTTTTTGTTCCATACGAACCAGACTTCAACCAAGCTAGACATTGTAGATTGGTAGTCATTATCCAGGTGTTAATGGCTACTAGTTTGTTTGCTGGTTGGTGTCACTTTGGAATTTCTTTATATAGCTCAAGAGTCCTAGTATAAACTTTATTTGAAGTAGGTTGAATGGGTCCATACGCACCAGGCTTCAACTAAACTAGACCTTACAAAGTGGTAGTCATTAATCAGGTGTTAATGGATAGCAATTGCTACCTTGTTTGTTTTCTTTCTTGGTGTTACTCTGGGAATTGCATTATATAGTTCAAGAGTCCCAGAAGAAACCTTCTTTTAAATTTTGTTCAATAAGCCCATACATACTAAAGTTAGAGTGGCTTGGGCAACTTTGATTCTTTCAATCTAAGAGGGAGATTATATGAGTAGGAAACTATATAATTGTTATAAACAATATGAGGTGCATTGCACATGGCACCTTATTGAGTGAGGACCATAATGTAAGGTGTCATTGAAATAGAATTTTATGGGGGATGAAAGCTCTTGATCCGAAAGTAGCATTAATGTCAAATGCAATATATTGGTTTATGTGCATGGCCTAAATTTGCAATGGCCAAAAAGTAGAGTTAAAGCTCTTGATCCAAAAGTAGAGTTAAAAGTATAGTAATGACAAAGGAAATACATTGGTGCATGTGCATGGCTGAATTTGTAATGGAAAAATTTTATTGTAAAGAGGGAATTTCTACGTAAGAACTAAGAAAAATTCATTAAAAAAAAAGTTATGCAAGTATTTCATAATTCATTCATGATAGGTATACTAATATGTAGATAGAACTTACTTGCTTTCTCTCTTTATTAGGATACCTTTTGGTACTAATTAGTAATAATTAGATAGAATTCAATTGCTTTGCCTTTTCATAGGTACATCTTTTGATACTAACAACTAAATAGAATACAGAGGCTTTGTCTCTACATTGGCATATTTAAGTTAAAAGTAGCAATCTCTAGAGAGGCTTTGTCTCTACGTTAGGATATTTAAGTTAAAAGTAGAAGTCAAAATTAAGAGGACGTTGACTGTCATAATACAATAAATCAAACACACATTTAATGATCTCAAACAAGACATGACAATATAAGTAATCTTCTAACAACAATAATGTAAGTAATCTTTTGATGACACTTGCATCAAGAAGGAAGCAATTTAAAGTGACATAATCAAACTCAACCTAATTATATTTTCAATGAAATTTATTATGCACTCTAAGTAATCTTCTACAATAACTCAAGTAACCTTCTGATGACACTCACATCAAGAATGAAGCAATGTAAAGTGACATAACTAGGTTGATATTTTGACATAGTATCATTAGGTTGGTAATTCGGAAATGAAATCCAATAGTAGATTATCCATTGTCTTATAAGTGATAATACATCTCTCTCATCTTACATTCAAGGTTTCTTCTTACTTCTCTTCGCCCCTTTCAAAATCTCCTTCCCATCGTCGAAGCTCATTATCTCAAATTGTCATTTTCATACTCCAAAATCTTCATCGTATCCATGGAAATCTATGGATTTAAGTCCATAGTAGAGAGAAAAATAATAAAGAACTATAGTACATTATAGAGATCAAATGAAATCATACAAAAAGAAGGAAAATGAAAGCATGGCAAAAAGAAGACATTGCAAAGAAAGTATGTGAAAGCATGCAAAAAGAAGATGCATGAAGAACCATTCATGAAAGTCATAGAGAGTTGAAAGATCAAACGAGAGAATTCTAAAAGGACATAGTGAAGAACCACTTGAGTTTAATAAGCAAAAGAGAGACATTGGCAACTAAGGAAAAGGTGAGGCAAGAATTTTACCATTTTAAAGTAAAGAGAATGGAGTTCTAGAGTTCACATGTGTTTTAGATCACTCATTATAGAAAATATCCTCTTGATAAAGTGAAAGACATAAGAAAAAGACAAAGAAAATACAAGGAAACATCTCAAACTAGCCTAGAAGAAATTTGTATTTGCACAAAGTAGATAATGATGAGCATGTGAAGTTGGTTGAACGGCAAATGGATTTTGATGTCGCATGAGTCACATGAGAAAAGTACAAATTAAATTACCAAGCAGATTTACTTTCTTATGTGGGGTGATCCATATAAAGAAAAAAAGTAAATTATAAAGAAACATCTAAGACTACTTAAGAAATTTGTATTTGTGCAAAGTAGATAATGGTGAGCATGTCAAGGTGGTTGAAAGGAAAATGGATTTTGATGTGGGGTGAATCAGTATGGGAGCATTGTAAATGAGATTAGTGAATGAAAGTGAAGTTCGTATTTGCAATGAAATGTTAAGAATCATCCAAGTATGCTTTGAAAACACCCCCAATAAAAAACATCTTAAGATATTACTTGTAGTGATATTGTAGCAATAAGATGCTAAAGCGTGCAAAAGTAGGAAAAGGTGCTTTTTCAACTCCTTAAAAAGTCCATTTATTTCTTTGACATATTGCTAATAACATCAAGTCTTTTATAATGATATACTTCTATAGCTTTGTCACTCATATTTTTTCCAAAATACAATTTAATTTAATGCATCATGAATGCCAACATATGCTTCACTCAACAAAACTGAATAATATCTTATGTGGAGGTTGACAAGTTTCTAAGGAACATAAATGCAAACAATAAGCTATGCTTATGCTATGCATAGTAGAGAAAATTTCTTTCACTATGCAAAGAAGGAAGACATTTCAAAAAAATTGGACTAAAAAAGGGCCCTGTAAGGGAGCCCTTGGGTTGGTGACATGGAAGAATAAGGTGAATAAAATAAGGTGAATAAAACCCAATAGAATATTGGCTGGTGGAGGGAATAGAATATTGGAAGTGGCCTGACTTCTCTATTTCTTTATTCAATGGCCCAAACAATGAGGTGGAGCACCCACTTGCTGCCACGTTTTTTTAACTATAACCAAACTCAGAAACCTAGTTTCTCAACCAAACTTGAACCATTTGACCTGAACCCAAATCCTCCCATCCAACTACCACACTCCTTTCATTCTCTCTCATTCCCTTGCTTCCCCCTCATTTCTGAGCACCATTTTGAATTTTTCTTTGCTCTAGCCCTCTTTTCAAATTTCTTGCTGGCTCTTGACTGGGAAGCTTCTTTCTCTATTCTCCCTCTCATTGGATGGACTCTCATGCTAAAATCTCGTCACTTCTCTTTTCTACCTGCATTTCCCTCCCATTTCAATCTCATTCTTTCAAAACGTTCAAGATTTGTGAATAAGATTCAACCTACCTTCTTCTTTCTCTATTTTGGGCGCTTCTCCTTCAAATCTTGCCACTTTCTCTCTCATCTGAGATTCTCCCACAATCTGAAATCATTTCATTCAGGAAGGTAAGGCAATCAATGTTCTGAGCGAGCCATGAATGATGCAAGGTGTTTGGAGCTTAGAAGGAGCTACTGGACGAGATTCTTTGTGAAAGGATCAAAGAAGATTGACTTTCAGGCATTGTAGTTGCTTATGCATGAGAATCAATCTTTCTTTTGCCCATCTATCAATACTAGTTACTTTCCCTGCTGCAATCTCTAAGGGTGCATGATTTCGAACCATTTGTGAAGGTTTGGGGTCCATCCAGATAGCTTGTATGGAGGTTCAGGTGAGATAATCTTTGGAACAATGCAACACAGTGGCGAGATTTGTTTGTTAATGATGTAACTTTGAAGAGACAAATAGTTCGTAGTTCATATTGTGTAGTTGTGTTATTTTGTTTTATTTCATGATTTGAAAACATTGAAAAATTTATTTGTTTTGTAAGAAATTCCATGAGAAATGAGTCTTTTTCACTCTTACTATCAATGGTTTTCTACAGAATGTCGCTTGAAATAGATTTCGAGATGTTTGGGAGCATATCATTTGTTTTCAAGCAAGAACCATCAACTTCATCAATCTTGGAACACATTTGGGACCACTGGGAGGGACAAGTTTGATCACATTTTTCTTTCAAAGAACCTTGCTTCAAGAATCAGGTACTATCATTCATGTAGTTCAGAATGTTTTTAGTTTTCAACTCAACTCAGGGTCTATTAGAGCAACTTGCATGGAGATTCAAGTGAGAACACCTTTAGAACAATGCAAGACAATGAAAATAATGAGATTTTATGATGCAACTTTGAAGAAGCAGTTAATTTGTAGTTTGTTTTGGTAATTTTGTTGTTTTCTTTTAATACATAATTTAAAGAGGAAGAAAGATTTTTTTGTTTTAAAAGATACACTCTTACTATTGAGGTTTTTTACAAAAATGGTTTGAAATAGATTTGGAGTTGTTTGGAAGCATATAATTAGTATTGGAGAAAAATCCATCAATATCAGCATCCTAGATTACAAGAGGGACCATTGAGGAGGACAAGTTTGATCATGTTTTTTCTTTAAATATCCCTATGAGGTATTGTTCATTCACATAGTTTAACAATGTTTAATGATAAGTAAATGTTTTTTTGAATTTGTAGATCTCAATCCTTAGATTTCGCATGCAATTGGGGTTTTCATTTTTGCTTGGTTTGATACTTTTCTGAAACATGTCATGTTTGTATATTATTTGTTGATGTCAATGTTATATTATATTAGGTGGAAAGTGCATGAAATCATGCAAGCCGCTTGGAATTAAAAAAAGGTGGATATCCATTTTCAAATAGATGCAGAGAATGCACCACTTTTAAAGAGGAATGAATCCTTCTTAGCAAGTGAAAGTGATTTAGTTGCTCTTCGAAATCAAGGAAAAGCACATATGGATTTGTGGTTAGAAGGGAAAATATATCCAGTAGATCCACAAAGTTGTTAGACTCCTCAATTCCATGGATTGACCAGCTTAATAAAGTTCCTATGTAAGGGTGAGAATGGTTTGTTAGGATATTATCGAAGGTTGATTGGTCATGGAGCAAGTAGCCTTCACAGCCAATATCAATCTTTGCTTAATGAAAGAGACAAAAGGATCACAAGGTTGGAGGCTTGGAATCAACATTTGGTATCATCTATGCAAGCTACAAGTGTTCAAATGTCTACATATGATGGCATAGAGAAGAAAAATTAGGAATTATAGGTAAAGGTTCAAACATTAGATGCTCAATTGGGAGAGAGCACTATAAGTGCAATTCACTTACAGATGCAAAACATAGCTCTAAAGGATGAGATCAAGAAGTTCGAAAAAAACATTATCATTCATGAAGGATACTCCAATGGGTCCAAGACTATGTAAGAGGAAATTGCATCCAATGGATGAAATATCCAAGAAAAGTGGTCACTGGAAGTGTCGAGTGAGAGCTTGTAGGAGTGTTTTAAAACTCATGTTTATCCTTGATGAACACTATGGTGCTATGGGTGAAGTGTTTACAAAAAAAATGTTGGAGTTTGTTATACAACATCCAAAATTCAAAAGTCTAAAATCAGAGATAACATCTAAGACAATGAACAAAGTTGTGGAGCATTTCAATGCAACTAGTGCATAGGGAGTTTGAGATACTGCAGGGATAAGTACAAGGGCATATCAGCTCATATTTAAGAGGTTAAAAACAACATGTCTTTCTATGGGAGCAAAAGTTAAAGGCCCGTTTCCACTGATGTTGATAAGGCCAGGCATGCACTCAATTTGGGCATACTTGATTTAGTCAGTGAGCCCCAGCATGTATGTAGTACACTAACTTTGAAAACAAAGGCTGGAGAGACTAAAGAATTGGAATTGACAGTCAACAATAACTTTGTGATGGATGTTCAAAGAGTTCTGCAAGCCATGGGGAATTTTTATGATATCCCTATGGAGGAATGTAATGGTACTCTAAAGATTATACTAAAGCTTGATTAAAGTGAGGTGGTCAAAGGTCAAAAATTAGAAAGAGTTAGTTTGACAATGATGAATAGAATAATGGACCTTGAAGTTGAGCTTGATGATGCAAGACAGCTCAATGTGCAATTAAAATAGGAGATTTGGTGGTTGGTTGCCTTTGAGGTATGATGGAAATTTGAATTTTAATGCAACAATGCAAAAAGACAATATTTTGAAATAATGAGTTCTTTTTTGTAGGTGCTGAAAGAGTCACATTCAATTTTGAACTGGTTTTTTGACCAAACCGATATCCCAAGTGTGATCAAAGGTCATAATAATGGTGAGATACTTGAAGTTGAGGGCTATGGATCCTACCATATACGATGGCATCTAGCTGCTGACCTCAAGACTATTAAATGTATGTTTAATGTGGCACATGGAGCATATACAAGCCATCTTGGTCCACTGATGCAAATGAGAGTACCTGCAAAGGGTGGTAAAAAGAATCAAAAGCAATGGGCCTCTGAACTTGCAGAGATAGATCAAACTAAGGCACCAGGTAGGGATGCTCTAGGGAAAGATCCATCATGGAGCCCAATTCTTAAAATTCCTCTTGAGCGAGTACACATTTGTGCGCTTCATGCAATTGTGAGAATAATTGAAAAGTTGGTGCATCTGTACATCATTGATGCATATAACTTGAAGCCCCAACAAGAGAGTGAGAGGATGATTGCAAGAATTGAAAAGGTTCTTTTAGATATGGGACTACACTCTGGGCGAGTAAAGATTACAAAAGATGAGAAAAGATCTAGAAAAACAGGCAACGTTCCTTGTAAGCCAAGCTTTGGTGGTATCAAGGCTTTAAAATTCCTTTCTGCAAAGAAGAAGAATGACAAGCTCAAATATGCTAATGAGGTTGATGGATGGAGAAAGTTACACAATGCCTGTTGTGAACGAGGGGGAAAGGGACAAAAAGACTAGAAAAGTGCAAGTGTAGTTATCTCTTGATAGCTTGGTACCTTTACTACAAAAGAAAATATTCAAAGAAGATGATGCACAGTGTTTCATCAATGTTGTGAATGACTTCAACCGAAATATGGAGATAGCTTGGGGAAAGAATCATTTCACACAATACATGGTAATCTCTAACTTGGACATTGAAATGTGCATATTGAATGGTCCTATATTTACTGATTTGTTTTTCTATTTGGCAGCACATTTTATATGCTCATGCACCATACATGGCATGGAATTATGGAAGCATCAGAGTGTGGTCCACTCAGGGCATGGAAAGATCGCATTGGCAAGCATGTTGTGCATATAATAGGGTGACCCAACATGGGGGTGGTAGAACTAAGTCAAGCCCAATGGTTCAATTGGTTCAATGGTAGTACAAGCATATCGAAATAGGAGCAGCTACAACACTAGCATTCAAAGAGTCCTTGGTGTCCCATGCAGTGCAAGATGTTAACGTAGAACATCGAAGAAGAATATATAACTCATCGAAGGCAAGACAGAATCATGCAAGGTGGCATGCAACCCATCATAGACAAGGGCACATATCGGTGGAGACAGATGAAAATGATGGCATAGAGTCTTCCAATGTGGATGCCCATGCATGAGTTTCAAAATTTCTTTGTAATTTTAGTTATGTGATTTGCAGTAAAGCCAATGTATGAGTTGCAGTATAAATGAGAAAATTTGTGTTATTGGATGTTAATTATAAGTATTTAGCTCAAGGTTGCACTAATTTTACTTTTTTAAGGTTTTTATTGAAACAAGTACTTTTAAAACTTAGGGTTTTGGGCCCTATATAAGAGAATGCGCCCTTATTTTCATTTCATTGTATAAAGAGCTCTCCAATCCAACACCACTTCCCACTTGTCCCTGACATTTCCACCCTATCTCTCGCACCCTCACCCTTTCTCTCGCACACTCTCTCCATCCCCCATGGCCAGGCCCAAGATCAAGGCACCACAAAGATTGGCATAGCCAGACCCACCTCCAAAACTCAGAGATGAAGAGTGACAGCCTCCCCCCCTCTCCCCCCGATGATCCTCGTCGAAGGGAGAAACTGCCAATCTGAAAGCCAGACAGGGAGCAAGAGGGACAGAGGAAGGCACAAGAGGAGGGACAGAGGAAGGCACAAGAAGATCATTTGATAGAGACGGATGACTTAGAGAGCATAGAGGAGGAGCATGTGGAAGAGGAACAACGAAGGACAGAGTAGAGGACCAAGGCAAGAACAGACAATCAGGGTCCACGCCAATGGGGGAGAGGTGCTAGAGCTCCAAGTGCAGGTCAAAGAGGCCCTCAACATCTAGGAAGAGGCCCTCCACATCAAGGGCAAAGAGGCCCTCCTCTAGTGAGGCAGTATAGATTCAAGCCAGGGACAGTGGCACTTTGGGAGATCAGAAAGTTTCAGAAGTCCATTGATCTACTCATCCTGATGGCTAGCTTCGCAAGGGTGGTACGCGAGGTCATGCAAGACCTCAACCTTCTCCCAACGTCTTGATTTTACAGGCGCGGAGTTGTGGAGTCTCCCTGGCATATTTCTAGAGACACCTTGCTTGCCCTGCAGCATGCAGATGAGACCGTAGACCTCATGGATGACACCCAACTGGTTGCCATCCATAGGAAAAGGGTCACGATGACCACTGTAGACATGTAATTTATCGTATGTCTTAGGAAGCCCAAGGGCACTTAGGGATTTTGTATGCTCCACCTTGTACTCTACCTACGAGCATCTACTTTGTACTCTACCTATGGGCATCAATATAATAAAATGTCTTTTTTAGAATTGTCTTTGTACGTGCAATCTCAAATTTATTTTTAGTGTATTTGCAATCTATTAATTTCTCACATGCACCCTCAATTTACTCACGAAAGACTTTTTGATGATGTATACAAAAGCAACATGAAATAATAAACATCAAATCACAATAGAACATGCAAAAGGAAATAATACTCAATTTTACTTAACATAGAAAAGGAAACAATGTTCTGTAACGGGAAGAGAAAATAATTTGAAAATGGTATTCTTTATTTACATTGAGTAGTATCACAAAGATCATCAAAGCTTGAATGCATAAGCTATTCTAGTCTATGCTTCTTCCTACTTGGCTTAGATCCCTTTTTTGCTTACTGAAGCAGAGAGGGCTGCACAATTTCATTCTCTATAGCCTGAGAGTCTGTAATGCCAGCTAGCCCTGCAATAGCTATAATACTATGTAGCAGATCGGATCGTGTGTCCGAGAACAAAAATAAAGCTACACTATGCCTAACCAGAACAACACAATCAGTACTAGGATGGATGGGCCTCATCTTCACCATCTGACTGAGGATCTTGAACTTCATGATGTCCATCTTTCCATATGGTGATAATTGTCGATGGAACACCAAAATGTGTTAAGCCACTCTATTGATGTAGTGGCCGATCGACGTCATCCCCCCACCAGAAGACCCTTCGGTTCCACCCCTACATCCGGTATACTCATCAACCCATAAGATATCCTGCAACCAACATATTACATCAAAACCCAAAGATTATATAAATTAATAAAATATCATTTTTCAAGAATGCAAAAACTAGGCTTTGGTCGCATGATGTTAGATTTTGGGCTTGCAGGGTTTTTTTTGGCATAAAATTGATGGGCATGGTTGCTAGGGTCCCAATGGCCTCCCAAATCAGATTTCTTAAAGATATGATTTTTCATCTGTGAAAAAACCATAACCCTAATTGTTTACACAAATGGAGTCGGAGGGGCAAGTGGCAGGGGCATGTGTCAGGGGCAAGTGGCAGGGCAAGTGGCAGGGTCAAGTGGCAGGGCAAGTGATAGTGGCAGGATGTCCTAGGTTTAAAATCATAACATTTGGTTGGGTTTTGTACCCTAAACCCTCAACCTTATTTTTTATTTCCTAAATCAAATTTGGGAGGCCACTGACACCCTAGCAACCATGTGCATCAATTTCAAGCCAAAAACCCCCTTGAAAACCCTAAATTCGACATCATGCGACCAGAACCTCCCAAATTTGATTTTTTTAAAATATTTTTTTCCTAAATTACAAAACCATAACCCTTACTATTTTTGAAAATGGAGTGGCAGGGGCAAGTGGCAGTGGCAGGATGTGTTGGGTTGTCTTGGGTTTAAAATCATAACATTTGTTTGGGTTTTCTACTCTAAAACCTAAACCCTATTTTTTATTCCCTACCAGTTGAAGAAAAAGCAATGATTTTTGTTGCTAAACCTAGAATTATACTGATGATTTTGAATCACATGATGAAGCTACCAAAGCTACATACCTTTTTTGCCTCATTACGGAGTGCATCAGCTACAGTGTCCAACTGGACTTCCTTTTGTGGTTGGTCTTGAACTTCATGTTGGCTTGAGGTGCCAGCTTCTTCATCTCTCTCCCTGAAAAATTCCCTCTGCAAATTCATGAACTGCTCATTGGACATGTCGTACTCTGGTGCGACATCCTCGATTGCCTTCTGTGTTAGTTGGATTGCCTCCAGATCGGTGAGGCTCGAGCATCAAAGCGTGCAATCTCATCGACTGTTGGATTGACTGGAGCATCAAAATCAATGGCATCATCAAAAGTGTCATTCGAGAACTGACATAGCACCTCATCCTCTCGGAGACCTCGGTTTCTTCCATCACTTCCAATAGGGTAAGGTATTCCTCACCCTCAATCCTGATTGGATCAACCGAAGCAAGGTATGGCTTGGTTGCTACCTCATCTGGATTAAAGGTAGAGAATGGATATGCACGAGTTGAATATGAAGATAAGATGACCTTGCTTTCAACTTGCTCTTCAGCTAGGCTAATAGTATGCTCCTCACGCTCCAGGTCTAGGTTTAGGTCATCTCCTCCACCACTTGTTGATGGACCTGCTCCACCACTTGTGGATGCAGGATCCTCGAGCTGCTCGCCAACATCCTCATCAAACTTACTAGTTGCAAGGAGAATGGTAAGGGCTGCATCTCTCTCGATCAAATGAATTGGGGAAGATGAATCATCCCTGATGGGAATAGTGTACTCACGGAGAGAGATAGGGACATTAACCATGGCCCTACCTAGTGTCTTCTTGAAGTTAGCACTCTGTTAAAAGAGCTCAAAATATCCAATGAAACCCATTAGTGAGGGGAGTTAGCAATCGCAACAGATTGCCCATAAGTCTATCAAAAAATTGAAGAGAGGGATTATCAACAGATAGGAGAGCTCTCAAGTGTGACTCAAGATGGAATGCCTTGCAGAAGATAGGATAAACATGATCTACAGAGGCATGGGAATCAGTGGATGAAATCCACTGGTCAAAAGCCTCTCTAGGGGAAGCCATGAGTGTAGGAGGATGCTTGGGAAGATGAAAGAGGAGGCTATGGAATGCAAGGTTACTCAAGAGTGAGAAATCAAAAATGTGAAAATGACCTTAGAAGTGTACTTTATAAATAGGCATTGCCCTTAAAAATGCTCTTAATTACAATATTTTTATATTTATGATTTTTTCTTTGGAAATTCTCTCTCACTCTCTCTCTGTCTATCTCTCTCTTTGTCTCTCCCTCTCTCTCTCATTGCGCTTTGCTCTCTCTCTCTCTCTCTCTCTCTCTCTCTCTCTCTCTCTCTCTCTCTCTCATAAACCCACAAGGTCTTCTGAGGATGTTAATATATCTTTCTTTCTTTCCCTTCCTTTGTGTCCCTCATTGCTCTCTCTCTCTCTCTCTCTCTCTCTCACCCGATGATCATCTTGTTGCCATGTTGCCCTTAGCTATCTATATCATGGACATTGATTTTACATATATAGTTTTTATATTTTGTTACGACTCCACCCTTTGGATCAGTTGTATCTGGGTTTTTTTTCAATCTCATAGTCTCTCAAAGACCTTAATTAACTTTCTTATTTTTCTTTCTCAACTTAGAGGTGCAAATGAATAAATGCAATCTTAACTCTCTCTCTCTCTCTCTCTCTCTCTCTCTCTCTTCCCATTCTCTACCTCTCTCTCTCTATCCCACTCTCCATCTCCCTCTTTCTATCCCCGTCTCCATTGTCATGGACATTGATTTTACATATAGACTTTTTGTATTTTGTTAGTGGACCCACCCTTTGGATCAGTCGTATTTGGGTTTTTTTTCAATCTCATAGTCTCTCAAAGACCTTAATTAATTTTTGTATTTTTCTCTTTCTCAACTACAGGTGCAAATGAATCTTAACTCTCTATGTCTCCCTTTGTGTCCCTGACTGCTCTCTCTCTCTCTCTCTCTCTCTCTCTCTCTCTCTATCTATCTATCTATATATATATATTCATACATCTAACTCTGTCTCATGGCAAGGTGCATTATTTGTGTCGCTTATTGTACTCTCAACTCCCCCCCCCCCTCTCTCTCTCTCTCTCTCTCTCTCTCTCTTGCCTGCTCTAATTGCTATCGATCTCTCTCACACACTCTCTCTCTTGCACAATACAGATATACAAATACCCACACAAATTTAAAATTATAAATATTTATCACTTTATCATTCATAGACCATAGAGAGCCATCAATCTAGAGGTGTAGACTTAATAAAAAAAATATTAATAATAAATGAAACAACGCTTTGTATTATATATGATTTCTATTCATACATGTAACAATGCCTCATTGCCAAGTGCATTGTTGAAGCACTAAGGATTCAAGAAACTGGATATCATATGAAATACCTGCCATCACGTCTGTACTATCTCTAGAGTATGGGGGGGCAACAATTCTTACAAAGGATACTTGTCTCATCCCTATATCTAACTTTGTGATTATCAAGTCTAAAATAATAGTCTTGGGGAGGGCTTGCTATTGCCAACTGCAATTCTTCCCTGGTAAATCGCATGGTCCACTCCTTTTCCAATTCCAACATTAGATCAGGATGTCCTTGCCAATAAATTAATACCTCAACAATAGGACTGTGAGTCCCATCACGCAAATCATCATCCATTGCTTCCCATTGAAGGTTCTTCCATCTAAACCTTCTATATGTGAAAGTCATGCGGAGATTTTGCCTTCCAATGAAATACCTACAAAATTTGGGATCTGTCGATACATAGTATCCTGATCATTTTTTATACAAACAAGAATTGTAAGATTTGCTCTTCGAAATGTCACATCTGAAGTGTTCAATCGACATTGTAGTAAATCTTTAGCATGACATGTTCTTGTTGTCCATCCATTGTCAAATAGCTCAAATAGCCAGTTCATTTCTAAGCTCTTGCAAGTGTAAGTAATCTTTGTTTTCCTTAATTTCCTACAACTTGTAAAGAAATCAACAAAGCATGGAAATGGAAGAAACTAGCTCAATCTAGCATTTCTTCCACTAGCAGTTGGCTTCATAGCATTTCTCACATTATTAAACATTCTATTTCTATATGATTCACTTATCTCCATGCTTGGAAGCAGCCATTTTGGACTATCAAAAGAGGGCAAGGGAAGAGATTCTAATCTACCATACTATCCTTCTTCATCTGGCACAATGAACATTGAGTCACGAATAGAAGAAGATCCCGTCCTTTTTTAATTCTGATGGTGTGCAACCTTCATACTGAAGACTCCCGATCTCAACATGGAGGACATGCAAGACCCCAGTTACGCATGCTGTAGGCTCCCACTCTTTGTAAGTAGATGGATATAAGTCTATAAAACAAATACAAGGCATAAGACAATAGTGTCAACGTCCCCAAATAAATGCAAATACTCTAAAAAGCAAATGAAGTACTAGTACACTTTGAAAAACTTACAATTGGGCCTACGATATGGAAGTCTTGCATTTGGATGCACATATATGTTTGCATGGGTAAAGACATGTTGAATATATACCTATGTCACTACATTACTACTAGGAGAAATTTCAAAATCTAAGATCCTTCCCTTCCAATGTTTGGAGATGTCCATTGCATCCTTCCGACCCACTTTGTAGCACCCACGATTAGTGGATTGCATTGTGATCCAAGAATATTTCCTATAGAGCTGAGGAATCCATTCCCCATGCTCATCCTTAACATTCTTCAATACAATAGACTATAAACTACTTCTATATCTATCATTTTCTACTTCCATAGTTTTTGCCCCTGTACCATATGATTAAAATTAGCTCTTTCTACTTCCAAAGACTCTCCAAATTTATGTCTTCTATTCTCTCTTTCTCTATCCCTCTCTTTCTCTTTCTTTGCAAGTCTCTCTCTCTCTCTCTCTCTCTCTCTCTCTCTCTCTCTCTCCCCCCCCTCCTTCCCTCTCTCCTTTAACTAAACCTCTCACAAAAACAAACTAAATATTATTACAAAAAACATAGTATACTTCTCTCTCTTTGTCTGTCTTCCAAGGTACCCCTCACACAAACAAACATTAAATTTTTTTGAAATACTTAGTTTACGATATGCTCTCTTCCTGCTCTATTTCTCCATAAACAAAGAAAACATTATCAATGTCATATCACACTCTCTCTCCCTCCTAAAACACTTTGATTAGGATCTCTTTTTCTTCCTTCTTTTTCAAATCCTTATAAAACCTAGCAGTTTGAAATACAATCTCTGTCTCTCTCCCTCAATCATCCCCTCAACAGAAGAAAACATAGCAGTTTGAAATATAATCTCTCTCTCTCTCTCTCTTTTCCCTTCCTCTATCTACCCCTCCTATACTAGCAAATAAAAAAGTGACTATTTTCTATCTCTCTCCCTCACTCATCCCCTCAAACAGATAAAAAAACATAGTAGTTTCAAATATAATCTCTCTTTCTCTCTCTCTCTCTCTCTCTCTCTATATATATATATATATATATATATCTTTCCTATACTAATGAAGAAAAAAATGACTATTTTATGTCTCTCTCTCCCTGACTCATCCCCTCAAATAGAAAACAACATACCAGTTCGAAATAATCTCTCTCTCTCTCTCTCTCTCTCTCTCTCTCTCTCTCTCTCTCTCCCTTCCTCTATCTATCCCTCCTATACCAGTGAAGAAAAAAATGTCAAAAATCATCTTGTAGTTTTACATATCATCTACCTCAATCTCTCCCTCTTTCCTGTCTCTTGTAACAAACATATAAACAAAGTGTGATACAAAAACATATCTCCTTAATACAAACAAAACTTTCAAGGCAAAATCACTTCAGTACCTGGAAAGTATGTGTTCCTCTTCTGCAGTTGACTCTGTATACTCCAAAAAGGTAGAGAAAGAGCCAAAAATTATAGAACACCCACTTTTCTCACTCCTTCCAAGTAGATTTAGGTTGCAACTTCAGGAGGTGACTCTCTATACTCCAAAAAGGTGAGGAAAGAACCGAAAATGAGAGAACACCCGTTTTTCTCTCCTTCCAAGTAGATTTAGGTTGCAACTTTGGTTTCTAAGAGAGAGTGAAATAAATAGAGATTGAATGGAAGAGAAGAGGGAAGAATAGAGCTTGGACATAAGTTTCTTTAAGAGATTTTTGAATGTGGAAGAAAGACTGAGCAAAGAGGAGAGAGAATAACTAAGCAAGAGTGGAAAGAAGATATTTTAAAATTGGTCAGCTGCTAGAAAGTGGCAGGAATGAATGTTTGAAACGTTTTGGAAGAGAGAGAATAGGAGGAGAGCTGGTTAGGAAGTCAAAGTTTGGGCCAAATGGTTGAACCAAATGGAAAACATGAGCATAGTTCTAGCTAGGGGATAGTTTGCCTTGGGAGGAAAATAAGGAGGCCTGACATGGTCAGGGAAGGCTTGCGAAAGATAATTTTTTATTGTGAACCACCAATGACATTTTTTGGGGTATTTTAAAAAAATTTTGAAATTTCTCCTAGATTTGGGGAGCCTTTGTTACAGAGAAGTCCATATGGCATAACCTCCTTCATGGATACCATATTCCCTTATCCAAGCCTCTAATATTTTAGTAATTCTCTAAAGGGCCCCTTTTTTAGTCCAAATTTTTGCAATGGAAGGGAATGATCCAAAAAATGGAAAATTCAAGGGTGGAACAAAAAATCTTAAGTGTGGATGGCCTATAGACTCTCTTGAGCACCATTTCTATTACCAATATTTGTTTCAAAGGAAGAGCAAAACAACTTGAGGGAGAACAAGTATGACCTTTAGACTCTCTTTAGCACCATTTCTATTACCAATGCTATCTTGAGGATGAAGTGGAGCAATAGAGAGATTTATGAACACTGATATCTTACCATGAGAACCTAAAGTGATAGTGGTGTTTAGATGAGTTAAATGTAGAAGAAGTAAAAAGGAGAATGGCTTTTGAAATAGAGACTATCAATTGGGATGCTTTCTAAAAAACTATTTGTGAATTGTGAAGATTTCTTTTGTATTGTGGTGTTTTGGAACACCAAATAACATAATCTTTGGGAGAAAAGGACCAAGCTTTGAGATTTACATGGATTGAATGAGGCATTGAATGAGTAAGGAGATTTAAATATTAAGTGTTATTTGGAACCATTTATTGTTTGGAAGAGGAATCTTAGAGCTCAAAATTTATTAAATGTTCAAGAGAATTGAAAGTTCAATAAAACCTATTGAGCATATGTTATGTAGTGGGCTTTCCAACATTTAAATCATCCATTAGATGGAAACACACTATGGTGTCTTAAACACCCTTATATGCTAGAGAATTTTGCTCTCTGAAAGAACCTAGTAAATAAGGAAAATTGCAAAGTTTATCACCTTGGATGCATGAAATAGTCTCACCATCCCTCTTGAGAATTTATGGTATTGTTTTCACAACTCCTCTTAGAATTTGATATGCAAAAATCCTCTATTTTTGTGAAAATTTTATGCAAATCAATTGTTTGATCTTGATTTTATTTTGGACCTACCTCTTTCTTTTTTTAGGGTGGGGGGAGCCGGGGGGACGAGTCCAAAATTAATGAAAACAATCTTGTTGGGATTGAATAAATAATATGACAATTTGTTTGTGTTCGCCCCTTCTTTCCACAAACTTTCCTTGTCCTTTGAGTCAATGGCTCAATTTCTTCTCCAAACATGGTCTACCATAGGTCCTAGTGGAAATAGTGATTTATACTTTAAACTTCCTCTTGAAGGAGATGGAACCATAACTTACTAAATTTTTACTAGTTTCATTGAGAAGATTTACACAAATTGCCACCATAGAAAATCAAGAATAATACCTTTCTCATAAGAAACAAGAATGCAACACTGTCGCACAAGAAACAAGAATGCAAGACTATCACACAAAATGAAAAGATGCCTTTCTCACAAGAAAAAAGAATGCAAGAATATCACATACGATGAAGTGACAGCTCCACATATGGACCAAACAATCTCTAAGTACTTGATCTAGAAAGTATCATGAAGGCAAGCCTAGATTTGTAAGGCCCCCTTCTTATATATAAAGTCACATAGAAATGTTCAAATCATGCCCTCATTTGAATAAATTAGTTTTAAAAAAAAATTAAAAGTAAATGAATGAATGAATAAATAAATATAAATATAAATATAACTAAATACACACACATGTGCGTACACACTCACACACACATGTGCGTACACACTCACACACACATGTAGAGAGAGAGAGAGAGAGAGATGTGTATGTATGTATATATATGCATATGCACGCAGACACAAATGTGCGAACGTACATGTGTGTGTCTATGTTCATCCTAGCAAACAATATGTCCTACTTCACTATGAGACAAATTTCATTTCCAAAAAAATGTTCAAGTGAACCAGATGCACCTGCGTGCTACTACCCATTTCCAAATCA
Organism: Dipteris shenzhenensis; assembly: GCF_047967505.1. Classification (NCBI taxonomy): domain Eukaryota; kingdom Viridiplantae; phylum Streptophyta; class Polypodiopsida; order Gleicheniales; family Dipteridaceae; genus Dipteris; species Dipteris shenzhenensis. Next base: position 51,099,106 of record NC_141604.1, read on the forward strand.
CAAGTGGGAGCAATCCATTCCTATTCAACTCCTTTTGACAAATTGTTGAATTCACAAATGGGAATCATCCATTATTACTAAGCTCCTTCCCAAAAAGTACAAAGGTAGAAGTCAACTTAATAATCCTTCTCATATTAAGAAATTGTAAAAAATACAAGGGTCTAGCGAATAGGTCTTTCTTGTAATATAATAGCTGGAGATAATCTGTCATAGAGTGATCCTCAGAGTTCCCAATATCCTTTCCTCCAATCCATCAAATCATGCCAAAGAATCAACTATGCAAATCCGATGGAGAGGTATGCCAACTCACCTAGCGCCATCACAACATAATGAAAGCTAAAACAATTCATCAATGCTGTGGAAGCTAGGCTTCAATGCCGACAGGCCATAAAAAGATAGCTCCATTGAAGTGTATTTCAAGGAAGAAGCTTGTGAGATCCATAGTACCTAAAATAAAAATCCATCAATCTCAAATATAAAAAAGTAATTATAAAAGCATTATGCATTAGTGATATATACTTTTTTTATTTACATTCTTTTGGTAAAAAGTCTATGTTGGAGTTAAAAGGATCGACAATTATTAGGGACTCCTCTCATTCTTCATATATCCATAGTAGGCTTTACTCATGATATATAATCATAACTAGTCATCTACCAAGATTTGTCTCACTCATCTAACAGTGAGTAGGGCCAAAAAGTATATGTTGTCTCTACTCAAAAAACAGTAAGTAGGGAATGACTACCATATATATGGAATAAAATGCCATCAGACATCCACAAAAGGATCCTCCATATAAATAAGTTCTAGAATATATATCTGTGTGCTAGTAAATGGAACAACCCGGTTAGAAGTTGCAAAATGCTCTTAAAAGGTATATCGTATATAATTATATTTCTTGTCTATTCTACACACATATACAACCTCCTATCCACCATAAGTTAATGAAGTAAAATAAAATAAAAAAACTTATTGTCCACTTTGTCTTGACATAATTGGGTACTAGTAAGCATTTTTCATTTAACATCCCTATTGGAAAAAAGTTACAACACTTTCAACATATCTTTTTTTATGAATGGCCTCTTTCCTTACTTCAAGAGGAGTAAAAGCACAAATTTTATATAATCTCTACTATATATTTCCCTATAGTATACTACCAACGGTGGGGTCAAGTGCTTTAATGTTACATAATTTCCCCATAAACCACTCAGAACTAGAAAATAATAAATGGTATAAGGACTACAGGCTTATATATGTATGTAGGGTTATGAAACTTGTGGATGCTCTCCATGCTCTTTCCAAAGTGAGAGAGATAAAGAAGCTAGAGATCTTTCCAGTTCACGCTCCTTGTTCAACAACTTAGGTCGAATTGAAGCAAAGGCTCTCATATTGCATAAATCACAGTATTTTGGACTCCGTTTAACATAACATTACCATCCATAAAATAAGCTACTTGGTGGATGTATATGATCACGTGACATTCAGTAAGCCTTTCTCGTTCACATGGACACACTTGCATGGGTGCCGGTGTATAGCTCAATGATATTCATAAGGGAGCTAGTCGACATCATCCTTGCATCTCTGCCTTCGAATATAACCTTATGGAACCTTCCAATATAACACTATGGAACCTTCCAATATAGCAGCATGCAGTAGCGAACGCTCAGCCTTCAATGGAAAAGGACAAGCTATCGTGAATCGTTTGAATTGGGTCGTGGAGAAAAAGGCAAAAAATCCAAGTTGCAAATGCCAAAGCCAGTTGACTGAGTACACATTCCTCCTGACAGTCTTTTGTGCATTTGGTCAGCAACAAATGTAGACAACACTGTGGAAAATAATGGAGAGAGGATTATTGGGGAAGTGCAAGGTGTGAACATGGGCGATACGTCAACTTCTAGTGGAATTGAAGTGGTGGATCATTTCAGGCTATGGCGGCCAACTTTATGGCCCATTGTGGGCTTACCCCCACTTGGTGCCGATTACCTTGCATTTTGGTGGTCAATCCACAAGGTCCCAAGTGTTGTTCTTCATTATGGAGCCATACTCTGACTGCATAGCCTCCATCCACCTATCATCACCTTGTGCCTCTTCAAGACACTTGGATTCTTCAGCACGGATCACCTCTATCATCAAAGCCTAGTTGACCAATTGTTCATGCGCCCTTCTTTGCTCCTCTAATCTCTTGGACCGGTGGTGTTTAGATGGTTCCGCCTCAATGGCTAGAGGTTCTCTGCCATCCAAAAGCTGCTTTACCCACTTCGAGAATGGCCGTTGCCATTGCGGTTTTGTAGGCTCTTCTTCCTCTTCTTTATCTTGAATCCTCCCAAGCACCATTGGGGGAGTTGGGTCTACTGTTGGTGGTTGTACTGAATGGATATCCTGGTCCTGGTTGTTTGGGAAGGAAGCATCCTCCTCCAATTGATGCGGCTGTTCTAAGAAGACCACATCACGACTTACTATTATCTTCTTGGTAATAAGATTATAGAGACGGTACCCCTTTGCCTCTTCACTATAGCCCAAGAAAATACACTTTCGGCTCTTCAGTTCCCATTTGGTCCTGTTAGCATCAGGGACATGCACAAAACAGTCACATCCAAAAACTCTAAAATGTGCAGCTGAAGGTTTCTTACTAGAAAAGGCCTGCAGTGGAGTCATCCTATTCACAGCCTTCGTGTAGCTACGATTCAGAATGTAAACTACCGTGTTACATGCTTCAGTCGAGAAAGTCTTTGGCAAATCTTTCCCTTTCATCATACTCCTGCCCATTTTGCAGATGATGCACATCTTGCGCTCTCCTACTCCATTTTGCTGTGATGTATGTGGCGGGGGTTTCTGCCTCTTGATCCTGTGACTTTTGCAGTAACTTTCGAATTACTTGATGTAAACTCACCACCTCTGTCTGATCTCAACTTCTTCACCTTCCTCCCCGTTTCTTTCTCGACCATTGCATGCCATTCTTTGAACTTACTAATGAATGCACGAAGAAACAAAAGACTCTGAATGCGCATCTCAATTGTATGAATGAATGTTCATATGTACAACGATCATATAGATCGTGGAAACTGGGTTGGCAATCAACCAACTAGATCAGTGCGCATAACCTACCTAACTGTGAGTGACTATAGCAACCAAGCCTACCTATGGATCCTGTAACACCGGGGCGTGATTGACGTAACATCCCCCCCTCAAGCATGACCCGGGAGATCAGGCAGAGGAGGGAGAGATGCCAAGTAGAGAGCGGAGAAGCTCAAAACAGGGATGAGGAAGAGGTTTAGTGAGCACATCAGCAAGCACATCACTAGAGGTTAAATCTTTGAGCGTGCAGTGTGCCATCTTTTACAAGATCCCGGATATAATGAAGCAGTCGAGGCAGCAATAAATTTTGCTTCAGTAGAAGAAAGAGCGACTTCCTTCTGTGATTTGCTGAACCAACTGACAGCCGTGCCATTGATGAGAAATCAGCAACCAGTAATGGAGCGATCGGTAGTCTTATCAGTGCCCCAATTAGCATCGATGTAAGCCTGGAGGCAAAAAAAGGAGGGATCCTGACGTCGAATTAAGAGAATCCCATGAGAAGATGTACCGTGAAGATATCGGAGAAGGCAACAAACCATTGTATAAAGGAGACTGCCAATGAGACTTCGATAGGGAAAATTTGGAGAAGAAGTAGAGGAAGGGGTAGATGAAGAAGTAGAGGACGAGTAAAGAAGAGGAAGAGCACTAGGGTCAAGAGGTATAGCGATAGGATTAGAAGAAAGCATATGATACTTAGAGAGAAGATCATGGACAAATTAACGTTGAAACAGATGAAGAGTGCCAGCATGACGATTATGGACAATTTCCATACCGAGGCAGTAATCAAGTTCACCAAGATCGACCATATCAAAATGGGAATGAAGTTGAGTTTTAACATTATGCAAAACAGGAAGAGAATTAGCAAAAGGAAGAATATCATCAACGTAAAGTGTAAGGACAACAAGGAAAGTGGAGGTGGAAAGAATGTATAAATTAGAGTCACAAGGGACTTGTAACTCTTTCCCATATAGGGAAAACCTCTCAAACTAGGTAAAATTGAGAAATTTCCTAGATAGAAGTATGCATTTTGGTATGTCTATCTAGGCAATCTCATTCTCTACATAAAATGCAACCTCTATCTAGGAAAAGAGGTGGTCATCTAGGAAATTAGACGAGTGTGGTAACTAGGAAATCTAATTCTCTATCTAGGCAATCTCATTCTCTATATAAAATGCAACCTCTATCTAGGAAAAGAGGTGGTCATTTAGGAAGTGTCGTACCTAGGAAATCTAATTCTCTAGATAAAAACTTATACCCCTATCTAGGAAAACAGGTGGTCACCTAGGAAATTAGAAGATAGCATGTTTAATTCCATTCCTTACATAGGGAAAGTTCTTTCATCAAGAAATTAAAGGGCTATTAGCAAGTTCCATCACATTTACTATATAGGAAAAGCTTCTTGTCAATCTAGGAAAACAAATGGCCACTCAATAAATAACCAAACACACATTTCTTATACATAAAAGCTTTTTTTTAATGTCAATATTAAATTTTACATATAAAAGATAACACAAATATAAAAGATGGCTTTCTTATTGGAAAACATCATTGAGGGATTTCCAAATTTAGGTTGATTGCTTTAGTGCACATTAAATGGAGCCAAAATACATGGACGTAATAAAAGATGACTTACTTGAGGTCAACCTAAGATATAAGGATATTACTATCACCAAGTAGAAATAAGTATTTATGCCAAAATTTACAAGCTTCTCTCTATGAATGAGATATCTAGAGTCATGTGCAAGTATTGAAGCCACATACTGATGTAACAATATTTTGAAAGGATTGAACCACCCAATTTTGGCAAGTAGGCCCTATATTCTAGATTGAAGTAAATATAATATTGTTAATGGCAACATGCACGATGTGATTGGGACCAAAATTTGTAAGTCTCTCTTTGTGGCTAAGATGGAGGGACGTGATATTTTTTCCAAATGGCCCAGTTTTGGCATGTAGTCCTTCGTTGTTTCTATGATTCATGAAGAATGTTACTACGACCATGCACATGTATGTGATATGATGCATTCCTAAGAGCATACTCATGCCTACTGGCTAGTTTGATGAACCAGGTTTTGGCGGATGAGCTGGATTGGCGGATAGTTTGTTGTGCTTGGAGTACATGTAGCCACACATACTTTACACCATAGTAATTTTGTTAGGAATAGGAGGGCCATGCAGATGTCTCACACTAGTGGAAGGGCATTCATTGCAAGGACATGCAACAATAGACCCATGCTATGGCACAGAATAGAGTATGGCCTCTATTCCAATAGACGTCTACTCCATATGCTGCAAACTTCCAAATCAGCGGGTGTGGCCACTCTAGTATTGGCCATACTTGTTGACCTTCAAAAAAGGAGCCACTGCCATGGCATCCTTGAGCAATATAGAGTGTGCAGCCTCTTCCAAAAAATCTGCAGCTCATCGTCGACACCCACCTGTGAGCTCTCCTTCCCCATTCCTCTGTTGCTCTCTTTCATCCATGACCACATGAAGTTGCCGCTAATGGACCTCATCATAAAGCACGAGCCTTTGCAAACTATCTCTGATTTCTACATCAAGCCATGGAGCTTGGAAATTGTAGAACCACTATATTCAATTTACACGTGGAGACGAGGCCAGGTTCCATGAGATTTCCATTTGCCCATTTCTTTGTTCCAGGATTTGTGCGCTCTGTTGTATGACGACCTACCGCAAGGTGACATCCCTTCCCCTGTTGCATCTAGAAGTGATATCCATAAAGAAGCAAGTGGATGTGGGATTGCTATGTCTTGCTAGTCATTACCAAATGGTGGAGCTAAGTTAGCACTTCAGGTTGGTCAAGTCCACCATTACCAAGTGCACCCATAAGTTTGTCACTGCACTTCTTTCACATCTCTCCACGTCATTGCAGGCCAATGGCTTTAGATGCTCGGGCTCAAGATATGCAAGGGTTCCAATAGCAACTGGGTTTTCCAAGTTATTGTATTGGAGTGGATGTCACGCATATACACATTGAGTATCCTAGTGGAGAGATAGGTCCAGATTGGTATGATCATAATGAGCGGTTCTCTATGTGCTTGTAGTCCATTATGGTTAGTGAGATGAGGTATTTGGATGTTCTTGCATGGTGGCTTGGCTCTAACATCGACATCCGAATTTTTAAGAACTCCTTCCTTTGCTTGGCTATTGCATGAGGCATGTTGCTAGATAGTCTGATTTTTAGCAGAGACCTACAACACAAGTTCAAGTTCTATCTATCTACCTTGGGTAGTGTGCAATTGATCAATTGAAAGGCCAATGGCAGTAGAACTTCCTAAATCTGACGCCCAAGTTGGTCGTAAGGAGTATAGTGGCATGTTGCATAAGTTACACAATATGTTATCCAATGAAACAAATTAAATAGAACTCATTGAATGAACTGTTTAAATGGAAGGATTGGTGGTTTTGTGTGTCTGTCAATGAGACATGGAAAGATATCAAGACAAAGAACAAGGAATACATGCAACTTGACAAATGATTCCACTATTGTGGATGCATCAACTTATCAAAAGAGCTTATCAAATGATCCCATCATGGTGGATGCATGCAATGAAGGGGCAATTGGTGAACTTATCAAATGATCCCACTATGGTGGATGCATGCATGGAAGGGATACATGAACTTATCAAATGATCCCACATTGTTATGGGTCTATGCAAGTGAAATCTAGGTGTTTGGATCGGTGACATGGCAATACCTCAACAAGAACTTCCTAAACCCGAAGCCCAAGTTGGTCACAAGGAGTATAGTGACATGTTGCATTTTTGCACAATATGCTTATTATAGCTGGGGATGTGTCAGAAGATGACGATTGCTCTGACGGACCACATGATGAGGATATGTGCCATCGATTAGTTGAACCCATTGTTCATGCTCTTGTAGGGCTATAGCAACTCGGGCAAGTGCACGACAAGATGATAAATGAATGATCCCCTATTTTGATGGGTGTATGCATGCAAGGAAGGAATACATGAAACTCAACAAATGATTCTACTATGGTGGGTGCATGAACTTATCAAAAGAGCTTATGATCATACTATGGTGAATGCATGAAAGTTGCGATACATGAACTTATCGAATGATCCCACATTTTGGTGGGTCTATGCAAGGGAAGTCGGGGTGTATGCATCTGTGAAATGAAGATAAGTTGGCATGAACTTATTAAATGATCACACTATGGTGGATGCATGCAAGGAAGGGATCCATGAACTTATTAAATGATCCCACTATGGTGGATGCATGCATGGAAGGGATACATGAACTTATCAAATGATTCGACATTTAGCGTAGGTCTATGCAAGGGAAATCTTGGGTGTATGTATCGGTGACATGAAGGTAAGTCTTGGATGAACTTATCAAATGATCCCACTAAGGTGGATGCATGTAAAGAAGCTATGATACAATAAAAGCTATTGCTACTTTGTATGTTGTTTTGGTTTTCTGTTTGTTTGTTGACTTTATCATCTAAATGCATTGTTCACCATTTGTTGGTGGTAATCTTCATAAAATAAAATAACTTTGAAAGGAGAGAATATCAAATTTGAGTAAATGCTTTCATATGTCTATATGCTTATGGGAATGCCTGCTTTATGCTTTATGCCTATTTAATGAAGCATGGTCTCTCAATGTTCAATGTGATGAAGCATGGTCTCTCAATGTTCAATGTGATTTTAGGTGGTTTGTAAAAAGATTTGTCCATCCTGACGTGATAAAGTTTAAGCCATGCATATCCAAGTTTCAACTTCTTCTTAGAGTAAGGTACACACCTTATATCAAGAAGTTAGAACATAACTCACTCTATTGAGAAACTATAAATGTTTTCACTGCTTAATAACGAAACAGCCTTTCTCAATTCAAAGTATCTCCCCCCATGTCAACCTTTAAGGGCCTGAAACAGAGGTTTCACTTGGTGAAACTGAAATGGTTTTAGGCATTTCATTGAAATGGGTTTCTAACCCCTCTAAAATGTTTGCTCATAACTCCTAATCTAATGGAATTGAATCCCAAGGTCTTCCGCTAACTTCTGGGAAGGATACTTGCATTAAATAGTAACATTGAAATTAGCATTAATGCCAACATTTGGCAAGCTTTTGAAATGCTCTAGGATTGTCTATACTAGGAGTTGTTTTGAATGATGTGATCAATGTTTGTATTGGCTTTGGTAAGTATATATATCAATAGGTTTTTGGATAGAAATATTATGGAGAGGGAGTCGGTCCATGTATATTTAATGAATGTTGGTCCATGTATACAATGCATCTAGCATCATATAATCGGTGTGCACATTTGAGTGATAGCCATTTATCTTTGATGAACTTTTCATCGGCAAATCCCAAACACCACTTCACATGGCATGTGCCTTTCTTGCTTTTCACCCCATTTTGAAAGTTACTAAATTGGCATATCTTTGAAGAACTTTTCATCGGCAAATCCCAAACACCACTTCGCATGGCATGCCATTTAGAATCACGTACTTTCTAATGGCTTGTACTTTTTTCTTATTAATATGGACGTCATCAACAGATATGATACGCCCAAGATTAAATAAAGGGAGCTTTTGGAATTTCGCTTAATTGTAGCATTGAAATGTCTAATATATTTAGAGATGTTAGGTGTCCTTCTAATGATCCGGTATACCATTGAGTATGACCTTCAAAAGGTTTGTTTAATGGTACTTGGGTTGAAGGGGAAGGGTTAAAAGGGTAAAGAGCATGGGAAGGGTTTGTTTGATGGTACTTGGGTTGAAGGGGAAGGGTTAAAGGGGGAAGGCACCAAAATGAAAAAAATCCCCCCCAAATGTCTCCTCTGCTTGCGGTCTACCTTCAAACGGCTCCTCAATGGTGTACTTGCCTATGCTTTCTATGCCCTCAACCCTGCTTTGTACTCTCCCTGCACGCGGCATGCCCTGGCCTATAATATACCAGCTTCCCTAATCGTGGTGTCTCATTGAGTCGATGTCGTACTGATCAGCTCGATCGCTTCTTCTAATTAGTTCTCATACATCTGCAAAACTGCACAATATTTGCATTGGTGCTCGTGTGCAGTAACGAGAGCAGCTCTCAATATATATCTGGTATGTCGATTGGAGTAGCTGCAATACACCGTACCATGACCGCGCCAAACCTCTAAGACTGTTTAGCTGTTCGCGACCTGCAGGCAGCTAGCTCCTTGAATGGTTCCCCTATAGCTAGCTAGTGTACATATTGTGCTTAGCTTCGATTTCATTCATGGCGAAGAGATTCAAAGGATTTGAGTATTATCACTCTGATCAGGTGTGTAAGTTTCAATCATGAGTTGTCTTCTATTTTGAAAAAGTATTATTAACCATTCAGTTATTCACAATTCATCTATCTTGAATATTTTATATCAGGATTCTTATGGTGAAGGGAATGCTGATATGAATGAGATGACATTTTCTAAGATGCTTCATGGTGACATCACTACAAATGAAGATAAGGTATGAATTGCCTTTATCTTTTAGATATGCTTATGATTGAAGCTATTTTCTTTGATTCAATTGTGATTAGCATCTTCTTTTTAGACAAGTTTTAATTTAATTTTGTCATATTTTTAGGATCCAATATCAAATGTGATTGATTCTACGAATGAAATGTCTAGAAAAAGTGAACGAAAGAGAAAGGTAAAAGTTTTCATTTATGCAATACCCTTTAAAAGTAAAGCAAGTACTTTGTATGCTTGTATTCTTTACATAATTCTTTCCAATGGCATCAACACTACTTGTTGTTTATCATTCATAGGTGAGTGAAAAAATGAGAGATCACTTAGAACAGAAGACCGTGCAAAGAAGTGATAAATCCCAAGGAAAGAGATGCAAGGTATTCTTATATTTAGAATTTATTTTCTATGATTTGAAGTCTTTATACCTTGATTTTAATCTCAATTTTTTATTTGAATTAGAACTTAAAAGATATTCAAGGTACAGACATGGAGGTGACTACGATTTCAAGCGAGTATAAAAGAGTATGTAATAGCCTTTTACATTAGGCTTGATTATTTAAATCATTTGCTTCGAATTTGTTAATATATTGTCACTTGTTTTGTTATTATGCCCTCAGGTGGATGACATTTCAGAGGAAAATATGGAGACGATACTTTTAAAATACATGGGAGTCCACACAATTCATGATATGTACTTTTCCTTAAAAAGTACATATGTGAAGCTTAAAAAGATGGAGAGTAGCTTCAAACAGTACTCTACAGACATCAAGAAACCAGTCAGTAACATTATGATAAGGGACATTGTGCATTGGCTTATTGAAAGTCAAAAAGTTATATTCATGGAAAAATCTGATGTGCTTAGTTTAGAAGATATAGAGATTTTGATATGACATTTAGCTTGATTCAAATAAGTCTTCAAAGATGTTATGTAGAGCTCTTTTAGGTCTCTTTGGTTGTCTTATATTTCTTATAGTAGAAGTTTTTTGCTTTTTCTTTTGAATATTGTAATAACGAATGGACTTTTTACCTTCTTATTATTTGTAGAAATATTAAAGAGAACTCCATAATCTTTTTGATGGTTTTGTTGAATCTTAGTGTAGATAATGTGAGTTAAGGTAATTATAGTAACAATTGCTTATTGCTCTAGGTACTTTAAAAGTTCAAATTGCTACATATAAAAATGTGAAACATGAGTGCTTCATTTCTTAAATGATATAACTTAGACAAATTTACTTATTTCAGGTTCTCCCTATATAGGGAAATAGAAGATTCTCAATATTGTTTACTAGTTCATAACCAAGAAGTTTGCAAACTATGAAAAATGGGGCATTTCCTAGTTTGTCTTACAAAGAAAAAGAGGATTCTCTATATCATTTACTAAACTATAACTAGGAAGTGTGCAAACTAGGGAAAATGGAACATTTCCTAGTTAGACTATGTAGGGAATTACTAATGAATTTCACTATCTAGGAAAATTTTCCTATATGGTGAAATTCTCTAATGATTCCCTGCATTGACTTGCATAGGGAATTTTTTGATTGATTCCCTAGATAAGGTAACTAGGAAGTGTTCCATTTTCTCTAGTTTGCACTCTTACTAGTTATGTTCATTTCAAACTAGTAAATGATATAGAGAATTCTCTTCTTTTCCTATACAGAGAACGTCTCAAAGTTCCTTGTGAGTCAGCAGTAGAGGTAACAAAGCCAAGAGAATGAAGATGGGTGTCACTCTTCTCAAACCATGAGCGGGAAGCCTGCTAAAGGCCATATATCGATTTCTAAAGATGACAAACCATATTGGGATGAGTGGAATCAATAAACCTTGGCGGTTGAAGCATATAAATTACCTTGTGGATGTCTCCATGCAAGAAAGCAGTTTTGATGTCCGTCTGATGGATCTCGAGATCATATTGAGTGGCAAACGCAAGAAGAACATGAACAGTAGTGGGTTTGACAACAAGAGAAAATGTCTCAAAATAATAAGTCCGGTGACCTGTGAGTCATGAGACCTAGTACTAGTCAGGTCCCTTGCCCTCTCCCACTCCCTCTACTACTCCTCGCTGCATAAGCGCTCGCAATAACACCCCTCGCTCTAGCTTTGCCACTCCCATGACTCCTCCTTTCCCACCCGAGGGCCTGTACTATCAAATCACTAGGACTGAAGAGATAATAGAAAATAAAAATGGCTTAGAAGTGCTAGCCACCATGAGACAGTTGATGAGCCACTACTTCAAGAGTGGCATAGCTACTGACTGGAGGTACCAGGATGGCAAAAAGAAGAAGATAGTCATTGATAAATTGAAAAGACAATACCCTAACCCCCCAAATTATAAGTTTAATGACAATTACATGCGAGAGCGCATGTGTTCTATCTTGAAGCGTCGTAGGTCAACCTTGTAAAGGCTAAACCTAGCTGGGAAGACAAAGATGACTGGTAGTTTTTGAGGAAGGAGTACAAGGACCATACTGAAAAGTTTGAGAGTTAGAGGAGGGCTACGAGGAGATGGATGTACATAGTAGGTACTTCGCATTCGAGGCATGGGTGGTAAGTCTACTTCTTCTCATTTAATTTATCGATCTATTTGTTTTATTACATATTGCATGCACTTTATCGAACTCTCATAAATTGGGCCCATAGCAAGCTACGATGGGTCACCTTCCCACAGACAAAGAGGCAAGATGCGCATTCCGCATAGGAGCGAGCTTTATACTTGGACAGGGAGCCATCAGCATGGAATTTTTTCTTGAAGACCCATTTACAAGGAAATGGTTGTGGGTAAGGGAGTGAAAGTCCACATGGAGTTTTTGAGGAGGGAGGCGTAATCTTCATCCATAGCTTGGATCCATTGGGAGGAGCAAGGGCATCACAATATGAGATAGGATTAGGGTTAGAAGTGACAATAGCAAAGGCTTGAGTTTGAAAGCATGGACATTCAGCAGCATAATATAACTGGCATTGTCCATCACTTTGGCAGAGGGTTTGCGCGAACGAGCAGGTAAGATACGACGAGGAGGTGGAGGGACAAATGGTCACGATATACATCAAGGAAGTCAGCATCCGTTGGAG